>NW_026542595.1:143499032-144699032 GCF_028750875.1 Macrosteles quadrilineatus | reverse complement strand
GCTTGGTTTATAAGCTTAACCCAAGCTTGGGACTAGGCTTGTTTTAAGCTACAAAGGTTTACTTTTTTAGCTTGATATAAGCTTGGTTTTTAGGCTTAACCCAAGTTTGGGTAACCAGCTTATAAGCTTAACCTTGGCTTGTTATAAACTTTGTTTTTAAGCTTAACCCAAGCTTTGGACTAGACTTGTTATAAGCTTGGTTTTTAAGCTTAACCCAAGCTTGGGTAACCAGCTTATAAGCTTAAACTAGGCATGTTATAAGCTTAATTTTTAAACAAGCTTGGGTTAAGCATAAAAACCAAGCTTATAACAAGCCTAGTCCCAAGTTTGGGCTAAGCATAAAAACCAAGCTTATAACAAGCCTAGTCCCAAGTTTGGGCTAAGCTTAAAAACCAAGCTAATTACAAGTTGAAAAAGTGTAAACTTTGAAGCTTAAAAAAACCTAGTTAAAGCTTATAAGTTAGTTTATAAGCTTTAACTAGGCTTTTTTAAGCTTCAAAGTTTACGCTTTTTCAACTTGTTATAAGCTTGGTTTTTAAGCTTAACCCAAGCTTGGGGAAACAGCTTATAATGTTTAAACTAGTTTTTGTTATAAGCTTGGTTTTTAAGCTTAACCCAAGCTTGTGTCTAGGCTTGTTATAAGCTTTGTTTTTAAGCTTAACTTAAGCTTGGGTAACCAGCTTATAAGCTTAAACTAGGTTTGTTTTGAGCTTCAAAATTTACAGTTTTTCAACTTGTTATAAGCTTAGTTTTTAAGCTTAACCCAAGCTTGGGTTACCAGCTTATAATGTTTAAACTAGGCTTGTTATAAGCTTGGTTTTTAAGATTAACCCAAGTTTAGGTTACCAGCTTAGAAGCTTAAACTAGGCATGTTATAAGCTTAATTTTTAAGCAAGCTTGGGTTAAGCATAAAAACCAAGCTTATAACAAGTCTAGTCCCAAGTTTGGGCTCAGCTTAAAAACCAAGCTTATAACTAGCCAAGATTAAGCTTATAAGCTGGTTAACCAAACTTGGGTTAAGCTTAAAAACTAAGCTTATAACAAGCTTAGGAAGTAAACCTTTGTAGCTTAAAACAAGCCTAGTTTAAGCTTTTAAGCTGGTTTCCCAAGCTTGGGTTAAGCTTAAAAACCAAGCTAATAACAAGTTGAAAAAGTGTAAACTTTGAAGCTTAAAAAAAGCCTAGTTAAAGCTTATAAGTTGGTTTATTAGCTTTAACTAGGCTTTTTTTTGCTTCAAAGTTTACGCTTTTTCAACTTGTTATAAGCTTGGTTTTAAAGCTTAACCCAAGCTTGGGGAACCAGCTTATAATGTTTAAACTAGATTTTGTTATAAGCTTGGTTTTTAAGCTTAACCCAAGCTTGTGTCTAGGCTTGTTATAAGCTTGGTTTTTAAGCATAACCCAAGCTTGGGTAACCAGCTTATAAGCCCTAACTAGGCTTGTTATAAGCTTGGTTTTTAAGCTTAACCCAAGCTTGGGTAACCAGCTTATAAGCTTAAACTAGGTTTTTTTTAGCTTCAAAATTTACTGTTTTTCAACTTGTTATAAGCTTAGTTTTTAAGCTTAACCCAAGCTTGGGTAACCAGCTTATAATGTTTAAACTAGGCTTGTTATAAGCTTGGTTGATAAGCTTAACCCAAGCTTGGGACTAGGCTTGTTTTAAGCTACAAAGGTTTACTTTTTTTGCTTGATATAAGCTTGGTTTTTAAGATTAACCCAAGTTTGGGTAACCAGCTTATAAGCTTAACCTTGGCTTGTTATAAGCTTGGTTTTTAAGCTTAACTCAAGCTTGGGTAACCAGCTTATAAGCTTAAACTAGGCTTGTTTTAAGCTACAAAGGTTTACTTTTTTAGCTTTTTATAAGCTTGGTTTATAAGCTTAACCCAAGTTTGGGTAACCAGCTTATAAGCTTAACCTTGGCTTGTTATAAGCTTTATTTTTAAGCTTAACCCAAGCTTTGGACTAGACTTGTTTTAAGCTTGGTTTTTAAGCTTAACCTAAGCTTGGGTAACCAGCTTATAAGCATAAACTAGGCTTGTTATAAGCTTGGTTTTTAACCTTAGACCAAGTTTGGGACTAGGCTTGTTATAAGCTTGGTTTTTAAGCTTAACCCAAGTTTGGGTAACCAGCTTATAAGCTTAAACTAGGCTTGTTTTAAGCTACAAAGGTTAACTTTTATAGCATGTTATAACCTTGGTTTTTACGCTTAACCCAAGCTTGGGTAACCAGCTTATAAGCTTAAACTAGGCTTCTTATAAGCTTGGTTTTTAAGCTTAACCCAAGTTTGGGACTAGGCTTGTTATAAGCTTGGTTTTTAAGCTTAACCCAAGTTTGGGTAACCAGCTTATAAGCTTAACCTTGGCTTGTTATAAACTTTGTTTTTAAGCTTAACCTAAGCTTTGGACTAGACTTGTTATAAGCTTGGTTTTTAAGCTTAACCTAAGCTTGGGTAACCAGCTTACAAGCTTAAACTAGGCTTGTTAAAAAACTTAGTTTTTAAGCTTAACCCAGGCTTGGGTAACCAGCTTATAAGCTTAAACTAGGCATGTTATAAGCTTAATTTTGAAGCAAGCTTGGGTTAATCATAAAAACCAAGCTTATAACAAGCCTAGTCCCAAGTTTGGGCTAAGCATAAAAACCAAGCTTATAACTAGCCAAGATTAAGCTTATAAGCTGGTTACCCAAACTTGGGTTAAGCTTAAAAACTAAGCTTATAACAAGCTAAGAAAGTAAACCTTTGTAGCTTAAAACGAACCTAGTTTAAGCTTTTAAGCTGGTTACCCCAGCTTGGGTTAAGCTTAAAAATCAAGCTAATTACAAGTTGAAAAAGTGTAAACTTTGAAGCTTAAAAAAACCTAGTTAAAGCTTATAAGTTAGTTTATAAGCTTTAACTAGGCTTTTTTAAGTTTCAAAGTTTACGCTTTTTCAACTTGTTATAAGCTTGGTTTTTAAGCCGAACCCAAGCTTGGGGAACCAGCTTATAATGTTTAAACTAGTTTTTGTTATAAGCTTGGTTTTTAAGCTTAACCCAAGCTTGTGTCTAGGCTTGTTATGAGCTTTGTTTTTAAGCTTAACTTAAGCTTGGGTAACCAGCTTATAAGCTTAAACAAGGTTTGTTTTGAGCTTCAAAATTTACAGTTTTTTAACTTGTTATAAGCTTAGTTTTTAAGCTTAACCCAAGCTTGGGTTACCAGCTTATAATGTTTAAACTAGGCTTGTTATAAGCTTGGTTTTTAAGATTAACCCAAGTTTAGGTTACCAGCTTAGAAGCTTAAACTAGGCATGTTATAAGCTTAATTTTTAAGCAAGCTTGGGTTAAGCATAAAAACCAAGCTTATAACAAGTCTAGTCCCAAGTTTGGGCTTAGCTTAAAAACCAAGCTTATAACTAGCCAAGATTAAGCTTATAAGCTTGTTACCCAAACTTGGGTTAAGCTTAAAAACTAAGCTTATAACAAGCTAAGAAAGTAAACCTTTGTAGCTTAAAACAAGCCTAGTTTAAGCTTTTAAGCTGGTTTCCCAAGCTTGGGTTAAGCTTAAAAACCAAGCTAATAACAAGTTGAAAAAGTGTAAACTTTAAAGCTTAAAAAAAGCCTAGTTAAAGCATATAAGTTGGTTTGTTAGCTTTAACTAGGCTTTTTTTAAACTTCAAAGTTTTCGCTTTTTCAACTTGATATAAGCTTGGTTTTAAAGCTTAACCCAAGCTTGGGGAACCAGCTTATAATGTTTAAACTAGATTTTGTTATAAGCTTGGTTTTTAAGCATAACCCAAGCTTGGCTAACCAGCTTATAAGCCCTAACTAGGCTTGTTATAAGCTTGGGTTTTAAGCTTAACCCAAGCTTGGGTAACCAGCTTATAAGCTTAAACTAGGTTTGTTTTGAGCTTCAAAATTTACATCTTTTTAACTTGTTATAAGCTTAGTTTTTAAGCTTAACCCAAGCTTGGGTAACCAGCTTATAATGTTTAAACTAGGCTTGTTAAAAGCTTGGTTGATAAGCTTAACCCAAGCTTGGGACTAGGCTTGTTTTAAGCTACAAAGGTTTACTTTTTTAGCTTGATATAAGCTTGGTTTTTAAAATTAACCCAAGTTTGGGTAACCAGCTTATAAGCTTAACCTTGGCTTGTTATAAGCTTGGTTTTAAAGCTTAACCAAAGCTTGGGTAACCAGCTTATAAGCTTAAACTAGGCTTGTTATAATTTTGGTTTTTAAGCTTAACCCAAGCTTGGGTAACCAGCTTATAAGCTTAAACTAGGCTTGTTTTAAGCTACAAAGGTTTACTTTTTTAGCTTGTTATAAGCTTGGTTTTTAAGCTTAACCCAAGTTTGGGACTAGGCTTGTTATAAGCTTGGTTTTTAAGCTTAACCCAAGCTTGGGTAACCAGCTTAAGAGCTTAAACTAGGCCTGTTATAAGCTTGGTTTTTAAGCTTAACCCAAGCTTGGGTAACCAGCTTATAAGCTTAAACTAGGCTTGTTTTAAGCTACAAAGGTTTACTATTTTAAGTAAAAAAGCTATTTTAGCTTGTTATAAGCTTGGTTTTTAGGCTTAACCCAAGTTTGGGTAACCAGCTTATAAGCTTAACCTTGGCTTGTTATAAACTTTGTTTTTAAGCTTAACCCAAGCTTTGGACTAGACTTGTTATAAGCTTGGTTTTTAAGCTTAACCCAAGCTTGGGTAACCAGCTTATAAGCTTAAACTAGGCATGTTATAAGCTTAATTTTTAAACAAGCTTGGGTTAAGCATAAAAACCAAGCTTATAACAAGCCTAGTCCCAAGTTTGGGCTAAGCATAAAAACCAAGCTTATAACAAGCCTAGTCCCAAGTTTGGGCTAAGCTTAAAAACCAAGCTAATTACAAGTTGAAAAAGTGTAAACTTTGAAGCTTAAAAAAACCTAGTTAAAGCTTATAAGTTAGTTTATAAGCTTTAACTATGCTTTTTTAAGCTTCAAAGTTTACGCTTTTTCAACTTGTTAGAAGCTTGGTTTTTAAGCTTAACCCAAGCTTGGGGAACCAGCTTATAATGTTTAAACTAGTTTTTGTTATAAGCTTGGTTTTTAAGCTTAACCCAAGCTTGTGTCTAGGCTTGTTATAAGCTTTGTTTTTAAGCTTAACTTAAGCTTGGGTAACCAGCTTATAAGCTTAAACTAGGTTTGTTTTGAGCTTCAAAATTTACAGTTTTTCAACTTGTTATAAGCTTAGTTTTTAAGCTTAACCCAAGCTTGGGTTACCAGCTTATAATGTTTAAACTAGGCTTGTTATAAGCTTGGTTTTTAAGATTAACCCAAGTTTAGGTTACCAGCTTAGAAGCTTAAACTAGGCATGTTATAAGCTTAATTTTTAAGCAAGCTTGGGTTAAGCATAAAAACCAAGCTTATAACAAGTCTAGTCCCAAGTTTGGGCTCAGCTTAAAAACCAAGCTTATAACTAGCCAAGATTAAGCTTATAAGCTGGTTAACCAAACTTGGGTTAAGCTTAAAAACTAAGCTTATAACAAGCTAAGAAAGTAAACCTTTGTAGCTTAAAACAAGCCTAGTTTAAGCTTTTAAGCTGGTTTCCCAAGCTTGGGTTAAGCTTAAAAACCAAGCTAATAACAAGTTGAAAAAGTGTAAACTTTGAAGCTTAAAAAAAGCCTAGTTAAAGCTTATAAGTTGGTTTATTAGCTTTAACTAGGCTTTTTTTTAGCTTCAAAGTTTACGCTTTTTCAACTTGTTATAAGCTTGGTTTTAAAGCTTAACCCAAGCTTGGGGAACCAGCTTATAATGTTTAAACTAGATTTTGTTATAAGCTTGGTTTTTAAGCTTAAACCAAGCTTGTGTCTAGGCTTGTTATAAGCTTGGTTTTTAAGCATAACCCAAGCTTGGGTAACCAGCTTATAATGTTTAAACTAGGCTTGTTATAAGCTTGGTTGATAAGCTTAACCCAAGCTTGGGACTAGGCTTGTTTTAAGCTACAAAGTTTTACTTTTTTAGCTTGATATAAGCTTGGTTTTTAAGATTAACCCAAGTTTGGGTATCCAGCTTATAAGCTTAACCTTGGCTTGTTATAAGCTTGGTTTTTAAGCTTAACCCAAGTTTGGGTAACCAGCTTATAAGCTTAACCTTGGCTTGTTATAAGCTTGGTTTTTAAGCTTAACCAAAGCTTGGGTAACCAGCTTATAAGCTTAAACTAGGCTTGTTATAATTTTGGTTTTTAAGCTTAACCCAAGCTTGGGTAACCAGCTTATAAGCTTAAACTAGGCTTGTTTTAAGCTACAAAGGTTTACTTTTTTAGCTTGTAATAAGCTTGGTTTTTAAGCTTAACCCAAGTTTGGGTAACCAGCTTATAAGCTTAACCTTGGCTTGTTATAAGCTTTGTTTTTAAGCTTAACCCAAGCTTTGGACTAGACTTGTTATAAGCTTGGTTTTTAAGCTTAACCCAAGTTTGGGTAACCAGCTTATAAGCTTAACCTTGGCTTGTTATAAGCTTGGTTTTTAAGCTTAACCCTAAGCTTGGGGAACCAGCTTATAATTTTTAAACTAGTTTTTGTTATAAGCTTGGTTTTTAAGCTTAACCCAAGCTTGTGTCTAGGCTTGTTATAAGCTTTGTTTTTAAGCTTAACTTAAGCTTGGGTAACCAGCTTAAAAGCTTAAACTAATTTTGTTTTGAGCTTCAAAATATACATCTTTTCAACTTGTTATAAGCTTAGTTTTTTAAGCTTAACCCAAGCTTGGGTTACCAGCTTATAATGTTTAAACTAGGCTTGTTATAAGCTTGGTTTTTAAGATTAACCCAAGTTTAGGTTACCAGCTTAGAAGCTTAAACTAGGCATGTTATAAGCTTAATTTTTAAGCAAGCTTGGGTTAAGTATAAAAACCAAGCTTATAACAAGTCTAGTCCCAAGTTTGGGCTTAGCTTAAAAACCAAATTTATAACTAGCCAAGATTAAGCTTATAAGCTGGTTACCCAAACTTGGGTTAAGCTTAAAAACTAAGCTTATAACAAGCTAAGAAAGTAAACCTTTGTAGCTTAAAACAAGCCTAGTTTAAGCTTTTAAGCTAGTTTCCCAAGCTTGGGTTAAGCTTAAAAACCAAGCTAATAACAAGTTGAAAAAGTGTAAACTTTAAAGCTTAAAAAAAGCCTAGTTAAAGCTTATAAGTTGGTTTGTTAGCTTTAACTAGGCTTTTTTTTAAACTTCAAAGTTTACGCTTTTTCAACTTGTTATAAGCTTGGTTTTAAAGCTTAACCCAAGCTTGGGGAACCAGCTTATAATGTTTAAACTAGATTTTGTTATAAGCTTGGTTTTTAAGCATAACCCAAGCTTGGCTAACCAGCTTATAGGCCCTAACTAGGCTTGTTATAAGCTTGGTTTTTAAGCTTAAACCAAGCTTGGGTAACCAGCTTATAAGCTTAAACTAGGTTTGTTTTGAGCTTCAAAATTTACAGTTTTTTAACTGGTTATAAGCTTAGTTTTTAAGCTTAACCCAAGCTTGGGTAACCAGCTTATAATGTTTAAACTAGGCTTGTTAAAAGCTTGGTTGATAAGCTTAACCCAAGCTTGGGACTAGGCTTGTTTTAAGCTACAAAGGTTTACTTTTTTAGCTTGATATAAGCTTGGTTTTTAAGATTAACCCAAGTTTGGGTAACCAGCTTATAAGCTTAACCTTGGCTTGTTATAAGCTTGGTTTTTAAGCTTAACCAAAGCTTGGGTAACCAGCTTATAAGCTTAAACTAGGCTTGTTATAATTTTGGTTTTTAAGCTTAACCCAAGCTTGGGTAACCAGCTTATAAGCTTAAACTAGGCTTGTTTTAAGCTACAAAGGTTTACTTTTTTAGCTTGTTATAAGCTTGGTTTTTAAGCTTAACCCAAGTTTGGGACTAGGCTTGTTATAAGCTTGGTTTTTAAGCTTAACCCAAGCTTGGGTAACCAGCTTATAAGCTTAAACAA
Organism: Macrosteles quadrilineatus; assembly: GCF_028750875.1. Taxonomy (NCBI): domain Eukaryota; kingdom Metazoa; phylum Arthropoda; class Insecta; order Hemiptera; family Cicadellidae; genus Macrosteles; species Macrosteles quadrilineatus. The sequence continues at coordinate 144,691,110 of NW_026542595.1, read as the reverse complement.
GGCTTGTTTTAAGCTACAAAGGTTTACTTTTTTAGTTCGTTATAAGCTTAGTTTTTGAAGCTTATCCTTGGCTTGTTATAAGCTTGGTTTTTAAGCTTAACCCAAGCTTGGGACTAGGCTTGTTATAAGCTTGGTTTTTAGCTTAACCTAAGCTTGGGTAGCCAGCTTATAAGCTTAAACTATGCTTGTTATAAGCTTGGTTTTAAAGCTTAACCCAAGCTTGAGTAAACTATTTTATAAGCTTAAACTAGGTTTATTTTAAGCCGCAAAGTTTACACATTTTCAACTTGTTGTAAGCTTGGTTTTTAAGCTTAACCCAAGCTTTGGTAAACCAACTTATAAGCCTAAAATAGTTTTGTTTTAAGATTAAAAGTTTACATTTTTTCAGCTTGGTTTTTAAGCTTAACCAAAGCTTGGGTAACCAGCTTATAAGCTTAAGCTAGGCATGTTTTAAGCTTATTTTTTAAGCTTAGCCTATGCTTGGGTAAACCAGCTTATAAGCTTTAACTAGGCTTTTTTTAAGCTTCAAAGTTTACACTTTTTCAACTTGTTATAAGCTTGGTTTTTAAGCTTAACCCAAGCTTGAGTAACCAGCTTATAAGCTTAAACCAGGCATGTTATAAGCTTAATTTTTAAGCAAGCTTGGGTTAAGCATAAAAACCAAGCTTATAACAAGCCTAGTCCCAAGTTTGGGCTAAGCTTAAAAACCAAGCTTTTAACAAGCCAAGATTAAACTTATAAGCTGTCTACCCAAACTTGGGTTATGCTTAAAAACTAAGCTTATAAAAAGCTAAGAAAGTAAACCTTTGTAGCTTAAAACAAGCCTAGTTTAAGCTTTTAAGCTGGTTACCCAAGCTTGGGTTAAGCTTAAAAACCAAGCTTATAACAAGTTGAAAAAGTGTAAACTTTGATGCTTAAAAAAAGCCTAGTTAAAGCTTATAAGTTGGTTTATAAGCTTTAACTAGGCTTTTTTAAGCTTCAAAGTTTACGCTTTTTCAACTTGTTATAAGCTTGGTTTTTAAGCTAACCCAAGCTTGGGGAACCAGCTTATAATGTTTAAACTAGGCTTGTTATAAGCTACAAAGGTTTACTATTTTAAGTAAAAAAGCTATTTTAGCTTGTTATAAGCTTGGTTTTTAGGCTTAACCCAAGTTTGGGTAACCAGCTTATAAGCTTAACCTTGGCTTGTTATAAACTTTGTTTTTAAGCTTAACCCAAGCTTTGGACTAGACTTGTTATAAGCTTGGTTTTTAAGCTTAACCCAAGCTTGGGTAACCAGCTTATAAGCTTAAACTAGGCATGTTATAAGCTTAATTTTTAAGCAAGCTTGGGTTAAGCATAAAAACCAAGCTTATAACAAGCCTAGTCCCAAGTTTGGGCTAAGCATAAAAACCAAGCTTATAACAAGCCTAGTCCCAAGTTTGGGCTAAGCTTAAAAACCAAGCTAATTACAAGTTGAAAAAGTGTAAACTTTGAAGCTTAAAAAAACCTAGTTAAAGCTTATAAGTTAGTTTATAAGCTTTAACTAGGCTTTTTTAAGCTTCAAAGTTTACGCTTTTTCAACTTGTTATAAGCTTGGTTTTTAAGCTTAACCCAAGCTTGGGGAACCAGCTTATAATGTTTAAACTAGATTTTGTTATAAGCTTGGTTTTTAAGCATAACCCAAGCTTGGCTAACCAGCTTATAAGCCCTAACTAGGCTTGTTATAAGCTTGGTTTTTAAGCTTAAACCAAGCTTGGGTAACCAGCTTATAAGCTTAAACTAGGTTTGTTTTGAGCTTCAAAATTTACAGTTTTTTAACTGGTTATAAGCTTAGTTTTTAAGCTTAACCCAAGCTTGGGTAACCAGCTTATAATGTTTAAACTAGGCTTGTTAAATGCTTGGTTGATAAGCTTAACCCAAGCTTGGGACTAGGCTTGTTTTAAGCTACAAAGGTTTACTTTTTTAGCTTGATATAAGCTTGGTTTTTAAGATTAACCCAAGTTTGGGTAACCAGCTTATAAGCTTAACCTTGGCTTGTTATAAGCTTGGTTTTTAAGCTTAACCAAAGCTTGGGTAACCAGCTTATAAGCTTAAACTAGGCTTGTTATAATTTTGGTTTTTAAGCTTAACCCAAGCTTGGGTAACCAGCTTATAAGCTTAAACTAGGCTTGTTTTAAGCTACAAAGGTTTACTTTTTTAGCTTGTTATAAGCTTGGTTTTTAAGCTTAACCCAAGTTTGGGACTAGGCTTGTTATAAGCTTGGTTTTTAAGCTTAACCCAAGCTTGGGTAACCAGCTTATAAGCTTAAACAAGGCTTGTTTTAAGCTACAAAGGTTTACTTTTTTAGTTCGTTATAAGCTTAGTTTTTGAAGCTTATCCTTGGCTTGTTATAAGCTTGGTTTTTAAGCTTAACCCAAGCTTGGGACTAGGCTTGTTATAAGCTTGGTCTTTAGCTTAACCTAAGCTTGGGTAGCCAGCTTATAAGCTTAAACTATGCTTGTTATAAGCTTGGTTTTAAAGCTTAACCCAAGCTTGAGTAAACTATTTTATAAGCTTAAACTAGGTTTATTTTAAGCCGCAAAGTTTACACATTTTCAACTTGTTGTAAGCTTGGTTTTTAAGCTTAACCCAAGCTTTGGTAAACCAACTTATAAGCCTAAAATAGTTTTGTTTTAAGATTAAAAGTTTACATTTTTTCAGCTTGGTTTTTAAGCTTAACCAAAGCTTGGGTAACCAGCTTATAAGCTTAAGCTAGGCATGTTTTAAGCTTATTTTTTAAGCTTAGCCTATGCTTGGGTAAACCAGCTTATAAGCTTTAACTAGGCTTTTTTTAAGCTTCAAAGTTTACACTTTTTCAACTTGTTATAAGCTTGGTTTTTAAGCTTAACCCAAGCTTGAGTAACCAGCTTATAAGCTTAAACCAGGCATGTTATAAGCTTAATTTTTAAGCAAGCTTGGGTTAAGCATAAAAACCAAGCTTATAACAAGCCTAGTCCCAAGTTTGGGCTAAGCTTAAAAACCAAGCTTTTAACAAGCCAAGATTAAACTTATAAGCTGTCTACCCAAACTTGGGTTATGCTTAAAAACTAAGCTTATAAAAAGCTAAGAAAGTAAACCTTTGTAGCTTAAAACAAGCCTAGTTTAAGCTTTTAAGCTGGTTACCCAAGCTTGGGTTAAGCTTAAAAACCAAGCTTATAACAAGTTGAAAAAGTGTAAACTTTGATGCTTAAAAAAAGCCTAGTTAAAGCTTATAAGTTGGTTTATAAGCTTTAACTAGGCTTTTTTAAGCTTCAAAGTTTACGCTTTTTCAACTTGTTATAAGCTTGGTTTTTAAGCTAACCCAAGCTTGGGGAACCAGCTTATAATGTTTAAACTAGGCTTGTTATAAGCTACAAAGGTTTACTATTTTAAGTAAAAAAGCTATTTTAGCTTGTTATAAGCTTGGTTTTTAGGCTTAACCCAAGTTTGGGTAACCAGCTTATAAGCTTAACCTTGGCTTGTTATAAACTTTGTTTTTAAGCTTAACCCAAGCTTTGGACTAGACTTGTTATAAGCTTGGTTTTTAAGCTTAACCCAAGCTTGGGTAACCAGCTTATAAGCTTAAACTAGGCATGTTATAAGCTTAATTTTTAAGCAAGCTTGGGTTAAGCATAAAAACCAAGCTTATAACAAGCCTAGTCCCAAGTTTGGGCTAAGCATAAAAACCAAGCTTATAACAAGCCTAGTCCCAAGTTTGGGCTAAGCTTAAAAACCAAGCTAATTACAAGTTGAAAAAGTGTAAACTTTGAAGCTTAAAAAAACCTAGTTAAAGCTTATAAGTTAGTTTATAAGCTTTAACTAGGCTTTTTTAAGCTTCAAAGTTTACGCTTTTTCAACTTGTTATAAGCTTGGTTTTTAAGCTTAACCCAAGCTTGGGGAACCAGCTTATAATGTTTAAACTAGTTTTTGTTATAAGCTTGGTTTTTAAGCTTAACCCAAGCTTGTGTCTAGGCTTGTTATAAGCTTTGTTTTTAAGCTTAACTTAAGCTTGGGTAACCAGCTTATAAGCTTAAACTAGGTTTGTTTTGAGCTTCAAAATTTACAGTTTTTCAACTTGTTATAAGCTTAGTTTTTAAGCTTAACCCAAGCTTGGGTTACCAGCTTATAATGTTTAAACTAGGCTTGTTATAAGCTTGGTTTTTAAGATTAACCCAAGTTTAGGTTACCAGCTTAGAAGCTTAAACTAGGCATGTTATAAGCTTAATTTTTAAGCAAGCTTGGGTTAAGCATAAAAACCAAGCTTATAACAAGTCTAGTCCCAAGTTTGGGCTCAGCTTAAAAACCAAGCTTATAACTAGCCAAGATGAAGCTTATAAGCTGGTTAACCAAACTTGGGTTAAGCTTAAAAACTAAGCTTATAACAAGCTAAGAAAGTAAACCTTTGTAGCTTAAAACAAGCCTAGTTTAAGCTTTTAAGCTGGTTTCCCAAGCTTGGGTTAAGCTTAAAAACCAAGCTAATAACAAGTTGAAAAAGTGTAAACTTTGAAGCTTAAAAAAAGCCTAGTTAAAGCTTATAAGTTGGTTTATTAGCTTTAACTAGGCTTTTTTTTAGCTTCAAAGTTTACGCTTTTTCAACTTGTTATAAGCTTGGTTTTAAAGCTTAACCCAAGCTTGGGGAACTAGCTTATAATGTTTAAACTAGATTTTGTTATAAGCTTGGTTTTTAAGCTTAAACCAAGCTTGTGTCTAGGCTTGTTATAAGCTTGGTTTTTAAGCATAACCCAAGCTTGGGTAACCAGCTTATAATGTTTAAACTAGGCTTGTTATAAGCTTGGTTGATAAGCTTAACCCAAGCTTGGGACTAGGCTTGTTTTAAGCTACAAAGTTTTACTTTTTTAGCTTGATATAAGCTTGGTTTTTAAGATTAACCCAAGTTTGGGTATCCAGCTTATAAGCTTAACCTTGGCTTGTTATAAGCTTGGTTTTTAAGCTTAACCCAAGTTTGGGTAACCAGCTTATAAGCTTAACCTTGGCTTGTTATAAGCTTGGTTTTTAAGCTTAACCAAAGCTTGGGTAACCAGCTTATAAGCTTAAACTAGGCTTGTTATAATTTTGGTTTTTAAGCTTAACCCAAGCTTGGGTAACCAGCTTATAAGCTTAAACTAGGCTTGTTTTAAGCTACAAAGGTTTACTTTTTTAGCTTGTTATAAGCTTGGTTTTTAAGCTTAACCCAAGTTTGGGTAACCAGCTTATAAGCTTAACCTTGGCTTGTTATAAGCTTTGTTTTTAAGCTTAACCCAAGCTTTGGACTAGACTTGTTATAAGCTTGGTTTTTAAGCTTAACCCAAGTTTGGGTAACCAGCTTATAAGCTTAACCTTGGCTTGTTATAAGCTTGGTTTTTAAGCTTAACCCTAAGCTTGGGGAACCAGCTTATAATTTTTAAACTAGTTTTTGTTATAAGCTTGGTTTTTAAGCTTAACCCAAGCTTGTGTCTAGGCTTGTTATAAGCTTTGTTTTTAAGCTTAACTTAAGCTTGGGTAACCAGCTTAAAAGCTTAAACTAATTTTGTTTTGAGCTTCAAAATATACATCTTTTCAACTTGTTATAAGCTTAGTTTTTAAGCTTAACCCAAGCTTGGGTTACCAGCTTATAATGTTTAAACTAGGCTTGTTATAAGCTTGGTTTTTAAGATTAACCCAAGTTTAGGTTACCAGCTTAGAAGCTTAAACTAGGCATGTTATAAGCTTAATTTTTAAGCAAGCTTGGGTTAAGTATAAAAACCAAGCTTATAACAAGTCTAGTCCCAAGTTTGGGCTTAGCTTAAAAACCAAGCTTATAACTAGCCAAGATTAAGCTTATAAGCTGGTTACCCAAACTTGGGTTAAGCTTAAAAACTAAGCTTATAACAAGCTAAGAAAGTAAACCTTTGTAGCTTAAAACAAGCCTAGTTTAAGCTTTTAAGCTGGTTTCCCAAGCTTGGGTTAAGCTTAAAAACCAAGCTAATAACAAGTTGAAAAAGTGTAAACTTTAAAGCTTAAAAAAAGCCTAGTTAAAGCTTATAAGTTGGTTTGTTAGCTTTAACTAGGCTTTTTTTTAAACTTCAAAGTTTACGCTTTTTCAACTTGTTATAAGCTTGGTTTTAAAGCTTAACCCAAGCTTGGGGAACCAGCTTATAATGTTTAAACTAGATTTTGTTATAAGCTTGGTTTTTAAGCATAACCCAAGCTTGGCTAACCAGCTTATAAGCCCTAACTAGGCTTGTTATAAGCTTGGTTTTTAAGCTTAAACCAAGCTTGGGTAACCAGCTTATAAGCTTAAACTAGGTTTGTTTTGAGCTTCAAAATTTACAGTTTTTTAACTGGTTATAAGCTTAGTTTTTAAGCTTAACCCAAGCTTGGGTAACCAGCTTATAATGTTTAAACTAGGCTTGTTAAAAGCTTGGTTGATAAGCTTAACCCAAGCTTGGGACTAGGCTTGTTTTAAGCTACAAAGGTTTACTTTTTTAGCTTGATATAAGCTTGGTTTTTAAGACTAACCCAAGTTTGGGTAACCAGCTTATAAGCTTAACCTTGGCTTGTTATAAGCTTGGTTTTTAAGCTTAACCAAAGCTTGGGTAACCAGCTTATAAGCTTAAACTAGGCTTGTTATAATTTTGGTTTTTAAGCTTAACCCAAGCTTGGGTAACCAGCTTATAAGCTTAAACTAGGCTTGTTTTAAGCTACAAAGGTTTACTTTTTTAGCTTGTTATAAGCTTGGTTTTTAAGCTTAACCCAAGTTTGGGACTAGGCTTGTTATAAGCTTGGTTTTTAAGCTTAACCCAAGCTTGGGTAACCAGCTTATAAGCTTAAACAAGGCTTGTTTTAAGCTACAAAGGTTTACTTTTTTAGTTCGTTATAAACTTAGTTTTTGAAGCTTATCCTTGGCTTGTTATAAGCTTGGTTTTTAAGCTTAACCCAAGCTTGGGACTAGGCTTGTTATAAGCTTGGTTTTTAGCTTAACCTAAGCTTGGGTAGCCAGCTTATAAGCTTAAACTATGCTTGTTATAAGCTTGGTTTTAAAGCTTAACCCAAGCTTGAGTAAACTATTTTATAAGCTTAAACTAGGTTTATTTTAAGCCGCAAAGTTTACACATTTTCAACTTGTTGTAAGCTTGGTTTTTAAGCTTAACCCAAGCTTTGGTAAACCAACTTATAAGCCTAAAATAGTTTTGTTTTAAGATTCAAAGTTTACATTTTTTCAGCTTGGTTTTTAAGCTTAACCAAAGCTTGGGTAACCAGCTTATAAGCTTAAGCTAGGCATGTTTTAAGCTTATTTTTTAAGCTTAGCCTATGCTTGGGTAAACCAGCTTATAAGCTTTAACTAGGCTTTTTTTAAGCTTCAAAGTTTACACTTTTTCAACTTGTTATAAGCTTGGTTTTTAAGCTTAACCCAAGCTTGAGTAACCAGCTTATAAGCTTAAACCAGGCATGTTATAAGCTTAATTTTTAAGCAAGCTTGGGTTAAGCATAAAAACCAAGCTTATAACAAGCCTAGTCCCAAGTTTGGGCTAAGCTTAAAAACCAAGCTTTTAACAAGCCAAGATTAAACTTATAAGCTGTCTACCCAAACTTGGGTTATGCTTAAAAACTAAGCTTATAACAAGCTAAGAAAGTAAACCTTTGTAGCTTAAAACAAGCCTAGTTTAAGCTTTTAAGCTGGTTACCCAAGCTTGGGTTAAGCTTAAAAACCAAGCTTATAACAAGTTGAAAAAGTGTAAACTTTGATGCTTAAAAAAAGCCTAGTTAAAGCTTATAAGTTGGTTTATAAGCTTTAACTAGGCTCTTTTAAGCTTCAAAGTTTACACTTTTTCCACTTTAACCAAAGCTTGTGTAACCAGCTTATAAGCTTAAGCTAGGCATGTTTTAAGCTTATTTTTTAAGCTTAGCCTAAGCTTGGGTAAACCAGCTTATAAGCCTTAACTAGGCTTTTTTAAGCTTCAAAGTTTACGCTTTTTCAACTTGTTATAAGCTTGGTTTTTAAGCTAACCCAAGCTTGGGGAACCAGCTTATAATGTTTAAACTAGGCTTGTTATAAGCTTGGTTTTTAAGCTTAACCCAAGCTTGTGTCTAGGCTTGTTATAAGATTGGTTTTAAGCTTAACTCAAGCTTGGGTAACTAGATTATAAGCTTAACCTAAGCTTGGGTAACCAGCTTATAAGCTTAAACTAGGTTTGTTTTGAGCTTCAAAATTTACAGTTTTTTAACTTGTTATAAGCTTAGTTTTTAAGCTTAACCCAAGCTTGGGTAACCTGCTTATAATGTTTAAACTAGGCTTGTTAAAAGCTTGGTTGATAAGCTTAACCCAAGCTTGGGACTAGGCTTGTTTTAAGCTACAAAGGTTTACTTTTTTAGCTTGATATAAGCTTGGTTTTTAAGATTAACCCAAGTTTGGGTAACCAGCTTATAAGCTTAACCTTGGCTTGTTATAAGCTTGGTTTTTAAGCTTAACCAAAGCTTGGGTAACCAGCTTATAAGCTTAAACTAGGCTTGTTATAATTTTGGTTTTTAAGCTTAACCCAAGCTTGGGTAACCAGCTTATAAGCTTAAACTAGGCTTGTTTTAAGCTACAAAGGTTTACTTTTTTAGCTTGTTATAAGCTTGGTTTTTAAGCTTAACCCAAGTTTGGGACTAGGCTTGTTATAAGCTTGGTTTTTAAGCTTAACCCAAGCTTGGGTAACCAGCTTAAGAACTTAAATTAGGCCTGTTATAAGCTTGGTTTTTAAGCTTAACCCAAGCTTGGGTAACCAGCTTATAAGCTTAAACTAGGCTTGTTTTAAGCTACAAAGGATTACTATTTTAAGTAAAAAAGCTATTTTAGCTTGTTATAAGCTTGGTTTTTAGGCTTAACCCAAGTTTGGGTAACCAGCTTATAAGCTTAACCTTGGCTTGTTATAAACTTTGTTTTTAAGCTTAACCCAAGCTTTGGACTAGACCTAGTTTAAGCTTTTAAGCTGGTTTCCCAAGCTTGGGTTAAGCTTAAAAACCAAGCTAATAACAAGTTGAAAAAGTGTAAACTTTGAAGCATAAAAAAAGCCTAGTTAAAGCTTATAAGTTGGTTTATTAGCTTTAACTAGGCTTTTTTTTAGCTTCAAAGTTTACGCCTTTTCAACTTGTTATAAGATTGGTTTTAAAGCTTAACCCAAGCTTGGCTAACCAGCTTACAAGCCCTAACTAGGCTTGCTATAAGCTTGGTTTTTAAGCTTAACCCAAGCTTGGGTAACCAGCTTATAAGCTTAAACTAGGTTTGTTTTGAGCTTCAAAATTTACAGTTTTTTAACTTGTTATAAGCTTAGTTTTTAAGCTTAACCCAAGCTTGGGTAACCAGCTTATAATGTTTAAACTAGGATTGTTAAAAGCTTGGTTGATAAGCTTAACCCAAGCTTGGGACTAGGCTTGTTTTAAGCTACAAAGGTTTACTTTTTTAGCTTGATATAAGCTTGGTTTTTAGGCTTAACCCAAGTTTGGGTAACCAGCTTATAAGCTTAACCTTGGCTTGTTATAAACTTTGTTTTTAAGCTTAACCCAAGCTTTGGACTAGACTTGTTATAAGCTTGGTTTTTAAGCTTAACCCAAGCTTGGGTAACCAGCTTATAAGCTTAAACTAGGCATGTTATAAGCTTAATTTTTAAACAAGCTTGGGTTAAGCATAAAAACCAAGCTTATAACAAGCCTAGTCCCAAGTTTGGGCTAAGCATAAAAACCAAGCTTATAACAAGCCTAGTCCCAAGTTTGGGCTAAGCTTAAAAACCAAGCTAATTACAAGATGAAAAAGTGTAAACTTTGAAGCTTAAAAAAACCTAGTTAAAGCTTATAAGTTAGTTTATAAGCTTTAACTAGGCTTTTTTAAGCTTCAAAGTATACGCTTTTTCAACTTGTTATAAGCTTGGTTTTTAAGCTTAACCCAAGCTTGGGGAAACAGCTTATAATGTTTAAACTAGTTTTTGTTATAAGCTTGGTTTTTAAGCTTAACCCAAGCTTGTGTCTAGGCTTGTTATAAGCTTTGTTTTTAAGCTTAACTTAAGCTTGGGTAACCAGCTTATAAGCTTAAACTAGGTTTGTTTTGAGCTTCAAAATTTACAGTTTTTCAACTTGTTATAAGCTTAGTTTTTAAGCTTAACCAAAGCTTGGGTTACCAGCTTATAATGTCTAAACTAGGCTTGTTATAAGCTTGGTTTTTAAGATTAACCCAAGTTTAGGTTACCAGCTTAGAAGCTTAAACTAGGCATGTTATAAGCTTAATTTTTAAGCAAGCTTGGGTTAAGCATAAAAACCAAGCTTATAACAAGTCTAGTCCCAAGTTTGGGCTCAGCTTAAAAACCAAGCTTATAACTAGCCAAGATTAAGCTTATAAGCTGGTTAACCAAACTTGGGTTAAGCTTAAAAACTAAGCTTATAACAAGCTAAGGAAGTAAACCTTTGTAGCTTAAAACAAGCCTAGTTTAAGCTTTTAAGCTGGGTTCCCAAGCTTGGGTTAAGCTTAAAAACCAAGCTAATAACAAGTTGAAAAAGTGTAAACTTTGAAGCTTAAAAAAAGCCTAGTTAAAGCTTATAAGTTGGTTTATTAGCTTTAACTAGGCTTTTTTTAGCTTCAACGTTTACGCTTTTTCAACTTGTTATAAGCTTGGTTTTAAAGCTTAACCCAAGCTTGGGGAACCAGCTTATAATGTTTAAACTAGATTTTGTTATAAGCTTGGTTTTTAAGCTTAACCCAAGCTTGTGTCTAGGCTTGTTATAAGCTTGGTTTTTAAGCTTAACCCAAGCTTGGGTAACCAGCTTATAAGCCCTAACTAGGCTTGTTATAAGCTTGGTTTTTAAGCTTAACCCAAGCTTTGGTAACCAGCTTATAAGCTTAAACTAGGTTTTTTTTAGCTTCAAAATTTACAGTTTTTCAACTTGTTATAAGCTTAGTTTTTAAGCTTAACCCAAGCTTGGGTAACCAGCTTATAATGTTTAAACTAGGCTTGTTATAAGCTTGACTGATAAGCTTAACCCAAGCTTGGGACTAGGCTTGTTTTAAGCTACAAAGGTTTACTTTTTTAGCTTGATATAAGCTAGGTTTTTAAGATTAACCCAAGTTTGGGTAACCAGCTTATAAGCTTAACCTTGGCTTGTTATAAGCTTGGTTTTTAAGCTTAACCCAAGCTTGGGTAACCAGCTTATAATGTTTAAACTAGGCTTGTTATAAGCTTGACTGATAAGCTTAACCCAAGCTTGGGACTAGGCTTGTTTTAAGCTACAAAGGTTTACTTTTTTAGCTTGATATAAGCTAGGTTTTTAAGATTAACTCAAGCTTGGGTAACCAGCTTATAAGCTTAAACTAGGCTTGTTTTAAGCTACAAAGGTTTACTTTTTTAGCTTGTTATAAGCTTGGTTTATAAGCTTAACCCAAGTTTGGGTAACTAGCTTATAAGCTTAACCTTGGCTTGTTATAAGCTTTGTTTTTAAGCTTAACCCAAGCTTTGGACTAGACTTGTTATAAGCTTGGTTTTTAAGCTTAACCTAAGCTTGGGTAACCAGCTTATAAGCTTAAACTAGGCTTGTTATAAGCTTGGTTTTTAACCTTAACCCAAGTTTGGGACTAGGCTTGTTATAAGCTTGGTTTTTAAGCTTAACCCAAGTTTGGGTAACCAGCTTATAAGCTTAAACTAGGCTTGTTTTAAGCTACAAAGGTTAACTTTTATAGCATGTTATAACCTTGGTTTTTACGCTTAACCCAAGCTTGGGTAACCAGCTTATAAGCTTAAACTAGGCTTCTTATAAGCTTGGTTTTTAAGCTTAACCCAAGTTTGGGACTAGGCTTGTTATAAGCTTGGTTTTTAAGCTTAACCCAAGTTTGGGTAACCAGCTTATAAGCTTAAGATAGGCTTGTTTTAAGCTACAAAGGTTAACTTTTATAGCATGTTATAACCTTGGTTTTTACGCTTAACCCAAGCTTGGGTAACCAGCTTATAAGCTTAAACTAGGCTTCTTATAAGCTTGGTTTTTAAGCTTAACCCAAGTTTGGGACTAGGCTTGTTATAAGCTTGGTTTTTAAGCTTAACCCAAGTTTGGGTAACCAGCTTATAAGCTTAACCTTGGCTTGTTATAAACTTTGTTTTTAAGCTTAACCCAAGCTTTGGACTAGACTTGTTATAAGCTTGGTTTTTAAGCTTAACCTAATTTGGGTATCCAGCTTACAAGCTTAAACTAGGCTTGTTAAAAAACTTAGTTTTTAAGCTTAACCCAGGCTTGGGTAACCAGCTTATAAGCTTAAACTAGGCATGTTATAAGCTTAATTTTTAAGCAAGCTTGGGTTAAGCATAAAAACCAAGCTTATAACAAGCCTAGTCCCAAGTTTGGGCTAAGCATAAAAACCAAGCTTATAACTAGCCAAGATTAAGCTTATAAGCTGGTTACCCAAACTTGGGTTAAGCTTAAAAACTAAGCTTATAACAAGCTAAGAAAGTAAACCTTTGTAGCTTAAAACGAACCTAGTTTAAGCTTTTAAGCTGGTTACCCAAGCTTGGGTTAAGCTTAAAAACCAAGCTAATAACAAGTTGAAAAAGTGTAAACTTTAAAGCTTAAAAAAAGCCTAGTTAAAGCTTATAAGTTGGTTTGTTAGCTTTAACTAGGCTTTTTTTAAACTTCAAAGTTTTCGCTTTTTCAACTTGTTATAAGCTTGGTTTTAAAGCTTAACCCAAGCTTGGGGAACCAGCTTATAATGTTTAAACTAGATTTTGTTATAAGCTTGGTTTTTAAGCATAACCCAAGCTTGGCTAACCAGCTTATAAGCCCTAACTAGGCTTGTTATAAGCTTGGGTTTTAAGCTTAACCCAAGCTTGGGTAACCAGCTTATAAGCTTAAACTAGGTTTGTTTTGAGCTTCAAAATTTACAGTTTTTTAACTTGTTATAAGCTTTGTTTTAAGCTTAACCCAAGCTTGGGTAACCAGCTTATAATGTTTAAACTAGGCTTGTTAAAAGCTTGGTTGATAAGCTTAACCCAAGCTTGGGACTAGGCTTGTTTTAAGCTACAAAGGTTTACTTTTTTAGCTTGATATAAGCTTGGTTTTTAAGATTAACCCAAGTTTGGGTAACCAGCTTATAAGCTTAACCTTGGCTTGTTATAAGCTTGGTTTTTAAGCTTAACCAAAGCTTGGGTAACCAGCTTATAAGCTTAAACTAGGCTTGTTATAATTTTGGTTTTTAAGCTTAACCCAAGCTTGGGTAACCAGCTTATAAGCTTAAACTAGGCTTGTTTTAAGCTACAAAGGTTTACTTTTTTAGCTTGTTATAAGCTTGGTTTTTAAGCTTAACCCAAGTTTGGGACTAGGCTTGTTATAAGCTTGGTTTTTAAGCTTAACCCAAGCTTGGGTAACCAGCTTATAAGCTTAAACAAGGCTTGTTTTAAGCTACAAAGGTTTACTTTTTTAGTTCGTTATAAGCTTAGTTTTTGAAGCTTATCCATGGCTTGTTATAAGCTTGGTTTTTAAGCTTAACCCAAGCTTGGGTAACCAGCTTATAAGCTTAAACTAGGCATGTTATAAGCTTAATTTTTAAGCAAGCTTGGGTTAAGCATAAAAACCAAGCTTATAACAAGCCTAGTCCCAAGTTTGGGCTAAGCATAAAAACCAAGCTTATAACAAGCCTAGTCCCAAGTTTGGGCTAAGCTTAAAAACCAAGCTAATTACAAGTTGAAAAAGTGTAAACTTTGAAGCTTAAAAAAACCTAGTTAAAGCTTATAAGTTAGTTTATAAGCTTTAACTAGGCTTTTTTAAGCTTCAAAGTTTACGCTTTTTCAACTTGTAAGCTTGGTTTTTAAGCTTAACCCAAGCTTGGGGAACCAGCTTATAATGTTTAAACTAGTTTTTGTTATAAGCTTGGTTTTTAAGCTTAACCCAAGCTTGTGTCTAGGCTTGTTATAAGCTTTGTTTTTAAGCTTAACTTAAGCTTGGGTAACCAGCTTATAAGCTTAAACTAGGTTTGTTTTGAGCTTCAAAATTTACAGTTTTTCAACTTGTTATAAGCTTAGTTTTTAAGCTTAACCCAAGCTTGGGTTACCAGCTTATAATGTTTTAACTAGGCTTGTTATAAGCTTGGTTTTTAAGATTAACCCAAGTTTAGGTTACCAGCTTAGAAGCTTAAACTAGGCATGTTATAAGCTTAATTTTTAAGCAAGCTTGGGTTAAGCATAAAAACCAAGCTTATAACAAGTCTAGTCCCAAGTTTGGGCTCAGCTTAAAAACCAAGCTTATAACTAGCCAAGATTAAGCTTATAAGCTGGTTAACCAAACTTGGGTTAAGCTTAAAAACTAAGCTTATAACAAGCTAAGGAAGTAAACCTTTGTAGCTTAAAACAAGCCTAGTTTAAGCTTTTAAGCTGGTTTCCCAAGCTTGGGTTAAGCTTAAAAACCAAGCTAATAACAAGTTGAAAAAGTGTAAACTTTGAAGCTTAAAAAAGCCTAGTTAAAGCTTATAAGTTAGTTTATTAGCTTTAACTAGGTTTTTTTTTAGCTTCAAAGTTTACGCTTTTTCAACTTGTTATAAGCTTGGTTTTAAAGCTTAACCCAAGCTTGGGGAACCAGCTTATAATGTTTAAACTAGATTTTGTTATAAGCTTGGTTTTTAAGCTTAACCCAAGCTTGTGTCTAGGCTTGTTATAAGCTTGGTTTTTAAGCATAACCCAAGCTTGGGTAACCAGCTTATAATGTTTAAACTAGTTTTGTTATAAGCTTGGTTGATAAGCTTAACCCAAGCTTGGGACTAGGCTTGTTTTAAGCTACAAAGTTTTACTTTTTTAGCTTGATATAAGCTTGGTTTTTAAGATTAACCCAAGTTTGGGTATCCAGCTTATAAGCTTAACCTTGGCATGTTATAAGCTTGGTTTTTAAGCTTAACCCAAGTTTGGGTAACCAGCTTATAAGCTTAACCTTGGCTTGTTATAAGCTTGGTTTTTAAGCTTAACCAAAGCTTGGTTAACCAGCTTATAAGCTTAAACTAGGCTTGTTATAATTTTGGTTTTTAAGCTTAACCCAAGCTTGGGTAACCAGCTTATAAGCTTAAACTAGGCTTGTTTTAAGCTACAAAGGTTTACTTTTTTAGCTTGTTATAAGCTTGGTTTTTAAGCTTAACCCAAGTTTGGGTAACCAGCTTATAAGCTTAACCTTGGCTTGTTGTAAGCTTTGTTTTTAAGCTTAACCCAAGCTTTGGACTAGACTTGTTATAAGCTTGGTTTTTAAGCTTAACCCAAGTTTGGGTAACCAGCTTATAAGCTTAACCTTGGCTTGTTATAAGCTTGGTTTTTAAGCTTAACCCTAAGCTTGGGGAATCAGCTTATAATTTTTAAACTAGTTTTTATTATAAGCTTGGTTTTTAAGCTTAACCCAAGCTTGTGTCTAGGCTTGTTATAAGCTTTGTTTTTAAGCTTAACTTAAGCTTGGGTAACCAGCTTAAAAGCTTAAACTAATTTTGTTTTGAGCTTCAAAATATACATCTTTTCAACTTGTTATAAGCTTAGTTTTTAAGCTTAACCCAAGCTTGGGTTACCAGCTTATAATGTTTAAACTAGGCTTGTTATAAGCTTGGTTTTTAAGATTAACCCAAGTTTAGGTTACCAGCTTAGAAGCTTAAACTAGGCATGTTATAAGCTTAATTTTTAAGCAAGCTTGGGTTAAGTATAAAAACCAAGCTTATAACAAGTCTAGTCCCAAGTTTGGGCTTAGCTTAAAAACCAAGCTTATAACTAGCCAAGATTAAGCTTATAAGCTGGTTACCCAAACTTGGGTTAAGCTTAAAAACTAAGCTTATAACAAGCTAAGAAAGTAAACCTTTGTAGCTTAAAACAAGCCTAGTTTAAGCTTTTAAGCTGGTTTCCCAAGCTTGGGTTAAGCTTAAAAACCAAGCTAATAACAAGTTGAAAAAGTGTAAACTTTAAAGCTTAAAAAAAGCCTAGTTAAAGCTTATAAGTTGGTTTGTTAGCTTTAACTAGGCTTTTTTTTAAACTTCAAAGTTTACGCTTTTTCAACTTGTTATAAGCTTGGTTTTAAAGCTTAACCCAAGCTTGGGGAACCAGCTTATAATGTTTAAACTAGATTTTGTTATAAGCTTGGTTTTTAAGCATAACCCAAGCTTGGCTAACCAGCTTATAAGCCCTAACTAGGCTTGTTATAAGCTTGGTTTTTAAGCTTAAACCAAGCTTGGGTAACCAGCTTATAAGCTTAAACTAGGTTTGTTTTGAGCTTCAAAATTTACAGTTTTTTAACTGGTTATAAGCTTAGTTTTTAAGCTTAACCCAAGCTTGGGTAACCAGCTTATAATGTTTAAACTAGGCTTGTTAAAAGCTTGG
The DNA here is from genome assembly GCF_028750875.1 of Macrosteles quadrilineatus. NCBI lineage: Eukaryota > Metazoa > Arthropoda > Insecta > Hemiptera > Cicadellidae > Macrosteles > Macrosteles quadrilineatus. The sequence goes on along the minus strand of NW_026542595.1, from coordinate 144,674,788 downwards.
TTGATAAGCTTAACCCAAGCTTGGGACTAGGCTTGTTTTAAGCTACAAAGGTTTACTTTTTTAGCTTGATATAAGCTTGGTTTTTAAGATTAACCCAAGTTTGGGTAACCAGCTTATAAGCTTAACCTTGGCTTGTTATAAGCTTGGTTTTTAAGCTTAACCAAAGCTTGGGTAACCAGCTTATAAGCTTAAACTAGGCTTGTTATAATTTTGGTTTTTAAGCTTAACCCAAGCTTGGGTAACCAGCTTATAAGCTTAAACTGGGCTTGTTTTAAGCTACAAAGGTTTACTTTTTTAGCTTGTTATAAGCTTGGTTTTTAAGCTTAACCCAAGTTTGGGACTAGGCTTGTTATAAGCTTGGTTTTTAAGCTTAACCCAAGCTTGGGTAACCAGCTTATAAGCTTAAACAAGGCTTGTTTTAAGCTACAAAGGTTTACTTTTTTAGTTCGTTATAAGCTTAGTTTTTGAAGCTTATCCTTGGCTTGTTATAAGCTTGGTTTTTAAGGTTAAACCAAGCTTGGGTAACCAGCTTATAAGCTTAAACTAGGTTTGTTTTGAGCTTCAAAATTTACAGTTTTTTAACTGGTTATAAGCTTAGTTTTTAAGCTTAACCCAAGCTTGGGTAACCAGCTTATAATGTTTAAACTAGGCTTGTTAAAAGCTTGGTTGATAAGCTTAACCCAAGCTTGGGACTAGGCTTGTTTTAAGATACAAAGGTTTACTTTTTTAGCTTGATATAAGCTTGGTTTTTAAGATTAACCCAAGTTTGGGTAACCAGCTTATAAGCTTAACCTTGGCTTGTTATAAGCTTGGTTTTTAAGCTTAACCAAAGCTTGGGTAACCAGCTTATAAGCTTAAACTAGGCTTGTTATAATTTTGGTTTTTAAGCTTAACCCAAGCTTGGGTAACCAGCTTATAAGCTTAAACTAGGCTTGTTTTAAGCTACAAAGGTTTACTTTTTTAGCTTGTTATAAGCTTGGTTTTTAAGCTTAACCCAAGTTTGGGACTAGGCTTGTTATAAGCTTGGTTTTTAAGCTTAACCCAAGCTTGGGTAACCAGCTTATAAGCTTAAACAAGGCTTGTTTTAAGCTACAAAGGTTTACTTTTTTAGTTCGTTATAAGCTTAGTTTTTGAAGCTTATCCATGGCTTGTTATAAGCTTGGTTTTTAAGCTTAACCCAAGCTTGGGTAACCAGCTTATAAGCTTAAACTAGGCATGTTATAAGCTTAATTTTTAAGCAAGCTTGGGTTAAGCATAAAAACCAAGCTTATAACAAGCCTAGTCCCAAGTTTGGGCTAAGCATAAAAACCAAGCTTATAACAAGCCTAGTCCCAAGTTTGGGCTAAGCTTAAAAACCAAGCTAATTACAAGTTGAAAAAGTGTAAACTTTGAAGCTTAAAAAAACCTAGTTAAAGCTTATAAGTTAGTTTATAAGCTTTAACTAGGCTTTTTTAAGCTTCAAAGTTTACGCTTTTTCAACTTGTTATAAGCTTGGTTTTTAAGCTTAACCCAAGCTTGGGGAACCAGCTTATAATGTTTAAACTAGTTTTTGTTATAAGCTTGGTTTTTAAGCTTAACCCAAGCTTGTGTCTAGGCTTGTTATAAGCTTTGTTTTTAAGCTTAACTTAAGCTTGGGTAACCAGCTTATAAGCTTAAACTAGGTTTGTTTTGAGCTTCAAAATTTACAGTTTTTCAACTTGTTATAAGCTTAGTTTTTAAGCTTAACCCAAGCTTGGGTTACCAGCTTATAATGTTTTAACTAGGCTTGTTATAAGCTTGGTTTTTAAGCTTAACCCAAGCTTGAGTAACCAGCTTATAAGCTTAAACCAGGCATGTTATAAGCTTAATTTTTAAGCAAGCTTGGGTTAAGCATAAAAACCAAGCTTATAACAAGCCTAGTCCCAAGTTTGGGCTAAGCTTAAAAACCAAGCTTTTAACAAGCCAAGATTAAACTTATAAGCTGTCTACCCAAACTTGGGTTATGCTTAAAAACTAAGCTTATAACAAGCTAAGGAAGTAAACCTTTGTAGCTTAAAACAAGCCTAGTTTAAGCTTTTAAGCTGGTTTCCCAAGCTTGGGTTAAGCTTAAAAACCAAGCTTATAACAAGTTGAAAAAGTGTAAACTTTGAAGCTTAAAAAAAGCCTAGTTAAAGCTTATAAGTTAGTTTATTAGCTTTAACTAGGTTTTTTTTTAGCTTCAAAGTTTACGCTTTTTCAACTTGTTATAAGCTTGGTTTTAAAGCTTAACCCAAGCTTGGGGAACCAGCTTATAATGTTTAAACTAGATTTTGTTATAAGCTTGGTTTTTAAGCTTAACCCAAGCTTGTGTCTAGGCTTGTTATAAGCTTGGTTTTTAAGCATAACCCAAGCTTGGGTAACCAGCTTATAATGTTTAAACTAGTTTTGTTATAAGCTTGGTTGATAAGCTTAACCCAAGCTTGGGACTAGGCTTGTTTTAAGCTACAAAGTTTTACTTTTTTAGCTTGATATAAGCTTGGTTTTTAAGATTAACCCAAGTTTGGGTATCCAGCTTATAAGCTTAACCTTGGCATGTTATAAGCTTGGTTTTTAAGCTTAACCCAAGTTTGGGTAACCAGCTTATAAGCTTAACCTTGGCTTGTTATAAGCTTGGTTTTTAAGCTTAACCAAAGCTTGGGTAACCAGCTTATAAGCTTAAACTAGGCTTGTTATAATTTTGGTTTTTAAGCTTAACCCAAGCTTGGGTAACCAGCTTATAAGCTTAAACTAGGCTTGTTTTAAGCTACAAAGGTTTACTTTTTTAGCTTGTTATAAGCTTGGTTTTTAAGCTTAACCCAAGTTTGGGTAACCAGCTTATAAGCTTAACCTTGGCTTGTTATAAGCTTTGTTTTTAAGCTTAACCCAAGCTTTGGACTAGACTTGTTATAAGCTTGGTTTTTAAGCTTAACCGAAGTTTGGGTAACCAGCTTATAAGCTTAACCTTGGCTTGTTATAAGCTTGGTTTTTAAGCTTAACCCTAAGCTTGGGGAATCAGCTTATAATTTTTAAACTAGTTTTTGTTATAAGCTTGGTTTTTAAGCTTAACCCAAGCTTGTGTCTAGGCTTGTTATAAGCTTTGTTTTTAAGCTTAACTTAAGCTTGGGTAACCAGCTTAAAAGCTTAAACTAATTTTGTTTTGAGCTTCAAAATATACATCTTTTCAACTTGTTATAAGCTTAGTTTTTAAGCTTAACCCAAGCTTGGGTTACCAGCTTATAATGTTTAAACTAGGCTTGTTATAAGCTTGGTTTTTAAGATTAACCCAAGTTTAGGTTACCAGCTTAGAAGCTTAAACTAGGCATGTTATAAGCTTAATTTTTAAGCAAGCTTGGGTTAAGTATAAAAACCAAGCTTATAACAAGTCTAGTCCCAAGTTTGGGCTTAGCTTAAAAACCAAGCTTATAACTAGCCAAGATTAAGCTTATAAGCTGGTTACCCAAACTTGGGTTAAGCTTAAAAACTAAGCTTATAACAAGCTAAGAAAGTAAACCTTTGTAGCTTAAAACAAGCCTAGTTTAAGCTTTTAAGCTGGTTTCCCAAGCTTGGGTTAAGCTTAAAAACCAAGCTAATAACAAGTTGAAAAAGTGTAAACTTTAAAGCTTAAAAAAAGCCTAGTTAAAGCTTATAAGTTGGTTTGTTAGCTTTAACTAGGATTTTTTTTAAACTTCAAAGTTTACGCTTTTTCAACTTGTTATAAGCTTGGTTTTAAAGCTTAACCCAAGCTTGGGGAACCAGCTTATAATGTTTAAACTAGATTTTGTTATAAGCTTGGTTTTTAAGCATAACCCAAGCTTGGCTAACCAGCTTATAAGCCCTAACTAGGCTTGTTATAAGCTTGGTTTTTAAGCTTAAACCAAGCTTGGGTAACCAGCTTATAAGCTTAAACTAGGTTTGTTTTGAGCTTCAAAATTTACAGTTTTTTAACTGGTTATAAGCTTAGTTTTTAAGCTTAACCCAAGCTTGGGTAACCAGCTTATAATGTTTAAACTAGGCTTGTTAAAAGCTTGGTTGATAAGCTTAACCCAAGCTTGGGACTAGGCTTGTTTTAAGCTACAAAGGTTTACTTTTTTAGCTTGATATAAGCTTGGTTTTTAAGATTAACCCAAGTTTGGGTAACCAGCTTATAAGCTTAACCTTGGCTTGTTATAAGCTTGGTTTTTAAGCTTAACCAAAGCTTGGGTAACCAGCTTATAAGCTTAAACTAGGCTTGTTATAATTTTGGTTTTTAAGCTTAACCCAAGCTTGGGTAACCAGCTTATAAGCTTAAACTAGGCTTGTTTTAAGCTACAAAGGTTTACTTTTTTAGCTTGTTATATGCTTGGTTTTTAAGCTTAACCCAAGTTTGGGACTAGGCTTGTTATAAGCTTGGTTTTTAAGCTTAACCCAAGCTTGGGTAACCAGCTTATAAGCTTAAACAAGGCTTGTTTTAAGCTACAAAGGTTTACTTTTTTAGTTCGTTATAAGCTTAGTTTTTGAAGCTTATCCTTGGCTTGTTATAAGCTTGGTTTTTAAGCTTAAACCCAAGCTTGGGACTAGGCTTGTTATAAGCTTGGTTTTTAGCTTAACCTAAGCTTGGGTAGCCAGCTTATAACCTTAAGCTATGCTTGTTATAAGCTTGGTTTTAAAGCTTAACCCAAGCTTGAGTAAACTATTTTATAAGCTTAAACTAGGTTTATTTTAAGCTTCAAAGTTTACACATTTTCAACTTGTTGTAAGCTTGGTTTTTAAGCTTAACCCAAGCTTGGGTAAACCAACTTATAAGCCTAAAATAGTTTTGTTTTAAGATTCAAAGTTTACATTTTTTCAGCTTGGTTTTTAAGTTTAACCAAAGCTTGGGTAACCAGCTTATAAGCTTAAGCTAGGCATGTTTTAAGCTTATTTTAGCGAATTTCCTATAGGGAAGTAGCTATTACCGTAGGTCTCATGGTAACACTTAGGCCCGGGACCGATTTACTTTTTCATTTTGATGTCCCCAGAGGCCAAAAACACCATTCGTTCAAATTTTTATATATGTATATATATATATATATATATATATATATATATATATATATATGTGTCCGTGAACACGATAACTTGAGTAATTTTTATCCGATTTTGATGAAATTTGGTTTAAAGGTGTAAGGCGGGATAAACTTGAACGAGTTCGCGATCCAGCATGATCGGACCATGGGAACAGGGTTTTATGGGGGGTTTTATGGGGTAAAAATTGGTTTTTCTCACTTTTGACCCTCAAAACACAAAATTTCCCAATTTTCCTCTAAACCTTCTTAAAGAGCTTAAAAAAACAAACAATTCAGTATATCAAAGTGTTTTTGTACGGTTATTGGTTACGGAGAAAACTAAAAAATTGGTCAATTTAAAATTCCCATGTTATTCTTATGGAGAATATTATAAAATGTTGTAGTTTGCTTGTTTATGGATATCTTTTGATCAAACTTGGCAAATATATTCATTTTATACTAAGCAATAATTATTTTACTTAAAACACACACTTTATTAGTTTCCTTGTAGCAGCAAACCTAGGTACTCGTTAAACCTAATGTTATTTAAATAGATCAATTGAAAATTAATTCAGCCAAATGGAAATTCGCTAAGACAGCAGGTTTGCTGCGGCGGGGGTATTTTAAGCTTAGCCTATGCTTGGGTAAACCAGCTTATAAGCTTTAACTAGGCTTTTTTTAAGCTTCAAAGTTTACACTTTTTCAACTTGTTATAAGCTTTTTTTTTTAGCTTAACCCAAGCTTGAGTAACCAGCTTATAAGCTTAAACCAGGCATGTTATAAGCTTAATTTTTAAGCAAGCTTGGGTTAAGCATAAAAACCAAGCTTATAACAAGCCTAGTCCCAAGTTTGGGCTAAGCTTAAAAACCAAGCTTTTAACTAGCCAAGATTAAACTTATAAGCTGTCTACCCTAACTTGGGTTATGCTTAAAAACCAAGCTTTTAACTAGCCAAGATTAAACTTATAAGCTGGTTACCCAAGCTTGGGTTAAGCTTAAAAACCAAGCTTATAACAAGTTGAAAAAGTGTAAACTTTGATGCTTAAAAAAAGCCTAGTTAAAGCTTATAAGTTGGTTTATAAGCTTTAACTAGGCTCTTTTAAGCTTCAAAGTTTACACTTTTTCCACTTTAACCAAAGCTTGGGTAACCAGCTTATAAGCTTAAGCTAGGCATGTTTTAAGCTTATTTTTTAAGCTTAGCCTAAGCTTGGGTAAACCAGCTTATAAGCCTTAACTAGGCTTTTTTTAAGCTTCAAAGTTTACGCTTTTTCAACTTGTTATAAGCTTGGTTTTTAAGCTAACCCAAGCTTGGGGAACCAGCTTATAATGTTTAAACTAGGCTTGTTATAAGCTTGGTTTTTAAGCTTAACCCAAGCTTGTGTCTAGGCTTGTTATAAGATTGGTTTTAAGCTTAACCCAAGCTTGGGTAACTAGATTATAAGCTTAACCTAAGCTTGGGTAACCAGCTTATAAGCTTAAACTAGGCTTGTTATAAGCTTGGTTTTTAAGCTTAACCCAAGCTTGGGTAACCAGCTTATAAGCTTACTAGGTTTGTTTTGAGCTTCAAAATTTACAGTTTTTCAACTTGTTATAAGCTTAGTTTTTAAGTTTAACCCAAGCTTGGGTAACCAGCTTATAATGTTTAAACTAGGCTTGTTATAAGCTTGGTTTTTAAGCTTAACTTAAGCTTGGGACTAGGCTTGTTTTAAGCTACCAAGGTTTACTTTTTTAGCTTGATATAAGCTTAGTTTTTAAGATTAACCCAAGTTTGGGTAAACCAGCTTATAAGCTTTAACTAAGCTTTTTTAAGCTTTAAAATTTACAGTTTTTCAACTTGTTATAAGCTTGTTTTTTAAGCTTAACCCAAGCTTGGGTAACCAGCTTATAAGCTTAAACTAGGCTGGTTATTAGCTTAGTTTTTTAGCTTAACCCAAGCTTGGTTTTTAAGCTTAACCCAAGCTTGGGTAACCAGCTTATAAGCTTAAAATAGGCTTGTTATAAGCTTGGTATTTAAGCTTAACCCAAGCTTGGGTAACCAGCTTATAAGCTTAAACTAGGCTTGTTATAAGCTTGGTTTTAAAGCTTAACCCAAGCTTGGGTAAATCAGCTTATAAGCTTAAACAAGGTTTGTTTTAAGCTTCAAAGTTTACACTTTTTTAACTTGTTGTAAGCTTGGTTTTTAAGCTTATCCCTTAGCTTGGGTAAAAAGCTTATAAGCTTAAACTAGGCTTGTTATAAGCTTGGTTTTAAAGCTTAACCCAAGCTTGGGTAACCGGTTTAAAAGCTTATACAAGGCTTGTTTAAAGCTACAACAAAGGTTTGCTTTTTTAGATTGTTATAAGCTTGGGTTTTAAGCTTAACCCAAGCTTTGGTAACCAGCTTATAAGCTTAAATTAGGCTTGTTTTAAGCTACAGAAGTTTACTTTTTAGCTTGTTATAAGCTTGGTTTTTAAGCTTAACCCATGCTTGGGTAACCAGCTTATAAGCTTAAACTAGGCTTGTTATAAGCTTGGTTTTTAGGCTTAACCCAAGCTTGGGTAACCAGCATAAAAGCTTATACAAGGCTTGTTTTAAGCTACAAAGGTTTACTTTTTCAACTCGTTGTAAGCTTGTTTTTTAAGCTTAACCCAAGCTTGGTTAAACCAACTTATAAGCTTAAACAAGGTTTGTTTTAAGCTTCAAAGTTTACACTTTTTCAGCTTGGTTTTTAAGCTTAACTCAAGCTTGGGTAACCAGCTTATAAGCTTAAACTAGGCTTGTTTTTAGCTACAAAGGTTTACTTTTTAGCTTGTTATAAGCTTAGTTATTAAGCGTGACGTTTTGGACGTGACGTCACTCTCTTCTCTTGAGAGAAGTGCTGCCATCGGTGTTCTCGGTGTAGTGAATAGTGTACTCGGCTGATGTCCATGAGGAAGCCAGATCGAATTCCACCTGTGATGCTAACGTTTTGTCAAAGATTTTTCTTAGAATACGATAACTTCTTAACCGTACATATTTTGTTGAAATTTGAGACATTTATAATTTTATTTTATGAACGGAACTTTATTTTGACTAGTAAACCTTCTTTAGATTTTTATCTTAAACTTATATCTCTCTTATATTATCAGTAAAATTAATTTTATATTTTTTCTTAAATCGACTTGAGGGCCTCTCCCACAATCCCCCACTCTTTCGCAGAAGAGGTTCACATCTTTTTCTGATCAGCCCTCAGAGACGCTAGTGGAGAGCTCGACTGTAGTTGTTAACCAGTTGAGATAACTAGAATCACTTGAACAGATTGCCTCACGCTAAGCACAACACAACGTAGTAATTTACCAACATTCATTTGCCAGTCTATGACTTCAGTAATTGACTTTGCTATAATGAGCGCATCAACATAATCAAAGTCAACGTGAAACAGGTAAAATGCAAGCAATTATTGTATACCATTTTATGAGATAGATAGTGTCATACTATGTTTAATTCATATTACAAACCTTCAACATTAATAATGTTTAGTAACATGTTAAATTCACTCAAATCATGTCCCGTATTGTTGCCAGGCATACAAAATAACTCTCCTGAAATAATTTTCTTTAAAAAATATTACTATTGCATGAATATCGTGGAATTGAAAGTAACAACTCTCACCGTTCGTAATAGAAGAACCCTAACAGATAAAATCTGTTAGCCTGTTCTTGGATGTTTATAATTGGTTTCTCGTGTTTAGGTTAAGTACCTTCTTAGGTTTATGATTGTGAAAAAAATAGAGAACAGTTATGAACAGAATAGAAAAGTTTTATGAGCTGCCGAGGACGTGTATTTGAAATACTTGAAACTTTCTCTTTTGCTAAAACCTCTAACCGTTAATTTTGTTTAGTTTTAACCAGATTTAATTATTAGACAAGAATTTTGAAACATGAGATTAACAAGAGCAAATATATACTAAAAACAATCATAAAATACCCCCGCTGCAGCAAACCTGCCGACTAAGCGAATTTCCATTTTCCTGGATTGATTTTTTATTATTAATCTATTAAATTAACATTTATGTTTAATGAGTACCTAGGTTAGCTGCTACAGGGAAACTTATAATGTGTGTTTTTATTAAAATATCTATAGCTTGGTATGAAATAAATGAAAATGCCAAGTTTGATCAACATTTATCCATAAACAAGCCATGTACAACATATTATAATATTCTCCTTAAGAATAACATGGGAATTTTAAATAACAATTTTTTGGTTTTTCCCCGTAACCAATTATCGTACAAACACACTTTGATATACTAAATTATTTGTTTTTTAAAGCTCTTTAAAAAGGTCTGGAGAAAAATTAATAAAACTGTGTGTTTTAAAGGGAAAAAAATTGAAAACCCCATTTTTACCCCATAAAACCCCCCCGTTAAACCCCGTTCCAATGGTTCGATCATGCTGGTTCGCGAACTCATTCAAGTTTATCCCACCTTACACCTTCAAACCAAATTTTATCAAAATCCGACAAAAATTACTCAAGTTATCGTGCGGATGGACATATATATTATATACATATATAAAAAATTGAGCGAATGGTGTTTTCGCCTCTGGGGACATCAAAATGAAAAGGTAAATCGGTCCAGGGCCTAGGTTTTACCATGAGACCTACGGTAATAGCTACTTCCCTATAGGGAAATTCGCTAACAATTATAAAAAAAAAACGTTCTGATCTGACTTTTTTACATAAATATTTAAGTATATATTGGTTTACACGTTTAATACTTCAATACTTATAACTAAAATGGCAACAATACGTAGGTACGTTTTTAAGCCAAGTATGACTGGAGATGAGTGTCGGAGAATTTAATCCTGTAATCGAGACAATTAAACAATAGTTACAAGAGCTATCATTAGATACACGAAATAAATTTTCATTGACAATTCATTTATTCATAAACAAATTATTCTCCCAGATTTTTTACTTTCTATTATAATGCATGATTAAACAATTTTTCCTCCTAATAAAACGAATAACAATTACTAAAAAACTCGTTTTACCATAGTCTCTTTGTAAAATACTTTCACATTTGTTAAGCGACTTCAGGACTTGTTAAAATATATTGCTATAGTATAAAAAAGTACCGAAAAGGGTTGTTACCTTTTCTATCCAATATTTAACAGGTTATGATGTAATAACTGTAATCTAAGTCTTAAACGTCCTCTCTACTTTTATACTGCAACCCCACCACATATTATCCAAATAATATAACTGTGAACGTACATATATAAATATGATTTTTTGCATGACTTTAACTTCAACTGTTTCTCAGTACGAAAATGCGTTTTTCTCTATGAATCTTATTTGAGCTGAAATAGGATTGCATTTTAACAACAACGAAAACTACGTGGAAGGGGTTTCTAAAGACGTTACTGTATCTAATGTTTCCAATCACATTTTATTATCTTTCAAATTGTTTATGAATTACAAAAAATAATATTTGTTAAATTCTTGCAACTCTAGCGTGGATTTTGCGAATCCATTATAATAAAAATTAGGGTAAAGGCTGTATATTTTGGAGTTTCGGGGATATTCTTGATTTGCAACACTAGTAACCAAACCACAGGAGAATCTATGAATTATACCTAATTCAAAATAAATAGTTATTTTTAAATTGGCGACTATTATAAAACTGATAGGAATAAACTTGTAATATAGTAATTTTTACTTAACCAATACCATAAGAAATAACCTATTAAATATTGCAATTGAATAAACATTTATTTTAAACCATACATTTGTTGAAATGAGAACAAATTAACAGATATATTTTTTTGTTAACACAAATCTATTATCCTGTTACCAGTTTAGTAAAAAAAAAAACTATCTAGTGCAAAATGAATAGCTTAAACATCTTCTTAACCTGAATTGAACAGCCTTCCTTCCACGATATGTAAATGACGCCTTTTGATTCACAGATTATTTATATTCCCAACCTGTCTTCTTTAACACAAAAAGATTATTCTTCACAAAGATTGACGTAGTTTCCTTTCTCAAAACCAATTCCGAGCATTTACTGAGGGAACGCTGTTCCTTTAATTTGTAATAAACGACTGGGACGGTGGCGTCGTCCTACAATCCAGCTAGTAGGAGGTGACGAATTTTGGATATTTATAGGCATGCACTGTGCATGCAATGCTCCTTGGTGTGAATTAACGTCCATACTACTGAGTACTACGAGTATCCGCAGTACTATCCTGACAATTAGACCAATTTGTTAATTAGTGGTTCTGATTCCACTATAAACTGTATCACGCCACTCATCTTACACTCATCCTTATAGGGGCGTCCCCATCTTAAATAATTGATAATTAATATTGAAATTGAAATTGAACGTCATCGATGGATAGTATCAAGACAGGGGTTTTAACAGTTTTCCCTAAATAAAATGCAAATTAAATTGGAATAAAACAAAAAAATATTACGGGTATGTAGGACCTTAAATTCCAGTTACTCTATATTATTCACTTCAAATTTTAACATTAATTAATCTAGACGATGAGTCTATTAACTAATGAAAACTAGAAACATAGAGCAGATATTCCTAAATACACAGATCTCACCATGATATCGTATATTAATGTTAACAGGTCCACTGTGCCTCACCATCAAAACATTTATTTATTGATGAGAACGGTATGATTTTTATTTTACACGTGAAAAGCTAAAAACACAACAAAAATACAAGTCTGCCTTTATCGTTGTTTACACTGAACTCTCCAAACAAAACAACAACAGAGTCCTATCTGCTACCATAATATTGACAAAGACTTACTGCGAGGCTTTTAAATTTGGAACCAAATCTGTATAGAAAACTACTTTTAGAAGGTTTAGTTTTATAAAGATTTTCTATATACTGATACTCTCCGTATTTTGAGGTACAGTATGCGTATTGTTAAAAGCTTGACTAATTAAAAGCCTGATAAAACTACCCAGAGTCGGACCAATTGTATGATGCTAATATACAGCTGCAACATATATCTAACAGTAAGAGGATTTTGACGTTAAAAGAGATACGGTACTGTACTAGAAAATGTATATACGTTAATGTATTCAATGCTAGTAAAAATACTTCTTGTGTAAAAAAAATTTATCATTGGTACTTTATATGGTGTTTACATGCGTATGGTTATTAAGTTTAAAGATAAATTAGAATCACAATAATACCCTTTATGTTTAATAATGATTTAAATAATTATATAGGTTAAGGTTGTCTGTTCTTTAAATTCGTTATTAGTTGTAGGTTGTAGGTTGTTGATAGAGTGTTTCTTATTCCTATATATTGAGATATATTCAAACTCACAAGCAGATATTAAATTCATGTTTACTAATAGCTTATTCTTGGGACAAACTTAATGCTTTCAGTGGAAAACAATAAGATTTTTGATAGTCCATTCTCTTACCACCTAAAAAAATATGCCTTTCTTTAGTACAGCGACTTCGAGAAATTTGTATGTAGCTTAAGGACTTTCATGGGAACAACGCCATTTCTAACTACTCATACTATAAACTAGCTCGTATGTTGTCAGAAATGTTTATGTTTCTGAAATTTTGATTCACTAGTCTCTGAGTACATTAGGTACTTTACCGCTGACTGCGTCATACAGGGTGATCTGGACCTAGCGCAAAAAATTTTTTCGGGTGGTAGAGCAACAAAATTACTACTCAAATCCACAATAAAAAAATATATTCCATTCACCTACTTGCAGAAACATTATTTAGATTTTTTTTTAGAAAAACCTGTACATTTACACAACATTTTAAAATTCCTCTACTATTTTCATTCATTTTTATAACTTTGACACTACTATAATATTCTACATTAAATTCTATGTAAGAATAAACAGCTTTTGGTGGACCCTAAGCTTTAGAATTGCTATTTAAATTGATTAGAAGTAAGAAATTTAGATTTCCCCAAAAAGGTTAAAAATAAGCCTACAGACACTTTTTTTAAATACTAGAGATTAGCAAATGGCTACAAAAACTTTTTTAAAATCTTAGCTTTTAAAAGATATGATGAGGCATTTAATTTGCTTCCTTCCTTTTAAGTACAGCTATTCCAGTTATAACTGTGGAAAACATGGTTTAAGGAAAACAAAACACACAATAACAAACCAAAAAGTCACACATGATAGTTTTTATTAATATAGAAACAGCACGAGGCTGCAACAAAATTTGTATCTAGACGAGTTTGTTCAAAACAAATTCCATGTATTGGATTGATAACCGATAAAAATGCAAGTTCATTTTAATTTATTTTCAAAATTTCTCCATTCTCTCTGATACAGACTGTAGCTCTCTTCTGCAAATAACTACACGGGGTTCAGATCAGGAGATCTTGTGGGCCAGGGCACTGGACCTCCTCGGCCTATCCACTTGGGATAGTTAGCACTCAGCCAATCTCGAATGTCATTCGTAAATAAATAAATGTCCTTGTCTTGTGAAAAGAGCTTAATCTGTCCACAAAATCGTCAAGATATCATTTATCGACAAGACAGAACACCTTCTCATTTTACAGGTTTTTATAAAAAAAATCTAAATAATGTTTCTGCTAGTGGGTGTATGGAATATATTTTTTTAATTGTTGATTTGAGTCACACTTGTGTTGCTCTACCACCCGAAAAAATGTTAACGCTAGGTCCAGACCACCCTGTATGTTTACGTTTGTAAGGTGGTTTATATGTTATACCTACAAAAACATTGAATCTATTTTGTTCTGTGATCTTAGAAGATGGACTTGTCTTTAACAGTCCATATCTACTGTGTTTGTCGAGCACTTATAGAGCTTAAAAAGTTGTAACCGAACAAACTTTATAGAAACTAAAAAAAATGGATGAGAAAAAACTATTAAAATAACGCTTAAGAAATGGTAACCGTAATCTTATTATAAAATACGATTTAAATTCAAGATGCAGAAACAAGCTTCTAATAGAAAGAAAACATTCGTAGCTGCAACTTACAGTTTGTTAATAAGGAGTGTTGTCCTAATTTAGTTCTTACAATCTCAAATCTAAAGCCACCAAGGCTCCATTACCAGGATAAGCCCCAAAAGTGATGAGTAAAAAAATAAGAAAATAAAGGGTTCAAACAACGTTAACATTCTATTATAATGAAATTTCAATCTAATTGGAAGTTATGAGTTGCAATAAACGACGGTCTACCAAGAACTTCTTATAATCTCACGGTTTGCAGCATTTATGTAAAAACCCGTCCACCCGATATCCTCAAAATTAAATCAGTACAAGTTTTTTTTTTCACGCACAGTTTCTATTTTATAATTATAATCTATACTATTAAAAATTTAGGTGGTGTCTGTCTGTCTGGACAGCTGTCACAGCGGAAATACTAAACCGATTCAGTCATTAAGCTCAAAGAAGGTTCACATAACTAGGAATGTCTTAGGCCTATTCACTTCCATGAGTTCCTCTCGGGCTACGCCCCTTGGATCTCCAAAGCTTTGAGGTGAGGGTTTCAAAAGTAAACAATTGGTCTCCATGGAAACATGAGTATATTCACAATGTTTACCTTTGCGTTCACATTTAAATGTAAACAACCAGAACTGCAAATTTCAGACAGCTGATCTAAGGAAATTAAATATACTTTACCTAACCCGCCATGTTAAACTTCCCTATCCCAAGCGTGATGTATACAACTTCCTTACTTCTCGAGTGATGTAAAGTTGAAAAAACTCACTCAGTGATGTAATGAAACCCATTTAAATAACATTGAGTGGATAACCTAAAAAATATACCTCTATGGAGCCAACGACGTTCAACGCTACCAATGAATATTCATTGACGCTACAAATCAGCTGTGTTTGAATTTTATTGTTATGCTTTGAAGAATTTTCCTAACCTAGCTTTTGTTTGTAAATGAACGTTACTGTTAGAAGGTGAGTAAAATTGATAATGAAGCATATTGCTCGTGACCTCCTGAATATTGTCGGGTCAGGTAAAATCTTGTACGTTACACGTTACGCAAGAGCGTGTTTACATCACTTCGGTGAATTATGCAACTCGCCTTCGCTCGTTGCACAACATTCACCTGCGTGATGTAAAAACGCTCTTACTACACTTTGTAATGTAAATAGCTATTACACAACTAAGTGGTAGGGTTATTTAATCTAAAACTTTATGATAGATATTTATTTTAAATCTATCTATATATTAATTTGAAGCTGTTTTCTTTGTGACAGCTATTTTGAGAGAACGGCTGGGCGTAGAAACTCGGTAGAGGTGTCTAAAGAAAGGTCCTGGTCTGTAGATGAGCCATCAAAAGAGAAACATGGAGAATTCCCTCGGGGCTCCGCCCCAGTGGCCTTTAAATTCCCATCCCATGTTATTCTTATGGAGGAAAACGAGGTTTTTGTCACAGCTAATTTGAGGGAACGGCTGGGCGTAGAAACTTGGTAGGGGTGTCTAAAGAACGGTATTGGTCTGAAGGTGAGCCCTCAAAAGAGAAACGCGGTAAATTTCCTTGGGGCTCTGCCCCAGAGGCATTTAAAGTTCACTCTGCAATTTTGTTTACATTATGACCATATGGATAATTTTACACTACTTTAATGAACCAGCTGTTAATATTAAAATTGTATTCAAAGGTCTACTGAAACTGTCAAAATTAAATGTTTACATTATTATTTATGATTTTAAATGGATTCTCCACTGCATGGCAAGTTTTTCATAGTTTCAACAAAATGGTGATTTTATGATACGTTTTTAATGTTTTGTTTAAAAATCTATGCTTTATTGCTCTTAGAAAATTTTAAATTATGAAATAAGTGTGATATATCAATTTCAAAGGAACATATAATTATTCCTAATCGGGTTAGCTTATATATATATTGTAAGGTTGGCACTTGCCTTTTTTTCCTACTTTCAATCACCATTTATTTTTAAATTCAATAAAGAACACCAGATATTCATTTATTGGTATAAAAGTTTTTGATATTCCGGTTGAAAATTGTGTCATAGATGAGTACGTTGAGGATGAGAGCTATGTTTAAGTTTTGGAATAGACTAACTACGGAGTATGTTTCATCTATGGGTTTGGTGAAGTAGGTGAACTAATGTCAATTCAGGTGTTTAAAAAAAATGTGTACACGGTTTTTACTTTGATGTACACATGTAGCTAGGTCGAACAACGCATCTAAACCTCACTACATACAAAATATTCGGAAACACAACAGTGTCATCACATCTCATTGCATTTGCATAATTTGTTACCAAGGCTGGACTAGGTTATGGATTTGGTTCCGCAAATGTTCAAGATTTGTGATCAAATTTCCTACAATTATGGTTCATTCCATCCACGAAATACATGCACAGCTTTATGTGATCGATATGGCCAAGGCAAAACTACCCCATAAGTTAATGAATTATCAAGTGAGAACAGGATGATTAAATACATGGGTCGATGTGGCAAGAGAACAAATTAAAATTGCTGAGATCGTAGTAAGAATGTTACTGTTTTCTGGAGAAACAGATATTTTTATCAAATACAAAAAACTGATTTAATATGCTGATAGAATTCTGTATTTTTATGACCAAAGATGAAGATTTACTTATAAATCCGGATACAATCTGAATGATTTTCCTAAAGCAGATGGAATTAGTGGTTAGTAATACTATTGACTCTTTCCGTAACATGATAGACTAATTATTATATGAACTCCTTCTCCCATATAGTGAAAGTGGCTCTGGCATGAAACAAACTCATGAACAAACAATTATAAGACTCCTAAAAAACCTTTTGGGCAACCTAAATCCGATAAAAAGGTAGGAAATATTGACTTAAACGAATCCATCAATCACGTTTTTAGGGAACACAATCGTCATACTTATTATTGCTTATCCTCCCTTCATTTAACTTAGATTTTAATGAATTCACTCTATCCATCGCAGTTAGCTGAATTTACATAAAACCTCAAGATTAACCGTCGATTTCGACGGGGTTCCACTAGTTTCAATGATTATGAAACTGATTCTTCTTCCTGTTTCGAAGCAGGGTACAGCAGCTAGTATTTTACAAAGTTGCCTTAAGAATTTACAAATTGTGAGCAATTCTTTTATTTATAAATAAATATTATTTAGTGTGAAACATTTCATTGATCCATGTAGTAACTTACATGTACGAGTAGTTTCGAATGTTTTATATTTATGTTACCGAATGTCTGCTTGACTAACTGTATTTAAAATATTACAGATTATTGTATAACGTAAATTAGTCGTATATATTGTACAATGTTATACATTTTTCGTATACTATTTATTTCATTTTCAAAACTTTCATTATGCACAGTGAAACATTTATGAAAAGCTTTTGTTTGATTGCGGGGCAACTAAAATACAATTAAAATAACCCTGTTAAAAGAGACACTATATCTAGGTTTGGAAAAATAGAGCTGTACAATAAAATATATATATGGTTTTATATGATATAGTGAAAAAAAGTTTACTATTTTATTGGAGCTTTAAAGTTTTCAAAGTTTAAATATCCCTGATTGTGGCACTGACAGCACTCTTTTGCGTCTAGTAAAATATACTCCAATCGAGTATCCGACCTCTTATAGTTATTCGTTGGTTATGTTCTTCGACCACGCATTATCAAGCTCAGGAATTTCCCTTGAAAAAAAAATTATTGCAGTATGAATATTCTCCGTATTGCGAAGAATAGCTAATAACACGATTACTAGAAAAATACCCGGTATGGATCATAAACATAAACAAAATGACGTTGTTGGCCCGAATCCTATACTAATAGCATTGAACATATGTTTTAGCAGTTCCATTTAAGTAATGTTAAATAATGTTTTTTTTTCGGGCCAAAAACGTCATTTGTTGATGTTTATGACCCATACCGTTATTTTTCTAGTAATCGTGGCTAATAATAATGATGAATATCCGATTCTGGCAATCCAATTGTTGTGCTCACAGCTAGTTTCAACCTACTAAGAGGTCTTCATCAGGTGAGTACAAAGACGATTGCTTTACATGAAGATCGTCAGGATTAAAAGCTTTTGACGTATACACATAGACGAAAGCAAACACATGGCACGCACACAAATACGGTCGATAAAATTAAATCGTACGTCTAGACTCAACTCCCGCATTACTAACACCGGTCCGCTCGGCGTGTTTACTATGTTATTCCATCGGCCGTATGTGTGAGCGTGCGATGTTTTGTGTTAAACTATGTGTATACGTCAAACATTTTAAGTCCTGACTACCTTCATGTGATGTAAACATCCTTGTACTCATTAGATGAAGACCTCTATGGCAGGTTGAAACTAGTTGTGAACACAAAAATTGGATTGGCAGAATCTGGTAGTTAAACTGTTATTATAAAAAAAAAAAACTTTGTAAAATTTTAAAATCACAAAACAGCATAATAAATTAAGCAATTTGTTAATGTTATTTCTAGTAAGAAGCCTTAATGCTAATAGGAACTGAATTAAAACAGTTTGACATGTGGGATTTAATTCTCAAATGTTGCCTTGTTAGCTTTTTCAACCAGTTATATTTAATTATTTCTTTGAGCTTAGATTAATAATATTTATTACATAAACCGCTGTTAGTGTATTGCAGAAAAAATTCAAAATTCTTTTTTTTACGTAAGTCATAATAACTAAAAAAATCTCCCACTTATAAACCTCCTTCTCCCTTTTCTACCTACAGTACCTCAATATAGACAACTTTCAATGTGAAGCCTCAACCATAGACCTCAAATGCCCAAGTATAAATTCAAATGAGGAAAATTGATGACAGTAGTGCTGTGAAGACTGCTTCATCACTTAAGCTAAATGGTACTTTATGAAATTGATCATGGCTGTTTTGGTAGATTATAATTATGTTTAGCTTTAAACAGCGTAAAACTCAGCATACTATTTTTTTTTTTTTACTTCAATCTTTTATTAAACTTTAAACTGTTTTTGGAATTTCGATAATCATACAAACTTAAATATAATTTGCATATGTATTCATAAGTGAAATTGTCCCCGTTACATGAATTAAAGATGATACCCACTTTAATGCTTTGTAAGTATGAGTGGGCTTAGAACTATTTATCTTTCACAATAAAAATAAAATTAAAATTCTTCTTCGATATTTATAGTGTCTGGGTCAATATTTAACAAGATAGGACGCCCTCCTGTGATCATTAACTAACTATATCATTATACACTGATTAGTGGTCTCAATATCCCCCACTTAGCTGTCGTCTTAGCCCTTTGATATATCTGTTTGGTGTTCAAATTTAGTGGTTGGTTTATTACCACACACGATTGTGGTCAATTAACACTATTATCCTACTGGCTAAGCATACTTAAACTTTTTTTATTTTTTAGTATTATATACAATTATAAGGAACTTTACAATAGTTAGAAGTGAACAACTAAAGAGGATCTTCTTAAAAGCTATGTAGAGTTATAACGACCAAGAAAGGCTTCAAACAACTAAAACTGACTATACAGGTAGTGTTGAGTTTCCTCAAAGTAGGGTTTTTCAGACGGAGTGATAACATATCACACATATGCTATAAACCGATGTACGTTTCTTTAAATATGTGTTTGTGTAGACGAAACACATGATATGTTATACTAGCAGAGCACCCATCCTTCGTATGGTTTTATTTGTGCTTTGCGTTTGCAATGGAAGAGGGCACGGTTTGAGAAAATTAGGGTTCTTTTAATTTACGGTAAACTATAGTAAAGTACATTTACCATAGCCATAATAATGTTCTACCACTAAACAATAGAAAAGAGTAAATTACCAAATATTCGCACAATAACACTAATTATTTAAAAACCCAAAACATAACTGTAGGTAAATAATCCTACTTTGAAGGTTACCTTTGTGTATCACTGTTTTTTGTTGCTGCTTGGTTCAAACTAGCTGTTGTCATAAATGAAAACAAATAATAGTGCTGCACCTTATTGGTAAACCCTATAACTTTTTAATGCTTAAACCGATATTATATTATAGAATATTATAGAACCAAATTATGTAGTTGAAAAAAGCTAACATAATTCTTTAAGTCATTTCAAATATGAATACTGGTAAGGTTAACTTGGGAATCTCCAGAGCCACTGGGGCGTAACCCTTGAGGATCGTTGAGTTAAGAGTATGTCTATTTGTTAATCGGGAACGTACGTTATCATCATACCAAATTTCAGCTATATGCGACCAATAGTTAATGCGTGATTGAACTTCAAACCAACAAACAAACAAACAAACACACACACTTTCACATGTTTAATATTAGTATGAAAAACAATTATCATGGATTATTGGATCTTTAAAAGGTGATTTTACAATGCACTCACGGTGCATAATGATCTAGATAATGAACTATAATAATTGGATTAACGATAATTATTGAAAGTTGTATGATATGACACGCTAGGCTTAGTAATTTAACAATATTTTATTTTACTCGTTTATTATGCAAATGTATTGTTTTAAATGAGTATACACAATTTATAAGGCTCTTTGGTATTCATGTACATAAATCTAGGGGCATAGTAATAAGAGAATTTTGGCTATGGTTCCAAACAACATCCTACAAAAAAATAGTTTTGCTCATTAATAAGGGAAATGTAAGGGAATGTTATCATTTATTTTATATTCACAATAACCCTATCGTAAACACATGATAGCTTTAAACCTATTTATAAACAAATTTACCTTCTGAGAACTCAAATGTGATCACCATCTGCACTGGTATAAAATAAGTGAATAGGTATTAGGGTCTTAATCCATTATACATGTAGAATTCAAATGCCTAAGTCACCTAATGTAAAATTATGAGAACTAATGTCAGTTGAGTCGTAATTACCGCTTTAGCACTTCAGCTAATTGGCACTTTACGAGATGAATTAAACGCTTTTCAAGTGGCTTATGCATTTACCTTAAACGATATGTTTAACTTAAATAAATTGAATCCATTAAATCCCATTAAATGAATGGATTTCCATTCCTCATTTCCACTAAACAACGATGAAACCTATTTATATATTTCATTTAGGATAAATTCTTTGCCTATATATTTAAAATATAAATTTTACAGTTAAAAGTTCTATAGTAAATTAAGTAATAATGGTAATAGGTACTCATATTGTTACTAACATACAATAATAGTCATAGAACAGTTTTCATCAAAAAGAGCTTTAAGATTCGTGACGCATCCGACACTTAAAGGTCGGTATTTAAAAGGATAGACAGGGTTAAGGAATGTAATGGCAGTATTTTTTTTATCGAATACGCTCTGTTGCTTCCTTAGATAGTAGCGCTTACTAAACTGGTTAATAATTGAGATAATGTAACAAAAATGTATGTTAAAGCATAGATTCAATCTAAGCTCTAGTATTTAACATCATTACTTAAGGCTTGGTGGTATCCATACCTTACCACTAAGTTGTCGTCTAAGCCTACTGATAAACCGTCTCACGATCGTAATCTATGGTTGATTTGCGGTAGCAAGTGATCTGTCTACAGGGGGTTAAATTGATCCGAATTTCAGTGTTTTCCAATTTGAAAGACATTACTACCAAACAAACATGTTATTCCAATTTTTTTGGTCAAAAGATAAAGATAAAGATGGGAGTGTGACTCACTATGCACTGGTTTAGTCTCTTCCTAAGGTCATTGGTGTCTCCTTTAGTGGAACACCCCCTAATATGAAGTTCGTATTGTATTTCCTCCTTACGGAGGCGATAAGTCGACATGATTGTTAGGCCTATTTACAGAATCTTCTCAAAGTTGCCACACGCAAATTCAACAATACAAAATATCTTGATAAATAATATAGGTACCAGACACAATAATAATAAATGACTCTTCATAAATCCTAATAAACATAATATACATCCATAAATACACAAAACAGTAGATCAAGGTTCCATAATACACTTCAAGTTGACAAGGTTGCTGTAGACCTTAGGTCTGCTTCATTTCTAGGCCTAGGACCACCATTTTCATTTTCAATTCCAAACAAAATATCCAACTCCAAATCCTAAATTTTCAAATTATCCAGAGTTTCTGATAAGAATTCAAATACAAGTCCATTCCTTTTAAACTGGGCCCCACGTTGGCAGCGCCACTTTGCAACCTCCCGAGGGAATTGCATGAATTGGCCAAGTCAGTCGGCTGGGTCGTGGGAGTTGCCTAATTGAATACTTTAATCCTTAAATCAGTTCACCTTGATGTCACAGGGCGCCACCTCATTTGCCTTAGAATTGGGGAAGTTCCGTTAATGAGGAAAGGAAATTCCGGGCGGGTTGGACGGATGCCTGGTTTTTATTTGACCGCAAGGTGAGCCGATTACGCAAAGTTTGAGACAAGAAAACAGTTTGTGCGGTAAGACCAAAATGAGCACACCTTACAACTAAATAAATAAATGAACCCTTGATATAAACATAGGTAGAGAACTTTGTAAGCAGAGAAATCTAAAATTAAGTTAGGCCTACCTAGGTTGAATGGGGTTTGCCCACTTGATCATTAGAATTACTTAACCTAACCAGCAAGGTAATCAATAATACAAGACAAGTTCAATTTTACAAAATTCCCATTTACTAGAGAAAGGCAAATATATGGTTATACAAAGAGATAGGCTATAATGAACGAGTTCTTCAAAAATTATAGATCTCAAATAAATTGCAATATGCTACAATAGGCCGGAAGCAAGTCCTTAACCAACGATAACTCTCAAAATATAAATATTCTCTGAGTGGAACAAAACATAGAAATTTACAATAAAACAATGACAATTCAATTTAACAAGAGACAAATTACTACTGAGAATTCAAAATATTAAAGATACACAAGGACTTGAAATAGATCTACAAATATAGATCGCACTTAACAAAGTAAATATTTAAATTTCAATTCAACAAAGGACAATTACTAAATTTAATTTTCTTTAAAACTCAAATATGAGAAAGTGTGAATCAACAATTGTCGTTCACATAATGATGAGGAATGTGAATAAGTACTATTTACATAGGCCTAAACAGGTCCTGTCACATCCTAACGTTAAATACACAAATAATTAATAATCAGACAAATTGTTCAGAATTTTCGGTGGCCACCTGAGACATGAAATACAAAATACACAATGATACACTTAACAAGTAAATAATTAATACGGTGATTGTTGACCTAGCCTAATTTCTCCAAGATCATCTGTCCTAACCTAACCTACTTTCCGCACCCGGAATGGGCAGGGTTCATCACTCAGTCTTCCAATAGGTTGGTATCTCAGGATACGAAAGAAATAAAAATTGTTTGCCTGCACACAGTAAAGTTAATTGACTTAGGCCTAGGACTTATCGTCTTTCACAATCCGGTCCGAGCATGAGTCCATGGTCTCATTGGTGGCCGGGTCGGTCATCCAGAGGGTCAGATTGAGTAGCCTAGACTGCGGCGACAAGACAGCAGCGGCAAGTGGTGGTTGACAGTCGGCCAGATCTGGGTAGGTCACTCTCGTCCCTGGTCCGTTACTGGTTCCCCGATCGCATAAAATCCCAGGCTAGGGTTCGGGGATAGTGGAAAAATCTTGAATCAGCAGGACAAAAGAGGAGAGAACTAACATGGCCGGCGTCGTCGCAGAGAAGAAGGATGGGGTTCACTTCCAGAAACCAAAGGGGCAAGGGGGGAACAGCTGAATCCAAATGGTGTAAATCTGACGTCAACTCTTCTTCTATTACATTTTGTGTCTCTAACGGCAGGCAGCATAGCGCGCGTATGCGACTGTGTAAACATAGCTGAGGTGATCAGTCTCAGCAAATTAAGACGGTTGAATAAAAGAAGATTTTCTTTCAGACCGTTACAAATACCCCCTTTCCTTAAGAAAATGTCCCACATTTTCTTGACTGCCAGAAATTAATTGATATAAGGTTTTAAGTCGGAGATGTGCCACTTTCCAATTGTCTTCCCATCTTGATCGGCCAATTTATATACATTAGGTGATAGCTTCTCTACCACTCTATACGGTCCCACGAATCTGGGTGTGAGTTTACTGGAATAGTAGTTGGCTGCATCGGATTGAGTAAAATTTCGTTTCCACACCAAGTCATTTTGTTTCAACTGAAGATCCCTCCGTCGCAGGTTATAACGCTGGGAATTTTTCTGATGACTTTTGTTAAGCTGGTTCCTTACAAAACAATAAGTAGCCTGAAGAGACTTTAATTTTTCAGAGTGTTCCTTTACATCCTGTTGTTCTGTCGGTAGTTCCTCGGGACTTTGGAGGAGTTTAAATCCATCTCCAGATGCCAACGGCTCCCTCCCAAAGTTTAGTAACCCGTAGTCTCGTTAACAGCTGTCCGTAAAGCAAAAGCAATGTGGGCAAGGTTTGTGTCCCATTTCCGGTGGTCTTCATTCACGTAGGCTCTTAGCATGCTCACAATAGTTTTGTTTGTGCGTTCGGTGGGGTTTGACTGGGCGTGACGGCTTGGGTTAAGGAGTACCTTGACCTTATATTCTTCTGCTAGTTTCTTCATAGGTTTACCAATAAATTCTGATCCGTTGTCACAGACTAAGTAACGGGGAACTCCAAATAGTAAAAATACTTTTTCTTCCACATTATAGGCAACCGCACTTGCAGTGGCAGCACGTAAAGGGAAAAGCAGAGCAAATTTTGTAAACATGTCAGTCACTACCAGAATATACTTATGACCCTTACTTGATCTTGGAAGCGGTCCAATTAAATCCATGCTGATCATTTCCCAAGGTTTGTCCACTCCACGGCGAATACCCATGAAGCCAGCTGGTTTCGTCTGGTCATATTTAACTTGCTGACATGTCACACATCGACCGACATAGGTGGCGATATCCTTACGCATTTTTGGCCAATAATGATTTTGTTTAACTCTATGAAAAGTTTTGTAACATCCAAGGTGTCCTGCTGTGGGTAGGTCATGGCACTGGTTCATGATAGAATTTCTTAAGTCCTTCGGGACGACAAGTTTCCAAGCTGCATCTTCACTATCAAATCTTGAATGATCCGGTAAGAATTTCCATAATTTTTCACCATCTGTCCTCCAGGCTGGGTATTTTTCAGGTTGTTTATCGACTAATTCCATCATTTTCAGATACCACTTATCGTTGATTGAAGGTTTGATTGCTGTTATTTCTGTTGTTGGAACGTCTGGCAAGGCACGGCTTAACAGGTCCGGGACCACATGTTCCTTTCCTTTTCTATGTACAAAAGTAAAGTCAAATGGCTGTAGTCTCAAGGCCCAACGTGCTAAGCGCCCATGGGGATCTTTTAAATTGTTTAACCAAAGTAAGCTATAATGGTCCGTGACCACGGTGAAGTGAGACCCTTCAATATATGGTCTGAAGCGCTCTACTGCCCAGATTACAGCGAGGCATTCTCGTTCGGTGGCTGAGAACTTCATTTCACCCTTAGTTAGTGTCCGGCTGGCATAGGCAATAACCGCTTCTCCTTCGTCTGTAGGTTGGGAAAGGACGGCTCCGACTCCCACGGCACTGGCATCACAAGATATAGAAAACTCTTTCGAAAAGTCGGGGCAGGTTAAGATAGGTGATTTAACTAGACAACTCCTGATGTCGAGAAAAGCGTTCTGGGCTTCTGGAGTCCAAATAAATCTTGATTTTTTTCTGAGGAGACTAGTCACAGGATGAAGTCTTGTCGCAAAGTCCGGGATGAAGCGCCGGTACCAAGAGGCCATCCCACAGAATCTTCGTACTTCCTTTTGTGATTTCGGAGTGGGGATGTCTAAGATTGATTTTACTTTGTCCGGGTCTACCCGCAAACCATTTTTATCTACAACATATCCTAAATATTTGAGTTCACTACGGCAAAATTTACATTTATCTCTATTTACAGTGATCTGAGCAGCTTTCAGGCGTTTAAAAATTTCTTCCAGAACTTCAAGGTGTTTTTCAAATGTTGGGGTGACTGCGATAATATCATCCAGGTATACAAAAACATGGGGTTCCAGATCTGCTCCTAAGACGTTGTCGATAAAGCGTTGCCATGTTGCTGGGGCGTTATGTAGACCAAACGGCATAGTGACAAATTGAAAGAGCCCACGGCCCGGGACAGTAAATGCTGTCTTTTCTTTACTATTAGCCGATAAAGGAATTTGCCAATAAGCATGTTTTATGTCCAAAGAAGATAGGTACTTGGCGTCCCTAAGTCGATCTAAGATATTGGTAACTTGGGGAAGGGGATAAGCATCACGCCTTGTAACACTATTGACTTTTCTAAGATCTACACAGACACGTTGACTACCATCGGGTTTTTCGAGTAGAATCACAGGACTGCTCCAAGCACTCTTGGAAGGCTCCACAACTTTAAGCTGTATCATTCTGTCTAATTCATCATGTAAAATTTTGAGGCGGGCTGGGGACATATTATAATAACGCTGTTTAATTGGCTTGGCGTCTCCTGTATCTATTTCATGTTCCACCAAAGTTGTTCTTCCGAGTATAGGACTTTCTTCATCCAAGTAGGCCCTAAGCAAGTTTTTAAGCTTCTGTCCTTGATCCTCATCTAGATGTTCACTTCCTCTAATTCCACTAGTCTCTAGAAGTCCACATAAAAGGTCTTGATTGAGTTGAAATTCCCAAGTTTTCTTCGACATGTCCGTAATAATCTGCATAGTGGTCCAAAAGTCTATTCCAAGTATAAATTTTTGAGGTAGGGTGGGAACAACTAGAATGTTTATGTGGCGTGTGCGGTCTTCCAGTGTGACTGGGATGCGGATGGTCCCACTAACTTTATGGCGTTGAGAATCAGCTGTTTCCACAAATCGACCTTCTATGTTGTTCAGATCTAAATTTAAACCATGAAGTAAGAATAAACCTTCCTGGCCTATAACTGTTTGTGAAGCTCCAGAGTCCAGTAGGCCTTTAACCTCAAATCCATTTATTGTTACCGTGAGATACGGTCTAGAGTCCATAACATACAAAATTGTAGAGACAGCATTAGGCTCACTATAAACATCATTATTACAGCTCGTTCTGGGGTTTCGGGATTCCATACTATTTTCTAATTTGTGAGCCAAACAATCTTTAGGGTTTCTCACCAAATTATGAGGGAGAACTTGACGACTTTGGGGTTCCGTCCGACAACTTATTGGAGCCCCGGAGTAGGCCCGTTTTTTGGACTGCAGTTAGGACAATTACTTTTCCTTACGCCAGGCTTCCCACAAGCATAGCAAAATTGTTTCCGTTCTTGCCGACAGTCTGAAAATCTATGACCATGTCGTTGGCAGTTCCAACAAACCCTGTCCGAATCATCCCTTATTCCATCGTTCTTTTTATAGAAAACTCTTCCTGAATTTCGTGGGGTAGGAGGCATCTCTTTTTCTTGAAGCGTGGCAACCTTGGGTACAGAGAATGGTCTCCTGAAGTTAACCGTTCCTGGTCGAGCACTGGAGTTGAAGTAGGCCAAATCAGGTTCCAAAACAGCTGAAGCACGAGGTGGTGGTCTTTGTCTTGAGGCACGTAGGCGTCCTGCTTCTGCTCTTCTTCCACACTGGCGTAGCTCTTCAAGGGAATTAATAGGGATCATACATAATTTGTCCTGAAGGTAACTATTAAGATTCTTGATTATTTGTCTAAGTTGTTCTTCTTCTCCAATCTGGCGATCTAGTCGTCCGTAGAGTCCATCCATAGCCGCTAGATACAAATCAATTGACTCATGGTCCCCTTGGGTTCTTTCTCTTATTTCTTGTAACAACCAATCTTCATAATCTGGGTTTTGAAAAACCACCTTCAACTCGTGACATAATTCCTTCCACGAAGTTACTCGATGGTGAGTCGATCGGTACCACGTTAGCGCTTGGCCAGAGAAAAGGTCCACCGCTGACTCAAACAATTCCTTCTCTGAGATTCCTCTAGCTCGCCGAAGCTCCTCGACCCGTTCCAGAAAAGCCCCGATGCTAACATTAGAATCATTACTAAACTTTATATTCCACTTATAGACTGGGACTGATTTTGTTACACTTCTCTCAATGTGGTTTTGGTTGGAATTTTTAGGTTGAGATATTGCCAAAGTTTCCTGATGATTTGACTTCACTGAGGAATGAGTTCCATTTCTGTCAACCGAAATTTGGATTTGGTTGGAATAAGTTTGAGGTTGAACTGTTTCCAATTTTTCCTGATGATTTGACTTCCCAAGGGAATGGGTTCCGCTTACGCCAGGAAGCTGTTCCTCGACTTCTTTCTCTTCTTTTTCTTCCTCTCCCTGTTTGTCCAACGTAGTGACATCTTCTCGTGAGGTTGCATTCTTCGTTAGCAATTCGCTACATTCTTTACATTTTTCAAGCAATGAATTCTTCCTTGCTTCCAATTCTTGATCCTCGGCAGTTCCTACCGGTATTCGTTTGAGTCTATCAAATACATGAGTTAACCTGGCCTTAATACGCAAGTATTCGCTGTCACCTTCCGTTCCCTCAAAAGCTTCAACAAAACCCTGAAGGTCATTCAATTTATCTTCGCAGGTATCTAATTCTGCTTCAGGATCCAAAGAGTTTACAACAGTGTCGTTGATGGGAGTGTGACTCACTATGCACTGGTTTAGTCTCTTCCTAAGGTCATTGGTGTCTCCTTTAGTGGAACACCCCCTAATATGAAGTTCGTATTGTATTTCCTCCTTACGGAGGCGATAAGTCGACATGATTGTTAGGCCTATTTACAGAATCTTCTCAAAGTTGCCACACGCAAATTCAACAATACAAAATATCTTGATAAATAATATAGGTACCAGACACAATAATAATAAATGACTCTTCATAAATCCTAATAAACATAATATACATCCATAAATACACAAAACAGTAGATCAAGGTTCCATAATACACTTCAAGTTGACAAGGTTGCTGTAGACCTTAGGTCTGCTTCATTTCTAGGCCTAGGACCACCATTTTCATTTTCAATTCCAAACAAAATATCCAACTCCAAATCCTAAATTTTCAAATTATCCAGAGTTTCTGATAAGAATTCAAATACAAGTCCATTCCTTTTAAACTGGGCCCCACGTTGGCAGCGCCACTTTGCAACCTCCCGAGGGAATTGCATGAATTGGCCAAGTCAGTCGGCTGGGTCGTGGGAGTTGCCTAATTGAATACTTTAATCCTTAAATCAGTTCACCTTGATGTCACAGGGCGCCACCTCATTTGCCTTAGAATTGGGGAAGTTCCGTTAATGAGGAAAGGAAATTCCGGGCGGGTTGGACGGATGCCTGGTTTTTATTTGACCGCAAGGTGAGCCGATTACGCATAGTTTGAGACAAGAAAACAGTTTGTGCGGTAAGACCAAAATGAGCACACCTTACAACTAAATAAATAAATGAACCCTTGATATAAACATAGGTAGAGAACTTTGTAAGCAGAGAAATCTAAAATTAAGTTAGGCCTACCTAGGTTGAATGGGGTTTGACCCACTTGATCATTAGAATTACTTAACCTAACCAGCAAGGTAATCAATAATACAAGACAAGTTCAATTTTACAAAATTACCATTTACTAGAGAAAGGCAAATATATGGTTATACAAAGAGATAGGCTATAATGAACGAGTTCTTCAAAAATTATAGATCTCAAATAAATTGCAATATGCTACAATAGGCCGGAAGCAAGTCCTTAACCAACGATAACTCTCAAAATATAAATATTCTCTGAGTGGAACAAAACATAGAAATTTACAATAAAACAATGACAATTCAATTTAACAAGAGACAAATTACTACTGAGAATTCAAAATATTAAAGATACACAAGGACTTGAAATAGATCTACAAATATAGATCGCACTTAACAAAGTAAATATTTAAATTTCAATTCAACAAAGGACAATTACTAAATTTAATTTTCTTTAAAACTCAAATATGAGAAAGTGTGAATCAACAATTGTCGTTCACATAATGATGAGGAATGTGAATAAGTACTATTTACATAGGCCTAAACAGGTCCTGTCACATCCTAACGTTAAATACACAAATAATTAATAATCAGACAAATTGTTCAGAATTTTCGGTGGCCACCTGAGACATGAAATACAAAATACACAATGATACACTTAACAAGTAAATAATTAATACGGTGATTGTTGACCTAGCCTAATTTCTCCAAGATCATCTGTCCTAACCTAACCTACTTTCCGCACCCGGAATGGGCAGGGTTCATCACTCAGTCTTCCAATAGGTTGGTATCTCAGGATACGAAAGAAATAAAAATTGTTTGCCTGCACACAGTAAAGTTAATTGACTTAGGCCTAGGACTTATCGTCTTTCACAATCCGGTCCGAGCATGAGTCCATGGTCTCATTGGTGGCCGGGTCGGTCATCCAGAGGGTCAGATTGAGTAGCCTAGACTGCGGCGACAAGACAGCAGCGGCAAGTGGTGGTTGACAGTCGGCCAGATCTGGGTAGGTCACTCTCGTCCCTGGTCCGTTACTGGTTCCCCGATCGCATAAAATCCCAGGCTAGGGTTCGGGGACAGTGGAAAAATCTTGAATCAGCAGGACAAAAGAGGAGAGAACTAACATGGCCGGCGTCGTCGCAGAGAAGAAGGATGGGGTTCACTTCCAGAAACCAAAGGGGCAAGGGGGGGAACAGCTGAATCCAAATGGTGTAAATCTGACGTCAACTCTTCTTCTATTACATTTTGTGTCTCTAACGGCAGGCAGCATAGCGCGCGTATGCGACTGTGTAAACATAGCTGAGGTGATCAGTCTCAGCAAATTAAGACGGTTGAATAAAAGAAGATTTTCTTTCAGACCGTTACACGTTAGAGAACACAACCAGTATTTTTAAGACATAGTTCCTTGTATTTATGTACCTCAGGACAGCATTTCAATGTATTACCTTATTACAGCAAAATGATCATTGTTTTATCAGTTTCCTGATACTCAAAGTACATGCCTTATAATACTTGATTTAAATTGTTTTTGAACAGCAACATAATACGAATACCAAACTGCTATATTACTATACCAAGAAACTTGTTTTAATTATTTTGTTTAGACAATTTGAACAGAATGAAGTATGCATTACTGGATTCAAACCTAGTTTAAATAATATTTAGCCAAGGACTTTCCCTTTATGACAAAAGCTTACTGTGCACTTTAACAGCCAATATGCATGGTCATAAGGTACTATAGCCTCCTATATGGCAGGAATTTTGAGCTGCACTTTATGACAGTTATTTTGAATATAAATAGATACATTTATTTCCAGTCAGTACAACCATTATTACATAACAATACAATGTTTGGAAATTGTCTGGCCGTTTCTTTTTTTTCAAGTAATGTGGCCAGTTAAAACAAATAAATAAAAACAAATTTACAGATATTTGAGTTGTAACGAGTTATTTTTCCTAGGGGGGTAAATATTTGCTATTTGGCCGCGCACCGATTGTTGAGGTAGGCAAGCGGCGGCGGCGAACCTGGCTAGCGCCCTTTGACCCGGCTTATCAGTGCCGATAAGCCTGGGATATCCTAGTTTCTCAGGATAGCCTAGGACAGACATTCTAGTCGTGGATCCCGTGCAGTGAACAGCTGGTTCGTGATTGTCGAGTGAGACGTGTAGTGCTTTGGTGACATCGGTGTGATATTGGTGCTCAAGGCGTGTTGGTGTCAAGTTGGGTAGTAAGTCAGTGAC
This sequence comes from Macrosteles quadrilineatus, assembly GCF_028750875.1. NCBI lineage: Eukaryota > Metazoa > Arthropoda > Insecta > Hemiptera > Cicadellidae > Macrosteles > Macrosteles quadrilineatus. The sequence goes on along the minus strand of NW_026542595.1, from coordinate 144,643,133 downwards.
CCACTTGAGGTGAGTGGACGACTTGATATTATTAGTTTGATAATATTAATATCTGATTTATTTGCGAGGGTTAGAGTTGTAACCGTGCTGGTCAAAGCCTGACGGTAGTTAGGATTTATATTAGTCAGGAATAATATTAAAGTGTATTCCTGACGGTTCTGGGCAGGTGCTAGAGCGCAAATAATATAATTTATTGACTGTAGTAGTTATTATTTTGTGTTGTACCAAGAGTTAGTTATATTACTAATAACTCTGAGGCCCGACAAACCTAGGCTGCACGATTTAGCGTGCGTAGTTGGAAGCACGAGGCCAGTAGGCTAGTAGCTAGTTTTATTAGCCTATTAACAGAAGCCCGGCTAAGCAATATAACGTTGATATAGTAGCAGTAGTGGTAGTAGCGGTAGGGTTGGTATTGATTAATCATTTAATTATTTTAATTTAACCTGAACAGCTTGCTTAGTAATCCAACACGTTAGCTTGGTAGCTTGGATAGCGGAGTACCGGCTATCAGATAATATATTTTATCTAGTGTTTGGAACGTATTTAATATTTATTTATCTGCTACTAAGTAGCTCAATATTTTAATAGTGCAATTGCCATTTAGTTTTGCCTGTCTGGCTTGGTATTTATTGAGACCAGCTATTAGTGGCGTAGTCACTCTACCTATAGTGTACTTGTATATTATTATGTGGTACGATTATTGAGTGAACTGTTTGATTCTTAGCTTGGGCATTAGAGTTGTGTATTGGATTATAGTGGCCTAGTAGACCCCGCCTGGTGATAACACGCGTTGTGGTTTTTATTAGCAAGTCGTCGTGTAACTCACCGTGTTTTAGGCACTCTGGGCTTAACTATTGGATAGTTAGGACGAAGCCCGAGTTGCGTAGTCAGCAACGACCCCCTAGGAGTGTGGAGAATCGGCGTAGGCCTGGTAGTGATTATTGCACGTTTGTTTTGGTGACTTGTTTTTGACTTGTTCACAGTGCCCGTGTATGAGCCAGTCCTATACCGGTTAGACCCGGCTATTGGCCTAGTGGTTTCCCTGACCTTATCGCAGACCCTGGAACAATACCCAGCCATTGTAGGCTGAGCTATCCTCGGCAAACGGTTGCGACTGCTGCACTGATATTATTTTTCCAGTGCAGAAAATCTCGTCGCAGAGTCATCATACATTAAAAACTGTCATGTCACAATATGGGTATCTCCCAAATACCAATGGAAAAATAATAGATACTAATGAATGCATGCATAATAAATAAATAACAATATAAGTGTAACAAATTGTATGTGCACGATGATAAATAACAATAATTGTGAAAACTTAAGAACAAATTTAATAGTCATTACATTCTTACATCAACTATTTCATTTTACATACTCTACCTAGCCTAACTCGCTACTTAAAAAACCCGTACCATATCTATGACATCACATATCTCAAATTATTAATATCTTGCTGTGCGACAAGCAAGATAGTCAATTGTTTGCGAAATGTTTTAAAATTAGCAAGATTTTCAACGTAAGAATGAATTAGAGTGAAATATCCATAAATACGTCAAGGTAACAATTTTTAGGGGATATCCCACTCGTATTATTGAAAGAAAATCAATATGTTCCGCAATTTTATAATTTACGGTTTTTGTAAAAACTTCAAAAGATTTGGGCCTTTAAAATAAAAGTATATATATGTGGGCTTCGTATACCCTTATGACTGTTTATTGTTTTGGTCTTAGCAATACTTCTAGATGTGTTTTAAGCTATTGTAACTGTAGTAAATAAAATCTAAGTAAAAGAACACAAACCCGTTACACACTCACACAAAGAAAGTTTATTGGATTCTAGACGATCTCGTAAATGGACCTTTTTACACCAAACTCCTTCTTAGTGTGTTGTGCGAAACACATTTGGCAATTCAATTACATCTCCGGAACGTATTGAAAGAATGCTATAAGGATCCTTTTTCTTGGAGTATCGCTGTTGTATGAAAATAACGTATTCAACTTTAAGGGACCAAAGTGTATTTCAAACCCCGATCAAGTGTGTACCCATAAGTAAATAATTACTACATATTGTATTACTTAACGAGTTTTTCTATTGTTGAATATGTTATAAAAAATAATGTGTATTTTTAACCAAGTAACTTTTAAGCCATTAGTAGGTACGTGTAATACAATTGGCCTTCTAAACAACAAGGTCACCAGAAAACATACTCTACAGCATTTCACCTGTACTACTTTAGAAGCCAACTTTAACCATTCGAACCACACTTACCTTTAATCATAACCAAAACCATAGCAGAAGTTAACAATTGATTGTTGATTTTTTTGAATAATTAAGCCAGGTTGGAGGGAAATCTAGGCTCTAATCAGTATACTAAGTTTGTTATTGATCAACATGAAGTTAATGGAAACGAATTAATTTGTAAAAAAACTACACGTATATGAGTCTCTGAGCATAAACCAAGTTTATTAATTGCTTTACTGTTATTATTTTGTATTAACGGTCTCCACTCCACATACCTTCCTTCCCTTCATGTGTTATTCGCCGATTTACTCAACGAACCTCCAATTTACTATTTCTATTTCATTCACTTAGGAATTTTTCCGACAAAAACTGGTTGCATTTTTAGATTTAGCGTGAAAGAAAATGTAGGGAGTCATATACAAATTAAAATTACTTACCGATTGTAAGTTTACAAAACAATTGACATATCTTATAATAGCATAAGGAAAATGGTGCGGTTGTTGAAGTGAAAGACAGATTTGGTGTGTTATCGGAAGCAGCAATGAGATATTACTTCTCTAAAATACCCTCTCCTCTCCTATTGGAATCTTACATCGAGTGTGAGCGATGACATTCTTGATCTTACATCTGTCACGAAAAATCCATACCTCTAAAAGCCTTTTAATAGTAGCATTACCTACGTTCTTCATATATCAGTAAAATCGTACGGCAAGAGTTAGTAAAATTAAAATTATTTCTAGAAGGACAAATATGTACAGCAGATAATAATGGAGAAAACATTTTGTTAAAGAAAACATTAATTATATCTTAAAGATACAATTTTTACAATAATTGTTTAATTGATTTTCTATATTAATATTTTTCAACGTAAAATGTAATGCAGTGAGGGATTATTCTGATGTAAGTGATTAAAAACTCAGGCCTCTCAGGAAAAGCACATTTACGCCCGAAATTCATTTAAAACGAGGTTTACCTCTGAATTCTCCATTTTGGTCGGTTTATTGGTGTACAAATGGAATGACGAACTACCGACAATCCTGCACATTGTCTTCAATGCTGACTATGCTAGCGTTCAATTAATTCAAATAATTGGCACCATAATTTTGTTGGGATATATAACAATAATTTTGTAACCCTTAGTAAAACTTTTAAACTATTATCTTTGAATATTGGGGTAATATAGATTTGTTTATACTAAGATTATTCATATTATCTCCATTATTACGTTCAAATACCCTAAACAACGTGTAATATGGAAAAATAGTTTAAACAGGGTCTGTTTCCCGGTTATCAAAACTCAAGCACAATTCGACACACACACACCCACACCCACACACACCCACACCCACACACAGAATCTCCGGTTAGCGACCTAAATTATGCCCAGAAATTTATTTTCATTTACAGTTACATATTATTGCACTTGTGATAAATCAAATCTATTATGTAAGGCACAACGTTTTTAATTTAACTTGATTTTGGATTTTCTTACAAAACGTTATTGGACATGGTTGCAGTATATGTCAACAACATTTAATGTAAACATAACTTGGACAGGTTGTAAATTAAATAAAGTAAAAAAGAAAAAGTGACAGCTAGAAAAATAATATTTATCCAAACCGCTGTTCGTTACTTCATAGATGTTGTATTCTCCTAACAGAATAGTATTTCATAAATGAAGTATTATGTGGTAAACATTAAGAGAAAAATTTACAAAAATCGCACAATATTGGGGTTTTGAAAATCTGTTGTTTTATATCAAAAGTGGTTAGGTCATATTTTAATGGCTATAGACACTCTTGCCAATCAAGTGAATATAAACTGACTATTTGAATCCCGATCGATGCTTTAATTTTTCAGGAGAAGGCCGCGTAAAATGTCTTCTGGGCAGTGACACACAGACATAGATTGAGATAGGACTTGTTTCGGCTTCTTTAACGTATAAAACGCCAAAAATAAAAATAAAATATATAATTCTGAGCAATGCACAGATAAATTTATAATTTTATTGTTATGGATTTAAAAACTTTGAAATATATACTGATAATTAAACTCAACCTTAATTTAACCATACTCGACAAGTTACGGACTATATGGAAATTCTATTAAACCGCCTTAATTCATCAGCTCATGACTTGAGTATTTGACTTTGAGAACATGAGCACGTTAAAATATTATAAATCATCAGCTTCTAGCTTTCAGGCTTTAACAGCTAATGAAATCATCATAACAACCATAATACCTAACCTTACCAAAAAACGAATGAGAAAATAAGATATTGTTGTTGATGATGACTATTGAGATCGGCCCATAGCTCAATATTTTATGTGTTGCAAAGGATTTTATAACATTATATTCAGATTATACTAAAAAATTATAATTTCATTGTAATAGTTTAGATGGCGAACTACATTTATTAGCTAACAAAAAATATAATTCTTATAACACAATTCAAATCGTTCTATTGATTCATTTTGCCTTAAGTCTGTCTCCAAGAGATAAAGGTTTTGACATTTAAATATTATTTGTGCTATTAGCCTGGCTCCAACACATACTTTAGGATTTCAGAATATTAATTTGTGCTTTCGTAGTTGGTTTTATTGTTGAAGAAATACAAACTGTTGTTCTCAATCATTTTTGTACTTGATTATTTTGTGCGTTTTCTCTCTATCAAAGTATTAATAAAGTTTCAATCTCTTTTTACTATAACTCTAAATATCTAACCTCAAGATGCATCAAGATTTACAAAGAAAATAGTTCAAAGTAAAATATCTTCCTTAAATATCATTTGGTACTCAAGCCTGGTGCTAAATTTTAAACCACTCTGATTCTCTGCTCTCTAATCATTTAACGTACATTCTAAATTTGTAATTTCTAATATATTAAATATATATTCTAATATTATTTCCCTAATACTTTGGAAGCGACCACAACACACATTTTGCTATGTACGATACTTAACATAGTTTGTTTTTAGGACGAATATGTTATTGTTTAAATTAATGTATAATCATTGCCTCAATTAAGAACTTTCGGAAAACAAATCAAGCTTACTACAAATACCTATTCAAATTTCTAATTCCTCAATTTAGTATATATCACGACCCAATACATTGCCATATTAAAGGTAAAGCCTTTTAGAGCTGTAAGTATATTCATTTAGAATGGAATCCGATGAAAGTTATCGTGTTTGGTAAATAGCTCGTATGTTCCACGGGGTTAATGTTTCGGAAAATCAGATTCACAACTGTTTTATGCGCTTGGATTTGCTAGGTGGTTTATTATTATACTAGTGTCCCTGTTGCTCGAATTCGAGCAATTGCTAAGTATTACAGGCGTTATTTTAAAACGAATAACAGTCATAATTTCTGATGACTTTAAAAGATTCGACTCAAAGATTTTGGAAATACTCATTATGTAGGTACATAACAGATCGATATAATCAAAATTTCTTAATATCTTATCATTTTTCAAAAGCTGGTCTTGTTTTATAGTGTTTTCTACAAATAGCCTTACTTATAGCCGTATTAGGTTGCCCATAATAACGATTATAAATTCTAAACAAAACACATTTCTATTTCTTCTCCTTGGTGGTGTTCTATGACTTTCCTATGTTTATGTTTCCATAGTTTGCACACCGGTTCTTTCAATGACTACTAAGAAATGCAGCACAGTGTTAATTCATTTATCTTTTAAAGATTTCAATTTATCCAGGCTCTCTCGCGTTTTTCCATTGTAATATTTAGCCAACCCAAATTCAAATAGTAAACATTTCATTTCAACCAAATCAGTAAATGTTTGTAGTAAACGGTTAAGTTAGGAAACTTATTGACTGTTTACAATTAACATGTGTTCTTCTTCTCACTTTTAATTTCTGACAACAGCTGGAGTTGCATAACACTTTTTGTTTCCCATGTTAATCTTATGGAGGAATACAAAACTCTAAAGGGCCCCAGGGCCTCACTTTCTAATTATTTCTTTAAAAATAAAGTTTCCTGCACAACTTCACGTTGCGCTCTTTCCAATGAGACCAAAAACATGTCAATCGGTTCAGTAGTTTCGGAGGAGTAATTGTCACAAAAGTCCTGCTTGCGTATTAAATAAGTATAGATTTTAATTTGAAAAACACATGTCATCACAGTTTAAAAAGTACAGCGTGCATTTTGTAATTAAAACTTGGTAGATAGTTTTGATAAAACATGTTTGACCGAATAAATCCGTTTGAAGATCCAATGACAGAAATACTAACTATAAAAAACCAGTAACTTGGAATGGAAGCTTTGATGAAACTGAAATTATTTTAAAATATAAGGAGTATTTACAAGTTACAATAAATTACAAGTAGAACCTAAAGTTTAGCGAATGTATCCAAAAACCTTCTAATCCATAAACAAAAAAGCAAAAATCTTCCACACTGTTAATTTAAACCTTTCTTAACCAAGCGCATAACATATTTGAAACCAGTAAAATATTCATATCAACTAACTTGAACTGATTGGTCACTACAAACTTTCATGAATGCGTTCAATTAGTACTGAACCTTATATATTGCAAAGATACTATTTCCCTGCATTATATTTCTCCCAGAATTCCATTACATTTATTCAAATAAGTACATAGAATGAAGCTTTATTATTCACTGCTTGTTTTGTTGTCTACTACTTTATGGAAATATGTTTCAGCTATCGGTTATATGATTATTATATAAAGTGATGCCATGGTTTTAGCATTATATCGTTACTTACGTTTTATGTCACCTAGTCACCTGGACGAAGTTGGTTAAGACAAATACAGACATAATTATTCAAATGAACATAACGAAAAATTTAAGGTGAAACTAGTACAGTGGAATGGCCCGTTAAAAAAATTGTGAAATATTATGCACGTACTAAACATAATGAAATACTAAACCCGTATTGGGTTTCCATCTAATAAAGGCACTTCAAAAAAATATTTTTAAACACTTTGCACTCAGTGTTTAATTATTACGATTGTCCCAGGTGAGAAAATATAGGACGAATATTGTGCCTCTGTTTTGTATTCCTACATGAAATCGTGGTTACAGATTTAAAAAATAAAAATCTTAGATAGAACACTCCGTTCTTGGTTGAACTTTTAACCTCCCACGGATTATGACACGTGAACATAATTTTGAAGATATAAAGCAACTGATCGGAATGAATATGTAATTAACTTAATTGGTGTTAAGTTCATTATACATGTGATGTCCACTGGGAAAAGCTAGATAAAGACCTTCAAAAGAACCGTTTGGGTTTGAGTCGTTAAAATAGCTAAATAGTGTGATACCCGAGCCACTAAAGAGCACTCCTCATCCAAGAACTTTTTTTATGGCATAACTATAGCTTAAGAACTTCTATGGTACCAAACTAACCCATTGTCCACTTGTTGTACCCTACTAGTCTTATAAGGGCGTACATTAATCATATCAAAAAAATATATAAGACTATTCAGTTACATTATTTTAAAATATGATAATATTATTAATGTATGCAGTAAACATGAAAGACAAAGTTGGCCTGTTATCTCATGGAAACAGCAGTGAGGTATTGCTTTACTAAAATACCATCTCTTCTGCTTTCAGAATCTTACATCAAATCAGAGCGATGACACTCTTGATCTTAAAAACAACTTCCACCTAAACGAAAAATCAATACTACTGCAAGTATTGCAATTATACAAATACAACCACCAAAGAGTTATTCGGTGGGCTATTAAGTTATCAAATTATATAATAAGCGATCAGTGTGCAAATGAATAACCAGACGATAACCCTAAAATCGTTGATTCATGCATATGTTAATTATGAATGAATTAATAGATTTTGAATTTGCGGTACCTGGTAAAACAATCTAAACGTATAATGTTATAAGACTCTGGTAAAGCTCAAACCAGTTGTGGCATAATAATTTTGTTGCAAGCTATAATTTGGACTAAAACCGGTTCAACAATAAAAGCTGTCGTTCGGCCGGGTTTGTGGTGTTCAAATGTAATTAAGAAACGCAACAGATTTAACAAAACTCCATTACTATACCGATGTAATCTTATTTATTTCCAACACTCCCCAAAAGCTTGGTATATCACAATATCGATGTTTATTGTACTTCATAGTCCAACAACGGTTAATATAATTAAAACAAGTATTCTTTGCACACAACATTTATAAATTATTAAGCAGTCAAAAGGGATATTTATGTGTGTTTTTAAAGTGGGGCAGTTTCTTCTTGGGGGTAGATTTAAATTCTTAAAAGATGTGTAATATTTATACTAATAAATAGCAAAGCCTTTAAAAAAGCTACAACCAATATTATCACTGAAGAAAAATTTAAATTGTAAAAACTAATATTGATTTACTCTAGAGAAAATGAAAGTCTTAACTCGTCATAATAAGGAAGAAGAGCTTTTACAGGGATGTTATGAGATTCGTGTGGATTTCTGTAAGCTTGAAGTGGTTCTGTAGGATAAATAGCTAATATGTTCCACAAAGTCAATGTTTCGGAAAACGCAATTCTCTTGTCTCGCGTACTTGGGATACTTTACCATTGTCTGTATTACGTGAAATGTTGTTATGTTCATATGTTTGAATGTTGGTTTTTCATAAAAAAATATATATTTCAATATATATTCATGTTACTGTACCTATGGTACTGTGCTTACTATAATATTTACTGCTTTAAAATCACTTGATGGTACTTTGAATCTGGATGTATACTATTTACCTATGAATTTAATTTATTTGCATTGAATAATAAAATGAAACCGTTGGAAAACTAAAAGCTAGCAAAAATATGTACAAATAGTATTTGTACATATTTTTGCTGGTCTTTTTGCTAGTCGGTCATAACTTGTTGGTAGTCTGAAATGACCTTAGTACTGTACCAAGCTAAATAGAAAAATACTTTAAAATAGAATAATATGTGTAATTTGGTAATACAATGTAGCAATAATACATACCAATTTTTATGGTAATAATTAAGTTAGTAGAGTCATAGTTACTTAAACCTGAAAATTTGATGAATATGATAAAAAAGTTTAATATGGATCAAGTAAAAGTATTTTTGTCAGAAACCTTTACAGTTTTACACGTACCTAATGTTGTTCACTGTTATAATTTATTATCAGCTGGCATATCCAGTTAATATACAACTTTAAAGCACCTATATAGCAGCAAGTAAAATAAAAAAAAATATTTTCCTACTAAGAAATCAAATACACTCTCCTTCAACATTAACGAATATTCAAAGTCAAGATCCCCGTGCACGTTAACTTATAATGCCTAAGTTAGCTAAAGTCAAATGACAAGAATTAATGCTAGCTGAAACATAGTCATGACTTCAGCCCTTAAGCTAATTGGCACTTTATGAAATGAATCAAAAGCTTCACCTAAGTGGCTTATACATTAACCTTAAACGGTGTGTTTAACTGTTATGAGTCCATTCATAATTCTCTTCATCCCTTCATTTTTAAAACAACGATTGCATTGATCTGTATAAGGTAGTCCATGTAATTGGGTGGGATTATCTTTTAAATGTACATTTAGAATGTATATTGATTGTGTCTAAATATTTGAAGTAAACAATAACAATACAAAATGATATTTTTCCAAAATTGACAAACATAAGGTCAGTTAAAGCTTTGACGTTTAACATCATTACTATATAATAAACGGTATCTAGATCCTACCACTAAGTAGTTCTCTTAGTCCATTGACATAGCAATCTCCTGGTTATATTAGTGGTTAATTTGTGGTAGCCAGTGAACTATCTACTGCGTTTAATTAACATATGGAATCTTACTTAGCGTAATGTTATATTGATAGGGATTGGGAGGCTTGTAACTTAACACTTCTAAAAAAAATTCTTTTTGCGCTTACTCCATTTAATGAAAGAACAAGTTTTTAGGCTACACAGTTGGAAAATTATCGTTAAAAGAAATTTGTAATGCCTACGTTAAAGAAAAGTATGTTTCAAAGGTGCATTTATGGGTCACTGTTCGTTGTATCTTGAATTTCTGTAAATATTAATCGTTTCATTCTGCTTTTGTCATGAATGGTGCCTAAGGCAGGTGCGGTTTTCTTTTACTTTTAACTTTAATATGAATCAACATCCCATTCAAACATGATATTGATGAACACTAAATAAATATAATGTTAAATATTTTTCATAGGTTCTTGAATTTCTCAGCAAATGTTTAACGTTTGAACAAAGAGACTTACTCAAGGCGTGTGTGTGATGAAAATGACATTTAATTAAACATTAAATTACTTGTTCTCTCCTGGTTGAAAACTAAAAAAATAGGATTGCAAAGTGAAATCACATAACCACACACTCTTGTTGTTTCTCGAGAGTAGGAAGGAATGATTTAATGTAGAACACGTTTTATTCACTGCTCTAAGACGTTTGGGACATCAAAGGAAGTTTGAACAATAAATAAGAAACATATTATATAGTCAATGTTTATACTAAATCAGTATACCTATTGGTGTAAGTTGTGGAGATGCGTTTGACATGCTAACAAGCCATAGGTTCAATTACCCCTTTTGATCGCCTTTGGTAATGTGGAACGCCCTCTGAAGTACATTAGTGCGTTGCAGTCAATTAAATTGTTCTTATAGAACCCAAACTTATCCAACCTAAAGTAACCTAGAATAAGTTTTGGAATATAATAACGGTTGTATCGTATACCCTACGGCTCGTTGAAAATACTATTATTTATTTGTAAATCTTTGGTAACCGTACATTTTACAACACTGAAGATAACATTTGAAAGTAATACAAATGATATACCTATTTAGTTAGTAATAAATATATACGTTTATGGTCTATGCATTGGATCTGCGTTTTTAATCTAGTCTTGATGAAGATTTATCAAAGAACTACGATACTTAAAAAAATAATGTTCTAGAAGAAAAATATGGTTAAATCAATTGATATATAAAAATATTAATAATAATAGGGTAAATACCTTGTTTACGTCCTCAATCCAAGTTGTCTTTTATAATGACTATAGTTTCGGGGCCAACAGCCCCATTTCAAATTTTCTGTCTTGTTAATTTCTGTTGATAGTATTGGTCACCGTTGAAGTTCACATATACACATACACTGACACACGAAACATTTATATTTACACGTAACATTTAGAATTTATACTTTTGGCCGGCCTAAACAAAAGTGATTACATCGTTGTGCGGACCGGTACACTGACTGACTGATTCATGTTAGCCGATACCCTGGAGACGTTCAACATGGATAAAAATATTAAATGATTTATTGTCAGATCCATTCTAATAAATTATACAACAAATGAGGAGGATATATTTTTATATTAGAATTATGAGGCAGCAGACCTTATTCTTTATTTTAGGCAAATTCAAAACATTTAATCAATCCATGGACGAATTATGATTAAAATTACTATTAAAAGATAAGATGTATCTATTTCTCATACACATATTAATTCTTGTAATTAAAATGTTTGCAATAAATCCTATGATTTTAATCTTAAATATAATTTTAATGTACCTTAAATTGGTTTTAAGCGGACATTATTTAGATTGGAATGGCGTTAAGATGGTTTGAAATGGGAAATTCAATAATAGTGGTTCAGCAATAAAAATTTCCCCATGGAAGAAAGTGCCCTTTTGATTTTTTTATTATTTTAAGTTTATCTCATTAAATGTTTTGCCAATGATAAATATTCGTACATTCAAAAATATTGTGATATTCTCTAATTTATATTCGAGTATATAAAACGAACAAAAAGTGGTTGGGCCGGTCTTTAACCTACACGCGTCACATCAGTAGGAATTGATGAAGGTGTCAAACATTTCACCGTTAGTAAATGACCTGTCTGCTTCACATAGTTAATGCATTGGAAAACACACTACAAGTACAAGAATTTACAGACCTAAGTAGGTAATTGATTTATCATCCAATTGTAAACAAAACGTCCCTAAGAATAACTAAAAACTGTACTCAATCTATCTTATTTTTTTATGTGTGCTAAACCCAAAACTACCCAGCAATAACCCATAAAACCCAAAACCCAGCATGCAAATCCAAAACTAGCATGATTCAAACGAAGTAACTAAATAAATAAAAATAAAAAATAGATATAAAGACAATATACATTTTGACCCACATCTGATAGTTTATAAAACTTAGTCCTAGATTTTGTCATTATGGGCCAATGTGCTGTGCGTACCATCCTTGTTTGATCGATAACTCTAATAGGCGAGGAAAATGGTTCCATACAAAATGGCATTGCTGATTTGAACGGTAAAAAAGTAAAATACTCTATGTTTGGCATAAACCTTCCTTTTTATGGTCGGTTCACAATATTGGATGTAGACCGTTAGAGAATTGTCAATTTTTTCATTCATATTGCAATTCATGTTATAGTGTCTATAGACTTATACATTATATTTTAAATAATCGATTGTTTACTGTTGTAATCTTATCAGTAATGATCAATATATTTGTAGCCGAATAAACTGTAAGTTACAGAACACAAACACACAAAGAAAGTTTATTGGATTCTAGACGATCTCGTAAATGGACCTTTTTACACCATGGTCCCTCTTAGTGTGTTGTGCGAAACACATTTGGCAATTCAATTACATCTCCGGAACCTATTGAAAGGATGTTATAAAATACCTTTTTTCTGAGTATATCTTTTTGGTATCAAAACCTATTAACTAATTTTTATCTGCAATGATGACAGCGAAAACTACGCGCGTTGAACATGTGTTGAACATGATGTTTAAACAGTCACAAATTTATTAAATATTATATATAAGGATATGGTAAACATAATATAGATTCTTTTTGTTGACTATCCGCTATATACTACTGCACGAAACATCAATATCGTTATACTAAATTCCATTGAAATATAAAATACAAATAGAACAAAATCAGAATATTATTACCCTCAGTGACCAATGCATTTAATATTTAGTCTTTTATTAGAATTTAATTTATTTTATTGATTGCTCAGAGCAGTCTATATGCTTATCCTACATACAAGATGGCAATAATGTCATTTATATATGCATCTACGAGTACTTATTAATTTGCTACTTCAACAGTTTATTATACATAAACGTAGCTAGTACGCACAATTCTAATCAGGAGTTATTATTCAAAACTCTGTATTACGATGGACTTGATCAAGGGAGGTCATCAACTTTTGGGACGAGGAGTTTTTAATTAATTTAAGAATTTTATATGTAGAAATGAAACAAAAGATTATTGGTTTATTTTATAAATAAACATAATACAGTAATGGAAAGCTGTCAATTTGTATGCATTATAATTTCACTATTAACTATTGAAATACTTGCTGATCAACATAATTAAACTCCCCTCGTGTAACTTAACATTACACCATAATTTAAATGAGAAAGTGTAACGGGAAAATTAATAAACGAACAGTTATTTCAAACAGATTTTCTAAAGCGGATTACTTAAAATCCTACGATATGAGAGGATGATTTTAGACAATTGTTTTAAAATAATGAAGTGTTATTTTGTGAAAACGGAATATTACACTATAAACACAATTAAGCTCACATGATGAAATAATCTCAACATTAATATCAACTGTAAAAAATTAGCCTCTGTTAAATCGTTAAAGATAAATAAGTTAAAAAAATGTTCTATAAGCTGGAAATTTATTTTAGAATACTCAAATACAGGAACAATTAATTTATAAACCTAATTTAAGGATAAACATAATACTTAAATAACAGCAACTATATAAATAAAAAAACACATAACTAATTGAATTTGTTGAAATTGACTGGGGCGGTGGCGAAGTCCTGTAATCCAGCTACTAGGATGTAACGAATTGTGGATATATATATATAGGATTATATGCACTGTGGATGCGATACTCCCTTGTGTGGAGCTACGCCCGTACTAGTGGGTACTACGACTATCCGCAGTACTATCCTGATAATTAGACAAATTCGTTAATACCAAGGCAAAAATACTGTTTGGATTCCATTTAAAAAATTGTAGGTCCATAAGTTGCCATTAGCTGTATGTACTATTAATTAACAGCTGTGTCTAAGGAAAATGTCGGCCTTAGTCACTAACAAGACTACAAGATAGTGCCGCTCATCCTACACTTATTTCCATTCATACTTGGCAAAAAAAAACCTACGTTGTTTACACTATTTCAATAAAAATTATTAACGTGTTAAGTATTAAAGTTGTTGATAGTCCGTTGCTATTCGATACACATGTATACTTAACTAATTGTATATTTTTTACAAAAAATGTGGCAGAAATAATTATTTGAATTTATATGAAAAATATTTTCCACCTACTATTTTATTCCGATAAATCCTGACTAATGTAACGAAATGACCAATTCATTAATTTAAGTGAACTGGCCGCTTTGATGTGACAGCTGCTTACCGTTCTACACTGTAGCTGTAGAAATGGTATTTTGACCGAATCATGTAAAAATGTACTGATAACTTAGTAACCTCTATTGGTTTTTATTGAAAACAAATTAACATTAACATTTTACTAAACAACACACTTTTTTAGGAAACTCTCCCAATATATGGTCCCTCCTCCTCCTAAGCACTCCTAAGAGGAGGAGCAGCAAAACTAAGTACTAAGAGGAGGAGCAGCAAACATAAGTACTAAGAGGAGGAGCAGCAAAACTAAGTACTAAGGGGAGGAGCAGCAAACATAAGTACTAAGAGGAGGAGCAGCAAAACTAAGTACTAAGGGGAGGAGCAGCAAACCGAATTACTTGTCAAACCTAATTAAAAAATATAGGGAGTCAAACTCACATGTTTAGGAAACATAGTGAAAACCCAATAGGTAAATGGAAATGTTCTTAGTCAGCAGGACGGGGAACTGTGCCTTAGCGGGGGTGTTTATATTATATCTGGAAAATATTTTACAAACTGCTTCACCAAACGCTACATTCTTAGAAGAAACATTACGATGCATTCATTTCTTTTATATTCTGTTATATGTTATGTATATATAAGCGAATTGCATCTCTGAACTATTATAAACTGATACTTAAAGATGAAATCATAAGTTAAATTGTTTTTGTATTGTATTTTTACATCTGGTTTAAATGTATAGGGTAGCTATCATATAACACAGTAATAATTCCTTAGGATGTTTCAAAGGAAACAGTTATGATTTTAATTATAATAACAGAATGAACTACTATGTTATAGATAAAATCAACTCATTTTCATATGACGACACAAAAATTATTTCTTGTTTTTTATAGCTATCTTGTTTCGTGTTCATGGCTGGACTAGTTTTAAATGCAATTATTTTTCGAAGTTTTGCCTTCCTAGTTATAAAGTTAATACTGTTTTGTTAAGTAGTTTCCGGGATATAATCCATATTATGTACCCCCTTGTAAATATTATCGACTAAATGTTGTCGTTGTAAAAAAATCTTGTATTAGTAAACGATTTCGTTACAAAATCACAACAATTCAATTAGGTCTAACATTGTTCACCAACAACAATCAAACCAACAGTACATTTAGTCAGAATTTGACAAAGGCTGTGATGTAAACAATTGACTGTCGCATTGTACACGAAACCGAGTTTGTACGAAGCCGAGGCTCTACTCAGTATCCTTTGTTTGTTACATACCAATAGGCAGCTACCAGAAAATAATCTTATTTTTCTACTGACCCAACACCTAGGGTATATGAACTTAAGAGTCACATTACAAGTTGGTTGAAAAATTATTTTGATATCATGTGTGCTTAATGACGTAGCAAATAATAACACTAAGTAATGGAAATATAGAATAGTATATAATAAGAGTTTTGTATAAAGCTTGCAAAGATTTGTAAAGTAAATGAAAACTATTATAATGAAACTATTATATAACCATAACTATGACATAATGCTCTTCATATTTCATTATTGACTTATAATCATGCTAACGCATAGATTTATAAACAAACAGTAAAACAGTACGAACTTTTCGCTAAACAAATATTTCAGGTATACGTGATGTCTTGGAAATATAATTACGTTGTGGACTATTGAAAAAGCAGGCCTCTAAGGTAAAACTCATTTAGTGTTGGGTCTTAATTAAAAATGGCTCTCCACTGAATGCTCCCTTTTCGTTGCCTTGTTGTCCAAATTTAATGACTCACCACCACAAGTTTCACATAATATCTGCACTAATATGCAATGGGACATTGAATGCACTATTATTGTAGACTTGCTATTATTGTATACGAACTTCATACTATTTTCATTACTTTTCATGGCCGCTTAACCTAATAAATTAAGTAAACCATCCATAGTAGTTCCAAGCTCTAATTGTGAAAGCGGTGAACCACTTAAAATTAACATGAAAAATTATAAAACGATAAATTGTCCAATATGTGTCTCGTAACAAAGCAACATTTTTTATTATATCAAAATAATTATAAATATAATTGTTATCGAATAGGACAACCTATTAATCATAGCAAATCCTCTTTAGGATTTAATCAAGATCCTAACGGTCAAAATAATGAATGATCGGTCCGTGGCAATGATCGCGGCGTCGCATATTAGAACGTGTTAATCATCAGATCAAAGCTATTCAGATATAAGCAAAAAGTCTTTCGTTTACAGTTTATACAAGCTTTCCTTCTTTATAAACTTCAATTCGTGCAAATACAGATAACCAAGTTCTTCTGAAGTCCCTTCATACATTAATAGTGTTACATACATTAACTACAGTATAACTAAAATATAAAATGAAAGGTCAAAATGTCCCTAAATTAGCCCTAAAACACCTTTAACAAATACTGAATTAAATAAGATAAAATACACGAAAAAATAAATATACAAATATATATAAATGCTGTATATCTATACGATTTATAATGAGTTAACACATTTTAAGTAGATCGAGATAAAAGTATTAATGATGAATTTTAGTAATTTGCCATCAGCATCTTAGTCCAACTAAGATTAATATCCTGTTAAACTTTGTCCCAAACCTAACTTAATCAAAGCTATGTCGTTTAAAACTATAGAAATTAACAGTTCAGCCAACTCGATAGGATTGGGTGTCATAAACAACTAAAACGTGTTGTCTGATGAAAGACATATATGTAAGGGGCAATATTATTTTTTGCCATTTTCAGTTCGTGTTTTCTAAGATTTTTTGTAGCGGATGCGACAACACTTTATGTATTTACCTTGAAATATATCATTTTAGCGGTAACTGAGAAAACTATCACAGTAGAATACTCGTCACGATTCATTACATTAAACACTCAATGGCTAGGATAAGTTAAGTTTTTTGTTTTTTTGGGCAGCTAAAACAGTTGGAATTTTACAAATTTGATGGCCTGTTTCTCAAAGGTTGTATTTTAAGCAGGACCTGAAGCGTATGTTTAGCTTCAAAAGTGTTTTGCATCGTATAAGTCACTAAATTTACCAACATTCCCACAAAAAATATATGTCATGTATATTTTCCCTACATCAAAACAACTCACAAATAAAGTGATATAGAAGGTTCAGTTGGAAAAATATATTTCATAACAGTATTAAAAAACTGTGCAGCAGTAAGACGCAAAAGACAAAGTTAATCTGTTAGCTCGTGGAAAAATCAGATAGATATTGCTTCTCTAATACCATCTCCTCTTCTATTGGAATCCTACATCAAGTGTGAGCGATGACAACCGTAAATTTTTATCTGCCACTTATATGTAAAATCCATACTTTGAAAAGCCCTCCAAATCTCGTTAACACACCCGTTTTCCTTAAAAAGTAATTTCTTTAACCTACTTCTGTTTTATACGTAAGCGCAGGTGTTGTTCTTGACGATCATTGAGCTTGTGGAATTAAAGAAGTGATATTATTTATTCTAAGAAAACATTAAGGTCCTGATAAAAAGTTATATTGCCATAAAGAACTGTAGCTTGAATCCTCGACTTTATTCGTTTCATAGCTTCAAACTTCCAAGTTTTATGGTCTAACTGATAACACAGTTTTGGAGCGTGTATAACAAGTGGGAAGTATATTAATGTAAAGTTGTTTTATTGCGTTCAATTTTAAAAATTGTTGGATGTACAGTTTTGTAAGAAGAGAATAAAACATGTTTATATTTATATTTACTAGTTAGAACCTTAAATTAGGAAATAGTTATTATTTTAAATAGAATTTTAAAGACGAAATTATTGATTGTTGTAAACATTTTTTATCATCGAAAGAACGTCTATAACTCCTACTATCAATGTAATGAATACTCTACAAAGCTTGATAGTCTGAAGTAATCCGTCAATAGAATGCATTGTCTACTGATGGATACACTTGGCCAGTTCATTAATCTTTTATTGTTTGGGGAATCTTTGTGCAATATGCCATTGGGGTTCTAATTGCTGTTCACTGTATTAATTAAGGCTACAGCCGAGTAAGTTAAATTTGTTTTGAATATATTATTGTGACATACTAGTCGGTTTTTAGAACGGCTATATTATACTTATTTTATTGGAAAACTATCCATTTTTTACTTAGTAACATATAATGTTATTTATAACCATATTCTTCTTACCAAAGATTAATTAAATAATTTTGTGTCTTTTATAGTAATGATTTTTTATCATAAATTATTTAAATAAATAACTAATTTCACTTCCGTTGAAATTCTATGAAGTTATACAAGCTAAAATAGTAAAAGAATGTTGTAATGAAGCACGCCCACAAATAGTTAATTTATTGCTAGACACCAAATAAAAAATAATAGCAGTCTTAACACTGTATAAGTATCTTAATATCAGCAGAGAGTCTCAACAACAATTACTAAGACCACTAGTGGAGGCAAAAGCATCTTTATGCTGAAGGTTATTGCATTATTGTTAACCATAAGAAGTTATGTAATGAGTTAACTTAATGAAAAGTAATGCTGTATCAAAATAATTAAATAATCTCATTAATTAGGGTTGGAAATGCAACCTTGCATACAAACCCTCGAAATCTATAAACCAGTATATTATTCATGGCACAGTAAAATATGCAGAATCGACCGGTACAACTCTTGACGAAGTAAAATTGTGTCAATAAAGTAGTATATTATTCATGAATGAGGTACATTTGCCCTATTAACCATTATTTACTAATGGCAAATCGAACATTTGACACCTAGGTGATTTATTTCCAAATTAGATTATAAACCACGCCGTCATGGGTAAACTGCGTAGATATATGTAGTGTTACAAAGATTAACTTCAATACAGGAAACCCATTTGGTTACCGTGGTAACTCATGCGCCGCTGGGAGTTTAATAACTTGCTGACGTATAACTGCACACGCTAACTGGGTAGTCTGGAATTCAGTAATTTATTTTAGAAAATAAAAAACAACAGATTTATTTCTCTGCCTTTAGCATGTTACACTTTTTATCAACATAAATTCAAGTATATAAAAATCCAACGGTATTATTAACTTTAAGGTCCAGTTATCTCCAAACTAAAAATTATACTTTATACCAAAAATTTAAGTCAAACCCGCAGGCTCGACCACCAAAAGCAGCCACTTTCCAACTTACAAAATCAATTTACCAGTGGTTGGTTTTCTGACCTCAGTATATTGTAGGTATTTCGAGGCTTTATAGTCAAGTCAAGTCTATTATTTATTTTCACACAACGTTTTACAGATCCAGCATAGCTGGGAAACAAGTGAAATGGTCATGGACAATAAAATACATAAAACTATAATAACTATACAATATGCTTAGAAATCAAATATATACATAATTTAAAAATCTTTAACCTTGTTGGTAACTTCTTTTTTGTATTTATTAAAAGATTCTAATGATATAATATTTTCAGGCAGTTTATACAGTTTTTCCCCTAGATATTGTGGAAGGGTCCACAATGGTGGGTGGAAGGGGTATATGAATGGGCAGTTATAAATCATTTCGATGACGTGTTAAATAATTATGGTTATGGTTTTAAAATATTAAATATTTTTTTCATCACGATTAATGTTTGCAGGATATAAACTAACGGAAGGGTTAATATTTTAAATTCTCTAAATAATAATTTACAGGATCGCCTAGGTTTTAGAAATGTCATAATTCTAAGGATCTTTTGTTGAATTTTGAAAATGGCTTCGGCATTTGAGCAGCTGCCCCAGAACTCTATTCTATTCAACATGTTTGACACAAACAAAGCATAATAAACAATCATCCTTGTCTTGAGGCCAGTAACATGCTGCAGGAAACAGACTGTGTTAAGTTTATTAGCTAGAACTGATGTGTATTTATCCCAAGTGTTTTGTACCTAAATACTGGAAAATTTTTTAGATGACTTTTCATTAATAATTTCCCCCAGAAAATATTATTTACTTCGATGGTTTCTCAGTCACGAGTAGTTTTGAACCTAATAATTTTAGTTTTAGAACAATGAAGACTCAGTCCATTTGCTGTGAACAATTTGTTTAAATCTTCAAACGTTTGGTTTATCAAATTTTTTAAATTGTTAGGGGTTTTAGCGAATTTCCCTATAGGGAAGTAGCTATTACCGTAGGTGGCACGGTAAGACCTAGACCCGGGACCGATTTACTTTTTCATTTTGATGTCCCCAGAGGCCAAAAACACTATTCGTTCAAATTTTTATATATGTATATATGTATATATATACGTCCGTTAACGCGATAACTTGAGTAATTTTTGTCCGATTTTGATGAAATTTGGTTTAAAGGTGTAAAGCGTGATAAACTTGAATGAGTTCGCGAACCAGCACGATCGGACCATGGGAACGGGGCTTTACGGGGGGTTTTATGGGGTAAAAATTGGTTTTTCTCACTTTGGACCCTCAAAACACAAAATTTCCCAATTTTTCTTTAGACCATTTTAAAGAGCTTAAAAAAACAAATAATTTAGTATATAAAAGTATTTTTGTTCGATTATTAGTAACGGAGAAAATTAAAAAAATTGTAAATTTAAAATTCCCATGTTATTCTTAAGGAGAATATTGTCAAATGTTGTAGTTTGCTTGTTTATGAATATATTTTGATCAAACTTGGCAAATTTATTTATTTTGTACTAAGCTATCAATATTTTACTCAAAAACACACTTTATTTGTTTCCTTGTAGCAGCAAACCTAGGTACTCGTTAAACCTAATGTTATTAAAATATATTTAACTGAAAATCAATTCAGACAAATGGAAATTCGCTTAGTCGGCAGGTTTGCTGCGGCGGGGGTATATTTTATTTTACTATAGCTGTTGTGTCATCTGCGTATAGTTCAAGCTTTCTATTGCGTATAGTTCAATAATAAAAAACCTAAATACCTTTTATTTCGTAGAAAATAGGTAATGTTTACAAAATTACGATAGAAATCAGTTTTATGACAACTGTATAGCTAAAAGGTAAACGAATATAATCCCACATGAGATAACCCGTGCTTGGGAGTGAGTCGTATTATGTTACAATAAGAAAGTTTGATACTCAAAAAATTTTAATAAAATAATTAGTTGTTTTAAATTGGAAAGGTCAGTGTGTATAATTGTGATTATGCTACTAGTTAGTTCAGTATTTGTATAACACTGTTATTTCTGAATCAGGTATAACAACACTTTCTTACATTTAAAAGTCCTTGGATGCTGCACACTATCCCAGAATCGTTGTTCTTATTATTTCAGGCTAGATCAAGCAGTTTGTGGATGGTTACTTACTAAGATAGTATCCATCTGGTGAATTGTCGCGATTTGAACCCGGGGCCTCAGGGACTGATGTCCCGTCCTCTAACCCTAGACCAGCTCGATCCCCTACATAATTATAACACTAATTCTGAGGGAGGAATCGTTAAGGGGACGAATTCTTAGGTTGTTTTCAACACTTTTTTGCAAGTATGACTTAAGGTTATAAACCAGTACAAGTAGTCCTCTAAAAAGGGGCAAGACGTGTTGGTTGATGTTATTTATTAAACACTTTCGGTAGTAGCCCATTCGGTTTTTATCAGGTGACACTCTTACATTCTCATGTGGTATCTCAGTGGCGGTTTCCCATCCATATCTCCTCTCCTAGACCTCGGTCCCCCCTCAGGTACACTCAGATCATTATCTAACCTCTGAATCAGGTGGGAAGGACGTGGCTGAGGTCGAGCTTTCAGCGCCGCTAGGAGTTCTCTATCTCGTCTCTCCTGAACGAATTGTCGTTCAAGATCTCGAGGCTGCATTCTGTGTCCTCTGTTAGGAGTTACTTGTTGAGGAATTCGAGGAGATCGTGAAGGCGGATGAGTTATACCAGTTTTCGGAAGAGGATAAACGCAATTACCCAACCCTCTTGATGCGGAAGCTGCTGTAGGTGTTGAAAAGGCCTCAGGTCTAAACTGACCGTATGGTGTTAGAATTTCCTTAACACCTACTTCAAACTCGTCGATTTGAAACCCTCCTCTTTGATGGTGCAAAAGGTTTTCAAAGCTGTCTGTTGTAGGCTCAACTTCAACTATATCGAATGTGTCTGTATCAATTATCCAACATTTAGTCTCCACATTGACTTCTGTTGAAGTCTGGTGCTGATCTCCTACCTCAACCGTGATTATATCCTGGACTATACGTGTCATGCTTTCTGTGTTGTTGGCCATTTTGGAATTTTGAATCTACTTGCTTGACATGAAAATGCCGTGTGAGGTAACCACAGTAACATACATTGATTATAGTGTATTTCGTCACCAGGGCTCACTAGTGACTCTTTTCGACCCGAGCTCAAGTTTTACGATCGAGGTGGAGCCGAAATCATAAAATGAGCAAGAGTTAAAAATACACTTTTTCCCGTGTGATGAACTATATTTTTCGTCATATTGCAACATTATAAACTATGTTACACAACTGAAATGGTTTTCATTTACAGGTAACCTCTCAAAACTACCTACTTCTAGCTTGTAGCTAAGGTGGCATGGTAAGACTTAGGCCCAGGACTGATTTATTTTTTCCATTTTGGTGCCCCCAGAAGCCAAAAGCACCCAGAAGCACCATTCGTTTAAATTTTTATATATGTATATAATATATATATATATATACATATATATATATATATATATATATGTCCGTGAACGCGATAACTTGAGTAATTTTTTCCGATTTTGATGCCATTTGGTTTTAAGGTGTAAGGCAGGATAAACTTGAATGAGTTCACGAACTAGCTGATCGGGCTGGGCATAGTGGAAGTAAATAATGGGAACGGGGTTTTACAAGGAGTTTTATGGGGTCAAAATTGGGTTTTCTTATTTTCGACCATCTTATTTTAAATGTCAAATCACCTTGTTATTTTTCTTCTCTTCTATCTTGCAAATATTTTGTAAACATTCATTGAAAATGGCTGTTTTTGCTGCAGTATGACAAAAAAAATTTTTTGCTAAAATGTTTCCATAAGTACAAAAGCTTTTCTATTTAACACATATAATCCTAATTTTTGTTACGAACATCTTAATTACTAAAATCATATTTATAATATACATTTTTATCGATTTTAGACAAATTAAGACTTAAGTATATTAATAATAACAAGTAAATAAGTACTATATGAACAACGGATTTTTAACAGTGATAAATTTCAATTCGTATAAAGCTTGATGATCGACATTTCAAGCACGTCGTATTCTGTAAAACTTGCTTTACCGTGTTGAAACTTGACGAGATTGAGCTAAGCCGTGTGTGTAGCTCATCCTAAAGAATATTTTTGTCCTATTAAGCACCCGACAGGTTGGACTATGGTTAAACACAAAGTATTATGAATTATTATTCGAAAAGCAAATAAAATGTTCTAAGAAAATTCCTAAAACTTAATTTTTGAATTAGTAAAATGACGTTTAATTATTGAGTCCTTTGTGGAACCAATTTTCATCGAAATTGAATGAAAGTAGATCACTGTTATTGAGGCTTATGTAAAACGAAACACACATTCTATGACTATGATTTTTCATTAGTGTAAAAACTGACGTACTTTACGTTAATGTAAAACCACGGACATTTAAGTATCTATCGTTTGAACTACTGTCTACTCTGTTAATTGATGGTACTAATGGCATAAGATTATTTACAAAAAAACCTCTGTATATCATCTTTCATATATTATTTATATTTCCGTTTATTTTACAGCGAAGATAGATAAAAACATATAAGAATAAACGACTATAATTCACTCGTACAAAACTATCACTGACTCACTCGATTATGTAAATTAAATGGGTAATCTCGGCAAGATGGTTTCATTATATTTTGAACATGTTATTAAGTTGCCTCAAACAACTATGTTTGTATAACATATGAGAGGTTTTATAAATAAATTGAATGTCATAAATCCCTTTAAAATAAGACAATATTTTACTAACCTGTAAACAATTTTGGTACTTCTCTTGGCATTTATTTATTTTTTATAAGCAAGAAAAAAGAAATGGTTCCAAATTCTTGCGGTCGTCCCTTTGAGGAGGTAGCGTATAATAGCAATGCTAATTCAATCAACCTTTGAACAGCCGTCATTTTTGACTCAGTTGTCCTTTTGAGTTCGGGTTCGCGGCAATGTGTTCTACTAAGTTAGACCTTTAATATGATACCAAACCCGATCTATGCTGCTATTTAAGAAGTTTGTCTGACTCCTCATTGGCCGTCCCCCTTTAAGGGATAAAAAATTATAATAGCTTAAAAGAGTAGAGATTTATGAACATTAATGATATACAAAGTCTCATAACTTTATCTATATTGGTAAAATATTTAGTAATGCGTTCCGGGACTTTATACCACACTGTATGTATATATAAACAAGCCCTTGGTGTATATGCCACGACAGTATTTTTAACAAACTATTTTATTTTCAGTTTATTCATGATCTGAATTTCTAAAATTGGGAATCCACATTACAATGCAAACACCTAGTTTGTAGGGAACAGTGACAAACGAAATAAGGTTTCACATTAAAAGTTCCTTTCATCACTCAGAACGTGTTTAACTATCTTTGTTGAATCAACAAACATTTACTGAGTGACTCAGGGACGTGTGAAAATGCTCATAACGCGTGTTTAGCCCTAAAGCATAGTTTAGGTAAAAGAATTCATTTCCATTTCCTATGATAGTATAGTGTACATATTATAACATATAATTACCGTAAATTAACTAGCTCGTTATAGCATGTTAAACCAATTCTCCATTGCACACCAACCCTGTTATAACTTTAAACATAAAACAGTTTTAATTGTGTGTATTTAATGGGTTTCCTTTGTAATACAAAAAGGCATTTCCAAGGAAACCTTGAGATATTTAAGAGAAAAATTGTAGTGGCAAGACTCAAGTCTAAATTCTAAGTTTCAAGAAACAATACTTTCAAGAGGTTTTTTCATATATTGACGAACACCTACATGTGGTTAAACTCGTTTTCAGGAGATCATAAAAACGCTTGATAGTGTTAGAAAGAAGACATTTACCAGCCACTTAATAAAAACTATTTATCTAACAAGGACAAAACTACATTTAGAGAATGTATGGACAAAGGATAGCTCATTCTACTCCGCTTGGGAAAAGTCCCATACCATCTCAATCCATTTGACAAGTCCCATACAACCCATACAATCTTTGGAAATTTCATTAAATGGTCCTAACAATAAAAGAATTATGAAACTAGTACCACGCGTCACCTTTAATATATAATATATGTACTCTTTTAATGCTAGAAAATTTACCACTTGAATTTAATCAAACTCAGCTTATTATTACTTATCTTTCATAGTAAATACTCAATAAGTATAATCATTACTGTAAATAATTTAAAAATTTCCAAGGGAAATGTTGGTATTTAATATATTTTAGGCCTCAGTAAGATTTTAAATCTTCAATACAAAGAGGCTGACAACAAATTTTTTTTTTTTTTGCAAATTGTTTAGTTACTGTATCAACACTTTTCTGTGTTCATGATGAAACGTGTTAAAACACAATGTAAAACATACAGAATCATTAAAATACATAGTAAAATTTATGTATTAAGTAATAAATGGTAAATCGTTTTGTAAAATCAACCAAACAAAATTAGAGATGAGATGGAATCAAATAAATTTTAACTTGCAAATGATGAGGCAGCAGAAAGCGCCCTAATTCTTGTTTTATGCCAAATCCGATTCGTGTTATCCTTAGAGTTCGAAAGGGAAATTATATTTTGCTCTTTAAAACCCTAATGTGTAAAATTAGATTTTTATTATATTTATTTTTGAAATAGAGTAAATGAGTTTTATTTATTTAACCAACTCAAAAAATTAATCCTCAGTATAACCTCTTTATTGAGAACATTTTATGATTAATTTTACTAAGACCACTATTTTATTTTGCAATACGAATTTGCACTTATTTGGTACGGAAAATTTGTCTAATGTAAGTAAAAAACATTAAGACAAAATTACCAAAATTAACATAAAACGATAATATTACTAATTAGTACTAAAAGGTAAAATTGGGCAACGATATTTTCGAATTAGTAGGGATAGTATTAGAAAATATCCTATAACCGTCACACCTCTAGAAATTGATGAATGTGTCAAGCATTTTACCTAGAGTTAATGGCCTGTCTGCTTCACATAGTTAATGCATTGGAAAACGCATTATACGTACGTTCAGACCTACGTATATGGGAATAATCTATATTTATAAAAGGCAAAGCCCTCACTGACTGACTGACTGACTGACTCACTCACTCATCACTAATTCTCCCACTTCCCACTTACCTAGGAGGCTGAAATTCGGTACACTGATTCTTTAGGCATTAAATAGGAAAACTAAGTGGTTTTTATTCTGATCGGACTCTCGGGCTCCACCCCAGTGGCTCTGGAATTTCCCATGTTAACCTAATGAGTACTCATATTTAAATGGAATTAATGAATCAAAACAGCTGTCTCAATTAAACAAGTTGGTTCTGTTCTATGATGTTCAATAGAATTAAAGTTACAAGGATTACCAACAGAGTGCAGCACTAGGCCTATTATTTTTTTTAATATTTGACAACAGCTAATTTGAAACCAAAAGGTGAGTGAGCGTAGCGAACGAACTTCAACCCGGAGGCGAGGTAGCGTAGCGAACGAGCTAACCTGAAGGCAAGTGAGTGCAGCGAACGAACTTCAACTAGGACGTGTGAGCGCAGCGAACGAGCTCCAACCTAAAGGTGAGTGAGCGTAGCGAACGAACTTCAACCAGGACGTGATTGAGCCATGCGAACGAGCTCACGTATGAAGTTAAACGGGGCAAAGCCCGCGGGTACAGCTAGTAGTTTATAAACAGTGATTAATCAGCATTTATAAACAATAATTTCAGCATACCGCAAGGTCCGACCTTCAAATGTTTCCCTGAAAAAAATCAAACAATATTTTAAACTGAATGAGATTCACAAATGAAAAAAAAACCAATTACCGTACGGCAAATTTATAATCGAAGTATTTCATCATCGTATGTTGTTCTAAAAATATGAAAGCAAACGAAAGTTTGAATTTATTTTCACATCGACCATACAATAACAAAATGTAATTGTTGGGTAATATAGTTCGTTGTTACGATAAATGTATGAAATAGTGTCTTATAGTGTTGTTTACTTTATTAATAGAAACATTACAGCTATGACTGGTTCTTTGGATAGGTTATTCAACAATAATTCTATACGTTTATGTAGTTAAAGTAACAGTAAAGTAACAGAACACAAAAGCTTACACAAACCTACGAAGGAAGTTTATTGAATTCCAGACGATCTCATAAAATGACCTTTTTACACCAAGGCCCTCTTAGTGTGTTTGTTCTGTGTAACACATTTAGTAATTCTATTACATTACTTACTAGAACGCATTGAAAGAAAGTTATAACACTTTCCGATGCAGTGACAAAAGTAATTCTAATTTGTAGATGCAATTTTAATGTAAAGTATCATTATGTTTTAAATAACTTCTTGATCAGCATAGTACGTGTTATTAAATAACATTTAAGTACCAAAAATAATGTATACAACACTTACAAGTTGTTACAACATTCTTATTACAAGTGTTATTTGACGTATTTTTTGTACTTTCAGGTTATGGTTTAATTAACGAAATTTTCTCTCCACCTCTAAATGTACCAATATTAAATCCCAATGTTTTATATATATATAAAGATATATATCTATATATATATAAAATATATCAATATATAATAACAAATTTTGTCAAACAAAAATAAGTGTTTGGTATACAAAAGATAAATAAATTGAATGCACAAACATTGGTTTAAAAACATCATCAAACCTTCAATAAAAATATGTTAAAGTTTCAGATATAAAAATTAATGAAATTGAAAGAGTTATATTTACATACTAAATTAAAGATCATATCGGTGACATAATAAAACCAAGAACCACAAATTAATGCCATCACATTTATTTTGCATTCGAATAACTTATTAATTCCAAAGCTCGTCGAGTTATTATAGAAATCATTGTACCATCCGTTTAAAATGTGTTTTTTTTATGTTGGTACGTCAGACTAGATTGTATGTTTTTTTAGTTTTTAAATATAAGGATCTACTAGCTGAGTACCCGTCCTTCGTACGAGCTAGGTATACAATGCTTATTGTAGTTAAATTCTTGTGCTTTGTATTTGCAATGAGAGAGGACACGTTTTGAGGAAATTTGGTTTACTATAATCTACGGTATACTATAGTATATAGAATATCCACCATAGCCATAATGTTTTACCACTTCACATAAATATTAGAAAGAAGTGAAGTTCTCACACTCAGGTTTTTGTTGCTGCTTGGTTCAAATTAGCTGTTGTCATAAATGTATAAAGAACTAATGGTGCTGCACCACCCTGTTGGTAAACCGTATAACCTTATAATGCTATTGAATATCATAGAAACAAATTGTGTAGTTGAAACAGCTGGCAAAATTATTTAATTCCTTTTAAATATGAATACTTAAAAGATTAACATGGGAAACCTAGAGCCGCTGGGGTGGAGCCCGAAAGGATTTTTGAGGGAGGTAAGAATATGTCTATATGTTAATCGGGAATATGAGCTATCATCATACCAAATTTTAACACAATCCGACCAGTAGTTAATGCGTGATTGAACATTAAACAAACAAACAAACAAACAAATATACAAACAAACACACAAACTTTCACATTTTTAATCATACTAATATGTTATTTTATTTATTTAGTGTACATATCAGGAAGTATTTTAACCGCTCATTGTGCTTAGGAGATTCATAAAAAAATCAGCAAATCTCAACAAAATATAATTATTTACCATCGTACCATTGGCCATTAGTAAGTATTTCATATGTTTTTTATTTGTTTTGAAGCTACTTCATTCTTTAACAATCGTTGATTATTTTTTTCGTACAATTGTGTGCTCATTATTCGTATTAATTGTGTTGTTGCTATTATTAGTTTTGTAAATAATCTATTGACCAAAAGAATGAAAAGTATTTGCTATCCATATACATGTTATCCTATTAATTAACTTTTGAATTTAATGACGAAAATATATTATTGTTAATGGGAACTTATTTAAAAACGCAAAATTACCAACAGGTTTTCAAAAAGTATTCATAGCCGAAAAAATAAAATAAAGGTCGGTAACATCCACATACAGATTTGAAACATTCAAGAAGCATTACCAACAAGGTGATTCAAGATTTTATCATATGTTAGCATTAACAATAAATATCTTGATTCCAGACATACGTACACTAGTGATTAGAGCTTGGATACCGGAAGAATTTTAAAACTGAAATTCTTCTGTTTATATGATAACAGTAACGTATATGTTACATTTATTCACGTATACTCGCCATTTTACACCAACATATCAACTATTTCATTGACTGGCCCTGCTGATCCCAGCAGTGTTTGCTCTATAAACAAGACCTACATACATACACATAACGGTCCTATTTATAACCCATGTGCTATTTACTTTACTCATACCACAGTGCACTGTTGATACATGTATCTATAGTACGTTCATGATATTTTACAACTCAAATGTGATTATAGACAATACATTAAATAAATTAATAAATCCTAACTTTATATCTGATCGAACGTTTACTCTTTGCTTAATAAATACCCATAAAAACCTAATTATAATACTTTAACTTGATAGTTTCCAATGACCAAACTAATTATTAAGAATTAAAACCAAGGTTGGTAAACTATTCTCATACTACGGAATCAAAACTATTTTTACAATTTAAATGTTGCAACAAAATAATGGTTCACAACGAAAATCATATTCTGAATTATAACACAATCCAAAGTAATTTACATTGCGTACCTACCAACCATTCAAATAATAAATAAATTAGTCATTTTATGAAATATATAGTTTATTATAATTAGCAATATTATGTTTGCTAAATCAGCTTATAATGTAGCTTTAAAAGCTTTATAGGTTTCATTATTAATGTTCTAATGGTAACAAATTTGCTTTGCAATTACTCTAGCTCTGCCAACCGTAAAAGTAATCCAAGTAGAGTTTATTTGCATTGTTGAAACATGTAATGAAACAAAACGTAATTACAAACAAAGAGTGATGAATTAACATTACTTTATGTTGTATTAAAGTTATGTTGTAAGATTCATGGCACATATTGAAATATCAAGGACTGTATTTTGTTTGATCTTACTTTATTTCTGAATATACGTTTCGTAATTTCATTTCCACTTTATTACATTTTACTCTACTATGTTTTGTTTTTGTACTTTTGTTCATTTTAAGTGTTAATGAGAAGCTGGCGAATGCCTCAAAGCTAATACGCATCCTCCGAAAAATCTATAATATTAAAACGAAACAGGGGTTTTTTTTATTTCACGATTCTGAATCAACCACTCGACGGATTTTCATGATTTTTGTGTTGAAAGAAAGATAATTTTGAGAACTAGGGAATATCAGTAGGATACCCAGCTCTTGCGGGGACCAATCAGAGAGCAGCATTTCATCCCCACCCCTCCCCCTAGGCCACGCCCCCTTTTATCCCACGTGGTCACCCTCTGGTGTCCCACGTGGTCTAACCTCACTTTTATTTTCGCGCCAAACATCTAACCTCACTTTCGCGCCAAACGAAAAAAATTACCTTCTCGCCAAGTGACATAACCTCACTTTTGCGCCAAACGAAAAAAATCACCTTCCCGCCAAGTGACATAACCTCACTTTCGCGCCAATTCCCGTTAAGTAACATAACCTCACTTTTGCGCCAAACAAAAAAACCTCACCTTCTCGCCAAACGAAAAAACTTCCCTCCATGTCCCTAGCAAATAGTATATAGAAAACTTGTTGTGCACCCTTTAGGACAGGGTTTGGGACTGTCCGAGTGTCTGAAGGACACCCCCAGGTTCAGGTATTATATCGTATCGTACTTGTATCCAGAGGAACTGGCTTAGTATTATACCATATAATACCCCCCTCCCTTATTTTGAGGGTGCATTTGGAATTGAAAACGCAGTTATAATGTTACAAATATTTATTCTATAAGACACATTACTAATTTATAAAGAATTGAGTGAAGTGTTAAAACTACTGAGCACTACTACTACTACTGAACTACATGCTAAAAACTAATGTTTATAAATAAGCACATTTGGGGAATTCCCCACCATCCCCGTACATTTAACACTATATAATTTAGAGTTTGTGAAAAATTCTAGGTCCTCGTCTGTGAGGAGGCTGGTGAACCTCGAGGGTAAAAATGTCACCCTCTCCTCGCCGGCAGATGTGGTGATGTGTAGTACAATCACCATGGTTCCAAATCTCGTGTTGATTCGTCTAGCAGATTGAATTTTCGCCGGCTCGGTCAGATCTTTGATGGGGACTTTCAAAGGGGAAGAGAGCACCTCGTAAGACGACAGCTTTGTAGAAAGATCCATCTAAAACCATATAATATTGTCGTAATAATATTGTCTGGATAGCCGAGTGGTTATAGTGTTTGCCTTCAAATCTAGAGGTTGCTGGTTCGATCCCCAGTTGATCCCTAAAAACTATGGGAACTATGTAAATATGATAGCAAAGAGGACCCATGCTGTTATTTTTATACTACAAGCTACATTAGTAAACTACAGCAGCGATATTTACCTTGTTGTAGGAGATGTGGAGAGT
Organism: Macrosteles quadrilineatus; assembly: GCF_028750875.1. Lineage (NCBI taxonomy): Eukaryota > Metazoa > Arthropoda > Insecta > Hemiptera > Cicadellidae > Macrosteles > Macrosteles quadrilineatus. Next base: position 144,610,761 of record NW_026542595.1, on the reverse strand, counting down.
GTCTACCCCTCGGCAGATGCCTCTGGTTTTATACCGGGGTAGTGGGGAGCGCAAGGGCGGGGCTTAGAAAAATAATTCTTTCCTGCCGAGGACGGCCTTTCTACAGAATGGACACCTAACAATACGATTAGCACAATTTTTACAAAGAGTGTGCCAGCAAGTCATTAATACTATAGTCGGTAGATTTTCAAAACAAATACGACAACTGATTGTTCCTGCAGAGGGTAACTATTCATTAGAACTGGTATCGCTATCGATATCTCTGGTTCTGTTTATTCGCTCTCCAGTGGAAACTAGTATTGCTTCCAACGAGTCGCGGATGTCTTCCCAAATTGCGGGGGCTATACGGATCATTTCTGGGACATTTGTATCCTCCATAAAGTGGTTAGTTAGCCATAGTGTGTCCTGCAATTCCACTCTGACCGTCTGTACTACTGTCAAGATGTCAATTAGATCGTAACCTTCCGGTCGGCTACCACTCCATCTTTGTAAAAAGTCGGCCAGCCTAAACTCTCGAATTTGTTGACGATCGGCTTCAACTTGGCATGATACACACCGAGCAGCAGACCGTCGCATCTGGAAACATAGGTAAGTGTTTATTGTATGCCTAAATGTATACTTATATGTATTTTCCCCAATCCCGATCTCCTTACCCTAGTTCTTTCTGTTGAGGTTGATGGTTCAGGGTGAGCTCGCATCCATTGTGGAAGGACTCTTGGCACCCCTAAAGATGTTGATGGTTGGGGTTCTTGAGATCTTTGTACAGGGGTCAATGTAGTGTAGACTGGTGGAGGCTGGTCCAAGCTCACGCGTGAATTATTAGCCGCATCCTCGGCTTCCACAAGAGCTCTGTCAATCGGAGATGTACGGTCTTCAGCCATCTAAATAATAACATAGACATGTTGTAAATGCAGCTTAAATGGTGGATAAAAGTTTAACAAAAATCATACAAATAAACCCACCGCTTGGATAACGGATGTAGCTCGCTCGTCACTTAAAAAGGTTGTACTTGTTAAAATATAATTTCTGTCTCTTGTCCTAGGAGGGGATTCTTCCTGAAAAGAAACTCAAATCAGTTTACATTTTAATGTGTGTTTTGTTTAGTACTTTATGTTACTAGTACTTACTCTTGGACGTTTTTCTGGAGCAGCGTCAGAAGAGGACACTAGCATCAGTAGGAAAACACACACGTTGACAGGAGCCATGGCTTTGAGAAGCTTGCACGTGTTTTGTGCTTAAATAGGCACCCTTGTTCTAAATATAAAATCACAAGGGGAGATCCCCCCTTTAGGTACTTTTGACAGGAGGGAGAGAACCCTCCAGGTACTTCCGCCGCGTGGACTATGGAGTACGGACAGTGTTTAGTGAAATTCTGGTACTATCCGATATTCAATAGATTCATTTGCTGTAGAGTGTGTAATTCTTTTTTGATTGATGGTGCTGATGAAGAATGTGGTTGGTTTGTTACAAATATCTGTGATTTGGACTTTGACAAACTCAAATGTTTTGTTTGTGGAGAGATTCTACCCGTTCTTTGGAGTTTAGACAAGTGACCCAGTTTCCACACCACGGTAAGCTGTTAGGCTAGGCCGTAGGGTCCCAGCGCGTTCTTTTTGTTAACCCAGAGCTTCACCAAGAGTCCTAACCTCTGGGGTAGGCTGCCCCAACCATCGCAGCCTACGGTGATGGCCACTCCATAACAGATTTGCCACCTCCCAATTTTTGGTCCTTTGACAAATGTAAAGGGTTATTTACTCGGTGAAGCCTTTCAATTAACCCTTTTTTACCATTGACAAAGGATATTTTATTTTTATATGTTTTTTTTGTCTCTGTCAACCCGTTCATTTTAAAAGTCATCAGGCCATTTACTAGGCGAACCGTTCATTTTAGCCTACGACATTTTATTTACTAAGAATGACAGAGATTTTTTAATTTTTTGTTATTTTTTTGTCAGATTATAGTCCGAGGTGAGAGGGAAATTAGGTGATATGGAGGATAACGCAATGTTTTACGGTTTTTAGGCCAACCTCTGGCCCCTGGACTTATGGGTTTTAAGCCTGCCTGTTGGGCGAGTACACATACTCACACACACACACTCACACATAGGGAGGATAACGCAATGTTTTACGATTTTTAGGCCAACCTCCGTACCAGCCCCTGGACTTATGGATTTTAAGCCTGCCTGTTGGGCGAGTACACATACTCACATACACACAAGGAAACACCTCGAACTATAATCCGTTTTTTAATAAAGAACATCTCTATCCATGTACATTAAATGGTTATCTACAAAATTACTACTTACATCTTGATATAAAACTACATTGTCCCAATCTACTTTATTTGCAAAGTCGTGGATAAAAGATTCCGACAACTTTTGATATTTACATACAATACTCCAGCACCCGTCAAAGTTTACAGCCATTTCCCGAAGAAAGTATTCGGGGAATTTCTGGCGCTTTAAAATTGGAGCCCAGTTCACTCTGTGAAAGTATATTCTGAGCATTTCAATGGAAAAATCATAATGGGACGATAAAATTTCCCAATCTAAAAATCTACTAAATTTCATGACCAATTTGTCTGTTAGAACCCCGTGGGGCTCTTTGCTCTCCTGAGACAATAGTGACCAGGCGTTCTCCATCTCCAAGCTCATACTGACCGGTTTCATGGAGTGAAAGGTTTAAATAGTACTGTAGAGTGTAGGCTGCGCTGAAAGCGCACCTTTTATGGTCACCGGTGACACAGCTTATTCCTGGTAGGCAGAAATTGTAAATGGATGGGCCAGAGATTTCCCGTACGTTGGGATGAAACCCTCGCAAAAACTCTGCCTTTTCCCTGCCTTTTGTGTAAATAATTTTAAAAGGAATGCAAAGTGCTGTAATTAAACCTTCATTGTATGGTACAGACCCTTCATTCCAACGGATACCATGATGCCGAGTTAACCAGCGAGCGGTTCTTTGCATTTTATCATTTAAATTTGTAATACTATAAGGTGGTTTGAAAATAATTTGGCAGTTCAAAGAGCCGCCGACAACGGCCAACTCTTTAATTATAAATTTGTTATCGTTATCTGTGAAGGCTTGAAACTCAACTACTGCAAACGCCATTTGGCCACCTTTTGTACAGTGATATCTCGTTAAACAAACGTTCGGCTATTAAAGTAGGTAACTGATCTGTACACTCGTTCACACCGGAAAGGACTTGATTGATACACTCTTTGATTAAATCGTCCCGGTAAAAAAGCTCCCTAAGTGAAATGTAAATTAGAGGGAGGTTATTAACAAACATGCACCATTCATTCTGGTTGAGAGTTATAGAGTGCTCGCCGTCAGAGACGTAAGCATACTGATGACCAAAGACCATGTTTACCCTAATATCCTCCCCCGTATCTACTTTGAACGAGTATTGGTTCTTACCCTCGAGTGCTAGGGTGACGTCATTAAAGTGAGTTGCAAGCTGACAAAATGCATCGTACGACCAATAAACACAACCTTTTCTACCTTTAAATAATATTCCGAGCCCTCTATTTAGAAAAATCCCCGTCACGACACATTTTGTTAGGTCATTATCCAAATGATAGTCTGATTTCAAGAAAACCCCGGTTAGTAAATTTATAGGTTCTTTGCTCTTGGGAATGAGCATCGGCTCTATACTTACATCCGATCCCTGCAACGTCATCGCTCATACTAAATTTTCTTTAAACGGTTACTTTATTAACAGTACCTGTCAGTAATGAATATGTCATGTGAGTATCATGTAAAAGTAAACAGTACGCGGACGTATTTGCTGTAAAGGCTGTACCGGACTCAAACTCTACTCGCACATCAATAGGGCCTGATTTTATAGAATCATTTTGCTTTGAACAATCAATAACGTACAGGGGTGCTTTGTCTTTGTATTTTTCCTTGTCCACTGCTGGATAGCTTTGTTTCCCGTAGTACGAAGAATGGAAACGGAAAAACATTTCATAGAAGATAGACCAATCACCGTGAATGTTATCATATGGATAGTACTGCGAATTTAAATAAACTTTAATATTTTTTAGATCGCAAGCATCAAAACATGACATGTCCTTTTTTATGTCATTCTTGCGACTAGTCTGAAATCCTACGATTACGTAACGGGGTTTTTCAAGCTGACTAGAGGTCTTTACAGTCCACGATTGTAAAGTGGTCTGTGGTACTGATGGATACTCGTGCAGTTCCCACGATCTAAACGGTAAATGTACCTTTGTATCTTTTTCAATCATCTTTAGTAGTTTCAAACGGTAAGGGTCAGATACGGTAACATGTGGTACCCTCCAGTCCCCTGTAATTTCCAAAACTATTTCAGCAGCATTTGTACTGTGCACTGCGTTTAAATCGGTCGATGACCGCAAAAGAATCAATTCTTGTCTGACATTAGCAATTACACGCTTATAGTCCTCGGCAAAACCCAGCAACATGTGCAAAGGAACACTGAATGAAAACTCTGTAATTTTCTCCGTTTTCCCAGAACCTAACCAACAAGCGTTTTTTAAACTTTCCAGTTCACCCTGTTGTACCGATAACAGGTTTTTAATGGTGGTTGTTATACCTACATTTTTTATTCGATCGACCTCGACACCCCCGATTTCATATCTAATATCGTCAAAAAGAAACGCCACAGCATTATTGACAAGATGAACTTCTGCAGCGGTTCCATCCTGTTTCTTTCCGCTAACCCTACCCACGATATGAAGAGTACTGTCAAACGGTGCAGTTATTATGTCCTGTTGACTGATTGGTATACGTATTTCATCGTTATTCTTAAAGGTCGATGAAGCGTACGGTTTATGAGTGTGAAACTCAATACCTGTGATTACATCACTGTACTCTGCTTTATTTTCTATGTCCAGCATTTTGAACTTTAAATCCTAATGAACGCAAAAACTTTGTGCTGGTTGATGTTAACCGTACAGTGTCTTGACGCTTACTGATGGGTAAAGATTTTGTAACCTCCCTAAATACCAAACCCATTTTTCCTCCTTATATGCAGTCTGATGGATATATTTTCGTTTCTCAAGTTGATTCTCTCACCGTTTTGATCTTTGAGAGTGATTGTAACGTTGTTTATCCTCTTGACGTTCACAGGCAAATAAATGATTGTGTTGGGTACCTCCACTATTTTATAGCCTGGACCCACGTTCGGGTAGAACTCGTGTATAACATGGCCCTCAGCTCCATTGTCATACGAACCTCGAACTATATTACACTCTACGCGTATTACGTTTACATTAATGATGCTTACTGTTCTGTCGGAAGTGTGTTTTTCACCCGCTTTCAAAGTTTTACTATCAAAACCCAGTAGAGGAGCAAGTGTGTTATTTTGTGTAAAATCAATAGCTTGGCTACACTTTATTTCCGATTTTAGCGTATTGTTATTTGCTTTCAATTCCAATTCCACATCCTTCCCTACTTTTTCTTTTAGAGCAGTTTCTAAATCTTCAATCTCATATGCCCCTTCAGCTATTTCAATCATTCTACCATCGCCGTAATAAAATTTGTTATTTTTACCCGCTTCAATATTTGGGATCGAGTGAAACGTCATCAAGTCTATAAGACCAATCTCCCATTCTCCTTCACTAACGTCAACAGATGGGAAGTAATCTTTTGAAACATAGGAACCCCTTCCACTCAAGCTAAACATTGTCGAGAAACTGTAAGCACAAGTGTCCGCATACAACTGAATTGAAATTTTGCTTCCGCTCGTAGTTATAGTAAATGTCGCAGTTACCAAAATACTGTAAAAGTTCACGTGGTGGCTTGAGATTACCAAAACTATCGAAATAGTACACGATATCTTTTACTTTTTTATAACACACCCAGTGAGTACCGTTGCCGAAACTAGAATCCAAGTTTATAATAGCCGATTCATTTTCTTTTGGTGCGCTAGGGAGAGTGTCTCTCATATAAACTCCTCTAAAGTGTGGTATACGTAGTTCTTTTGCATAGTGTAATAAATCATAATTTGTTAAAGGCCTTATCGGGATCGAGCTTTTTTTTTACTAACTCTTTTCTTTGTCTTTTTCTTACCAGCCCCTTGTTTTGGGTAAGGTCTTAGGTACAAACCTTTACCCTTTGGGTACGGTCTAAGGTACAACCCGTTTCCCTTGGTGGGAGATTTACGCTTAACTGGGCTTTTCTTTTTCTTTTTACCACCCCCTAACTTTGTGTTAGTCTTCATAGCTGTAGTAACAGCCCAAGCAGCTGCTTTTTCAGCCAAAGATGCGTCTGAGGATTTAAATCGTCGCCACGCGCGCTCGGCCAACTCAGCGTCCGCCTGCCGTCTGTTTTCGGAATCTTTGTATTGCGAGTACGCAATGTCGTGCTGTTTGCAAGCTTCGTCTAATCCGTTGATTCCCTTGTCACCTCTAGCTAATCTTTTGGCTAATTTTGTACCTGGCCCACAGTAATTATAACCAGGTAAGTGAGCTTCAAATGGTAACAAATCTACAGCCTTGTTTACAACGGAGGATATAATACCTCTTCCTGTGACTGCTCGTCTGCGTCTAACCGATGTTTTCCTCTTCCCTGCCATTTCATAACTGATGACTGATACGTACTACAATGTTTTAAATAGGTCATCCCATGTAGACTGCTCTCGGACAACCTGTGTATTCCAATCTTCAAAACTAGGGTAACTAGCCCTCCCCCTGTTTATCTGTTTGTACAGTGTATAGGCCAGATCTGCCACCACTTCCTTGACGTATTCTTTATTTACAGCATCGTTTAACCACCGTGGTTTACCTACGTTTGTCAGCCGTTTACTTTTAACGTCCCAATGTTTATCTTTATCGGGTAAAATTGAATTATTTTGTAGATATTGCAAGGTAACCGCATCGTGAATGTGGGAAGGATCGGAGACCTGTCCTAACCGTTTATTCTTGAAATTCCATGCTAGTCCGCCTTGTAAAGGTGTGTGATTGTCCAAGTATTGTTTATTTACGGCATCTCCCCCTTTACTAGGGGGTGCTACATTCTGAATAACTGTATTTTTAACATCAAAAGCTCCATTTTTATTTTTTTGCAACGTGTTTTTATTGAAATACTCGAGATTTACAGCGTCCTTGTTGACAACTGGGGAGGCAACATTCTGTATGACCAACTGTTTTGCATCAAAAGACCCCGCACCTCGTGTTATAGTGTTTTCCTTGAGAAATGATAGGTTAACGGCATCTCCATCCGCCTTTGGTGGAGCAACATCTTGCAGCCGGTAATGGTGTATCGAGTATGCGGTGGCGTCAGAGAACTTTAGCGGGGTATGAAGATCCATATATTGTTTTGTTACCGCATCTTTAACATCAACTGGATCAGCTATATTACATACACGTGTGTTTTGAGCATCAAAATGACCACTTTGCAGTGTCATACAGTTTAAAAGTGAATTCGCATGCGATCTAAAATTCATCGCATCAAGATTGTCTTTTGGATCGTCGACATTGCACAGACGTTTACCTTGCATATCATAGCTACCATCCTGTGACAATGCAAAGCCTACGCCTTTGGGTCCAACAAGACCCTTCTCCTTCTTAGTATAACGTCCAAACTTGTCTATGCCCATCGTGAGACTGACTTGTATCGACTGTTTCCGCTACCTTTTATGTATCCTGCTTCGTGCAGTTCCTCTACAATGTTTACAATCTCGTTACCGTGTGAAGTGTTTCCCGTTTCAGCTGATGCTACCAACAGTTTTAGTCTATCGACCAACTCGTTGGGATTATCCCAATGCACTATATCGCGAGACTTTGTACTTTTCCACGACATTCCTCTACCCTGTCTGACGGGAAACAGATCTTTGATCACGTGTCTGTATTTTAAACTACTATCACGTTTGATTTGATTGCCAAAATTATAACCCTTTTTGTGAGCATTTGACGCAATCAATATACTTTTGTAGGCATTTAAATCGTCCTCTGTATACACATCGCTGTTTGGCAGTCTTTTAAATATAAGCTCATAGAGCCCCTCGGAAGGTGGGTATCTCGTGTTGTTAACAATAATGGTACCGTCAATGTCAAATTCCATCACCTTGTTTCCAATCATTAAAGTTTTTCCTCTTTCGTCAAACCTTGGACCATAGTCGTGGTCAATAGTTCTATGTTTTCCACCGGCGTCTCGTATAAACTGGGTCATATATTTTCTAGTTAACGGGTTCTCAAACTGCTCTTCAATGTACTTGGATGCTGTTTGAAAGCCTAATGGAGACGAAACAACCTCTTCCAATTGACTATTTTCAGCTCTAGGTGTTGATATGGCTTCTGGTTTAAACGGTTGACCAATGTAATCATCGTCATCACTCTCATAGTCCATTGGCTCTTCTTTAGAGGGCTGTTCAATTTTAACATCTGTTTTTGGTTCGCCTTTTTTCAGTTCTCTAATTAACGGTTTGTATTGCTGCTCCAGCAGTTTTTCACTCTCCACACTACCATCTTTAAACTGTCTAAATTTACGCCTAACTGCTTCTTTCAACTCTGCTATTTGCAGAGTGAGATGTTTATTCTTCCGCGTCATCTTTGATAATGAGCCTGAAACACCATAGCTAGCCTCTTAAGGCAATTCAATCTGCCGAAAAAATAGTGCACGTTTCTTATGTTTACGTAGGTAGTGCACCACTTCTTTCAAAGATATGCCCGAGGTAATATCTATATCTCGGTAGTATCTCTTTGTTACCAGATCAAATTGCGGAATAGTGTACCTTTTTGACCAATTCCGAAAAACAAACGTTCTTTTCCAATTATCTCTCCATTGTGGTATTTCCGCTACGGTATACCGCTCACTAACGTCACTTTTTTCCATATACCTCTGCAAAACAGACATTGGACGCTTCATCTCATTGTGGTGTAACAGAAACGAGTTCAATAACCAAAATTCACTTGGATTCGCTCCAGTGAACTCACGCCATTGGTCAAACAGTTGACGATCAGTTATCGTATACACACCATTATTGAAACTTATTCCAAAACTTTCGCTATATTGTTGTAAAGTTGGCAACGCAGCCCTTAGAAATTCTGTTGTAAACAGTCCTTGGCACAAGTTGTTTACCCCAGCATAAGGTTTACCACGAGATCTCGGTAATCCCGGAGGTACCGGACCATATGCTACATTATAACTCACATCGATATGGCATTTGGAAGCCATCACAGTTTTATAAATCGTCAGAGGTGATCTTATTGGTAGAGTCCGTTCAGTCAATACTATACATCTTGCTGCATAGGGAATATTGCAACCATATTCGAGCATTCGGAGGTAAATCTGGGTAAAGTTTATGCTACCATGAAGGTTGCGCAATGGTAAAACCTTACCAAAAATATCCGGAAACGGTCTAAATCTCGAAATAATATTATGGGACTCTCTAACTGTGCAGTTGTTCATATCTTCATGATAGACCACCAGTTCAAGTGGAACTTTCTTTTCTTCACATTTTTCCAAAAATCTAATCCAAATTTCACGATTGTATGTACGTTCACTCGCAGATATCATTAACAAGATAACCGGGGGTAGTACAGCACTCTGTTTTGGCACTTTATGTCTCCAACACCGCCTATTGTACTTGTGACCATGACGTCCTTTTCTGCTACAGTAGTTTCCACAAAACTTTTTCTTATCGGAATAGTAATATGTGCAAAGATTAGATTTAACATTATGAAGTTTGGTATCGTAACCTCTAAGGTCGTTGTAGGTGTAGATGTTAACCATTATAACTCCTCAATGAAACTGTCAAATCCTATACGGTATCTTCCTTTATTAGTGTTTCGAGTCTTGTCGATAACTAAGAACCCATGATTGTCTTTCCACGCTAGTGCACACATCTGTTTGAATCTATCAAATAGCATGTCGGTAGTGACATGGTCGCTATATATGTGTCGTAAATTCATATCATCCTGTTTGAATAGTATTAAAAGGTTTGCGTTGTCTCTGATAAGCTGCTTTGGTATAGCACTATACGTCTGCCCCAAATAAAAGGTGTCAATATTGTTATGCCTACCCATAGTGAAATAGTTTGTAATGTTGTTGTGTTTCTCACAGGATATATCGTCAAATATCATTATTGAATGCTGTTTAGCTTTATTTGGATGAACTACCAAGTTGTTGTCACCATATGCAAAATAACCAATTTCCTTAGGCAAAGCCAATGGTAAAAACTGGTATTTGGGCTGATTAAGGGATTTACAGAAAATGTAGATATTTTCAAAAACAAGACCATTTGGATCGAATAATAAATTAAACACAACATTTGTTTTACCCGAGTTGCTGGGGCCTGAAAGGATGCCGCGAATTGAGTCTGGTAGCAGATGGCCATGTTTATTTTTAGATGCCAGACCCTCGCCGAGATACTCGTCATAGTTTTTTACCGTCAAAGGGGGACTCTGCTGTGCCACACGCATCGTGTTCAACTGATGTAGCACACTCACCCTATCGTTTATAAATACGCCCGGATGCAGCTGCTTGATCTACACGTAGCCGTCACCGGATGCTCTAAATAAGAATGTCGCTTTTACTAAGCCACGTGTCGCTTTTCTTGTCAAAGCCAAGCCATCTGACTTTTATTTTATCTCCTTTCCGCTGTAACACTCTTTCAACTAAATATACATCTCCGGTCTTTGATTTATTTAGCTCCTGTTCATAAAACCCTCCCTTTAGTATTTCACCGTTATGGTCTTTGAGTACATATGTAGGTGGTTTTGTCGGTTTGATGGCGTAAATGGTGAAAACCTCGTTTGTCCAGTTTGGCAGATAGCCTTTAGTAAAAACTCTTTTGTACTTGCTAATCCTAACACTATCCCCAAGTTTAAATTTCGGTGCCACCCTTTTTCCCTTCTTGTTTATCCTTTTTAATATTTCCTTTACATTCTTTTGTTTCACATCTTTTGGTTTCATACCAATTGTTTTATGTACCGAGTTATTATATCGTTTGAGAATATCAGGAAGTAATGACAACCATTCATATGTACCCTTTGTGGTAAACTCTTTCCACATCCACTGTTTCAAAGTTCTGTTGTATCTTTCCACGATACTAGCTTTTAAATCAGAAAACGTAGAATAATGGTTAATTTTATACTTTTTCATGAGGGCACCAATATGTTTATTAAACCATTCGGTTCCTTGATCGGTTTGAAAGTGTTTCATCTTATGTATTATCAAAATAGGTTCAAGTGCCTTGGCAACTTCCGGACCTGTCTTATCTTTTAACGGGACTGCAAACCCGAGTTTTGAAAAACAATTGATCATAGTCATGATGTACCGATTACCTTTATTTAGCTTTGCATAAGGCTGCATCTCTACGAGATCGGCCTGGTACAAATCATTCAACCCTTTAAGAGTCACTTTCCGTCTAGTGTAATTTTTTCTAGCAGGTTTGTGTAGCTCTTCAGCTATAGCACGTCTGACATTCATTGTTAAAATGATACAACTTGACAGTGTATTGATAATTTATTAAGTTTTTATAAATGCTGCGGCCCCTCCACCGCCGCAGCTCGTGATGGCCTCCAAAAACAAACTAGTTGCCACCTCCGTTTATTTTTTTGTTTTACAAACATTTAGTTTTTACAATATTTACAAGTGACTTTATGGAAGACAAATAAAGGAGCCATGCAAATGCGGCATGTTTCTTTTGGGACTTTAAACTTTGGATACATGTAGTTACCTCTTCGCTTTAAGCGAGAAGGCAGATCAACCATTCTTCCACAGTCAATACATAACCTACTGGAGCCTCTAAAAGACTCGTAGTAGTTTAGGGTTACATAACCACAGTTTTCCCTATGATAGCTCAAAACGTCCTGCCTTAGCGTTGATGGAAGATCAACACTGTCTTTTACATAAGGGAAAAGGATAACGTTTGTACAAATCTCCCTAATTGAAAGCTCAGACAAGGACAACATGATGGCAAGAAGGTTCCAAATAGAATAGTCTTTTTATTTGCCCCCCAGAAAAGCTGCGGCCCCTCCACCGCCGCAGCTCGTGACGGCCTCCAAAAACAAACTAGTTGCCGTCTCCGTTCCCCAAAATTTTTCTTACCACTTTCTCAAGGATGGGATCAAGGATTGTAGACAGGAACATCTTCTCAATCTGGTCCAATTGTATAGACGTGCTGCACATATGGTGCATCTATCTCTTGGAGTCTTAAATTTTGGTACACATACAATTGTTCCAAACCGTCGAAAAGAAATATTCGCTGCCTCTCCACAATCCTTACAAAACTCTTCGTTGTCGAAAAAACAAATATGGTAGTAGACATAGCCACAGTTTTCATGGTGGTAATTGAATATGTAATCTTTAATCACAGGTGGGATTGCTGCTTGCTTTACAGCACTCAAAAGAAATATGTTATCAGTAATTGTTCTAGCTGAGAGCTCAAGTAGGGACAACATGGTGGCGAGAAGGTTCCAAGTGGAATGACACTCACCCCTCCACACATGGTTTGCGAGCCTTTCGGCCGCGCCAGTGACCTTCATACATGGTTTACAGGCTTTTTAGTCAGCCGTGCCAGTGACCTTCACACATGGTTTACGGGCTTTTTAGTCAGCCGCGCCAGTGACCACCATTCACACATGCACAAGGAGTAGCTCAAGTCCCTCCAGATTTGAGCGCCTCAATGTACAAACACATTCAAAAATAGCCCCACTCCAGTTGGATCCCAGCCACCATGTGTTTCGCATCGTGTTTCGGCTGGATATTCTCCATCAAGCGCGACGAGCCGTCACCGTTTATCGTCAAGACAAGGGTGGTATTTCTTAGGCCGGTGGAGCCAATCTACGAAGAACTTCGACCCTTGGATCTCAGGCCACCACCGTTACCGCCGAGAAACACAGAATATGCCACCATAAAGGTATGTAGTGATAGTGGAGAGGGGAGCGCAACACATGTGCAGCATGTGCAACATGTGTTCAGTGTCCAACATGATCTCTCTGATGCTGATCGTTAGTGATTTTGTTCAACATTATTTATATCGCAGAGTATGTGAATTTTTGAATTTGAATGAAGAAGACAACGATTCAGACACAGATTCGGAATTTGGGGTCAATTGGGGACCAGGAGGGTGGAACGGGTGGAACGAGGTAGATATTGGGGACTGGGAGGAGCTGAGTGACAGTGATAGTAGTGATTCAGGAGTTGAGATTTTGGTGAGTTTTTTGAATTTTAAACCCATATGGAAGTGTATCATAATTGCTACCATGTTTCCTTTTTGGTCCCGTAATTTTAAACTGTTTGACCTCACTGATTGTAACTATATTCCTATCCTTTGTTCGTCTGATTCTATTTTCCTCAATGTCCATTGTTTGTGCAGCATCACCAAGGACCATCTCTTTCAAACTGTCAAATCCAATCTTTTTAGAAGTTTTCATATTTAATGTAAGTCCTTTTACTTTACAAACGGGAATCAATTTTTGTTTGTTTGTTGACCACACGAGGTATGCATAGGTTTTTGGCCCTCCAGATACAAACTCTGTTATGTATGAACCTGGTCCATACTCGGCCAACTCATCGGTCATTTCCCCTAGATAATCTCCCGTAGGAACTCTATACAAACCGCCCTTGTATACATATAATACAGAATCAGTATCATAATACAACACTTGACCACCCAAGGCATCTAGATGCTCATAGAGCTTCAATCTCGCTTGGGCAGTAGTGTAAGCTGCCACCACAACATTTACATTTTGCAATGGCTCCCCAACCTCATCAATGTACTCCCAGTTGACAACAAGAACCTCATCATTGACAATCTGTACTCTATTTACATCAATTTCAGGACTGGTTAACATTTTGAAAAGTGTTTTTGGGTCCCTGACAATTGTAGCTTTGGTCTGATTTTCACGCTGTCCAAATTTTCCCCAAAACGAGTTCAACATCAGTTTAGCCAACGACCTCAAACCACCATTTTTTACAATTTTGTCTTTTTCCAATTGGACGCCCTCTTTTTGAAAATAATCCTCAATGTACTTGTTTTTGTCCTCCTCTGTTTCACACCAGCCTGGAAACCCGGATGCTTCCTGTTTCATTTTTAAAAATTTATTTATAAAGTCAGTGAACAATCCCCCATTTTCATATGTGGCTACCTTATACTCCCAAAGTTCATACATGTCGAGTACAACATAACCCTTTTCTACGGCTTTACGAATCTCGTCCATGGTCCAGGTCCCAATAAGTGCTCTGTCACCACTTTCGTGGTCGCAATCACTTTGAATCTGACCATCTCCACAAGTCGCACACAAAACAAACATTAACTTGTCATTCATTTTAGCCGGGAGCACAGGATGGTAAAGATCGCGTGGTGGGAGTACTTTACACTTTAATAGGCCTTCAACATTAAGACCTCTCTGTCTACACTCTCTATCACCTACATAGATTGTCGGATGGCCTACAGGGTACTTGCCGTATTTACATACCCAGGGATAGAGGGAGCATACATCCACGTATTCAATAGTTTCCCCTTCGGCGCATTTGTGATACGTTTTGGCATTCCCAGTTCTCCCCCCAAAAAATGCTTGCCTCGGATTCAGAGGTAAATTGTTGAGGATCGGCAACTTGTCTAAATGTTTCATATTTTCTGTTTTTTTAACTTTCTAAACTCACATTCCCACATTTGTACAACGTTATCACCCAACTTTGCTATTTTCGATTTGGTCCGTTCATATCGCAAATGGAGTGAGTCAGAGGGATCCTCTTTTAAAGCAAGTTCACGGTCGTACGGAAAGCATTTGGGACATCCGTGCCAGTAGCAGCCTTGAAATTCGTAAATATTTTGGCCATCATACCCATCAACTTTCATTCCATTGATCTTAACTTCTTTTCCACGACCAGCATGTTCAATTCTAACTCCACGTTTCTCCTCTTCCCACGATAGCCACTGTAACGCAATGGCTGATTGGGCGTCTGTAAGCCTATAACCGTTTTTAGGAACGATGCCGATAGTATTTTTCTTCAAAAAGTTCCGACGGAAGGCCAAACTACATGCGCTGGCAATGGTTACAGCCTCGAGAAAAGGGTCAACATTACACTCTTGCAGGAAAATTGAGCGGAACTTTAAACAAGCTTGGGCTAGGATTTCAACGTCTGATACACAGTACTCGAGGATTTCTTTTTTAAAGTCAAATGTAACATTGTTTGAAACCTGATCATTATACCAATTTTCAAAATCTTTGTATGATTTTTCAAACATAGATTCTGGGCAGTAAAACTCTTTTGCCGGCATAGGGCCCACATAATTTTGATTCTCAAGGGTGTTGAAAAGGTGAGGGAAATAGCCTTTCTTCTTTTCTGGAGGCAAGTCAAAGGCCTTGGGCAGTGCAGCTAGAGACATAGGGAAATAACTAAGTGAATCAACAAACCTCACATTGTCAATCTCCATTAAAATTACCTTAGTTCCCCGCATTACAAGTTTCGGAGTGAACTTTGTATCCTCCAACACATATTTGAGCAAAAACTGAAAATCAAAGCCCTGCCCATTGTGTGCAATGACACAGACATCTTTGAAATTTTTACGGACTTGCATCACATAGTCCATGAACTGAGTGACTGGTTCAGATTTAAAGACTCGCATACGATTTTTACAAGCCATGCAAAAGTTAGCCTCAATACACTGATAGCAAAACTTTTGTGACACACACAAGTTTACTTTATGGACCTTAGCATCAGTATTTGAGGGCAGAGACTCATCTTGGCGGGTTTCCAAGTCAAAGAAAATAAACAGAAAATCTTTTGACTTGGGCTTTCTCGTGTCAGGTTTCATATAGCATTTGTGGTTAGGGTCTTCAAATGAACTACAAGGTTTACAAAATACTTCGCCACATTTATGAGGGTTAGATCGTTCTTTAATCCAGACCAATTTCCCACAATCGAGACATTTCTTTACATTTTTACACTTGTCAGCTTGATGCGCAATAAAACATTCCTGGTTTCGGTAGGTCATGTTACATTTAGGGCACAAAATACCTCCATGCTCCTCTACACAGGGAGGTGAAATAGTTTGGCACTGTGGGCAAATGTTTGAGCAACGATGCTCTCCTTTGTGATCATAGGGTACATGACAGGCTTCACAGAAATAATTACAAACAAAAGCAGCAGTCAAGCAATTAATCACATTGTAATGTCCATTGTAAAAAATTAAATTTAGTGTGAATTTTGCATTTTCCACATTTCCCTCAAAGTACACATCACGTCCTTTCCTGTCATAGTTATACACAACAATTTTGTAGTCCCTCAAAAACCCCTGAAATTTTTCAAGTTCCGGGATACCAGCTCCACCCTCTGGCATTTCAACCCTCGCTCGACACACAAGTTCTTGAGCCCTAACAGTCTGTCTTTTTCCATCATCTTTCCTTACTGCGTTGTAAAGGGGGTCTTTGGTTACATTGGCCATAGCCACTACAATTGCACGAGGAAGACACAATTTATCTTTATTATTAATGACAACAATTCCCCGTCTTGCCTTGCATTCCTCGTCAAACGTATTGTAAAACCCTGGTCTTACCCTTCCAGAACCTACAGGAAGATTAATTCTAGTGCATTCTACTTTAAATGTGTCGGTAGATTTGATAGATTCGGAGTTTGATTGCACAATACCGCCAAAGATTTGCCACAAAACGTTTTCATCAATTTCAGTAGCTGGACGAAAATTTACATAGCCGGGTGCTTTTGATTTCAAGTTTAGACTCTCCAAAGTAAACCCAAGTTGATCATTTTCAAAAGCTTGTTCTTTCATACTATTTACAATTTGTGCAAACCCCTGTCTCAACCAATCAATCTCATTAGTCTCCGGAGGCGGATTGGTGAATTTAAATACAGTTTTACTCCCATACAATCTAAATTTATTTACATAAGTTTGATCAGTACTAATCAAAGTAACAGGCTCAACTACTTTTACGGGTTCAACTACTTCATCAGATACGTTATCAGCCATACTAACATCCATCGTCGTCAAACGCCTAGAGCAAAGTAAAAGGGACGCGGAGACACAAGATCTAGAGGGGACACAGCCTGCGCGCGCACACAGCTAAATATAGCACACCGATTGCACAACACTGAGACACAAGATGTGGTGGGGATCACAGCTGCGCGCACACAAAGCTAAATATACAACACCGATTGCGCAATACGTTATACTAAAGAAACAAAGTTTACTTACCACTGATGTACCATAAATAATCAGACTAACATTTAACACTAGAAATAACTTGCAAACATAACCTCAAAACATCAAACACAAGAGCACACGTCCAACACGTTCAATTGCCAAGAGCAAAGTGAAAGAAAATAAGTACTGAAAAGTTTAAAAAGCAAAAATTGACCAATCACACAACAGATCACCTATTTATGACCAATCAGGTACAAAGTTATTACAACCAATCAGCAACCAGGATACACACCTTTAACACTTCCTTGTTTTGTTACAGAGCCGTGAAGATGAAGAAGAAGAAGAAGAAGAAGTTTTATAGCATTTGTAAATATTTTTAAAAGTATGTAAACATAAATCATAGATATAGTAGCATTAAAACATATTTTAAATCAAACAATCTGTGTAATTATCCAGGACACATAACTCAGTGGAGGTTATTTCATTTGGTAAGAGTTAATCATTACAGAGGTTACATAAGCTGGCGGGAACCTACGCAATACGTAAAGTGAAGCTTGGCGGGAAGGTTACGTTGTTTGGCGCGAAAATAAAAATAAGGTTATGTCACTTGGCGGGAAGGAGAGGTTTTTTTCGTTTGGCGAGAATCGGTGAAGAAGAAGTAAGATTTTTTTTCGTTTGGCGCGAAAATAAAAGTGAGGTTATGTCACTTGGCGGGAAGGTGATTTTTTTCGTTTGGCGCAAAAATAAAAGTGAGGTTATGTTACTTGGCGGGAAGGTGATTTTTTTCGTTTGGCGCGAAAATAAAAGTGAGGTTATGTTACTTGGCGGGAAGGTGAAGTTTTTTTTTCGTTTGGCGGGAACCTACGTATGCAATACGTAAAGTGAGGTTAGATGTTTGGCGCGAAAATAAAAGTGAGGTTAGACCACGTGGGACACCAGAGGGCGACCACGTGGGATAAAAGGGGGCGTGGCCTAGGGGGAGGGGTGGGGATGAAATGCTGCTCTCTGATTGGTCCCCGCAAGAGCTGGGTATCCTACTAATATCGAAGCCATAATTTTAATTTAGGGTCCCAGTTATTTAGAAATTAAGTTTTAATTTTTGAAAAGTCTAGCAGCCGACGCTAAGATTCTAAACTAGCTTATGGTGTTATATAATTTGTTTAACATAACAGCTGTAAACATTCAGCGTTTGTAACACAAATTCAGCATTTGGATAAAATTAAAAGACATACTAAGGGTTGACTTATTTATACTATGTGTAATGCTAATCATTGATACGTTCAATCCTTCGATAAGAGGATGACAGATCATTTAAATATACATAGGTAAATTACTAGGATGTTCAAAGGATTTTTTAAATAAATCTTTGTAATCTTCGGTTTGTTTTAGTGCAATATAATTTTCTTTTAACTAACAGCTGGTTAAATATAAAAATGCTTTGTAGAACTATAAGGTTATTTTATTTACTCTGATTTGTCATTGATATTTAGGAAATAAGTAAGATTAGTAGACCACCGAGACAAGTAACACCATCGATGTATACATGTCGAGGCTCTGTACACGAGTCTTAAAAAAAGGATATGCAAACTATTATACTGCTCAACTTTTTTAGGAAAGGGTAGGAAATCCATTTTTTACACGTTTTAATTCATCTTGGTTTGTTTACAATCAATGTTTTTGAATGATTAAACTTTGTTTGGATTAGGCCCGGAAATATTGATGTCATAAAGAAGGAGACGTATTGTATTTTTTGACGATGCGCATTGCATTTTGTACAGTGCTTAAAGGAAAATAAATCTAATTTCATTTAATTTCATTTCTCATTTCATTTTATTTCATTTAATGGAGTTAATAATGTATAGTATGAGTAATTGTATTGTGTTGATATTGATTATGGAAGAGGCAGGTATGCGATGGAATTGGAAGGTGATATCGTTGACTAGGCCTATACACTTTCTAAATTGATAATTACTCTTTCTACTGTAGGCTGCTATAAAATTTGTCTTAATACGTGTAAGCTAGCTGTTCTGATTTATACACAGTTTTAACTGACTACTCCCGTACGTAGGACGGGCTAACACCTCGTATAATTTAAATCGTATATAATTCAATAAAAATAAATGATTTGTAGCATTCAGTTCCTGTTCTATATTTGATTGACACACAGTCACAGATTAAAAATGGCATAGGCATACAACTTACGGGTTGAAACTGATTATTGACAAAAATATATTGCGTTTTTTTTATATTAAAGTAGATGGTGTAGTCGATGGTGTACTTTTGTGTAGTGGAACCATACTGCAATCACAGAATAGATATGGAGTGACCCACGTGTAACAAACAAGTCTAGCACTAATATTTATGAAGCATTATTTAAAATAGCTTAGTGTTTAATATTAAATATTTAATGTTTAGTGAAAGAGATTAAATTCCAGTTTATACGGAGAAATTTGTATACAAACATAAGCTACGACGTCATCATGAGGTACGTTATAAGCCTTCATAAGTTGTACTGATTTGGTCTGTTTTGTTGCATAATGGAGATGTCCGTTGAAATTAAATAAATAAATATAGAGAAGTTGAATTGGTAATAATAGTTTTATAGTTTGCACTGAGGAAGTGCTTACCACATAACCAATTAATATAGTATTGATAAGAGCAATTAAAGCAATATAAAATTACTTTGGATCTTTAAAAATTACCTATTCTGCGTTATATTCAAAACTGAGAATATAATGTTTAAAAGTTAATGTTTAGTGTTTAACATAAATAATTCCTACCAAAGGCCAACACATCGGCCCGCATAGGATTCCCACAAAAATCCTTTTTTAATTTAGCTGACGTTGGTTTACCATGTATGCAACTTTTATTTATCGTAATATACTTAATTGAAATAACAATTATTCGTTCATTCGTGTTAAAAGATAATATACAATCTATTGAAAACATTGCAAACGCATTGTAACAAATATTTAGATATTTTGTACAATTTTTCGATTAACTACTGTTTTGTAGGTAAACTTTACCAATTAACTCATTAGTGAAAGTAATAAATATATATATATTTTTTATATTTTAATATTTTTAAATTAAATTTAAAATAAACAATCTAATGTTTTGTCATTATGCACAATTTTTTGAATCCTAAATTGTGGTTTTAAGTGTAAATGAGTATTCAGATTAAACGAATCCTTGAACATTATAATTCCAGGTAGATAAACTTTGTTTAATGTGGTTTGCAAACACTAAGCACCTATCGTATGACTAAAGGTTACTTAGGACTTTTAATGCTTGTTGTACCTTTAAGGCTCAACATAATAGATTTGAGGCTGAAATTTATTAGCTTTAATTTGGTAGCTTGGATGCGGAAAATTAAATTTAATTTTCACTTTCTTTTATTTTAATATATTTGCATCTGCAATAATATAACTCACACACACCAGTGAAAGGAAATACTTAAAGACATAGTACAATTAAATGACGCACTTAAAATATAACGAGTATGCAAACTTATTTAAAACAGTTGAAACACGTCTTATTGTTTTAAAGTCTTACATTTGAACAATTACCAAGCAAAATGTTGATATAAAATAGTTCCTACTAAAACACTTCTAATGAAAGTATATGTTTTAAATTATATGCACGGTATACAGTGCACGGGCCGTCTTGAAAATATTACTACATTTCGTTGTTGTACCCGCGAACACGTTTTTATATATACTCCATGAAATAAAACTTGGAACTCATATGGAAAATAATATGTGACATTAACAATCCGACCTAGAAAACAAGAGCCCGTTATGAGATCTTTATTGTGCATTTAATGTGATGTATTACTGCATGTACGTCCAGTTTTTTGTTGAAACATATCCCGAGAAGAGCCCTAGTAGTAATGGAGCAATTTCAATATCATAATATGTCAAAAAATGTGAATAGGCCTACGGTAATATGTGTGTATAAATGTTTTATTTTATTTGATTGAACCTCTTTGGAGTAATATTACTAGAGCATAAATATAAATTTATTTATAGACTCTACGTAATATCATTGACTCATGTATCAATAATATAATTAATAATAATTAATATATAATTAATATATAATATATAATTAATGTAACTGATTAAATTGATATGGTAATATACAGTGTTACATATGCCAATATAGCACTTAACGATAAAGTTTTTTCGCAAATTCTACCGTAATAAATTATTTCATTTCAATTAAAAGGGGCTATTTTACGTTCTTTGGTATGACTTGTTTGAAAATGATACCCAAATGTTCAGAGGCACTTCCGTATTACTAAGAGTAGCCTACATTAATTTTTTTAATCTATGGATACTAAACTTGCAATACACATTAAATTCTATTATTTACTAGCAATAGCAGACTTAATTGTACTTAAAGTTACTTATTAAATATACTTATCCATTTAATAAATTTAAAAATTAATTTTGATTTCATTGTAATTTACCTACTGAAAGATTCGTGCGTTTGATTCGTAACTAAAGGTATTCTTACGTAATAGTCCTGACTTAATGAATATGTCTCGCAGCGAAATTGCCAATTTTGGTCACCATTTCCTCATTGCTAATCTAAAATATATAGAATATGGAAATTTGAGGACGTATTTAATGTTTTTTTTTTTTTTTTTTTCATGTTGACATATAAAGGGCGAATCCAAAGAACTAAGATTATAGTTTCTTGAGGAAAACGAACAATGGCGAAAGGTTTTGTAAGTTTGTGTATTTTTTTTACTACTTATTTTAAGTGTTTACAACATAAGCTAGCTGATTCAATTCAAAACTGTGTTTATAGGTACATAGTTTAAGTACCGTGGTTTGTAAATCGTACCTATCCTGATATTTTAATAATTTATCTTTAATCTTTATTATTTATCCATAAGCATAAATAACATAAAGTACCTTTGTTTCGTAAATTTTAACACAATGGAAATCGATCTATCCATGTAAATTTCATGAAAAATGCATCACAAAAAATGTCTAGCCTTGAAATATATTATATATATTTAAAGTCTCATTTTTAATCTCGGTTGATATATTTTAACTAATTTAAATTGGGATGTGATGAAATTCCTACGCTAACACGATACAGCAATAAATCTAGATGCTCGTATTTCCCATTGAATGCTAAAAACTAAATTAGAAAAAAAACCTTCAATATCTAACGTAGCACATACACATATACTTATTCATAATATAATTGCGTAACAATTCGATAGACATTTTGCCCTTCTTATAGTGAAATGCTCTATTGATTTTAATTAGGAAAGGGCAATAACTTAGTTTCGACGAAGGGAAGCTATAATGCCATATAATTAGAGTGAAACTGAAGAGACAATGCTGTGGAATGGAGATGTAAAGTTCCTCTTAGAACCACTTTTCCTTGACATTTAATTTGTATTTCTAACTTATTACTGTTCTCCTAACCAGTTTTCATTAAAAGGTTAATTTTTGACCATTGATGATAATTTCAACACTTAACTGTTCATTTAACCCTTTACTTTAATTATCCTCACAGAATTTTACAAATAATAATACTGAGAGATTGAGTTAATTAAAATTAGTAACATGGTTACCAAGATTTTCATACTAAGCTATGTATAATAAATGATTTAGAAAAATCTATGGATAATGCTTACTTAAGAAACGCACATTATTATCACTTACGGTAAAGATTTAAGAACGTAATTTTAAATGGTTGTGAACAAAATTCAATTAAACTTCTAAGTAAAATAGTTATTTTTTATGTATATTTTTAAATTGTATACCAATAAAACTTATTTGCTTGAATTAGTTGTAAGACCTATTGTAAAGAAACAAGAGTAAGAGAAAGTGAAAACTAACTATGGCAATCTTAGAAAAAATTGATATTGATCTAGGTAAAATCAGTAATTTATGATTTATATTCTTCAATTGTATGCTTTAAAACTAAAGGAATAATTATGTATATTAAAAAAAATTACATAGAGCAATAGACCAATCAATATTGTTAAATGATATCAAAAATGGATAGTTTTTATAACATTATTCAAATGTGTTTCTCTTCAAGCTTTGAGTAGTTTAAACTAATTTAAGGTCAATGGCCTAATGAAAGTATTACATATAGAAACAATCTCTTTGAAAGGCCCACTAATAATTACAGATGATAGAAGTCCCTGGTCCAATTAAGTCAACTGCTTCTTTACGAAGAAATCCAATTCATTTAATCGCAATTTTTGGAGGCTTTAACCTGGCTAACAAGTCTTTTCAACCCTTTCAATTAGTCTTTACTGGGTGTTTTCAAAATAATAATATCGATAATTATTTATCCTGAATACTGATCATATTAAAATAATTATATTATTTATGTATTTTGTATATTCACAAGAATTTATTCTGGCCTCGTACCAGTACTTTGCACATTTATAATTGCACTATAACTATAATTAATTTATATAAGCCAAACCGTTTGTTTTGCCACCCGTTTTTCCTTAGATTGGATGATTTACTGTATGAAAGTCATTTTTTAGTCAATTTTTATCTTAAACTCCGTTACACTTCCACTACCTTTAAAACCCTACAAAGGTTTACAAAACGTTATTATTTTCTGTCTTGTATAATTGTTACGCCTTTATTGATTCATCCAACCATTTAATTCGTGACTTTTATTAACGACATTATGTACTTAGTAATACTTGTTGCAATATCAAAATAGTAAGAAACGACGATACTTTAATGTGATATTCTGTTCTTCTTTTTTTGAATTTTTCATACGGAAAAAACATCAAAAATATATGAGTGCTCAAAAGGAATCAGCCACACACTAAAGCGTCATATGAAACTAGCAGTGGTTGCTGTAGAGCAGTCTTTGTTAGTAAAACACAATTCCACAAACCCGAACTCAAACCAACAACTTAGTCAAAAATGTCAGATAGGTATTTAAAGATTTATTAAATTTGTATTACTATTTACTGTATATGCTACCTCCACAGGGGTATTTGGTAGAAAGTCATAAACGTATGCATTGGTTGATATGCTCATTAAATTAAAGGTATTTATTAGCATAATATAATGCCACACACTTGAGCTCAAAAGAACAACTGAACATAAAATAGCCTAGTATCTGTTCAAAGATGCAAAATGGCAGAATCAAGAAATCTTTGAACGGCTGCCATTTTTGACTCGGTTGTCCGTTTGAATTCAGGTTTGCAACATTGTATTGTACTAGTAAAGACACTTTGATGTCCATATCAACCTATGCTTACGTTTAAAAAATTCTTCGGACCCCTAATGGGCGTCCCCTGAGGAGGTAGGGGGTCACTGAATACGTGTCAAAACAGTATTGTTTGTCCGAGAGACATTTTCTAAGTTGTTTAGGTGAATATTAAACATTTAAAAAAATACGAAGCCGATTTGGGACTTTTAGAACATCCTGTATATTAAGCTATGTATAATAAATATATAATTAATGTAATTGAAGTGTGCACCCTCTAGTACTATTTTCTTTTCTTTGTATGTAACCAAATAATTAAATTTTTGAATTTGAAAACGATTTACAAAATTATGAATGAGTATAATTCTTAAATAAATTCCACATGTAATTTAAATGTTGAAAATTGAATGACAGTTTCATAGTTTACAATCATTTTTTTACCAATTACAATTACAATTATTTTTGCTGTAATTCTGTTGAGCATGGTTAAAATTGTTGTCAGCTGCATTGGGGTTGCCCCAAAAAAGAATATTTGAATCTAACTGAGATATTTCTCGACTGAAGGTTCTTAACGTTTACAAGATTAGGGAGTTCCTTGACACCTGAATAATTTAATCAGTTTCAGAGCTCGTTGAGCTCTCCTTAACACTGACTTCTGCTTTGTCTCTATTACGAACGTTCCTTTTAGTAAAGAATCTTGTATAATAACATGCATAAAATCTCATCAGTTCCTAAGATTACAATATATAACCGCTGATCTATGAACTATTTATTTATCAGATGTAATAAACTAAAATAGTAACCAATCACCATCATAAAAAAAAAGTTAAGGTAGGGGGAACAAAATGATATACCAATTATATAAAAATCTAGGTTAAGCATATAAGGTCTTTATTTTAATATTGCTTGTAGTTCATTATAAAGTTTTCCCACATATTAATTTACGTGAAGCAAAACAACTAATTTGGTATTTAATACTAAAACGTTATAGATATTAAAAGGACAAACGACATTAAAAAATAGTTTGATTAAATTCTATTTTAAATGGATTCAGTTTCAAAACTGAGTACATTCCACATATGTCATATTCAAATTGGTAATATCCTACTTTTAATTATCTACAGGGCTTGCATTTCCAATTTCCAGAGGATTGGAATTCCAAGTAATACATTGTAAGAAGCTACGTGAATATATTTTAAGCTGCAATAAATATTTCAATATTAAATAGAGTTTAATGTGGTTCAAATGATTGAGCAGCTTTAGTAGCATGGGTTTCTTTTTACTCCTAATCATAATGGTTTTTTATCAATAAGCATCATATACATTTTGGAGCAGTTAACTGTACGCCTATTTACATTTTAATTACATTTTGTATAACACGAAGAATATAGTTTTAAACGGGGTTTGAACATAATTCTGGTTAATTATTATGTTATATATCTGATAATGAAAGGTAAAACTGATTTTTATTTATTAGTAGACAGATTTTATGACGGGGAAATCTAGATGACTATAAACGGAAGTAGTTTAGCTCAATTGCAAAAGGTAATCCATTTTGACATGTACCTAGTTAAGCTAAAACTCGTCTAAGTAAATAAAATAAACCACAATGAAAAGAAACAAATTGTTCTTTCGTTTACTATTTTACAAATAATATATAAAACGTGCCTTTACCTTTTACTGGTTAATACTTATCACTAAAGGGACCTTACAAAAGTTCAGTATACAAAAACCTTAAACTAAAAAGTTTATAAAAGCTGTATAGCATATTTGGACAGGTTTTTTTATTAGCAATATGTTTGAGCAAACGGATTTTAGGAGATAGCTCAAGTCGAGTATTGCACCGCTTTTGTACATCCATTACAGTTTTAATTTTCTCATTTATTGTTTTAGCAAGCAACTAAAACAAATCTGTAAACAAAATTAAACATTAATCAGAAGGTAATATTTGGGTTTTATAAGTATTATGTAACATCATCTTATAGAATATATATTAAAAACGTTATAGTAACAATTTTAAAGTCTAACCTACTGATTATTTGTGTTGTCAAATGTCCAAGCTATGTAAAATGCAAACAACGCATTGTATAAATTATGGTGTCAAAGTTGTGTTTGAAACAGCAGTTATACACGTTATACAGTCTTCCATTCGGAACCTCTTCGTTTGCCGATATTATAGGGGGTTTTACATCACCCCTATTTCATCAATAGTAATGTAATCTTATTAGTAACTGCTATGGCCTGACACAGTCTTAGATTCACGTCAACTTCCATGACTGTCTCAAATCTTTATTCAGTTAATGAGATGAAATTTGGCCACGATTATAAAATTGTTTTCAGCAAAACAGGTTACGTTGCTGTATAAATGGAGAATATGTTATCACATAACAAATTCCACAAAGCTTAACAATAAATATTCAGCAGATTTTTAAGCAAGTTTCATTGATATTAATGTGTAAACCGGTAATGTGAATGCAAACCATAAATTGCCAAATTTTGGTTTCGCCTATTACTTTTATATACTTGTATGTCAAATGGTAAAGAAATTCCCCACAAGGCTCAAGATCTCTTGTTATAAATAAATGTATAAGTGTGTTTTTATAAAAACAACTAGGTAATATGTTTCATTAAATTTTACATCAATGAAAAATATATAATACTATTTTGATATTACTACACTTTATGTATTAACATTTAAATGAAACTTATGTATCAAATACATGTTTTAATTGGATAAAGCCTTACCTGCAACTTATTTGATTTATTTTTTGTCTTTAATACTTTAGCATTGCTATATTATGATTTAATTACTAACACAACAAATTTATACTTTACACCTTGATAAAATCTTATATATCTGTAAGATAAGTTGTAATAAGTGGGGAATCCACAGAGGTTGAAAGGTTCTATGAAGCCTAAGGTTATTAAATTCTCTTCCTCTGTAAGGCATGCTGTGCACGCTTCCTTTTAAGCATAAGATAGTGATATTGGTTAAGTAATACTTGTAAACGTCAGCCTAATTTACCCACAACTAATTTAGTAAGCTCAATGAAAAAAAGTACAACAAAACTTCTTTATGTATTACCGGTACTAGAAAAGCTATAAAAATCGGGTATTGATACAGGAAGTGTGTTTCTGAAAATGTCTTTGAAACAAATACTTTTGCAAATGTTTATGAAGAAATTATTAACCTTTATTTCTTCATTAACTTTTCAATTGCAAAAGCCAATTTATGCAGTTTGTTGTTAGAATGGCGATCAAGATAAAAAATAATGTGCTATTAAAAATAATAATTATTCACAATAGTAACGATGATGATTACATTAACTTATATAACTAAATATCAATACACAAATATTAACAGCAACTAAACATAATGAAATATAAATCCAAATATATCGATAGCAATAATGTTATAAATTGTTGATTATATTGACAATGTCACTTGTTTTTGTAGCTTATGCTATGTAATCTGTAAAACGTTTATGTGACAATAAAGATATATTTATTTATTTATTTATTTGTTATAATAATAATAAATGCAACAATAGTTGTGAAATTATTGTAAAGGTGAATTAATGCTTAGTAGCCTAATGTCGTAATAACTTGTTTGTAAAAAACCTTGTAGAATTAATTATTAGCTAATTTAGAAAGTACACCAATTAATTATAGCATATTTCAAACAACAAGGTGCGTTTGTTAAAATGCAATAATACGTAGCGTGTACTACTAAGGTAGAAAAACGTCCCATTTTCCTAACGGCCTAGTGTCCATATCACAACATTTTGTTGTTAAAAACATGCTAATTTCTAGAGCATTAAAGCAATAAGACTCTAGAATAGAGGAACAACATTTAAAGTATCATCAAACTGACTAAATACATGAATCAGCCGTTATTCATTTATAATTATGAAACTTGGTAAAAACAATAAAATTAAATATGTCACGATCAATAAAAGGTAGCGTAAATTATATTATATGCACACAAGTAGCTTGAGTACTATTTCTATGTAATAAATTTTTTTATAAAATAACCTGATTTATCAAAGTTTGGCTATGTTACTAAAATTTCGAATAACAACAACATAATATAGATGTATTTCTATGTTAGGAATGTTGCCAACCATATTACCACGAGGGTAATGGGCCAGAAATGACACACAACTGTGTATAATGGGGATGCAAATTCACAACTGCCTCCAACCACAATTAGGATTTAATGGCTTAGCCACTGATTGAATTATAGGCTAAAATATCTAAGTTCATTGTACAATTCATGTACAAGTTAAAGAATGCTATAAATTTTATCAAATTACAGTGAATAGTATATTTTAAAATATATATTTATATACAAAAATATACATACTGTTAATGGTTTTTTTTACATTTATCAAGTTTATTATAGCCAATTATTTACACACCGTTTATGCCATGAAATAAATTATAAAAAGCAAACACATGAATCAGAAAATCAAAGATGTATATTCATATTCACCACAACGTAAGTTTTCGATCACCATTGCAAATATTTGTAGATATATATATATATATATATATATATATATATATATATATATATCAATTGTTTTACTATTTGCAATGATAGGTTCCAAAAACATGCACCGGTATGTGGTTATTTCGCAAGCATTGTTTACTGTAAATCCCTTTAAAAAGAATATGAAAATACGGGTCTACTGAGAGGTTGGCTGAGTGGTACATTAATAATTATTAAGGTTTACATTTTTTTTAATTTTTTTTAAACTTCACTGTTTAACCGTCTAAATTTAAACAATCTGTCTTATTAATTATGCAATTTATTTGTTAGGAAATATGTTTACTGAAATCGTAAGCTGAAAGGCTTATTTAGCAAGCAAGTTAGTATATGTAATTTGAAAATGTTTTAATGTTTAATATATATATAAATGTGTTATAATATGTAAAATAATACATAACACTAACCATTCGACCTAGAAAACAAGTATTAGTTATGCAATATTTTTGTACAATTATTATAATTAATTATTTCTACGTTTACCTTTGTTGAAGTGGGTACCAGAAAATATAGGTTCAAGTGCATAGGTTCAATTGTGACAAATTTTCTGAAAGACATGTTGTAATTTGTTCTAGCGTATTAGAAATAACGGTTTACTCGGAAACTAATACCAATATATTAACCTAGAGTTAACTTTGAGTTAAACTAAAGATAATACGTAGTGCAATATGTTATTTAACCTGTTCTAATGAATATCCGAAAATGAATTTATGTTGTTGCCATTGAGTAAGTTAATGGTGTTACGCATGACAATACATGGATCGTTTGTATGGTTCATATTTTGTTTGTACACAGAAAATATTGTTAAACTAAAGCCAAATGACGTGAGTGGTTATTTAAAATAAACATTATTTAAATTATTAACAATATTTATTTCCCCTGAAATCGGGGCTTGTTTTATGAAAAGGTTTGTAATTAAACCCATTCCTCTATAGCATTAATGGTTCTGAACTAATGGATACGCCTCGCAGCAAATTTACCCATTACCATCATATTTCATGTATATATACCGTATATTCAGGTATATACCGTTAAATGTATATTTAGAGTATTCTGAGTAGTCAACTCTGTCACGACTTAAAAAATGTTTTAATGACAAGCTAACGTAAACGGGAACGATTAAAATAATGGAGCATTAAATAAGGTGCGGTAAACAAGGTGAGAACGTTTTTATTAGTTATAAATCATAAAAAATATATAAATATCAGTAATTTACTTCCATTAGAGCAGTGGCAAAATTAATTATGTGCTTGTATCGTAAAAATTAGGTACTAAAAAAAATTGGGTTAGTAGAAAAGTCTAGTCATCCCATTATTTACATCATCTCCTTGCTTACTTAAATTTATTTTTTCAACAAAGAAATACATGGTCCTTAGCTATGCTTGCCTACATGCAAACTTATCCGGTTTAAATGAGGTCGAATGAATTTGTTATGATACTTTTACATAAAGCAATATATTGCTTGATGTGACAAAATCTACAACAAACTAATGTTATTCTCAATAACGCCTAAGTATGGCCAATAATTTAGTATTAACAGTAAATTATGCATTTATTTTATTAATGCAATCAATTAAAAAAATTACCAGAAGATTGTCGTTATAATATTATCAACTGCCATTAATATAGTTAAATTTAAATATACATAATTTAGCAATTACGACCTTAAGTTGGTGATAATTGCAATCCCCTTCTTTGTACAGATCATTAAATAATTACAAGTGATAGAATTCCCTGGTTTAATTAAGTGAACGGCTTCTTTAAAGTGAACCTCTGTTAATTTAGACGCAATTCAATTAGGGCTTTTATCTGGTTAACAAATTTTATTTGCATGATGTAATGATTAGGATTGATCTTAAATATGTTTAATCACATCGCTTTCGTCTATATGTGGTACTTAAATAATAATGAGTAAGGATTATAGTTCTATACCAATTTTATGTATTCAAATTCAAATATATTTATTTAAGAAATTTCTACAGCTAGGCCTCGCTAAGTTTACAAAACCTATCAGTGAAGTCCAATTAACACATAAAAGAAACAAACCAATTTTAATTTTATTATTTTCTAAAAAAAATATATATATATATAGGCCTATATATAAATCTACAACTTTTAAGGTGGTTTTTGGTGATCTGTTTATTAGAGCATTTCTTGTATGTACTGGCCTTTGAGATTGGTTATATACACACTGTTTCAATGGTTTTAAAATAAATTATTGTACATAAAGAGTACATATGTATATAAAGAGCAAAACAAAACACACATCACAAGCTTTATAAAATAAAATAAAATTTTCTTTATTAACCTAAAACTGAAATAACCCTACGAATAATAAGTGTTCCTTGTGTGTATGCTGTATCATTTGGCGGGTTTATATTCATAAAAGTTTTAAATCACACATCCATCCCTTGAACACCTCCTCGATTGCCAAGGTCCTTACTCTCAACTTATCAGTGTTAACGCCAGCTTATCAGTAACTTCCATCCCCTGGCACAGTCTTTAAGTCACGCCAACTCCCAATTTCTTAGTGACCGCCTTGAAACCCTTTTATATTGTGAGATATTATCTAGCCTCTAAAGTAGAGAAAATTCATATCAAACAACATTATACTGTATGTGTCTCTGTATGGGGTCTAAAACATGTTGTAAAATAGTAATGAGAACGTAAGGCTGACCAATGTATATACTGTAGTTTTTTTAGATGTACTAGATGTACTTAGATGTCTAAGTATATAAAATGTCATAAAAAGGCTTGCAGGTATATATCTTTTCCAAAATCTGTTTATGCATATTTTATTATGAGAAGTGAATTTTTTTTTTATATTTAGAAGTCATAAAATAAAGTTATAGTCAATTTTATAAAAGCTAATCTGTACATCACTAAAATATAATTGTCCTCCGGAAATGTAGTTTTAGTTAAGAAACTCCTGTTAGGGAATATGAGTCATCACGTAAGCTGTTGCTAAGTAAGTTGTAAGTGTGTCTATACACACTGTAGCACTACTTCCATTAGAAAATTACTGGATCTTTGACGGCCTGTGGGACAGAGCAAGGCCACACTATAGTACTATAGTACACTATAGTATAGTGTGGCCTTGGGCAGAGCAGGGGTAATTTTGACACTTCTGATATTTTTCCCACCGTCCTTGGACTTTAAATGCATCCTCAACCACCCTGCTACCTTTTTCCTAGCTCGAGATATTTCGTTGGGACCAATTCACTTACGGAATTAAAAATCTATATATTAATTTGAAACTGCTTTTCTTTGTGACAGCTAATTTGAGAGAACTGCTGGGCGTAGAAACCATTGTGTACTCGATGGTAGAAACTCGGTAGAGGTGTCTAAAGAAAGGGTTTGGCCTGTAGATGAGCCATCAAAAGAGAAACGTGGTAAATTCTCTTGGGGCTCTGCCCCAGTGGCCTTTAAATTCCCATCCCATGTTATTCTTATGGAGGAAAAACGGGTTTTTGCCACAGCTAATTTCAGAGAACGGCTGGATGTAGAAACTTGGTAGGGGTCTCTAAAGAAAGGTCTTGGTCTGTAGATAAGCCATCAAAAGAGAAACGAGATAAATTCCCTTGGGGCTCTGCCCCAGAGGCCTTCAAAGTCCCCTCAACAGATATGTTTACATTATGACCATATGTATAATTTTACACTATTTTTAATGAACCAGCTGTTAATTTTAAAATTGTATTTCAAAGGTTAAGTGTTATGAGCATTTACTGAAACTGTCAAAATTAAATGTTTACATTATTATTTATGCTTTTAAAATTGATTCTTCACTGCATGGCATGCTTTTTATAGTTTGAACAAAATTACGAATTTATTATATGTTTAAAATTTTTGTTCAGAAATCTATGCTTTAATGCACTTAAAAAATTGTATATTATAAAATCAGTTGGACTTATCAATTTCAAAGGAACAGATTACAACCCCTTATTGGGTTAGCTTATATTTATTGTAGAGGTTTAAACTTGCCTTTTTTGGTCTACTTTCAATACTTATTTGTAGATGTATGTAATCATTTGTACATTGAGGATGTGAGCTGTGTTCCAAGTTTTGGAATAGACTAGGCACGGAGTAGGTTTAATCCGTGGTTTGGTGCAGTAGGTGAATTAATGGCAGTTCAGGTATTAAAAAAGGGGAAAACGTTTTTACTTTGATGTACAGATCTAGCTAGGTCTAACAATGCATCTAAACCTCACTATATAAAAACATTCGGAAATACAACAGTGCCATCACATCTCATCTCATTTGCATAATTTATTGCCAACCAAGGCGGACTAGGTTATGGATTTTGTTCAGCAAATGTTCAAGGTTTGTGTCCAAATTCACTAAAATTGTGGTCCATCCCATCCACAAAATACATGCACAACTTTATGTGATTAATACGGCGTTAGCAAAACTACGCCAGAAGTTAATCAATTAGCAAATAAGTACATGATGATTAAATACATTGGTCGATACGATGTGGCAAGATAAGGAATCAAAATTGCTTGGATCGAAGTAAATGTTTCTGCCTTCTGGAGAATCAGATAGTTTATCAAATACAAAAAAAAACTGATTTAATATGCTGAAAAAAATGTTGTATTTTGATGACCAAAGAAGTGTGATTCACTTACGTAATTCAATTACGGTCTCAATGATTTTTCTACAGCAGATGTAACGAGTTATTAGTAATATAGACTCTTTCCGTAAGATGACAGACCAATTATATGAGCTCCTTTTCCCATATAGTGAAAGTGGCTTTAACATGAACAAAACGTATGAACAAGAAACAATTATAAGACTCCTAAAAAACCTTTTGGGCAACCTAAAGCCAACCACGTTTTTGAAGGTAGTTACACAATTTCATATTCATTATTATGCTTATCCTCCCTTAATTTAACGAAGATTTTCACTCTATCATCGCAGTTAGTTTAAGTTACATAAAACCTCAAAAGTAACCGTCGATTTCGACGGGTTTCCCCTAGTATGGTTTTAATAGTTATGATTGTTGGAAATTTATTTGAACAAAAACTATATGATGTTCACTGTATTTTTAAGCTATAGCCATAACGAATATCAATTTCATATTGTAGTAACATGACGACTTATAATCCATAACAGGAGTTTCTTCACTAAAAACTACATTTCTGGAGGACAATTATATTTTTGGCGAAATTTGCTTCTATAAAATTGACTATAACTTTATTATATGATTTCTAAATCAAAAATAGTTGTAATTTTTTCACTTTTTATAATTAAAATATGCATAAAATGATTTTGGAAAAGATATACATACCTTGAAAAGATATACAAAGTGCCTTGGTATTTGATACTTTTGGTTTAGCATACGTTCGATTATTTTCTAAGGCAATAATTTAATACTATTTCCATTATAAGTCTTTGTACATACCTATAAGATGTATTGTACAAAGTGGAGCATTTTCGAAGGGGAAAAGGTTATATAACGCCTTAGGTTAATAAATTCTCTTCGTCTGCTCGGCATGTAGTGCACGCTTCCTTTCGAGTCTGAAGGTAGCAGATCTTGTAAAGGAAATCACTAGTAGAATAGATTCAATCTTTATCAGATTCTTGTAGGATGTGAGACTTGTCACCTAATCAAGTGAACACAATTTTAAGAAATATCAAGGTGTTAATTACTTCTTTCCCCCTTTAGTAAAATATTTAATACCATCCTGAATCTATAATGTTGTAGAGATTCGATATGATCAATTAACTATTAATCCTATCAACGGAGTGGTATCAAATGTACATGGAGCATTACACTTAGAATGCCAAAAAGATTTTTTTGATTATAATTTCAAGAATAGGTTTTATTGAAATACTTAAAAAACTGTTTTAATATTTTGTTGACGCAATCAATCAACTTCATTACATATGTTCCGTAATTAAAGTAAATGTCAGAAAATATATTTATGATAATAATTTTGTACAACTTAATCAGGTATTTAAATCTACTGTTATCACACTATTTCGATGGGAACTCGAAGGTTTATCATTCATTGAAAAGGCTGCAGACGAAAAGTTAGTCCAAGTTGGTAAAGCTGAATAGCTTTCACGTTGTAAGTTAATGTCCCGACTAAGATTTAACGCAATGTATTATTTACAGTTTAATCTTTTTTAAATTGAAAACTCACTTCTGCACTATAAAACTTTTTAAATCATAAATATTATTTAAAAATTAAATTAACCTGTCAAATCCCAAGCATATTTACACAGCATTGACAATAAATTATTTCCAAGCCTCCACTTATATTTACATTAGCCTTTTAATATAAACGTGTAAACTCGCTTCTATTATTGGTACTAAGTTGTATTTGAGACAAGTTTTAGCGAATTTCCCATATAGGGAATAAGCTATTACCGTAGTACTCATGGTAAGACCTGGACCCGAGACCGATTTAATTTTTCATTTTGAGGTCCCTAGAGGCCAAAAACACCATCCGTTCAAATTCATATATATATATATATTTATATATATATTTATATATATATATGTGTCCGTTAGCGCGATAACTCGAGCAAAAATGATCCGATTTTGATGAAATTTGGTACAAACGTGTAAACCTACGTTTATTCGAACGAGTTCGCGATCCAGCATAATCAGACCATGGGAACGGGGGTTTATGGGGGGTTTTATGGGGTAAAAATGGGTTTTTCCCATTTTTGAACCTAAAAACAAAAGATTTTGCGATTTCTTTCTAAACCGTTTTGTAGAGCTTAAAAAAAGAAATAATTTAGTATATTGAAGCGCTGTTGTATGCCTAACGGTCACGGAGAAAATTCAAAAATAGTGTAATTAAAAATTCCCATGTTATTCTTATGGAGAAAATGAAAATTGTTGTAGTTTACTTGTTTATGGGTATATATTGATAAAATTTGGCAAATTTATTTATTTCATCCTATACTATTGACGTATGGTCAAAAAACACTTTTTACCTTCCCAGTAGCAGCAAACCTAAGCACTCTTTAATCTAATGTTATTTAAATAGGGAATAATATGTCTTATGTATGGAAATATTTTAGTAAAAATGTAATCAGACGAGTTGAAATTCGCTTAGTCTGCAGGTTTGCTGCGGCGGGGGTATTATTTCTATGTCCCATGATTCAGAAATGTTGCCAACCATATTACAACGTGGGTAATGGGCCAGAAATGGCACACAACTGTGTATAATGGGGGTGCAAATTCACAACTGCCTCCAACCACAAACAAGATTTAATGCCTTAGTCGCTAGATGAATTGTAATCTGAAATTCGGATCAACGTTCAACTGTAATATAAGTTGAATAACACAATGGCCAACATCACATTTTAGTAAAGTATATTTCAAATTATTTATTTACAAATAAGAAGAAAATTATTATCATTTTATCATGGGTTCGGATTTAAAATCAAACTTTTTAAGTGTTGTGCAGCATCATGGTCAAGGAATCATAAAAGCGAAAGAGTTCAAGCAGAGAGAAAAAATGTATTTTCCTACATCCATTGACTAATAATATGCTGTAATAATAGTGAATGTCAAAACTAAAACATTTGAATACTGCCACAAAATAAAGGTCACTAATCTTTTGCTTAGCACCTATTGGATGTTTGAAACTATCTTTGTTTTGACATGTAAGATCACCCAGCAAACACTAGTCATATTACATAAAGCTGAATTCCACAAAGTTTTACAAATAATTTAGAGTGTGGAAACTCAAAAAGAAAGCTAATCATATTAAATAATAAGATGGTTTTTATAATTTCTATACAATTTAACAAATGCTTGTGTTAGTCATAGTGATAAATTAATCAAATAATTACTCTTCTTAAAACAATAATGGAAGTATATTTGTTAAATAAATATTTTCCTCTCTTAATAATCCGTTTAAAAACAATCCGAAAATACGTTTGCCAAAATAACTCAAAGCAAAAGTCCTTTCACATTCGGCAACATAATAATACTTCTATGACTGCAGTTAACACCAGAATATAATGAATAGTTTGTACCATATAATATTACCTTCAATAATATGACCCATAGTACCAGGTGTTCAACGATTATGATCGCATATTTAAAGCAAACAAACAGCTAAAACTTAAGCATGTGTTTAAAAAACGTTTTATAATTGCCACTTATAAGTGACCTGATTTGTTAAAGCTTTTTATTGATTGTTTTAACAAATAGTAACCTCATTTTTCTATCGTAGGTAGATTAGAAAAATAACCCAGTCGAAATACTTTTACCACTGTCAAAATCATATTGGTTTTTGATTGACACCTTCTTGAACGTCTTGAATTATTCACTCCTACTTTGTCCGATTCAAAAGTAATAACAAATTACTATCACTCAGGATGTTGCCACATTACTTTATAGTCTTCACAACATCTATTACTTTCTTCACAACATCCTCCACAGTCCTCGGTCCGTCGTAAGAGATGGGTGAGTTTTTGTCCTTGTGGAAGATTAATAAGCTTGGGTATCCCTTCAACCCGTATTTTTGCATTAGTGGCATATTTTGGTCGCCGTTCACTCTGCCGATACTAGCTACCCCCTAAAACAAATGTCTTTAGTAACTTAAGTAATATGTTCAATTTTGAATCATTAATACTTTATAAATAAAATGAAAAGGTATTTTTTCATTGTATATGATTTGTTCTTCTAAATTTGTATATCATGCTTTCCATAATGAATATAGTAAAACATTCTACTATATTAATACCACTAGACCTTCCATCCCTATGTCAATTTTTTTGCCTGATTTTGATCAAAATCGTCGGAGTTGATGTGAGCCACCGACAGATTGCGCTGATCTGAGTTAATAAATTCTGTCAAATACATGAATTCTTTACTAGGTCAAACTAATGGAATTACTGTCATAACCCATCAACCTGGTCAGCTACAATAGATAAGGTATAAAATAGAGTTTTATACACTAGCGCATTCTGTGACTGGCTCACACAACTTCGTTCTTTTTTTTAATAAAAATTGGAGACAGCTGGCCCATATAGATGGAAGTCTACTTCAGTATCTAATAGTCAATGGTAGGACCATATAATAGACGAATAGAATATTTATTCTATTTGTATATGGTATAACTAACATAATGATATAGTATGAGCAACTAAAGAAGATGCAGATGGTGAGGAGGTGGAGGGGATTTCTTGTTCTATCTTCAAACATACAGCACACTGGGAGGAATCGAGTAAGTTAGTTGGTTTATATTCCTACCTCAAATTAAAAAACACACATATTTAATATTTTTACCTGAGATTATTGTTTAAACTAGCCGTTTCAGTGCAGTTATTATAATTTAAATGATTCACTTAACAGCATTGTTTTTTTTTTAACAACACGAGTAACGGACTAATGAGGTTCAAGGATTGAGAGAGAAGAAGTAAAATTGTAAAGATTCCAACTTCAACTAATCAGCTCTTAAGGCGAATTGAATTTATAATTAGTGGTGGAATTAGTGGTTGGTACAATAAGTCGTTGCTTCACTGTCAGTGGCAATGGGAGGTTATAAACGAAAACATAACTTCTCTTATAAGTTATGAGCAGAAAAACAAACTAACGAGAAAAAGCAAACTATAAAGTCTCAATACCTCTAACTTACCGTAATCATTTGGGCAATCTTTTCGTAATCACTGGTAAAGTTTGTGCAATAAGGGCACCAAGGTGCGTAGAACTTCACCAGCCATAATTTGGGACTTGATGTGACAAAGTAGTCAAAGTTATCCTTAGTGAGGTCAATAATTTCATTCGACATGATCTGTCACACAGTTTATTCTTCTATAATGCCGTTTTAGTTGATAATTTGTTGATATATTCTCTCCAAGTGTAGGATCATATCATTTGGTCATGTTCGATTTGGAAGCACTTCTTGAGCGGATTTTTTACCCTTACATAAAAAAATGTGAATGTTAGAACATGACGTTTGATTAATATTACATAGATAATACCTACTCATTCATTATTGATAAGCTTTAAGTATATAGTTGGTGATTTGGTGGCTCAGTTGGTAGCACCATGCTATGGATTCGGATCCTGGTACCTGCCACTACTTTATACAGTATACAGTTCACCCTTGTACTGTACCGGACCACTCTGTCCGATACTGGACCTAGCTGATCATTGGGCTTTTAATAAATTGGACTGACTAATGAAACAGCTTTTAATAGGCAGTAACAAAGCTACACAGATCATCTTACTTTATTTTTAATTGATTATTCACTTATATTTGGGTTAAAATACGCACCTAGGTAGCGTCCCTATCTCAGTAATTGATCATTATTAAAACCCCTCGCTTTGTTGGATACGTTCCATTCACAGGCCTTTTTGGCCCATTCAGAAGGGCAGATTTGTGGTTAAAGAGACCACCAACCTCTTTACAAAAGCAAATAGTTTTCTTTTAAAACCTTAACTACCTTGCATTATGGATCTGTTAGTCCGTGGGATGTTCTAAGCATTCTGAAGTACTGTTATAGAATAAGCACATAGAAAATACAGTAGTGGTAGTACATGCAGCTGGATTTGGACCAGCAACATCTGTCTTGTCATCCCAAGACACTCCCACTTATCCCACTGAGCTATAGTGTTTGACGTACAGATATGTGTTTACTGAAACAGTTTTAGTTAAGCAATACAACTGGATGTATTTTCGCAAGTTAGTCTAATTTATACACTGGTCTACGCATAGACTAGATTAAAAAAATGACAGAAACGAACCATACGTTAATGTTATTAGAATAGGATTCGGGTCATTGTTTATGTTTATTATCTATACCGTGTGGTAAGAACATACGATTGAGGAATCCTGTACTGACGTATCGGAACGTTCTCCCGATAAGCATGTTTCCCGCATGTGAACTGGGGATTCTGCCTTAATGCAATAAAAAAGCTAAATAGGTGTAGGTGTATGAAACATGTTATGTCGATTTGTTAGTATGTGTTCAATCATCTAATTAAATCACCATTATTACTGGTGGCTTTAACTTATCTTTAACCAATAATCGTCATGCTTTTCCAGTGATTGTTTGAAAATAGTTAATCTTCAATACGTAAATAAATTTATAAACTAAAACGTAAGGAGTTGAACTATTAATTTGCAAAGTGCTAATCCAAAATAATATATCTTTTCTAGGATTAATTAAAGTTGTAGAAAAACTACAGTTTGTTTTGTGCTTAGGGTTGTGTATCCAAACTAAGTATTTTTATTTTGTTCACTAATTGATGTTGTCAAATATTGTGTATGTTGGAGGAGCGAGCTGGTCTAGTGGTTACATCGTGGCACTTCGGTGCCTGATGTCACGGGTTGAAATCCCGCCAAATCACCAATGGATCTGATTTAAATAATAATGCCCCAAACCCTAGGTCCAGCCAAAAGTAATGCGAAAGACAATCCCGCCCTCCTGCCTAGCATCCTAGGAAAAGAATTATTTATGTTACGAACAGCATTTATATATAGGTGGTATGTAAATTCAACCAATACAATATAGCCAATATAACTATTTTATCCCACAAACCTTTTGTTCTGGTAATTTTAGCTGATTAATTTCGGTACTAGCTTCAATGTACTCACTTTAGTAATTCATCACACATAAAACTGTATGCTCACCTACCCCATTAAATACATTCAAATTTACAAGTATTACTCACTGAAAATATAACATCATATTAAAAGTCCAACTCGCTTGAAACTTTCATAGCTATCTCAGATCTTTGTTTTCCCGTTTATCAAGTCATAACTCAGATTACACCAGCCTTACGTCTGATAACATTTGCATATTTTAAACCAACACAGACATTACATATTGCTTTAAAACATACAACATGTTGAACGTGTTTTATAAATTGTGCATTCAATTTAACGCAGGTATTTAATCTGACAAGCTTTTAATTGTACAGCTATCTACGACACATGAGTCACAAATAAAAAATGTATTATTTTACAAGAGAAGATTCAGTTGTGTGTGTGTTTCTATGTAATTAACGTTTCATGTTTACAATATAAACATACTTAAACATGTAGTGGACGTACCTTATTTTTTTCCCCTATCTAACGTTGAACTTTTGCTTAAGCATTTTTAATTAGCCTAATTATAAATTATATCTAGGTCCAGAATTTACCTCGTTTGGAATCGAACCAGAGACCTTCAAGTATGAAGGCAAGCACCGTAGACTGCCCAGAACATTATGAAATTAGTTTTACTATATTTTAACGTAACCACTATCTCCAAACACTTTCTATACCATCTGTAGATTTTTACCTAGTCCTATTAATGTAAAGAATGAAGTTAAATACTGTATATAGCAAAGCTATAATTGTATCTATAATTGCTGTAATGTGGATTTTACAATCGAATCCATTGTCAGAAATGGTTATGAAGATAGTAGTAATTGGATAATAATAGCCTCGTCATATTTGGCATGAAGCCAGGGAGATTATCACCATGCTATTATAACCTTATCCATTACAAGGCTTTCAGTCCGCATCAGCTCCCGTTATAATTGCAACTACATTCCTCTGCTCCCTATTGAAGGCTTAATAAAATATGGTAATTAAATTTGCATAATTTGAAACAGTAATTACTAAATTACATTATATTGAACTAGTTATGGATGCATACTAGTTACTAAGCCACATGCAACCACCTCCCATTTAGCTATTTATTTTAAGTTACTTAAATTATTTTTTTACCATTTGTATTTATATTTAAATTTTTGTATGGGTTTGAAAGAAATACAATAAACACTCCTCTCATAAAGAATAAAAGAGATGTAACCGTTTGTGTTTAAAAATATCTTATTGAAAACAATTTTACTCCAGTGTAACTTAACGTTACTATATGGTATTCCGTATTATTATTACGAATTTATAATAAACCGTGTTTCTAGAATATTAGTTTTATTTAACTTAGGCAATTAAAATTAAAAGAACAACA
This sequence comes from Macrosteles quadrilineatus, assembly GCF_028750875.1. Classification (NCBI taxonomy): domain Eukaryota; kingdom Metazoa; phylum Arthropoda; class Insecta; order Hemiptera; family Cicadellidae; genus Macrosteles; species Macrosteles quadrilineatus. Next base: position 144,568,967 of record NW_026542595.1, on the reverse strand, counting down.
ATGTGTACATATTGAAATTTTTTTTTAGTTGTAAAACTGCACATAGTCCAGAAACCTTACTAACGAATTTGGCTAATAATTTATTCGTTTTGTCACAATACGAAAATACATACAATATACAAAAATACAAAAAATATACAAATATACAATATACGAAAATACAACTAGAGCTGATGGCTACAGTAAGAAGCATACTTTAATGGCAGAAAAACCTTTATCAGCATGAGCATTGGCTTATTTTGCAGCCTACATAATTCTCATTAATATCTTCTACATTGTGCTTTGGTTGGAAATTATAAAGATTCCAAAACGTGTTCCTAAACTTAATGCAGTGTTATTTTAATTCTTTTTATCAATAGGTTCTGTTTTTTGCTGAAAAACTCTGTCTCAACAATATATAGACAACACAATTGTAATTAATTTAAGCACTAAGCACTTGAATCCTAGTTTATTAATTTTCACAAATTCAGATTATATAAATTATCGAATGTAGTAAAGGTGATATCTGAAGATCAAATGACGTGTATAGTAAACAGAAGATATATATTAACACTAATCCGTTACCTCAATCGTATGTAAACATCCCGTCTCCTGTGTAGTTTCCCCGGATACGTACGAACCTTCTAGCAAATAGACAATCTGATATTACTGTTGGCAATGCCAAATATTATATTGGTCGAGGCTGAAATATTGGGGTGTTTGAGATCAAACTCAAATCGGTGGTTGGGATTATTATCAAATATTCAAATATGCATTATGTTTTTGACATACGATGTGTATTTTTTATAGGCAATAAGGTAAAACCACATTAAACTGTTCACAGGACAATAAATAAATAAATGTACATTCAAATGCAAAATATTGTAGAGACACTGAAGAATTGTCAACTCTTTGGTATAATTTTTGGTAAAATTGGTATAACAACATTTTGAATGCGAGTTTTGATAAATATTATATTGGTCAAACAAGTATCCACATTAAATGTGTATTCAAAGACCATACATATTTTTAAGTGTAAAACACCAAAGAGTGTAAAATTAAACTACAAAGAATCTCTAAAGAGGAAAAAACCCGTACACTGAACAAAACATTTCAGTTATTGAACCTAAACTGGACAAATACAGTGTTATAAAATAGCTCCGGTTTATCCGTATACAACATCAACATGCAAATTTTGAAAAATTAAAAAATATAGAAAATTAAAAGAAAATTAGAAAATTTACAATTTTATACAAACGGGAAAAGAAATATTATTATAGTTCAATTAGTTTATTATATAGCGTATATTATGCCTTATCCGTGACCATGGCCCGAGACATGTTAGTTTATTTTATCAAATTAGAGAGTCAAAAATGTTTAATTATTTAACATATTTATAATTTAATTTTAAAATATGAATTATACAAAATATTAAAATACGTTATATGTTTCCAAGTTAAACTGATGATTTCATCAAATATTTTCGGTTAGCCTAATTTAAAACAAATGTTTTTTATATTTAATTTCGTTAATTAAAAGTCAATAAAAGGGTTTCCTCCTAAATACAACCCATCTTGAGTTTTTGCCATTTAACTGTGTCAGAAAAAGAGAAGATTCTTCTCAAAGGTGCTTATTTCCCAACTCTTTCACAAGTAGTTTTGGCGCTGTTCCATGGTAAGCCCCTGAGCCCGTTTATCTCGGGTCTTTTGAGGTAGTTTACAAAGGATTTGTTAGAAGACCGTGATATGTAATGAATATAGTATGAGTGCCGTTTCTCTCCAGTGAGAAGCTATGTAAAGTTTTAGTCTTATTTGTCTTCTTGGTAAATAAAATAGAAATTAAAAATAGAGGCTGATAATATTAAAAGCATACTTATCATAAAAAAGATTTACAATAAATATGTTCTTTGATATTTAATCTTGTGTTCATCCTCATCAACGTTTTGTGGCAAAAAACGTTTTATTATTAGAACGTATCGGTGCTATAAATAAAAACTTTCTTGACGCAAAAGTTTTTTTCCGGACTTACAAGAAGTATGATAAGGTTTAGTAGTAAATTATGTAATTTTAATTAGGTTGGCACTTGGTAAAAATGTGTATATTTGGAAACAAATTGAGGCAGGTAAGTAAAAATGAAAATAATTAATTTTGTCCACCTAATAAGTTAAAGTTGCATGCTGCTTGAAAACTTTAAATGTTATATTTAATAATATATTTTGTAGTCAAAACAGTCCATAGATTATCTGAGAGTTATTTTATTATTGCTCTCATTTTAAAAGGAATAAGTTTTTTTGAGTATTTTACCTATGGATTACAAGCCACTTATTTTCCTTTTTACGAAGAACTTTCTGGAGGATTTTGGGTTACGTTGATGGTTTTTAACTAGTTATTTATTTTACCAATGGGATGAGTTTTAATCAAAAACTTACACATTTGTTTATTTTTACGAATACAGTCACCTGTAACCTTTCTTAGGAAAGGTATTAAATTCGGTGATAATATGATTTCAGACTTAAATCAACAGAAATAATATATTTTGAGAGAATAATGTTGTTTAAATATTTGGAAGTTTAAAATCCAAATATATTGTTTGAAAATGTAAATTCTAATTTTACAGTATTTAATGTAAGATAATTGGATATATTTTTTCTGCTACTTGTCTTTGAAAAGTAAACATTCATTCAGTATCATTCATTTGATAGGTTGTATAAAATATCTAGAGATACTCTGTAGATGGCAGTTACATTGCAGGTGCTACAGCCCGGTTGAATTATTTATTCCGTCACATTTTGTTAAACTTCCGACGTATCTCTTTTAGCAGTCTCTCGGGAGAGCCAATGCCGTCAAAATGTCACAGAATATAAATATTTTAACACGAAAAATAGAGGGACCAACATCATAATTTGTAAATGTTCAGTATTTTGCCACAAAAATTACTTACAGCTTAGATATTTTGGTAAATTTAGAAAAAAGTTCTTTGTTTACACTCGTCTTATATTTAATACATTTTTTTGGTCTAAACCTTTTACAGGAACTGCTGAGGTTCCAATACAGGTTTAATAAATACATCCTATAAATAAATTTCGCAGCTAACACTCTAAAGTTCATTCCATACGCCTGATTTTATCACCGCTAAAATATTTTTTTTTTTATGTCAGCATCAGTCTATATTTAAATAAATTTAGACGTTCGAGGAGTTAGATTTGCTGCTAGGGGCTCGATAATAATGCAATGTTTAACAAGCAAGCGAAAACAGATTATTCATTCTCCATAAATAGGATGTGAGACATTTTAATTTACAGGTTTTTCTTTGTGGTACCCGTAACCATTAAGCGCATAACAAGACTTCAATATAATAAGTTAAAATAAAAAAAATAATTGATGTATTTTGTATTTATTTTTAAATAATTTAATATATCTTTTTACATATATGATTATATATTTATTCCCATCAGACAAAAACCACCTAACTAAATTGACCGATAATCCACTTTGATGATGAGTCGATAACACGACGTATTTAAATCCATGAAAGCAATGTCGTAGGTTCAAATCTTGATTTCTGCCACTAAATGTAATCAGTACAGTTTATCCTTGTACTGTACTGGCTCGCCCCTTGCTTTATCAATAATATTGTAATAGTACATAATCAAGTATACGACAAGGTGTTTAGTTTTTTTATAGTTTTTTTACCCTTTCACATCTCTTATCGGTCGTGAACCAACATCGGCCGTTTTGCATCCGAATCACACTACGGCTTCAAAAAATAAAATATTAAAATGTTATTTAATGTAATTTGTAATTTGTTATGTTATGGAAATTTTATTTTTATTTTTTACTAGCAGAGTACCCGTCCTTCGTACGGGGTTGGCATATAAGTATCAAATGCTTATAGCAGTTATGAGTGAGGACATTGTTTAAGAAATTTCGGTTCTTTTTTAAGTTTGTTCGCTACGCTCACTCACCTTTAGGTTGGAGCTCGTTCGCTGCGCTCACTTTCCTTCAGGTTAGCTCGTTCGCTACGCTCACTTGCCTTCAGGTTAGCTCGTTCGCTACGCTCACTCGCCTCCAGGTTGAAGTTCGTTCGCTACGCTCACTCACCTTTTGGTTGCAAATTAGCTGTTGTCATAAATGTAAAAGAAATAATAGTGCTAGTGCTGCACCCTGTTGGTAATCCTTGTAACTTTAATGCTATTGAACATCACAGAACAGAACCAACTTGTTTAATTGAAACAGCTGTTAAGATTCAATAATTTCATTTCTCATAAGGTTAACATGGGAAACTCCAGAGCCACTGGGGCGGAGCCCGAAAGGATTTTTGGGATAAAAATATGCCTATATGTTAATCGGGAATGTGAGCTATCATCATGCCAAATTTCAGCCCGATCCGACCAGTAGTTTTCGCGTTTACTTTTCCCATACACACCCACAGACACCCCCTCTTTTTTATAATAGTATAGATTAATAGTAGGCCTATGATGTAATTTAAAGTTGAAATACAGGTAGGCTTAATGATTTGCATAATAAATTAACCCTAGGGAATGGGGGTGGAGCCCTAAAATGAGAGTCGAAATGGTTAACGTCATTGGAATTCTCGTTTAAGTTTTGCAAAGACACAGTTTAAGCCCCGGTCTTGTTATTTTTTGAGGTTGGCGGCCTCTTTTGACCTTGCATTTACCCGTCCATTTGGACTATTTGCCCGTGCGTGGAACATTTACAGTAAACAATGGAACGTATCCAGCAAAGCAAGAGTTGAGCCAGTGCAGTACGAAGGTACTGTACTGATAAAATGTTTGCGGTAGTGACTAGAATCCGAATCTACGACATCGCTGGTGCCCGAAAGTCTGTGACGCTACCGACTGAGTCCTCGACTCACCTTAACGTCTACTGTTTAACCGATGAGACAGTATTAATACTTTACCACTAACATAAACTTATAAGTTTGATTACATTGGAATAGAACAGGACCTTTAAATGTTCCACAAAATTAAAAGCGATTTTCGTTTTGAAATTTTAAGGAAAACAGCATGTAAATATATACAACCCAAAACAAAACAAACCAAAAAATATATACCAAAAATTGTTATATAATTTATCATAACGAATGCAATCGGATAGGCTTATAGAAGTCATGTTGTGGGCAGATGTACAACTCCCATGCGAATTTCGCAAGATAAAATCTACCGGAATGAAAATAAGATCCCACAATTTGCAAGTTGTTGCTTCGAGGATTCAACCACTTTGCAGTTCTTGAAATATTGCTTAAGTTGTAAAAGCTCTCAGGACGGGAATTGCACAACATTTATTTATTTGCTGAACTCAGAACATGTGTTGTATGAATATTGAAATGTAACGAATAGTTAAATTAAATCATTCAATTTTATACTCACTTGCAGCTTTCTGAACAAATGTACATGGTTGATGACTATTGACTGCACAACATTATCTTTCAACTTCATAAGCTTTGTTAATTGTTTTTATAAAATTAATATGTAGTGAGGTAGGTTTAATTAACACTGTATTATTATATTACAGCGTTGGTTGCTATTATGAGGTTTTTATGATCATTTATAAATCATCGTAGACATGAATGTAGCCACAACTACTTTGTAATACTAAAAACTTCATTAACAACTTCTTACCTACTTAATTATGTTTTGAAAATCTAAAAATCTTATGAAATGAACGGAATGAAATGCCCTAAGTTTTTTATCCTTACAGATAAAGCACAGTTAGTTTTAATCAAATACATTTAATCAATAATTTGTTAAATTTAGTTCAAAATAAATGGGGAGGATTTTAATACGTTGCATGTTTACTGTGCATACTTAGTGTTGACCTAATTTGTTACTATTGATGGTCCTGATTTCAGCGCAGAAAACTGCAAACATGTTGAAGTTTTCTTAGTTTGGTCTCAGTAGTAAAACATCGTTAGAGTGCTGTTTTCCAGGAAGTTTAACTTTATTTTTCTTCTGAGAGGACCTGATTGGTCATAGAAAACAAGTTAGTTGTTATCACAGTCAAGGACTGCACTTTAACTTTAATTAAGGAGATATTTTTCAAAAGCTATCTTAAAATGTGCTATAGTTTTAAAGTTATTGTTAAAAATATTGCATTTCTTCATTTACTGATATAATTGCGAGTCCAAGTAGTATTACATGCAAATTACATCAATTATTATATATAACACTTTCTACGCTCTGTTAAGTAATAAAAACTAGCCAATTAAATAACTAACTAATAAACTAACTAAATAAAAAGTCTCGCCATATTTTTTCTCAATTTGACTACGAAATAATGTTTTAGAACCGTTTTGTAATTTTCAATTGAACCTGAGCCTATTACGTTCTTGACACTCTTAACTGATTCGTGATTGGTATATCACATAGCTCTAGGCCACAAAGTTCTTGTAAAGTAGATGTTAAGCTATTCAAGTGGCCTTGAAACGCCCGAAAAATATGGGATTGGTAGAATTTATAAGCCAGTACCTCCAGGATTGAGGTCCAACGTTCAATCCTTAGATATGCCCAATCCCAACACGATAATATTAAGGTATTAATACTAATATAACTTAAAAAAACAACCAATTGCACAAACATTTTTCTTTTACATAAGCATGGACTAATACAAATATCCTGCATTCCAAACAATCTGTATTCAATGGTAATTTTCTACAAGAAAGATTTGAGTTCCTTTTTGATAGTCACTATGGTTTGACCATTTGCAGAGCAAACTCTGATACGAGACAAAACATCAATTTCTCCTTCATATAGGCCTTGTTTTTAAGTCGCCAGTATGACTGAAAGAAGGGAACAAAGTTGATCTTTTGAAGATCCACAGTTGACCCATCAATCGTGTATTCTTTCTGAAAAAAGAAACTGCAATCATTATAAACATACTACAAATCAAGCGTTCAAGATATAGGCTACTAATAAGTTGTATTTTTTTATCACTGGGTGATAGAAGAAATATATTGTCCTTTAATACTTTTACTTAAATGGTGACCATACGAAATTAGGTATTTTAAGCCAAGTATAAGTACACATGAGTGTAGGATGAGTGGCGCGATCTTGTACTCTGGTGACTAAGGCATGTCCCTGAGACACAGCTGTTACTTGTATACAGCCAATGGCTACTACGGGACCTATATTTAATAGTCGAATCCAAACCACATTTTTGCCTTGGTATTGCCGAATTAGTCTAATCATCAGGATGGTACTGTGGAAAGTCGTATTGCTTACTAGTGCGGGCGTTAATCCACACCAGGGAGTATTGCATCCATAGATCATGCCTATAAATATACACAATTCGTGACCTCTAAGTAGCTGGATTATAGGACGACACCACGGTCCCAGTAGCTATATCCGTAGGTTACCATTATACAACTTCCAATCAAATGTATCAGTATTTTATATTCTTGTGGGATAAAATGAGTAAAAGGGGCAAACTGATCTAATGGTGGAATGCAGGCCTTCGACATTTGGTGTAAATCCCGCTATTAACCAATGACCATAGCTTTGGCATATAAGATATAGCCTGAACTAGTGTGGTCACTGGCAAGAGATGTCCTAGAATGTAAAGGACTGGCATAGAAAGGTCGATTCATTTACTTTACCAGCACACCCCTAGCTTTACTTGAAACCTACAGAAGCCCTTGTTGAACAATTAGACATACCGGACGGAACGGGCAGGTGGTAGGAAGGTCGGTGCAGTTAGTAAAGTAGTCAAAGGAGTTTTCATTGCGCTTTAGTAGATCACAGATGTTGGCTTTCTTAAATGTGAAATAATACTCGCAAGATGAGGGGTCTTCTTTAGACTTGCACCGGTACATCTCCATCACTATCTGAAAATAAGGTTTGGTTTGATTAAATAGCCTGAGCTATGTTTAGCAATGAAAAAAGCTGTATACGACCTCAAATTGAAGACCAATAATGTTTTACATTTTAAATATATTTCTAAGAAAACTCAAATGTATATTTTAAAGAATTAAAATTTGTAACTAGAATTTACTAGTTTTTACATACATTGTTGTTGTTTTTTTTTCACTAAAAGTATTCATGTATATATTTTTATACCCCTTCCTTTAGTTGTAAGAGCGTTTAATGTAGTAGAGGATAGTCTTAGAAAAAAAATTACAGAAAATTGTCAACGTTTTCTGGTTCAAACCTTCAATGAAAAACATTTGATGGAAGTGTTTTAAATGACGCATTTTTCATGAATATTTTAGAAATGTTATTAAGTATCAAATGTTTTTTTTCTACTGTAGAGGAGTATTCATTCCAATAAATTATTATAATATTGGTTAAACCGTATTTATAATTTTAAAAAATATATAATTTTCTACCTAAATGGCGTTTTTTAACTGTCTGTAAAACTATTATTGGATATATTAAATACTTCATATTGATACTTCTTCATCCGGTAGCTCAAACCGTTTAGTTTACACTAATGGAAACAGCTGTGTTAATTTTTGTGCTAATGGACAACCTACTTATTCTTGTAAATAAACTCCAAGTTGGATTTTTCTATAAACACGTTTTTCGTCAAGAAAAGGCTAAGTGTGTAACTAAGTGAACTAAAGTCAGTGACTCGAGCATAACAGTTATTTAGGATGTCAAACAAATAGTTCATTCTAAAAAAAGTCTATTAACTAAAAAGAACTATAGATGCAGTCTCCATTGTAACAAGAGAAATGATGCACGTGTGGGCTGAAATAGAGTTAATCTTATGGACGTCTGTAGAGCAAGAAATGTTTGTCGTGTTGAATCTTATTACGGCAATGTATAAACCTTTTCCGATGTCAGGAATTCAACAAAATAAATAGTTTTTGTACCTTTACTCATTTTTTATATTTCATAACTAAAATCCACTATTATTGTATGAAAACCTGTTATATACTTACTGTGATCGGTTTGTCGAATTTTTCTTTGATGTTAATTTTGCCACTAAGCTCGTATTTGTTGAACCCACTTTTGCTGATCATGAGGTTCTTGAACTCTATCGGGGTTGACTTAGGCTCTGGACACGGTTCCAATTTCTCAATCTGAGCTTGTAGCCGAGGCTGAAACAGAGGAAATCGGTTAGCATGAGTAAAAATTAAACTTTGAGCATTCGTTATTAGTATCTTAAGTATGTGTAAAGTATGTGGAAGCAAATGAAATGTTTGTTGTTGTTTGGCTAAGTTGTTAATGCTCATGATAGAGTTTGTGGAACAACCTTTAATTGGGAAGACTACAATAATGTATTGAGTTGGTGGAAATAACAAAGGTAACTCGTCAGTAGAACAACACACACAAAATAAAGTAACCAATTACGTTGGTAAACACGAACAAAATGTATTTATACTTTAATATATTTTTAAGTCTATTATTAAACGTAAGTTGGTGAAAGGTAACTAACTTAAAGATTAAATGTAACATTATATTAGATTGATACAGTTCATAATTTGCATGTACATTTAAACTAACCACATGAACCTGTTTCTCTTATTATAATATATGAGTTATCTTATTATTAATTAACAATATTGTTTGCCTCAATATTATAATTATGTCATATTTGGACTATAAAAGTTCACTTTATTAATATAGCATATCGTGATCTATTGTGATTTTTTTGTGTTTATTTGTATTGCCATTTTTATTTTCATACGCTGTAACTGTCCAAACCCTGGTCTTGTTAATACTGGGTCCAAAATAGATCACATTTTGGAATCGAATCAGTGATCATCAGATTTGGTTTTGAGCAATATACCACTTTACAGTATATTAATAGCATGTAACTATAAACCTGAATATAGTTTAAATCCTAACCACTCATTAGAGTGATTTACCTAATTTATACACAAAACTGAGCAATCACATAAAATTTACTTCTACTAATTAAATTTGAGTTTAAGGGAACAAATATAATTTATTCTCAATCTCCTAGTAGTGCTAAAGGCTGGGGGCAATATCACGGTGGTTGTCTAATGTAAGAGTGCTTTTTCAGCGGCAAACCAATCGGCACACCCACAACAGTTCCGGTCTGACGTCACGATCACAGACTATCGCTCGATCATCACGCTGCAATCTTCAGCCAAACGGGGGAATGGCACGGAATAAGTGCATTAGGTTGAATTGTACATTTACACAATGTGATATATATGTTACAATGAACAACTCATTCATTTAGTTACGAATATTTTGAATATTTTGAGTTTATTTTAAAGTTTTAACCTTTTCTGGCTAATAACATATCTTTTTAGTTTAAGGATCTAGATTATATGAAAATACCGAAAGCACAGTGGTAGTTTCGTTCATAGTCAAATACTTTATTTTTTTTTTAACGCTTTGTTGGTACATATTATGGAATATTTAAATACAGTCCCTTGCTTGTGTATTAGTACTGAGGACCTCAAAAGAAAATGTATGTGTAATTAATATATATTCTGGGCTTTCTTGAATAAATGTGGTGGAATTAAGTTGAATATTTTTATTTGACGTATTTTTTTTAGATTGCGATAGTCCAATTGAAATTTAAGCTAAAAATAATTGCCACAAATGTTTTATTGTAGTTTACGCAACGATTGCGTAAAGATAGTGTTAACGTCATGAATAAAAAATTTAAGGTGCGAGCCTTGGTGAAAGCCATGCAATGAAACATTGTACCAAACACTAATTGCACCATTCAACAATTAAATTGGCCTGAACAGCTCATTAGTTGAAGTTTGATTCATTACAATTTTACTTCTTCTCTCTCAATCCTTGCACCTCATTGGTCCGTTACCCGTGTTGTTATGAGTGAAACTATTCTGTTAATAAAGGAAACAATACTGTTATATGAAACTGTTCTAAGAACTGTACTTAAACGGCCACTTAAAAAAACTGTCGTAGGTAAATATTTTTAATTAAAGCATAACATAATAGATTTTTTTTATATTTCAATTCATGGCCCTATTCAGTGGTATTAAACTAAAATCAATAATTATATATGAAACTACAGTAGTTTGGTTTTACTTACTTCTAAATTATTTTTATTATGATTTGTCACACCAATTCAATAAAGGAATCTATTCAGGTTCATTAAATACTCTTCAGATCTATACTATTTTAGTTATTAGGAGAGTAGTATTACACAATTGTCGTCAGTTTGTTGCTGAAGATACTCTTTCATCAACCCAGTACACATCAGCAAATAAAGAGTAATTCTTATGGAATAAACTAAAAACAAACAGTAGAAAATTAAAGCTTTGGACTGGTATCATGGAGATCAGAAATGTCCATCACAACCCATTCTAAGCGTCAAAACTATACAGGTTAAGAAACACAACTCAAATTATAAGTAACAAGATATACTGTTTAAGGACAACAAGCTCATAACTATTTGTTATGAATTCTTTACTTTACTAGTAAACACGTTGCTCGAAATCGAGCAATTGCAAAGAAGTAAAGTAGTTTTTTAAAACAAATAAAAGTCATCATAATTTCCGATGAGTTTAAAAGACTTTGAATTTAAAAAGAAATAACAGCAATTAAATTATACAGCTGATCAAAATGTAAACAATTATGTTCTTCATAAGGATAACATGGGAACTTTCAAAGCCACTGGGGCAGAGCCCAAGGGACTTTTTCAAAAATGTAAGGCCAGTTTGCAAATCTACGCGACACGCTCTTTCCAATGAGACGTCAATGGATAAAATCGGCAAAGAAATGGCGGAAGAGTTCAACCGACAAAGTTTCATGTAGCGTATTAATTATATAGATTGTCGAACAGCTGATATACATTTCATTGTTGTCTATAAGGTTTAGATTTATTGTGAATAAGACTCAACATGGAGTTTTCACACGCTCAAAGAGTATTTGTTGTAGGACAATACATGAAAGTAAATTATTGGTTTTCTGGAAAGAATGCTTTGGAATTATGTTTCTACGTGTAATTCCAGTATTGAGTAAATTAACTATTAATATACTTGATAACGATTATTTAATCAGGATGTGTAGAAAAAGAATCGTAGGCCTGCAGTGCATACTCATTGAGCTTGCAAATCCTCATGTTGAGTCTATTCTTAATGAATTCCCTGTAACACTAAACCGTGTATGTAACAATGCAATAATGTAAATCAGCTGATCAGAAATGAAGTAAATCATACAGGGGTACCAACAATAAGCCTCTTTTATCCTAAACTGTGTCTCTCAGTACTTGTCATTAGGATTGCGTAAAAAAACTTAAATATCACCTTAAACCTGGTGTATAAGCTTTTGCTTAAACTATACCCTTACCATATTCTTCGTGATGACACCCAATGGGCTCGCCCCATAAACTACGGTAACGGCAGCTAACCACACCGTACATGTCCTCATAGCCATGTTGTGCGGAGGATGGTGTGTTATTAGCCAAGTGACGTCACAGCTGACTCTGATGACCGTCCACAATGGCTTCGTTAGTCATCAGCTGATAACGGTCTAGATAACACTGATGATAGATCACTACCGACAAATGTGTGTTAATGCTGTTTGCTGTGGATGTGACCTCTCTGTAATAATATGTGTTCCAGATGTTAGGGTCTAGAAATAGTTATACGCTTGTAAAACCTTTAATTTGGTTTGGTTCATGTAAAGCTATTTACGGGACATAAACATAAACATACTTAAGCTATAAATTAATAAAACATATATATATATATATATATATATATATATATATATATATTTTTGTCCTAGGACGCTAGGCACGAGCCTGGGATTGTTTTTCACATTACTTCAGGCTAGACCTAGGGGTTGCGGCACTATCACTTAGATAAACTCCATTGGTGACTTGGCGGGGATCGAACCCGGGACCTCAGGGACTGAAGTCCCGCGCTCTAACCACTACGCCAGCTCGCTCCCCATTAAAAAAACATATATTAAGACGTGTTTTATTTTAATTGGAGACTGCAATTACATTTAAACCGAGTAGATAATGTTTGAAGTTGCTTTATATATTCAATTATTACTTCAAGTTGCTAGTTAAGGCAAGATATTTAAACATTGTAAAAGTTTAAAAACGTACTCGTTATAACAAATCACAAAGATAGTGTTTGTAGTTTATAAGTGATTCACAAGCTTATTAGTTTTTATTTCAACCAACAAACCAAGTTTCAGAACTTCTTTATAGTATTAGCGTTTTATCTAAAACATTTTAAGAATAATCCAGAATTTACATTTTCGTCTCCAATAATACAATCGTTTTTTTTAGAAGAAAAATAACAGTCTCCCTACGTACCGCAACGATTAATAGTAGGCCTATTTGTAAATGTAAAATGTTTGTTCGTGCGTTATATCCTTTGTGTTTTGAATGCTATTTGACGACTCTATAATGGATGAAGCATTCTTGTTATACTATCAGACGATGCCTGAATGAATATGCGAACATGTCGTGAGTTTGACTACCAAACGTTGAACTATTGACGTACCTTATATGTACCTTTTGTGCCTAATATGTACCGTATGTACCTTATATTTATCTAATTAAACAGCTCAGGGATTAAATCATGAATTCTAATGAAAAAATTTAACAATAACAAATAATCAGCAAAGGAAGATTTTTGTATTAGATTATGGTATTGGTTGTAAGTCCCTTGTAGTAAACAATGGTTTAAAATGTTGCACTATTTTCGGTTGGCAATAATATGTTTGCCTAGTTTTATACACTGATGTGTATCAAATACAAGTGGATACCTTAAATATGCCAACATTAAAAGTTATTAGCAGTAAATAATGAAGTTAAATTCTACCTCTTTAACTTAACGTTATTTAATTGTTTGATATCCATTAGACAATGGAAGTATCATGCGTGCTGATGTGAAATATTGTTCCCTTTAAGTATGTGTTGTTTTCAACAACCTTATCACTTTAAGTGCCAGTGATGTTGCCAAAGTCGATCTCCAGGACTTATTCGGAGCCACGTACAAGAACAATTAATTTCCTTCAGTCTTGGAACGTGGGGAGAAGCCTTTAATTGGATCTAACTTTTAAAACTTATCTTCTAACTTGTTCAGATAATGGGGTTTCTAATATCTATTTTATAAAATTATTAATTTTTGAACGGAGCTAATTTATTTTATATTTATGTAACTGGTTAGCTTACAAAGAATTGGTTAAATTGACATAAAGGATGTGTTCTTATGATTTTATCAACTAATTTGTTTGAGGGCTGCTGTAAATTTGGTTATTAGTATAAAAAAAATTGTTATTTACAAGTATCCATACAAGAACGTATTTATTCACTTGGTATTCTTGTACCTCGATGTTTAGTAGAAAAATTACTGATGGGGGGGGGAGGATAAGAGTAAAAAATTGGAAGAATTGCATTATTGCACGTCTTAAGAAACTTAAAATGTTTACAAAAGCCAATCCTCTATAGCGAAAAATACAGATTTTTTAGACAAGTGCATTATTATTATAATGAATGCTAAGATCCTACTGATCGCGAAACGAAAATGCAATTAAATGTATTTTTGACAATTTATGCTGTAATAGTCTGCATATTTCACCACCTGAATTTTAATAGTGACTTTTAAATGTGTTTTTTTTTTATTTTACCATAAGAAAGTTAAGTAATATCAAAAAATATCGTTTTTAGCAAAAGCAATCTATTTGGAAATCAGGGCCTGGTAATATATTCCCTGAACTATATAGTGATTTAGTTTGTAATACTGTTTTTAGCAACCAAAGTAAATAAATAGCAAAAATATTTTATTTAAATAGTGACTAAGTATTAACTAATTTAACAAATAGTTATGATAACTATTTTTTATATTAAATATATATTAAAAATTTTCATAAACACAGTATAACGAAAAATAATAATAAGGATTTACCCTCTAGTCATTACCATAACTCAAGGAATGTATGTTTACTAGTATACTGTATAGAACGTATTAGCCTAGGCTGTTCTAACTTCATAGTAATCATTCCTTAACTTTAGACATAAAGTTGTCTAGACAATTTTACATTCTTTGCATTACTGAAGAGGTACGTATATGTTATTCTGTCATGCAAATGATACTTAGCTGAATGAACTAAAATATTTAGGAAAAACGTTTGACCAGATCTGGACACAGTGCAATGTAAAATAGTAATATATACTTAGCTAATTATTTGCTTTGGATTCATTCAATTAAAAATATATAACTTTCAAATTATCATAAAAGTATCCCTTAATGCATGGGCTAGTTTCATTAGTTAAGTATATATTAATGTATGGGTAGGTTCTTAATGTTGGGGAGCGAGCTGGTTAGAGCGCGGGACTCCGGTTCAAACCCCGCCAAATCACCAATGGACTTTATCTATGTGATATTGCCGTGACCCCTAGGTCTGCCTAGCGTCCTAGGATAACAAAAAATGTACGGGCTAGTAGTAATGGAACCTGCACCTTTATTGAATACCGTAATTCAATCAATAGGCAGTAGTGTGATATTACTGCTAGGTCAACTGAAGTGTGAAATTTAAATGTAATTTAAAATAGGCCTACTTTGTAAAAAATTATTCTACATATGAATATGTAAAAAAAACATGTTTTTTGTCACAAATATGATGACATAAATCATAAAAAGCCCGATAATGTTTTCGAGTGTTTATTGAGCAGAAAAACAACTTGTAGCAATCAAGTAAATGGTTCTACTGGGTCCTCCCAATCAGTTCAATTGCTTGTTTCTTTGGTGGCGCGTTCACGTACCTCTGTGTCCAGTTAAAGCAATATCTATAAATTACAGTATTTCATTAGAACAGAGAAATCAATGTTGGGGTGGAGCTTTCCAACATGGTTTTAGTGGTGATTGCTAATATAAAAACTGTTATCTTTGCCCAAGAGACATTTATTCCATTGAAAGTAAAAGAGAATATTAGGTAATGGAAGTATTTTGACATATCAGAATGTTTAGACATATCATGTTTCTCCTCCTTAATTATATTTGTGTTTAGCTCTTTAACAAATTAATATAATGTTATCTTACGAGACTCTTATCAGAATCATTACCATTATCATTAGTAAGCGGCATTACTATATTTTGTTGACAAACCAGGCATTAGGTATAGTGTCAGGCAAATGATATTCAGTGAATACGTTGCACTATTGTAAAGAAATTTTGAAAATTCAATTTATAGGAGGAAAGGTTAATTTCTGAAATTTTACTTTTAATCCTTAACACGATAGGTAATTATACTATGTAAGCTAGGAAATAATTAATATTTAATAAACTGAAACTATAAAAATAAACTACAAACTCTTAGAAGATAAAACTAGGTGATAAGCATGTATACGTTAGGTTTTAAGCGGAGTTGGTAGAGAAATCCGTGACTAAATTGAATTTAAAAACTCTTTGATTTATCTGATTAGCTGGTTAAGATTAAAATAAAAATAAAAGCAAGTAGACAATTCTAGTGAACATTTCTTTTGTAATTCATTTTTATTAGTTTATTTCACGCAACGATTGGACATTTTTCAATAAGACTAAAAATCTAGCCTGATTTTCGTAAGATAACTTTTAATATTCCTATCCAAAAAATAATAAATTTAAAGAATATCTATTAAAACTAAAATTTAATCACAGATCTTCTTGAGTAATACTACGTTTTGTGATAAAAATATAACGATGCAGTGTCGTTTCATATTATGTTGTGAGAAAGAGAAATAAATGCTTCTTAATATTCAAATGAATACTAGAACTGGATGCACACAAAAAAGGTGTGTCTGTCTTTCAAAGTTTGCGGACGTCGTAGTGCAATAAATATTTCATTTCTATGTTTAAAGATTGATTTTATGATAATATTTTGTATGGAAACTATGAAATTTAGTCTGATATGTCCAAATAATTTAAAACGGAATAACACACGTATAAGTGTGTTTAATACGTTTGACTTATGTGTAGTTTTCAAATGGGAAATACTTAAAAATACTTCTTCAATAATAATAATTCAGAGTAAAAATAACCGTAAGCTAAAATTTTTCTTGCATGCTATATAATATTTTATGTAGTTATTTAGATTAATGATGCATAAAAGTATTGATCATACTACATTTTATTTAGTATATTGCATACATATATACTTGCATACACACTATTTTATGGTGAGCTAATGCAAAATAATCATTGGTTTGTAAAAGTCTGATACACACGTTTAAAATGGCGTGTTTTATAACATGTGTTAGTTTGATGAATATATTTACTGATATTGTTATCGATGTATACACAAACAGCATAGATACGAAAAAAAATATTTTCCCTGAAAGTTCTTCCCAGAGAGACATTGTTGCCAATGTCATGATCAACTGTAAACTAAACACATATCATTACTGATAATGGAATTACGTATTAAATTATATTCCCAACGTAATTAAAACCTGAAATATTTACCTATTGGGAATCGTAACGCCTAGTACAAGTTCGTGCTCCTACATTGCCACACCCTGTATTACATGCGAGGGTTTAACACAGGTGTTCAACCAAATTATATCTTCCTGAGAAACATAGCTTTCAAATGATTGCATACGGATTACTAGGTACTTTATTAATTCCTAGCGCTCAGGAAAGTCAAAGTGCGTATTTATGTATCGTCATAGTTTAACAAATTACATTTTCTATAATTAATTAACTAGTATTTCCTGCAGTTGGATATTATTCAGATGACTCGATGTAAACTTAATTAATACCCCCGACGGATCAAACCTGCAGACTAAGCGAATTTCCATTTTTCTGAATTGATTTTAAATTAAATCTATTTAAATAACCTTAGGTTTAACAGGTAAGTGCCTAGGTTTGCTGCTACAGGTAAGCTAATAGAATGGAAATGATCTGATGTGTTAAGGTAATCAGCAAATCAATAATTTCATTTCCAAAATATTGACAAAATAATAGTTTTGATTTATCTTCATGATTGTCACCTGGTATATGTTACAACAATGCGTGTTGCATATAAATATTGATAACAGCTGTTTTCATCATGGAATAAAACTTATGTAACATTTCTGGAAGCTTATAATGTAAAACAATCATTATAAGCGTTTGTAAACATGTCAGTAGTTTGATATAAAATAAATAAATTTGCCAAGTTTGATCAAAATAATTCCATAAACAAGCGAACTACAACGGTTTACAATATTCTCCGTAAAAATTACATGGGAATTTTAAATTTGTAATTTTTGAATTTTCTCCGTAACCAATAACCGCACGAAAATATTTTGGTGTACTACTATTTGTTTGTTAAGCTCTTTAAAATGGTTCAGAGAGAAATTGGGAAATTTTGTGTTTTAAGGGTCATAAATGATAAAACCCAAATTTTACCCCATAAAACCAATTTTACCCCATAAAACCCCCCGTAAAACCCTGCCTTACACCACATCATCAAAATATGGCAAAAAATACTCCTGTTATCGCGTTTACGAACGTATATATAAATACAATTTAGATTCTTAGTAATATGTTTAATAAACAATGATCCAAAACTTGACTTGACAGTAAATAAAGTAACATCAGACTTAATAAATAAATATATAAATAGATAAATAATTTAAATAAATTCATAAAGTTATGAAGCAAAATCTTAACACGTTTGGTAATTAAAATAAATTGATTTATAATCTCTTTTTGACTCAACATATTTGATTTTATTTTGTCACCGCAGTTATCACTAAACGTGACACACTGTTTGTCTTTGGTTACTACTGTGCTTCCGTAATAATTATTGCATTTCTGATTGTATTTAAAAATATACAGAGACACTTTAAGATAAAATGGACTTAACAGATAAGAACAATTACCCTTTTATCAAACAAATTTCACATTATGTGCCTAAAACACACACAGAATCGCCCAAGATAAAATTTGTTAATGTTTTCCCGCAATTTTTGGAGTTGCCGGGTTAAATATTTTAGATTTTCCCATAAACTCCAGCCTGTTCCGAACTACCATATAAACATTTACTGAGTCGTTCGTATGGTTCCGAATAGTAAATGTATGTTACACTTTGTTTTCCACTAAAGCCGGTTATTGCTTTGTATAGTGGGTCCATAGAAATGTTCAGTAAGATATTAAGAAATATAATAAAACTAGCTGTTACGGGAATCTTGTAGTAAGTTGAAACCTTATATTCAGAACAGGAGTTGGTTTGCATATTTAGTGTGCATTTTTCCAGTTATGCTGTTAAAACTACTACTGTATAGGAATACATATAAACCTTCGCAAATACAATATCTGACAGTTTCAAAGCCAAAACGAATGCTTCGCAATTAAATGTCACCCGATCGTGTTAGTCCATATATTATATCTAATGATAAAAGGACTTGCTTTATAGATATATGAAGCATAGCCCTAAGGTAGGCCTGTAATTGAAAGTTACTTTTCACACTGAAAATACCACCTCAACCTCACTACTGCACACTTTATTCGGGTTGAAATTTTCATTAACAAAGGTGATCTTGTCATTTCCACGAAACACTGAGAAATAAAGACATTAATGCGTTACCAACAGACATACACACACAAATACAGAATTGAATTAAGGGATTTGCTACGCTTTAACCAAAGCAAAGTAGTCTACAAACAAAATAATTATTTGAAAGTTTTGATATTGTCATCAAATTTTATGATAATGGATTTTTCAAACTGTAAAATTGGTGTAAATCCTTTGGAAAATAAATAAATAAGTAAATAAATACACAGTCTACAAAACATTTATACGTTAACAACGCCAAGCTTTAAAAAATCATGATGGTTTGCTAAAAAAATCTTTCACTAATGTTTGATCATTTTCATAGGATAAACTAACATTTTGGAGTCCAGACAGAAAACGCAAAAATTATACAGTAAGACATCAAATAAATTTAATAAGAAATAAGGAGCAGCACTAACGATAACTATAGTTGTAAATAGTGATGTGTTTGTACGTAAAAATGATTCTTACTGCTACCACCGGTTCTAAGGAAAAGTAGCAGTACCATAAACCAACGTTTACATTTATGAAAAGAACTATAGTACTTAAGAACAATTCAAACTGTCCATGTAATCAACCTGTATTATTTGTGTTAATCCGTTGGAAAATATATAAATAAATAAATACACAGGCCACAAAACATGTAACATTTATGTTAACAACGTAAAGCTTTAAAAACTCCCTATGGTTTTCTCAAAAAATCTTTCACTTGATGTGGTGCAGTACCGTAGTTATAATAATCTCACTTGGTTTTTTTTTTAAGTTTTCGAAAATCAAAGTTATTTCTCATTAATAGCATTATTTGTAAGCAACTTTTAATGTTAACATATTAATGACAGTTTGAAGAAACCACCTTTATCCAAACAAAGGTTTCTTATAAAATATTACGTAATCTCTAATCGATAATCGATACATATATCTAGCAAACATTCGGAGGAAATGTGACAGAAAACTCACAAATCTGGGGTTTTGGACGTTTGTAGTTTTACTTCCTAAGTAGAAAAAATGTACCGATATCGTTGTCGAAATGTGAGTAAGTAGAAACAAAAAATGACACTTTGAAAAAACGAGTTTAGCTACATCTGTAAGTTAAACCTCTGTTACGATCACAGTGAAATCAGAAAGTTCTTCCAAGATCGCAGCAACATCCACGATCATCCACTGCAGTTGTGATTTTTTACTTTGCACTTTACACAACTGTCCTTGAAGGGCCATAAATGAGTGCGGAAACCTTTTTGTAAGCATTGGTGTCGACGATTAAAAAAATTTAAGTTTCCCAGCACTAACTAATACAACACTGATTCACGGTATTTTCCCCGGTTATAAAAACTCAAGAACGCTCGTTGCACTTGCGATTACTTAAACAGGTTAAGTAAGGCACAACGTTTCTAATCTCACTTGGTTTGGATGTGCTAACAAAACTTGATCGGAAATGGTTGCGGTATTTGTAAACAACTGTTAATGTAAACATATCAGTGACAGCTAGAAGTGAGAACTAATCCAAACAGCTGATCGTTATTTCATAAAATGTAATAGGAAACATTGGGAGAAAATTTGACAAAAATCAAACAAAATTGGGTTTTTGATGGTTCGTTATTTTGTTTTCAAAGAAGCGAGGCCATGTTTTTATAGCCCAAGACACTCTCACCAATCCAGTAAATACAGAAAAATGATTAGAACCTTGATCGGTACTCTAGTTTCCTAGGAGTAGGCCGCGTAAATGACAATTTGGCGTTACAGACAGAGTCACAGAATGGACAGACAGATATACAGACAGAAATTGAGATAAGACTCGTTTCGGCTTTCTTAGGCTATGAAACGTAAAAATAACCAAAAACTGCATGATTCTAAGCAATGTACAGACAAAACTGTAATTTTATTTATATAGAAGAAGATATATGAGCATCAGCTGGTCAACTAAATGGTTATTTGAGATTGTAATATTTGCTTTGAAAACAGTTTATAATTTTTTTTCCTTTTTAAAATAAATATATAACTTTATTTACAAAATAACATAGATGTACACCAAAGAATATAATAAAAAGGAATAATGATTTTAAAATATTCCATATAGGCTTACTACTAACGGAAGCTGCCTACATTTTAACTACAATAAACAGGATCTACGGATATATAATACATAGGGTTAGATATAATGTGATTTCCGTAGCTAGATGTGGGAGAATGAAAGTTCAGTGACATCAGAATCGACTTTTATGATGCCAATTACTCAGTAATGGTAAAGCTTGACGGCTCCATTTAGGGGAATAATAGCTTTGTTGCTGAAAATATTGTGCAATCAGGGAAACATCAAAATCTTCTCAAAGCATTTCACTGACATGTTCTTTATGGTTGAAGTCACTGTATCCTCTGAACACACTTATTTCCCCATTAGTTACATACTGTATTTTATCATCGACGTTTATATCTTATAATGTATGAGTTTTTACTTTGTTAAATTCGTTCCAAACCTTATATTTTTTTGTTGAAGAGTGTTTTGCACTTATAGTAAAAAAAATTACGACCTAGATCATGGTAGAACTATTGTTAACATGAGCTAGGTAAGTTGTCAGTGTTTTAGTATAAGTGCAAAACACTCTTTAAACAAGTTTAGTAAGAACTTAGAGGTTAGCTCTATAGTTAACATCTCTAAAGTAAAAATTTCGTTGCTAAATTGAAGCACTGTACAGATTTTATAATCATTCAAGGGTCTCCTCTGACGAAGTAAAAATGTTAATATATACACTTATTAGATGAATAGCCACGGATATGAAGATACAATTGGAAACTTATGGTACAATGTACAGTATGTATAAGCTGGGCTTACAATTCCAGCTAAAAGGTTTTATAAATTCGAAGTAACGGAATAAATCATGTTTCTCATTTGACAAATAAGTTTCTTTTACCTTCTTTAGCCGTAGACATTGTTATAAAGGAAATCATTTTGTTTCTTTTATACAATATTCCCCATAATGTTAGGAATGCTGATACAATTTAGAGTAACACGCCCCATAATAAACGTCAAGTAGATGAAACTGAAAAAAACATTTGTTTGCATTCGCAAATCGTATGGCTTTCCAAATGTAAGACATATTTGAGTGACATACATTTTTACGAAAAGAAAAATTTTACAATTCGAATTTAGAAGAATTATGAGCTACATAGAAAAAATTTTAATTACATTACATCTTACTTCATATGAGATTTGTATTTTGTCATTACGTAACCAACACAAACGAATACTGATAATTCGTAAATGTTGTAAATGGTTTTTCTTTATGAGCTTCCTGAAAAGTAATTGTTATGCCGTAATGAAAACAGTTTTTACCGATATTATGCAACAAGCATTGTTGTATCATATACCAGGTGAAAATCATGAAGATAAATCCAAACTATGTTTTTGTCAATAATTTGAAACCGAAAAAATGATTTGCTGACTAAACTAACTCATCTCTCAACTAACTCATGACTTAATACTATTTTAACCCCGTTACTTTATGAATAAATTGCATGTATTTTTAGTTATTTAGAAAAAAAATCAATATTTATAGGCTTATTGGATTGCATAACCAAGGGTACAACAGGAAAGTAGCTACTGCTAGATTTCTAGGAATCTGTAAATGTTTCATTACAAAGTGCTAATTTGGCAACACGTTTGGAGCACTGTAATCTACACATGACTGGGCGCATGTTACAAACTTGGCTGCTTCCAAACTTTAGTCTTAGGTTAAAAAACTCCTACAGAATTTTAAAAGTATTTCTTTACGCCTGCCTTTGCAGAAACCTTACCTAAACTATTTGTGTGTGCTATTATGTACATATTATTTAGGTATTGATAATACTTATCATACATGACTAACGAAACCAACCCAATTAAAAATAACAAAACTGATCACAGAATAATTAGCTCAATTTTTGTTTAATATCGTTAGCATTTTGTAAACTGTTATAACAAAACAGAGTTGGACCTTTCATCCAAAATGGCTCATTATTCACGATTCACGAGAGAGAGAAAATATATTGGTTTCGGCTGTATTTTATGATCTGGAAAACTCCCTTGCTTTTATTAGTTATGCCTTAATAACATTTTGTTACGACTTTACCTTTTCCTGCGAAGGAATACGTTTTCCAACCTTATTGCCATAAAAAATACTCCCGACCTTTAACTCAATTATTTTTAGATAACTTTAATCTGTTTTATCTCAAATAACTTATTCCGTTTTAACATTTTTATTCTATTTAAACAAATTTACCAATCTTATTAACAATCTGTTAAGTAAGAAGAACCATAGGTACCATAGGTACTTCTTTAATTCCATCCTATAAGCAAAAAATGATACTTTTACTTTAAAAATATATATTCGATTTGGTGCTATTTTGGTAGTATTTATATTTACTTGTAAGGTTTTGGCTTAAAAATTAAATCCGTGTGTGTTAAACTCATCAAATCAGAATACCAGATTTGAAGTGAAATCTTTTATTAAATACTGTGAATCCTATTTCACGAAAAATGGGCTTTTAGTAATATCTAAATATCTCTTAAAACTGTGATTATAACCTAAACCTAATGTGAATAATAATGTTCTATTCTATTAAAATAGAAATTGTTAATTTGAATAGGGTAGATGTTGTTACAATGATGTTCGTCGAGTTTCCTGGAAATTCAACACATTAAATGCTGTTTAAAAGCCTCTTTTATTACGTTGATTGAAGCCTTGTAAAAATAATAGAACGATTTGTCAAGGTTCGTAGAAATTTGAAATGAAAATAATCTTAATATGAACCTTTTCTGTTTCTTAAAGGAGATATTTGTTTAAATAACCTTCGTCGACTGGATTTAATACTCAGTAATTTAATGTTTATATTAATGGCTCAAAATATTTAATTGTTTTAAGGATCGATAGGATAAAAAATTTACAATAATGTAGAAAAGTAGATTTGACATTTCCTATTTTGTAGATCATTCATTATGGCGTATGCTGTACAGATAAAACAATTAAACAGTGTGAAGTACCTTAAACCATCTAATAAATGATGAAAAAGTTGTGTTAACAAGTTATAAATTTGGCACTGATGCAACAAGTTATAAATACGACAAGCATTTCGTAAAAAGCGTAGTTATAAATCATACGAAAGGAAAAACATTTAATCCAATCAAAACCTGTACAACTAGTTTTAAAGAGTAAATTATCGTTATAAATTTTTTTTTGAAACTAAATATGTAATTTTTTTAGTTTTGTTAATAATTTGGTCATCCTGGATCCTAAAGAATAAATTTGAAATGTTTACCTTATCACTTACAACATTGAAAGACAAGTATTTGTCTAGATTCCAAATTCTTTTAAATATATAAAACCTAACTGTATGGATATTCATGTTATAACTACTGTATAAGCTCAAAATGAATTATCAGCTTCATTCTATATATTTGACTGCATGTCATACACAGTTTAACTGCAATATTAATAATTGGCTACAATTGGTATTAAATAATGTGATGTGGTCCTAGTAGGATTAACATTAAGGAGAGGGTACGCGAATAGGGATATGTGCATGTTGCGGTGAAGCCAGCTTTAGCAGAACACCAGAGGGGCACGCGGAGCCGTGGAGTGGTAAAAAGCCGCAGCTACATGGGAGAGATGTTATACGCGACGCTCTCTGTTTAGAATAAAAATTGCCGCTAAACTAAAACACCTATGTCATTCACTGATGGCTTTCTTGACGTAAATTAATTAACCTATTGAATTGCATAAATCGTTTTAGTGAAAACTAGTTTCATTATTTAACATTGAAATCAAAGTTGAACTAATTGCCCTGTATTTTGAACATATTGATTAATTACTATTTTGAAAAAAAATATGATGTATCAATAAAAATTTATAATTTATTCGTGTTCCTAAGAGTAAAAACAATTATTTTAGGGACATAAAACAAAATTACAATAATATATTTTTATTTTTTCCTAAGTGTAAAGTTTTATTATTCTAGATGTGTTCCCCGAACTTAAAATAAAGAGTTCTGTGTCGGCTCGCAATACCTATTTGCTTTAAACCTAGTAAAGTTTAAACAGTTTCACTTAGACAAGTTTTACGTTTAACGCTTAACTAATCAACAGTAAGAAGGAATTTAAAAATCCAGTAAAACCTTACAACAAACAATAAGACTTGTTTGCTCAAATTCAAGCGTTAGGGGTGATGGGATTAGGATGTTCAAGACAATTTTGTTACCATTTTTAATTAAATAGCATTTCTTTACGTTTCTATGGAAGATGTTTGTAAAAGGTATCTACATAAGATTACTCTGCTCTGCCATAAGTCAATAAATTAAATAGATTTTGGCGTTTTATGGTTTCTAAAAAGCAGGATAAAAGCACCACTGTTTTGTATAATTTATATGATTAAGTGCATTTATAGGATTGTTTACTGTGATTAAAACGTCCTTGGCCCGTGTTAGGCAGTAATAAATAAAAATATGGATAATTTACACAATACATTGTTGGTCCATCAGGTTTAATATTTTTTATATAATTTATCTAAATAAGTTTTATTATTTCTAATACACTGTTATTAAGTCAACCCTTCCACATATCGTGCATTTTAATGAAGTTTAAAAATTGTTTCCAGGGCAAAACGAATAATGTAACAACCTTTTACCTCACAAAGGTTATGATTATATTTATAAGGTCAATGAAACTAAATTGTCAGTAACAAATTTCTCGACTGTAGTTCTGTACTAGAAATAATTCTTAAACTAAGAAAAAGGTTACAATTATCACTAAAAGTACCCGAGGCTATTGCAAGTTTATTTTCACAAAATGTTGTGTCTCTAATTTACTAACTGATTGTGTGTATAAATTCAACAGTAGAATCAGTCAGTATTAAATTCAACTCATATTCGTTTAAACCACTATAAATAAAGTTTGTACGCATTACTGCATCTTTAAAAATGCATCTTTAAGAGAAAAGTCAAACGCTTCGGGGAGGGGGGGGGCTAATTAAAGTTACATTTTTAATTATTACCCGTCCTCTACTAGATCATAATTTAAGCGTAAAAAAGACACATTATTTATGAGAATTGGTCAAGTAAGACTCACGAAGCAAGGGATGTTTTAAAGAAAGCCCTTGTTGTAATAAGTATATAGAATATTGACAGACTAATGTTTAACTATCAATAACTAACGATTAGTAATAATAAACCAATGATAATGAAAATATGTTCATAGTTTATAATTAAAGTATTTAGCTTAACTAACTATAAAAAAAATTGTCTATTCAAAATTAGAAATTCTATGAAAATGACAAATAAATAGAAGACAAGATCTCATCATTTCAAGCCAACGAGTTTGCGTAAGTTTTAGTGACACCAGATTTGAAACTTTCTGTTGAACTTGTCATATCCTCAAAAAGGATCTGCATATCATTTGCAAGGCACTTTCTCAACAGTTTCAGTTATTCCTGCCTTCATAATTTCGTTGTTTTTCAAGTCTCTCTCATTAACTGAATACTCGCATAAACGTTATATGTGTTTTTCACACTGTTCTATTCACAATAATATAAACAGTGATATTTACAGTTCTCCTTCGAGGCTCAGTCCCCCAAGACCAGGGCAATTTCTTGGTGATCCTTTGCTGTCTCTAAATCGGCTCGTTTTTTTCAATTTGAGAATAGTATTACAAAACAAACCAAAGTTTCTACCTGATTAAGAAAGTAAATAATACTTAGAATATTAGAAAGCTTCTTATGATAAAAATAAATAAACAAAGCTAACTCTACTGACGTTTCGGCCACACTATTCTTATAGCAGTAAGTGTGTGCTGCAAAGCTTTAAGTGTGCTTTTCCGAAAGTTTTTTATCTTTAGGTAGACATAGTTTAGAAACTGTAATACATAAAGACTTAAACTTTTGCATGCATTAGTCTGGGTATTTGGCGACTACATTAAACTAATCATATATTGATTAGTATTAAATAATTATATAGAAATAAATTTGTTTTATTTTTTAAATATCGCATAAGAAATTGAATTTAAAAACAATACTTTATTAAACTTACAGATGAATTAATGCTACTAAATATTGCACGGATTGAAAGAAAAAACTCCTCACACACAGAAGGGGGTTTCTTAAATGTTAGGCAACAAAAGTAAACAAAAAGAGTACCTAACAATGAACAATGAACCCAATACAAAAATAACTCAAAAAATCGTTTATTGAACCAATTATAGACATATTTACATGTACATACATGTACATGTACATGTACATATACATTAACTTACAAAATTACAATTAACTTATTATAGCATAATCTATACAAATCATATTGTTTACAGAGATATGTTTATAAAACTTGAAAGAATGTTCTTTAACAACATGTGATTCCCGGTGTAGTGGGACGAAAATTAAGCGATACTTAATCATAACCTGATGAATATTTTATGGACACCCGTTGTAAATGAAATTAAAATGTGAATTTAATAGTTTTTTTTAATACATTTTAACGTTATCTAGCATGGGGAAAATATTAATATTTTACACTAACAATTTTAATGAACGACTTGTACTTCTGGAACAAAATTATCATTTGTTAAATAAGCACGTTATGAATATTTGACGTTGATCCACTGCTAAGGATTTTATTTCCATGTAGTATCAAGTCTATAAAATAATGATTGTTGTTTCCTTCAAGAGCTACGTAATTTACAAGGTACTAAGCTAAGTATACAGCATAAATGAAAGAACACAGTCCAATTTTGTTTACATCCAAGAATAAATGTTTTAGTATGCTTCGGTGAATTATTTTAGAATATATATAAAAAAAACTTATTTCTGTGATGATTTTTATGTTACAATCGAATTAATTTGTTTACGCATTACAATAAATGTTTTATAAATAAACATATAATTTTGTTATGAAATTTAGCTTTTTTAAAACTACATTCAACAAACGTATTATTCAATCAGCTTGTATCCTAAGAGGTGTGAATAGCTTAAATAAGATGAGATAAATCGACAAAAATCTATTGAGATAGGACTCTACCATAGTGCACCATTTGTTTGGATGTTTAAGGCAGTCTAAAAAAAATAAATCATGCATTTTTAGCATTGGGTGTGCACGTGTAATAATTAGTAATTGCTAAGTAAAACATATCCATTTTGATATTAGAATCACGTAGTGAAATATCTTTCTAACGCAACAAGAAGAGCCAAGTATTTGCCTAATGAGAATTGTAACGCGTAATACGCATTCGTATTCCACCATTCTTACACCCTAATATCACACGCAGTGTTCAACAAGTGTTACACCAAATTAGTTCTCACCAAGACATAATGTTCTTATATTATCATATACAATTTACTCTGTGCATAGCTAAATCCTGGGGATGAGACGAATTAAGAGTTTTTTTTTTTGTCTTTGATATGGGAAAAGTAGGGTACTTTAAATAATAATTTAGTGTTTCCTTTAGTAACATTCAGTTAGATCTAAACGATTCGGTCTGTAGTGTTGAGAAAACCTTTAAATACTTACCAATCTACCTTTTACTCAATACTTTGACACGAGATAAATGGTTTTTAATTCGTTCATTAGATCAACTAACTTAGCACTTTCTGGATAGGCCCCACGGTTACTTTTTGTACAATAGTGACGATGGTGTCTTAATAGATGTCACTATTCTATAAGGAATGCATCGGCTTAGGTGTAAGCCAAACTTATTGTAAGTTATACAGAAAAGCAGTAACGGAAAATCCGTAGAGGAAACTTACTAATTTACTTTTTATACAACATTTTATTATATTATTTCTTTTTTACATGAAGGGTAGCCAACCTTAAGGTGACTTGACTTCCACACAGATGACAAACCAAGTCGAAACGTCACCAGAAGACCGCGATTATATAAACACTTGGCACGTTTTCAATAGTTTTAATATCGTAGTTAAAAATAGCCCGTTCAAGAATTATTATGTAAACTCTATAAATTTGTATGGCATATATTACAAATGACATTAATAATATTGAGTAGAACTATCCAAAACGTAAATTGATATTCCTACGACATTGACCAGATGGAAAGTTTTGAGTCCCCAAAGATATACAATTCATGCTGTGTGGATGGTGATGTGTCTATGTCAAGTATACCCAAGGGTGTATCGAAGGTTATCTTGAATATTACATAATATTTCTCTGTTTCTTAAAAGTAGTATACATTACAACTATACCTACGTTACAATTGTACATGATATTGTATCCTATTTATGAGAACATTGGCTTTGTTCTTTTTTTATTATTATGATTGGTATACGTTTTTTTTGCCGTAATTCTTATTGTTCATTATGTGTACATTCCAAATAAGGCCCTCAACTTCCCATCATTGTTCCATTAAAATGATCCAATAAAGAATAGGTGTTTCGAGCAGAAACGCAAAGTGCTTTTACTTTGTTTCACAAATTAATTAACAAATTAACTACTAAAAAACGTAGGGGAGAAGCACTAGGTTGAGGACACTAAAATAAACTCATTCGACATCCAGAGCCAGAGTTTACTTTTTCAAGTCTAAGATAAAAGGCATTGTAGCCTTTAACGTTTCTAATACAATCCAAACATTTTTTTTCCCCCAGAATAGAAGTATCATATTTTGAATACAAATTTGTCTAACATGCCAGCAAATACCATTACACTCTTAAAAACCTGCATTGAATTTAAAATGTTAAAACTTTTATGTTGACGGACAGTCTTATGAATTGTGTCAAGGTATGTATCATAGTTTTGTGCAGGAGAATGAAAGTTCAGTGACACAGAATCGGCTTTTTATGATGTCAATAACTCAGTAATGGTAAGGCTTGACGGCTCCATTTAGGGGAATAATAACTTTGTTCCTGGAAAATACGGTGCAATCCGGACTACCATAAAAAATTTTAAGAACTATTACATCTGACTTTCAATTACAAAAGTAGAAACCACATTATTTAATAAGTAGTTTGGTCATTCGTTTTGTTAAAGCAATTTTGTAATCTATTCAAAATTATAATCTCACTCAGTTGTTTTTTGCATATGGAAACTTTTGGAGTATTTTAATTAATACAAGTACGAATGCCACATGTATATAAATTGTTCATTACTTATAGGTTATAATTGTAGTTGCTGTTATTAACTTATGTTATTTCACGTTTTAGTTCATTGCGTATTCCTAAAAATAGTAAAATGATTGTACGGTCCGTGTTATTAACAATCCATTTTGCTAAAAGAATTTATTAAATTTTTGTGTGCAGCAAATATTTATTTTAAATATTTATTTTTATAGGCATATTGGGTATCAATTTAAAGCTCGTATCCTTTAGATGTGCCTTTTGTGGGTTTGGATGATATCCCGTGAAAACCCTTTATCCTATAGGATTTTAAAGTTTCATAGTTTGTACTGAATTCAGTTGTCAATCATGTGACCTTTTTCAAGTTAACATTTATTAACATCGCAACAGATGGCCACGATACAATTGTGTTTACATCCATATGAAAATGGGGTTATAGTTAGTTGGCGATGTTTCAGTGAATTCAAGTAAAATGTTGTAATGTTATTTGTATATAAAATGTAAAGAAGAAAATTACTTACGCTAGATTTTGTGTTTTCTTAATCGTATTTGAAATTTTGCTAAGATACCTCAAAGAGAACGCGCTACAATGAAAATAATAGGGATGTGATGAGAAATAATCGTTTTCATCCTTTTCAACTTTATATCTAATATATCACGGATTGTGGAGCCACGAAGTGACGCAGGTTGCTAGTCTGTAAAATAAATATTAAGTGACATAGCTAATCGCTGAAATTCAAGTTTGGATCTTACTGACTGAAGACCAAGCTCAGATTGCAAATGTAAGCTATAGCTGAGACACATTGACTTACACTCGCTTCTGAGTTGGACCAAGTATTATTGTCCCGACGTCAGGTGCAGATATCCTTTGCCTGAATCACAGAAAAATCGGTTAAGAAGTATATTACAATAGATCTGTATACAAACGTATAATAATTGTACTGTACTATGTTAGCACATTATATTTTCTATAAAGCTAAAAAATTAGTTTGTAAATTTATGTCAGTTATAAAACTTATTTCTTTATAAAGTAATACGATGAAAATGTCTTTTGAACTAAACCTTTTGTAAGCGCATTTGCATTAGCCTGGATATTATCAATTAAGACTCTTACCTCTTTACTCACAAGCACTTTACTCTTATTTCAAACCTGGCCTTACTTTGACACTTACGACATTTTTTTTAATTGATCAAATTTGGGTATTTTACAGATCCGCAAATAATACTGACTCTAAAAGTTTGTTTGAATCTGTTGTTAAAATAGTACGCAAAAGAGATGGGTTTTGCGAATGAAGGATCTCATTACTTTAAGAATTATAAAATGTAAAACAATGGTAAAACTATAAACTAACTTTCAGAATATTCCTTGGAGTCTGTATTTACCTCATTATAATCTGCTAATCTTGCAGCGAGTTTGAAGTGATGTAATTTACACATGAATACCTCGACAGATTGGTGTCTCGTGAAGTGTGTGTTAACTATCTTACTTATAAATGTATGGAAGCATATGGATATTATTTAGGTCCTTTTACTGCTCATATCATTCTAACCAAGCACTTAAGTCCACATTGCTGTTTGCGGACATAAGAAGAATAGTTTGTGGACAACTGGTGTCGGTTATGTTGCATATAAGTGGTCGGTAATAGGCCTACCTTATTACTAATGAATTTACATTCAAAACTACTCTGTTCAAAATACTAACCACAATTTCGTTGGATCATTTACACTATTTATTTATATTTCTTTCCGAAAATAGCACAGCATATAAACTTTTGTTTCTAAAAATGTGTTTAATGATTTGAATATTAAAAATAACAACCCCTCATCCAACGCACCTATTTTTTCTAGACTCTTCAGAGTGAAGTGGGGCAAATATATTGGGTTTCAACCGTATTTTATGACCTGGGAAACTGCCTCGGTTTTATTACTTATGCCTTAATAATATTCTGTTACGACTCTTACTCTACCTTCTGTTTGCTTAAGCTCTTGTTTCCAAATTGCTCCAACATAAATCAATTTTTAGTACTTTTAGCGAAACTAAACTTGCTTTACGAGTTCAAATTGTTGCTTTTCACATAAAATAAATAGGAGTTTAATTTTGATTATTATAACCATTTAACGACTTCAAACTCTATAAAGGTAAAACTAATAACCCTTCCTAAAGAAATATGATTTATTACGCAAAAACACTATACTTTGAGTTGAATTATTAACAGAAATTTTATCAAGTTGTCTGATGAATTTTTACTTAGTTCAAGTGACAAAGTCATGTGTCAATTAAAAAGATATACGCATTAATAACGAGTTTGTAAAAGGATTAATTTACAAAGGAGTTATTTACAAAGGATTTATAACCTTAATAGAACCAATTACGTTATAAAAATTAATTTTTGGTACAAAGTTACAGCACTTCATAAGCTTGATGGAGGAGTTGGTTGGTTGAAAGTTGATATCGTAAAAAACCCCTACGTGCTATAATGTTTCCAGTAAAATTGTTTTCTTTTCTAATTTTAAGAGAGAGTTTCACCCTTACAAAGGATTCAGTTGGAATAATTTAAGCCACAGAGAAAATATCAGGTATTGCAAAAGTTTAAACAGTTGATTTAACAATTAAAATACCAATAAAGTAAACATGATTCAGACAGTACTACTTTTTATCGTCAAAAACCTTCTAAGCAAAGGTGTTACTTAGTTAATAACTTGCACACTATCATGGGTTAAGGCATTTTTGAGAAGTTAAGTAGCCTGTTTTAATATTGCATTTGCCCGTCCTCGTAGTCCTCGGACCTCGGGCATGTTCCATGAACGTACACAATGGAGCAGGGGGCGAGCCGGTACAATACTACAAGGCTTAAAAGTCTTGATGTAGTGGTAATAATAAGTATGGTAATAATAATAATATGTAGTGGTACTTATAAGTACTAAGATCTGAACTCACAACATCACTGCCTTAAATACAAAGTTTGTCGTATTTCTTACCAAGACACCAACTCGTCCAACTTAATCACCTGCCAATTTGCGAATCAAATTTAGCTTAACCAAAAAAACTTAAATCAAATCACAGTTATGATAAAATTTTTAACATTTCGATATTTTGAGTCACGAGACTTCTATTACATATTTTGTTTATCGTTTTAAAAATAAGTTGCTGTATATATTTAGCGGGTAACAAGATACACAAATATTGCCATGGTGCACCTCAAAAACTGAGCGTAGATATTATTGATGATTTATTTTAACCAAGCAATTCTACTAGTTTTAGCTTGAAACTCAGATAGTATAAAACACACTTAGGTGATTATTTATTCTCAAAGGTTCAACGATTAAATTTGCCTTTTTTAGATTAAATAATAAAATTTAACAAATACCTAAGATTTGAAATTTTAATATCTGATTTTTTTACACTTCAGTACTTCGATTTATAAATGGTAGAATTACTAATTAGAAACGTGGAAAAATCCAGGAAACGTATAATTATATATAAACAGTCCTAAGCTAATAATTTAGTTCACTAATATTCGCCACATCATTATGGAGTTGTCCCAAGTTCAAGACACTGGAGGCAACTTGTGCCTCAAGTTTAGCATAAGAAACGAGGCACGTATCCATGTCTGATTCGGCCAAACTTGGAAATAGAGTTTCATTCTGTGGTTTATATATTATTGTTTGGGACAGCGATGTATTTTCTACTTAAAATACTAATTAAATGAGAAGACTATTATTGAATGATAAAAGATGAGCACAAATCACGTGGCAATAGAGGTGGTAATTTGTGGTTAACTCTTTCATTTTATAAATAACTATTTTAAAATGGACACTTTTTATAAATGTTTTACAGCATATATAGAATGTTTATAGATCTAACATCCTAACAGTAATAACTTATCATATTATTTACCATAAAAAGTGAAATAAGTTATCAAATAGTTTCACGGAAATCTTAATAAACTAATTTAATTCTGTCGTAGATTATTAAAAGCCTCATGTTTTGTTCAAATCAATTCAGTTCTGAGTCTAAACACTACATGTTTGCCACAGGATGAGTTCCTAACGATGTAATGTGAGTCATTTTGATAATGTGCTGCCATTACAAGTGACACAGTGCTTGCTTGCCCTTTTCACTTGCATTCCCTCGTCCTAAAATAACTCCTGTCAAATGTACACGAAATGCCTATTCTCGTTACTTTACAATATTAGTTCACAAAATTATACAACACTTTACTTGTAT
Organism: Macrosteles quadrilineatus; assembly: GCF_028750875.1. Classification (NCBI taxonomy): domain Eukaryota; kingdom Metazoa; phylum Arthropoda; class Insecta; order Hemiptera; family Cicadellidae; genus Macrosteles; species Macrosteles quadrilineatus. Next base: position 144,534,232 of record NW_026542595.1, on the reverse strand, counting down.
TGTTGGGAATTATTTATATGTATATTTATTTCTAGCTATTATTAGTATTAATGTTGACGAGAAACAATTTTTGTTATGACAATTTGTGGTGACACACATATTTCTTTAATAGAAAAATTAAGACTTTCCAATAATCAAGCATTTTTATTGCTATAAATAAAAGCAATGAATTATATACAATATTTATATTATTTTTTGTTATAAAATACTATTTATTTACAATATTTATATACAATGGTAAATACTACCATTTTACAGCTTTGAACTGTGTGAATGTTTGCAAAATATGTTTAAATATTTTAAAGTGCAAGCTGACTTTAAAGGTTGTTGATGGTAGAAGGAAAAAATAAAAAAGTTAAATAGAATCAACGTGTGTTTAATACAAATTGTTTTGAACCTAGAGAAAGATTTTTAATTTTAAGGAAAAATCAAAACACATAAATTAAACAACTGTTTATTTATACTTAGCCAGGACATGTGCTTTAACAATACAAAACAATCCCTTATACGAGAAAATGCAATGATCTAAAATACTCTTTTAGAAAATAATATTTAATATGTCTCATATCATATACATAATCTTAAATAATAAAATGCCATTCAAAAAACTTCACATTGAACTACGTAAAGAGGCCTTAACCTTTTTTCTTGATGATATTTTGCAAAACTGAAATAGTAAACGTTCTATCACGAATTCCTTACGTATATTAATGTTAAGAGGAAATTCTACAACAGCAGGACATTTCGTATTAAAAAAACTGAACACGCTTCAACATAATGTCTGAAAAACTTTCTAAACGATGTAGCTTAAAACTATTGTTCAATCCTAAACAGCTAAATAACTAAAAACACTATAATCCCACTCTAAATGTTTGATGATTTTGTTAATATTTCATAAGTGGTCATCCTGGCCTTGATATATTCGTTTCCGATCGGGATGTTCCTTCCATTAAATGTAAGCACATGTTTATTATCTTTTAGGCTGCATTAATATACATGATGTGATGATATAATACACATGATATTGTTTTATATCTTATGACGTTATAGTGGGGTTCAATTCATTTTACACAAATAGACAAAGTCTTTTACATTTCAACGGTGCTTTTAGTTGAATAAACATTAACAAATACCAATATTTTTTTATTTTTTGTGACTTTCGTTCTGTAATAACAATAAAGCCAACTTAAATATCATAAAAGTTACAAATAGAATGCGGTTTCCGGAAATAACCTAGCGGAAGTTTGCTAATTAGCTTTTCTTCTGCCACTAAGCACTGTAAGATACTATTTTCACTGTGCATTAATATTAACTAATATTTACTGACTTAAAAGCTGTGGCTATAGGTATCTTTATTCCTATAATTTTGGCCACTCTTTAATATAAATAACTAGCTGGCCCGACAGACGTCGTCCTGTCCTAACGTGGTTTTATGTCAAATGTTCGTTCATTTTCAAGATGAGCTCGTTCGCAAGGCTCAATCACGTCCTGGTTGAAGTTCGTTCGCTACACTCAGCTCGTTCGCTGCGCTCACTTGCCTTCTGGTTAGCTCGTTCGCTACGCTAACTCTCCTCCAGGTCGAAGTTCGTTCGCTACGCTCACTCACCTTTTGGTTGCAAATTAACTGTTGTCATGAATAAAAAAAAATAGTGCTGCACCCTGTTGGTACCCTGACGGATCTGCACCAAACTTTACATAAACCATCCTTGAATAATGCTTAATAATGCCTGAAAGTTTCAATAAAATCTGTCGAGCGGTTTCAAAGTCCATAAAGGACAAACAAACAAACAAACAAACATACATACATTGGATTTTATATATATAGATTAAACTGACAGGTTTTGCGACTGACTTATTTCTTAGAAATAATATTGATATTAATTTTGGTTTTCACAATACTGTAGAAGGCCAAAAATGATAAGAATTTCAAAGACATAATATGTTGAAAATACCAATATCTCAAGAGGTAGGTAAAGTATGTTATTTAAGTGTTCCAACCAAAACATTGCTTACATCTGAACTATTTTACTGAAAACTTTGATTTACAGATTACGAATGGTAAAAAATACTTATGATTTGTATTATAAAGTTAAACCAACACCAGGAACAGTCAAGAAAAAGGTCGAGGACATTGAGATCATCAACATTACTCAACGTGGTGCCGGCGTTTGTTTTCGTAGGCTTAGGATGACAAGTTTGTCCATCTTACTCAATTCCCGATATACTATGGCTGTTCTTAAAAATATATGTTTGGCAGAACAATTTTTTGAAACAGAAAGGGAGCTTAAATGTATCACGTAAATAAAAAAATTAATAAATAATAATTATATATGGTTAATTGTACTCCAAAGTATTGTGTAGATAGTAATATTAATCATATTAAGCTCAGTTTTCTTTGTTTTTGTTTTGTTCCAAAGAGTATATAGGATGTGATATTCAATTTCATGCGTGTTTAATAATCTACATGTTGAAAATATTTATTTCGAACTAACTGTATCATCACTCTAAATTAAAGACAAATATCTTTTGGCAATCGGTACCAAAAATTAAATACCAAAATTAGTAAATAACCACATAAATAAAACTGCAATACGTCATGCTGAAGAAAATTAAATTTTCATTTCCACGTATACGTTCCCAGGAAAAGTTAGAAAGAGAAATATCAAGGATAATAAGAGCGTAATAATGTTTACTAATTGTTATGGATATTTGTTCTCTTGTTGGAAATTTGTCAGTAGAATAAATATAACATGTGCCAAACCCATTAATAATCTTCTATGAAAACATTCTAGTTTATTTTTTAATTGAAAGTAAATTCAAAACAATTTAATTATTTAAATAATTGTGTATTTAAAAGTGAATGGTAATATTTTCGTGTAATGTTTTAGGCTAGGTAACCAAAACTTCTCGTCGTTTAGTTGAAATGTAGGAAAACAATATGGTTAAATCACACAGCTGTCAAAATATGTGACAGGTTTCAGTGACAACAGATTTACAAATAAGTTTTTATACCTTTGAAGCAAATACGTATACAATATTGGATTTGAAAAATGACATTTTCCCTTCCAAAGATATTACAGCAAGTAAGAATGGGATATTTTTTTATATTATGTAACCAAAAACATTCGTTACCATCTCAAAAATCACAATGAAAAATACATTTTTACTGATGAATACCATCCGAAATCAAATCAAATCAAATCAAATCATCTTTATTTTTGCACAGAAAAAAAACTGTATAATAGCGTCACAAGAATATATAATAAAACTAAATTATAAATGCTGTTAGAACTAAAACGCAACTGAACAGTATCTTAATTCGATCGGCAACTTAAAAAATCTTTCACAGTGTAGGGAGCTTGTTCCAAGAGTATGCGTTTGACCGCTCTCCCAAATTTGTCTTTGTCTTGCTCCACTTTCAGGGGTTCAGGCAACACATTGAAAAACCTGATACTATTATAAAATAGGTGTCTCTCAAAGAAACTTGTCCTATGCTTAGGTAGCTTAATATTGTTTTTTTGTCTGAGAGTGTACTGCATTGAATGGAACTGTGGTTGATACAGATGATAGTTTCTTTTTAAAAACGATAGACAACTGAGTATGTATATGGATGGAAATGTGAGAATATTGTATTCCTTGAAGAGAGGCTTGCAAGAAGTACGACGGGATATTCTGAAGGCTGCTCTTAGGGCTTTTTTCTGAAGACGGAAGACAAACTTTGTTCGTACGCTCTCACAGCCCCAAACTGCCACCAAATACGACAATAATGGGTAAATCAGTCCATAATAGGCACTCAAGGTTACACGAGAATCGGTAAACCTCGAAAGACCTCTGATCACAAAAATTCCTGTGCTAATTCTTCTGGATATGAGCTCTATATGGTCATGAAAGTTGAGCTGTCTGTCTAAAACCAAACCAAGAAACTTAGCATTGTTGCAAGAAGAGATCTCTTCGTCACCTATCAAAACAGTCAGTGGGACTTGATTTTTTGAGCTGTTAATATGGTATTGGAGCATTTTTGTTTTCTTGCAGTTTAGAAGAAGTTTGTTGTTTTGGAACCATTGCAAAGCTCTATTGGAACTCTCAAATGCTGTTGTCTCTAGATGAGCCACGTCTTTAGCTGAGACGCAAAGTGAGGTGTCGTCGGCATATAAACACACATCTACATTTGAACTTGGATTATTTGATACAAAAGAAGGCAGATCATTAATGAAGAGCAAAAACAGGATTGGGCCGATGATAGAACCCTGGGGAACACCCCGAATAACAACAGACGAAGCAGAGGTAGCATGATTACGAATTCCTTGGGAGTCAACAAAGGGTATCCGGACTGATTGAGTTCTTCCTTGAAGAAAGGATGACACCCATTCGTGAGCTAAGCCCCGTACTCCAAGACGGTAAAGCTTTTCCAGAAGAGTAGGGTGATCAACCATATCAAATGCTTTGGACAGGTCAAAATTTATTCCCAGTGCAGCGTCTCCAGAATCTAGGGCTCTTGACAAGAATGATACAAAATGATTGACTGCGTCGAGGGTCGATTTTCCCTTTATAAACCCAAACTGGTGGGAAGACAAGATATTATTTTACTCCAAAAATGACAAGAGTCTGTTCAGAAAAAGACGTTCGAAAACCTTGGAGAAAGTTGAAATTAAGGAAATTGGCCGATAGTTGCTACAATCAAATTTACTTCCATTCTTATGAATAGGCCTAACAATGGCATGTTTTAGGGAAGATGGAAAGCATCCCTCTTCAAAAGAACAATTTATCAGATGGGCCAATGGAGCAGAAACTAGATCATATGTTTCTCTAAGAAGTCGAGAAGAAATTTCATCTGACCCACTCGATGGTTTTGGTTTGAGTGAAAGTATGACTTCTTCTACCTCGGGTTTGGTGACAGGGGACAAAAATAGAGAATTGCTTACAAAATTGAGAGACTCTGACAGCGAGTTCACCCTATCTATACAGTCACTTTCAGTGTGAAATTCAGTCCCAATATCAGAGAAGAATTTATTAAAGATTCCAGCGACTGTCCCTGGATCTCCTACTGCACCGCCATCTTTGTCAACCAATGAAATGTCAAAGTTGTCCTTTAATTTGGGACCTTTGGTGTCATTTATGATTCCCCATATTGTCTTTGATTTGTTCAATGACTCAGATATCTTACTAAGGATTTTGTCTGATTTTGCTTTACGGACAGCCATTTTGAAGTTTCTTTTCGTATATCTGTACTTCAAGCGGATAGGGTGTGACGAATCAAGATCCTTTGACAATGAGTAAAGAAACTGCAGTTGCTTTTTAAGGTTCAATATCTCTGGCGTGATGACTGGTTTATTTGAAGACTTATGACGATGGACTTTTGTTTTCGTTATAGGAAAGGATATATCGAAACAGTATTTTATGGTTTGAAGAAATTCACTGAAATTTTTATCTGTACTCTGTTGATCTAGCATGCCAGTCCAGGTTTCCTTATTTAAATGATGCCTAAAACAACCAATATTTTCCAAATTAAATATACGACATTGAATAAACAAAGGTCCAGATGGTGGAGGTGAAGGAGATAGATTAATTACGGCTTCTTGGCCATGGTGATCTGACAAGGCGGCCTTAACAACCCTACAACTAATTAACTGGGAGTCAATGTTTGTGAAGATGTTGTCAATGACCGTCTTAGAGTTCTTAAACTCCCTTGTATATGATGATATTTTATGATGCAGGCCGTATGATCGCATTATGTGCAGAAAGCTTGTGCTCGAAAATCCGTCACTCAGAATATTAATATTGAAATCACCCAGGACAACAATCTTGCGTGCATTTTGAAGAATAAAATACAGACATTCTCCTAAGAGCTCAAAAAACTCATCACAAGCATAACTAGGGCTCCTGTAGACTCCAAGAACTACGACTGAGTCATGGTTCGATAACACAATTTTGGACGCCGCTAGATGACAAGAAACCTCAGAGCAAAACCGGGACACATCCACATCAATAATCTGAATACCCCTTCTTGCTAGCAAGCAGACTCCACCTCTTTGACGAGATTGACAGCAGAAAGCCGCGATGTTTGTGTATTCCAGCAAAGAAAAGCAATTGAACTGATCTTGTGTCAGATTATGCTCTGTCAGGCATAAGATGTCAGGGGCTTCACTTTCTAAATGGATTTCTAGAAGTTCTTTGTTTGTCCTAACACCGCAGATGTTTTGGTGGAAAACTGAAATAGAGGATTTAGGGCCTGAGTTGGACCCTAAATCCTCTATTTAAAAAAGTTAAATATAATTGTAATGTTAACTGTTCCACGTTAAAATAGTGCAAAATTAATTAGATATGACTACATTTATTACATTATTAGTATGCTACATTAGAAACTAAATATCGTTAACAGCAGAGGATTAAAACCAGGCTGCAGCTGCTACTCTAAGAGTCTTTACTTGTTTTATTAAAATCTAATAATCTGGCATCAAGTTTCTACCTATGATTTACACATGAATAGCTTAACAGCTGCAACATCGAGACTTGACAGTTTAAAACCTATAGAGAAAATGACGCACTATGAAACTAAGTTACAGTACATAATTTGTAATATTTTTTAACGGAGAAAGTTTAAACCTTGATCAAAAACTCCTCATTATTCACCAGTGAGAGAAAATATATTGGTTTTGACTGTATTTTATGATCTGGAAAACTTCCTTGGTTTTATTGCTTATGCCTTAATAACTTTCAGTTACGACTCTACCCTCTGCTCTCTCTACCCCTGCGTAGGCATTCGTTTCTCAATTATACTCAAATCAAATAGGTTTCGCAAAAAACTTTACCACAATACATAATTTATCATATGAAATTATAGTTTTATTGCCAGGGGATACCACAGGATTACTTTTAACAAGTTGGTTGATGACAAACCCAAAATTAAAAAGCAGCAAGGTTAATTTCACAAATAAATTGAACTATAACATCATTAAAATTTAAGTTAAGACTGTTTAGTCAAATCCAATCATATAACATATTATTATTTCGCAAACAATTATATATGTTACGTGATTTCAACTAGTAAGTGATGTACGAAATGCTCATGGCTAATATTACAGTTTTGTTTGAACTGTACAAATATACCTGTAAATATTTAATGCCTATAGTGCAAGGTTTTCAATGATAAATATCAATTCAATTTGTTTACAGTTGATTTATGTAATAATACGATTAAATATTGAAAATATCAAATTATTAAACAAACTACAGTGAGATAATATTAATAGAGTGAACAAATACATTGCATTTCTCGAAAATGCATTGAGGTTTCTCCCATAACATCATTCTTTTGAAAATTACAAATTATTATTTACCACCGGTACAGAAAAGCTCAATTTATTGTTCTAATATTTTACCATCGTTTTTTACATTTTTGATGATAACAATGCTTTTATACGTTTTTAAATTACGAAAAAGTGCAGCTTTAAGGTCATAGTAAAGAACAATTTGGACACAATTAAGTGATTTACAATAAGATAATTCTGTGAATTATATTTTTATTTAGGTTTTGCAGGGATTCTATGACAAATCAGTCTTAATTGCTTTAAGATGCTTTGACATGTACATATTGCGTTTTTAAACTAAAATCATAAAAATAAACGGTATACATAGAGATCTAAGGGGTTCGTATAATGAGGTCCATTCGACGGCATTTTGCACGTTTGGTGGTCATGTATTCGTGCTATTATGGTATTTTATTTATACAAAGCAATTGTTGTTAGGGTTTTTTTAATACCCGTAATATATACACCTTCCCTTTAATAGAAATATTTAGGTGATTTTATCTTCAATGAAGGTTAACCGGCACCGACTATATATTTTAAAACAAATTTATATTTATTTTAAAATACGTTGTGCGTAAACAGATTTAGTTAGTGTGTAAATTCAAGAAACGATTTCAATAACATATGTATAATCATATCTATAACCTTATTTATCAGCTTTTTACTTTAACATAAAAGATGACATTGAGTAAAATATAAATATACAAAAAAATTTAAACAAAATATACATTTAATTACGTCATAGCTTAACTGCATGCTATCTCCTTAAAATGACATTTATTTAATGGCATTCTAAAATAAAAAAGATGAAGACAACCCCACCTATTTTCTTGTGTCAAAGTTCAAAGTTGGACTTAAATTTCTTATTCCAAAATGAATTCAGTGATAATTATTGTATCCAACCGATGAAATAAAATATGGGAGGGAAGAAGATTCCATTACTCAGATGGATGGATATATTAAAGACAAGACTCAAATAAACAATTGATTATTAATAGAATTTATATGAATTTGACAAAACGGTTAATGGTTATGTTTACAAAATCATAATAAATACAGTGTGTAAATTAAGTCTTGAAACAAATCTGCATTTTTAAAACCGAAATAGATAGAGATATTCTGTTTGTAGCATTGATTCTTTACAGAGGTTCCGCTATTTTTTACACCAACAAATTGTATAACCCCCCCCCCCCTAACAGGGTAGGGGATAGGGGTAGACTAATATTTTCAAATAGATACCCCTGTGGCAACATAGTTTTGCCATTAATTTGAATCTGCTAATTACTGTCTCAACTATACTTTGAATGTTAAAATTATCATATGATCAGCTGACTGTTTGTAAACTTTATATTTGATATTATTGTAGTTCTTTCTTAATACAAAAGTGTTTCAACGTTATAATCCCTTCTTTTAATTAACTTATTTTGTGTTAGTATATTTATATAAGGCACAAGCCTTATTTGGTGACCCCTAATTGTACTTTTTATTGTCATTAATTCAATTGGACCATAATGAATAATCAAGAATCATCTCAAACTCCTAGTACACCAGAGGCTTCACAAACCTCACCTATTGAGTGAAAAAAGGGCTTGAGACTTGAGCTTGACTATTAAGTGCCCCCTCATATCGAAGGGCTTGTCAAAAAAACACAATGACGCAAATCCGAGATGAATATCTCACCCCTGGCCAAAATGGCAGGTATTCCAAAATGGGTGCATTTTTAAGATAAATTAAATTTTGGAATACCCGCCATTTAGGCTAGGGATGGAATATCTACCTCGGGTTTGCGTCATTGTATTTCTATTGACAAACCCTTCAAAATGAGGGGTCACTCAATAGGGGTCATAATTAAAAAATAAATCACCCCCATCCCCTACCCTGTTATAGGGGTTAAAAAATATTTTTGATATAAAAAATGGCGGAGCCTATTTTAACAATCAATTCCACAAAAAGAATATTTCTAATTATTATGTTTTTAAAAATACATATTTGTTTCAAGACTTAATTTACACACTGTATAAGAACATCTGTTAAGTTACTATCAATTAGAAATCACAAGGCAGGCATAGATTATATGTATATAACACAGATGTTGACATATTTGTAACACAATGTATAACAATTTCATTTTTTATTTGACAGATACCTGAACGATCAGTAGTATAAGGTGTCTATAGTTAGTTTAATTTCAGATATAAAAATAATAGATTATTGCCAGATATATTAAATGGTGTTTGTACTCATATCACAAAAACGTTTCAACATTTTCCCTTGAAGTTATCTGACAATACCTTATGGATTTTTATCATTTTTAACAGAGGAACTTATTAAACTTGCAAATATAATATGTAATATTTTATTAATGTAATGAAAATAACTATGGATTACTTGTTAAAAAGATAACATTCTAGGTTTTATTTACCACTTATGTTTCATTAGTCTGTCACAAGGGCTTTCTGGTCTAGAAAGAGTACTCTAGGAAGATACTTACAGTATAGTGTGGAAAAATGGTATTTACTTTTCAGGTCAAGTAATTAATTACTTATTACGAGTTAGAATTTGTTGTTGTCCCCAGTACACGTGTAAACATACATTATTTATGTATATAATTAATTTTCATATAGACCGTCATACACTTTAAATATAAATTAAGTCCTATAGAGTTATGTGCTATGTGTATTTGACAGGAGTTATTTTTGGACGAGGGAATGTAAGTGAAAAGGGCAAGCAAGCAATGTGTCACTTGTAATGGCAGCCCATTATCAAAATGACTCACATTACATCGTTAAAAACTCATCCTGTGGCAAACATGTTTAGGTTCTAAACTGAGTATATTTAACAGTATCACAGTTACGAAGTAAATTAGTTTTTGGAATGGGATAAAGGACAGGGTAATACAAAACAACTAATGAGAAAAAAAAAGATAAAAATTGCAGAACATGAAATGTTTCTAAGTTGGATAGCTTATTTTTGATTAATATCAATAACTTTCATTTTGTTTTTAAAGGTAAACAAAAATAAAAAAAATTTAAAAAAAAATTAAAAAGTGTGTCATAGAAAAGTACATTCGAAGTAAAGATTACAAACAACAAGAATAAACGTTCTTAAAACAGTTAAAACAGTTCATTTTTATCAGGCCTATGTAACCGATGTAGGTACATGTTATAAACTACTAAAACTATGTTCATAAGACCCACTTAAGTTTCATTTACCTGGTATCTTATAAATATTCATTTCAGAAATTTTCAAAGATGAAACCATAGCTAAAAACAAATTCAATACCAGTCATGGCACAGCTTTATCAATTTCACTAGTTTTCATTACATTTTATTGTATTGCATAGATTATTCAAAAACTATCAATTTTTTACGTAAATATTTATTCTATAAACAAACCAATTTTTATTTTTGTTATTGGATGTGTAGTTAACATGTACAATTACAAACTTAACTTCCATTTCTGAAGTTAAGCCAAATCAGACACGAATACGTGTCTCGTTTATAATGCTAAACATGAAGTACAAGTTATCTCCAGTTTCCCAAACTAAGTACCAACTCCTTAATGATGTGGCGACTAATATCAAATCTTATTTTGTCGAAGTGTCAGTTGTCTTTGTATGGTCTATAACGTACGATGTTTACATTAATTGCTTATCACTGTTTTTATTTACTAGACATTTTGAAAGCAGATGGATAAATTCTGTAAACAATCTATACAGTATTTAAACGCCGTTATGCTGATTACCTAACTAGATAAAGTTTTTTTTTATTCCTATTTGATTAGATTATACATTAGAGTTCAATCGGGTATTCAATTATGTTCAATTAGGTATTCAATTAGGTAGATATGTTGTTGATGAATAACCCTTGTTTGACGTAAAATAGCTGTCGTAGTATCTAATCGAACGGCTAGGAACTTAATAAAGAGATTATTTTTGTATACAAAAAGATAGACCGGAATAATTAATTGTTCATGTAGACAATGACTAAGACAAATAGTCATTCCAAAATTGTCTAGACAAATATTTATAGTTCTTTTGAGTTCTAGTAGCCTACAACCTAGAAAAACTACATTTTATTCAAACAAAGACCATAAATAAAGGTAACACAACCAAGGGACAGTTAAATTATTAAAACTTCTTCTACTGCTTAATCTTCCATAATAGCTACTGGAGGAAGTATATAAGGGAAACCAATAAACGTTTCTACAAAACTAGAAAGCGTGACATAATAAGAACTAAAATGATACTAACTAGATTGTGTGTGAGGATACGATACTATATTGGAACGTAAAGGTGATACAAGATTTATTGGCAATATCCTTGCTTGTATCTTCATTACCAATATCCGTTCAATATGGAACTCAGCAGAACAACTAACTTCCCCATCACACTGAAGCTACATCTTATAACTGTTAACTACCTGGGGGCCGAGCCTTGCTCAGTTGTATTTGATTGGGTTTGATCGTTAAAATAATATCGTAAAGAGACATTTTATAATTATTTACAAAAACATTTTTATTACAAAATGTCCATGGACATTTGGTCGCTGAAATAATAACAACTGTGTAATGTAAAAGTTTTTGATCTTTCATAAGTAAATGCTACTTGCACAGATTTGTTTTTTCTCTAGTCATTGATACCCGTGGTTCGACTTTTATGCTCACCAAAGAGAGTAGATAAAAATATCATGTAAACAAAATCATATTACTGTAGTTTCAAAATGGTTTGTGACAACGACTTTTAAATTTTTCGCTACTACTTCTTAAGAAATTGAGATTCCGTCTTTTTCATTGGGATTTAGATGTTGTAATAGTTTTATGCCAAAACCCCCATATGTTATTAGTTTACTTGGAATGCCTCAGTACTTCGGGGATTAGGTTTTAATGGGATGATAAACCTAAGTAAAATATTCAGTATTTGATTGAAAATATTTTCCCTCATCTCGAATAATCTTCAGTGCAATCTTTGCTCAAAAGTTACAACTTGTGGTTTTTTTCCTTTGTCCTTTATTTTGTAATTTGCTAGTGTGCTCTGTATGACTTGTAATAGACACATGTTACGATTCTTTGTTCACTTTCTCTTTGTTATTTCGTTCAACCAACATAGTAACTTGACAACCCATAAGGCCTATGTTCAAGCACAGTCTTAAAACACTGTGGGTATTTTTAAATTTTCAATTTAGTTGTGTAGAATTTCCTGTGGTAGTGGCTGTATTCAATCACGTTTATAGGACTATAAAAGTCCCTAATTCCATAAACCTTGCGCTGGATTTCGAGGTATATATTATAGACAAACAGACATAGCTCATATTAGAATATAGGATAATTTTAAATTATACAGTACAGATTCAAAGGCCATTTAGTATGAGGATGTAAAAAGTCCCAGGATAGTTTAATATTGAAAAATAACAAAAACAAATATTTACTTTTATGTTAAGTTTAAGATTAATTAAACATTGACTGAAATGCGAATCGCTTTGTACTTTTGTTAAGTTTGCATAACATATATTTGATATTTTTTTCTTTTTCTGGTATCAATCATTAGTCATGTTTTTTTTTACTTTATCTCTTTGATATGTTAATAAATGTTTAAAATCAAGTATTAAATAAACCACCTTATTCTTACTTTAAATTATTTTTAATATTTTTACCGGAAAATGTCTAGGATATAGGATAATTTGGATTATACAGAACAGATACAAAGGCCTTCAGAATACTTTAATATTGAAAAAAATAATAAAAACAATTATTTATTTTTAGGTTAAAACGTGTGTGATTTGTTATGAAAAAGCCGTTCGGTAATATTATGAAGAAAAAATAACAAAGATAGACTACTAACCTTAGAACAGGTACTGGTAAAAACAACCTTCTAAAACATTATTCAGTGATGTTCCAATGTTTATTCTGTGCTCACTGTGTTGTACCTCTTCAGATTCGCTAGGACTCAGAAAAATCTTAGATGTAAGCATATTTTGATGTACACCAAATTTGAGGTATTTTTGGGTAAAATGTAAAATACGTTGCCACGAACCCATAAACAAACGGATCCTTTATCTAAATAATTTTGAACGGCTGCCATTTTTGACGCGTTTGTTCTTTTGAGTTTGAATTTTCGGCATATTGCATTTTACCACCTTCTTTAATGTGCATATATGCTTGCATTCTATCATTTTTTCTTTAAATTTTTTTCTTCTAAATGCCTAATGAATAATCCCCCTGGGTAGGTAGTGCTCCACTGAATGATGCTTTTAAACAGTTTTTTTATGATTAGTAACTTTGTTTTGAGTTTGGTAGCTCTATCTTTATCATTTTATGAAATATTTACCTATCTCTGGACTTTTTCCCCATCCTGTTTACTTAGCCACTATAAATACCATACAAATTCCTTTGATGAGAGTAATCACTAGTTTTACTATTTCTTTTTTAATATAATTTATTACATTTAGAGTCAATTTATCAACTTATAAGAAATATTTTTTTAACTGAAAATATTATTCATAATCCAGCAAATGAACGCTAATCCAAGGGTTTTATTTCCTCATACTTATTTGTCTAAGAAAATATGTTTCTTGAGAATTTTGATTAGGCTCGAGATCTTATATTCGATTACAACTTACATTCACCAAAACTGATAAGTTGTGTCTTAAACAGTATATACATTGTTTATTGATTTATATGATAAAAATAGAAGCTATTACAAGAAAAGTATTGGTTAGAAGTCGTAACATAACGTTATTTGGACATAAGCTATAAAACCAAAGACGTTTCCTAGCTCGTAAAATAGAGTTGGAAACCAATATATTTTCCCCTTCCGATAAACCATGAAAATAATGCATGTTGGATAAAGGTTTAAAATTTTCTTCATTCAAAATCCATATTAATATTCTATACCTAGTGTATTCAACAAATACATTTACATTTAAGATAAATAGATAATAAAACTGGTCTTTGTTATAATATTATTCTCTGATTAAATCAGGAGTATGTCTTTGCAAATACTACAATTAACCCTTAATAGCACCAACTAACGTATATCATAACAACTAGAGTGATCTCATAACAACTTAATGTTAGTTTTTTAGAATTATTAAGCTCGCTTATTATTTGTGAAATATCATTAACGTTGCTTTTAGTAAATTAAGTCATTTGTATTATTTGGCTTTTCTTTGTTTGAAGTTCATTGTTGGTGATTGTGAGTTAATGTTGTTCAAAGGTTTATTGCTGACATATTCTATTGCATCATCTATATTTAATATACTTTAAACGTTACACTCAAACAAAAACATTAAGTACAACTGACTCACAACAGAAAACAATAATTAATTAACCAATCAGCTGGTATTAAAATATAGGAAAATAGAATATTATGAATTGACTCTAGATTAAATAAATATCATTTTCCATCACGATGGTAAAAAACAATACACAACCAATGTGTGCATACTTTTTGTCTGCTACAGTCTGTAGTGTATTCAAACTTGGGTTAGGCGTTTGTGTATGGTTAGTTGTAATGTGTTAGTTAAGTTTTTTTTCACCTGAAAACGGAATAACATTCCAGATTTTAGTTTAACGATGTTTATCTTTTGTTTTTTTTTACCACCGTGATGGAAAATGTCAGCAATGAAACGTTAAACAACACTTGGTTTTTAATGTCGAATGATGAAAGCCTATCATATCATTGGAACAACTTACGTAAATCCAATTGTTTCTTAATTTAAAATGTAAGCATATATTTGTAAGCTTAGTTTTATTTGGATGCTCATACAATTTAAAATCATGTTTTTACTCTAGTGTTATGTTTCAGAAAATCTTTAGAGATAGAACATAGCTATATTAGTAGAATATGACGGCCCTCCACTTTATAGCCAAGTTGTAGGTTATTCACATGGAGAATATCTGTTACTGACATCTGGACAATACTACTTGGTCTACTGAGTTATGGACTTATGGTGGGAACAATTTTCCCCATTTTTCCAGTATTTTATAGTTTTTGGCAACTGTCAATTGCATTCGAAAAATAATTATATTCCTCAATTAATATGCTATTATTGAGTTTAAAGTATGTTATTGAGTATATTATTAATGCAAATGGTCGCTAGGATTTAAAAATACCCCCGCCGCATCAAACCTGCCAACTAAGTGAATTTCCAATTTTCTGAATTGATTTTCAAATAAAAATATTTTAATAACATTAGGTTTATCAAGTACCTATGTTTGCTGCTACAAGGAAACAAATAAAGATTGTTTTCCAGTAAAATATTTATAGCTTAGTATTCGTTAAATAATTTTGCCAAGTTTGATCAAAATAAACAGGCAAACAACAACATTTTACAATATTCTCTATGACAATATCATGGGAATTTAAATTAAATATTTTTATCAAATATTCTCCGTTACTAATAAGCGTAAAAAACACTTTGATATACTAAATCATTTGTTTTTTTAAGCTTTGTAAAAAGGTATAGAGAGAAATAGGGACATTTTGTGTTTTGAGGGTCAATAATGAGAAAACCCATTTTTTACCCCATAAACCCTCCGTAAAACCCCGTTCCCATGGTCCGATCATGCTGGTTCGTGAACTCATTCAGGCTTATCCCACCTTACACATTTAAACCAAATTCCATCAAAATCGGACAAAGATTACTTAAGTTATTGTGTTCACGGTCATTATTCACGGCGTTATACATATATAACAATTTAGACGAATGGTGTTTTTGGTCTCTGGGTACATAAAAATAAAAAAGCAAATCGGTCCCGGGCCTAGGTCTTACCGTGCCACCTACGGTATTAGCTTAATCCCTATAGGGAAATTTGCTAACATAGATTTAAGATTAATTAAGCATTGAACTGAAATTTGAATCATATTGTACTTTTGTTACGTTTGCATCGCATATGATCTTTTTTTCTGGTATCAATCATTGGTCATGTTTTTCTTTACTTTATGGCTTAGATGTGTTTATAAATCTTTATAGTTACGTATTAATTAAACTACCTTATGTTTACTTTAAATTATTTTAATATTTGTAAGGGAAAATGTAATTTCATAAATCCTATATTGTATACAAATTTCTGACAAAAGTTAAAACTTATTTGTTAATCTGTTGTCACTCAAACCTGTTACACATTTTGACAGCTGTGTGATTGGTGAATTTAACCATATTGTTTTCCTATATTTCAACTAGACAGCGTTTGGTTTTGATACCTAAGCTTTAAAAACTACACAGACTTAATAAATAAATGGAAGAATAGGGATACAATTTATTTTTAAATATTATCATTTACAATGTGTTGATAAACCTTTATTTTTGGGTTTGGGATCAATGTTGTATATTCTACTATCTACGTTGTCTCAGAATAAAAAGTCAAAAGAATTAGTATACAAAGCCTTGCAAGTAGCTACCACATTTAGCGGTAACATAATAAAAATCTGGCTAAAACGGCAATGTCCGTACAACTGTCGTGCAAACTCAAATTCCTTAATCAAATCATGAACCATGCCTCTGTGACCAGTTCAGCACTAGAAAAAGATAGATTGATACAAATCTAATTTAAATATCAGTTTATTTGCGAATAACCGACTAAGTTATTGCCATTCTAGTAGCTTAAAACGGCTTGTTATAAGTAGAAGAAGATGTAAGAATTGTATGGATAGGGAATCTATTTAAACAAAATATAAATGATTTTGCAATTAAAAGATATTATCTATATTTGGACAAAGATAAGGCAAATGAATATGATGATACGTGTGTTGTACGTAAAGTACTACCTACTAGCAAAACCAATCATAATTAAATGAAATAGTCTATGATATTCATTTCTGCAATCTTTGGCAATTTTCAAATTTCGCAGAATTTTCTTAAGAACATAACTACTATTTTCATGAATGAGTCCGTCGACCCTTGTCCATTACTGAGTAAGTGGAATCATAAAAGAACGATTCGATGTCACCAAACATTTTAATTTTGCTACATAATAAAATGTCGAATGTATTTTATTATGAAATAAATATAAGTGTCGTAAACAATCACAAAACTTCAAATAATAATAAATTTTGAAACACTTATTTTACTCATGGTGTGACACATGTACTTAATATTAATTACAGTTCCCAACTCATTGG
This sequence comes from Macrosteles quadrilineatus, assembly GCF_028750875.1. Classification (NCBI taxonomy): domain Eukaryota; kingdom Metazoa; phylum Arthropoda; class Insecta; order Hemiptera; family Cicadellidae; genus Macrosteles; species Macrosteles quadrilineatus. Next base: position 144,516,805 of record NW_026542595.1, on the reverse strand, counting down.
TAAGATCACATCGTTTTTGTTTCGTAAAAGTCAGTATTTTTTATTTGTAATACTATACTAGATTCAAACTTTTATTTTCAAATTTTATCAATATAATAACAATATAATAACAATAATTTATCTTTAAAATTCCTCTTTCTAACCTATACTGGGAAGTTTACTTAAATATGAGAGTTTAATTTTGCTTAACCCAATAACCCACGGTTTAATAATTTATAGTTATTTAATAATTTTTATTTATTTAGTGTTACCTATAACAGAGAAATATTTAACTTTATTTAGTGACTAGTCTAGAAGGATGATCAAGTTAGTTGATCAAAATTACTAATTTCATCATGTAAAGTTTCAAGCATATGCAAAATAAAATTTTACATTTGATATTATCTTTTAAACTAAATAAACTGAGAAGAATGATATAAATATGGTCAAAAATACTAAATACACAATCATAGATATAGTGGTCCATATTATTTATTTTTTAGATTTAGAGTTCATGTTAATTTATGTGATAAATAAAGCTCTCTTTCAGTTCCACACGGTTAATCTTCCAAAACAAACATCTTTAAGAACAACTATAGTATATCAGGAATTGTGTAAGATGAACAAACATGTCACACTAAGGCCACAAAAACAAACGCCGGCACCATGAGGAGTAATGTTGATGACCTCAATGTCCTTGCCTCTTGGTGTCCCTTTTTTTGTAGTTTGTTCAAGATTCGACTAAAAAAATTATATTTTGTTTCCAGGATGACTAACAATATTATTAGTTTGTAAATTTAAATAGTGAAATAGTACTAATCCAAATATTGTTTTTTTTTTTTTTTTTTTTTTTTTGGTACTACACAAACACATACATTTGCAAATTTATAACCATTTTCTAAACGTGTAAAGGTATTGTTTGTTTTATTTCTTGCAATTTTTATCCATGTATAATTAGAGGGTATAAATAATTCCATGAGCGATTAGTTTTGTTCTAATCTAAGTTTAATATTCAATTGTGTTGCCAGCTTATAAAAATCTGACTTGGTTGAAATTGTTTTCATCCATCTGTATATGAAAATAGTTCGTTTCCGTACAACTGAGTTATTCGAAAATTGCCGATTTAGCAATCAAGCTAAGCATATGACTTGGCCTCTACATTGCTTTTCCTTAAAATGTAAATTTGTTTTCTATCCCCCCAAAAAAAACCTTTTCCTTGCGTAAGCTAAAAATGCCCCATTTAACTCAACAGGGACACTAATTTATGTATTATTTTATTCCGAGGAGTATTATTAAAACAACTGACTTTTTATAGTGTATTACGTTACTATTACGGAAATTAGGTGTTTAACATACAAGTACTGTATATATTCCCACCTACTAAAGGACTTGACAATTACTACCCAAAACTTTTAGATAGGTCATGTTTTTGTTTATTGATTCGTTGACTTATTGCCAATATTATAAACAGCTGGTGTCCGGTAAACACATTACCGTACTTAATGGAAAGTGTTAAGTCCACTAAACAGCGTAGTGTGCCGAAAATAAGTTTACAAAAATATTCTCCTACAACTTTAAACAGAATTGGTTACTAGACTATGGAATAATATTTCGGTGTAAAAATGTTATTTTTGATCGACTTGAATTGTAATCTTTTGTCCTAGGGACCTAGGCACGAGCCTGGGATTGTTTTTCCCTTCGTATCAGGCTAGACCTATGGGTTACGGCATTATCACTTGGATAAAATCCATTGGTTATTTGGCGAGGTTAAAACTCGAGACCTCAGTGATCGAAGTCACTCTAACCACTAGACCAGCTCGCTCCACCTCCATTGTGATTAAAAAGCAATGAAATATCAATTTCAGGTTTTAATGTTTTTGCGCTCGGCTTCTCCGCACCCGTAAACAAATGTCCTGGCCCGAAGAGGTCCAATTTTGACACTAGATATGAAATATACTATAACTTTCCAAACTATTATTTGATTCAAAGGATTTAATTATTCTCTGCCCTAATTTTCTGTATTTAGCAACATTTAGCGTTACAAACTGTAACGCACATTTATTATTCAGCAAGGGGTAAAGTTTATTTGTTGGTTTGTTCGTAAACTGATTCCAAGCTGGAAAACAAACAAAGCCTAAAATATTTTTAAAATGTCTCTATTTGAACTGTATCAATTTAGCTGTAATATCTATTAATTTAACTTGAGAACTATGTACTTAATGAGATATTAAATCGATTTATATTATCCATGACAAACTCATTTCAATTTACCCTTTGACAAAAAGATTTATCCGTCAGGTGTATATACTACTATGTAATAAAAAAATATACAATAGCATTGTCATTATATAAAGTGCAACTTTATCATTCATTATTGAGAGTGCGATGATTTAATTAAATAATGTGTAAACAAGAAATAACGTTACTACTATTTTGAGGAAATAAGTGAGGCAAATACATGTTACGTTCATTTATATTAAAGAATGGCAAAAAATCGATATTAAGAGATAGCTGCACACTTTTAAATGGCCATTTTCGTTTGTAATAATAATACACGGTAAAAAATGTCTTACAGTGTTTCATTGCGGAAAAATACTAATTAGTAAATTTCCGCTAGGAACTTTTCAGACACCGCCTTCTCTTCATAACTTTTATAATTCTAAAGTTGGCTTTATTACTTTTCCGGAACGAAAGTCACAAAAAATTGTGGACTTTGTTTAATTGTATTAAAAATTTTGACCGTATGAACGAAAATATTTTATCAAATTGTGTAAATTTATTTTAAAGAGCCTTTAGGAGTAATGAGAAGTATAACTATAGCATCCGCTTTGTTTGCAACTATATTAATGTAATCTAAATGATAATCAACACGTGACAATATTTAATGGAAGGAATACCTTGATCGGAAACGCATATTTCAAAGCCGGTTGACCACTAATGAAATATTAACTAAAACGTCAAAGATTTATAGTTGACAGTATCAGGAATTAAGTTATTTGGCCGATCAGAATTCCTACGTCGTTTTTGGACAAATGTTCTGAATTTTGATTGTGTTTGAACACAATACTATAAGAGTTAGGAATATGCACCTCGTAGCATTTATGTATGGTTGCATAAATAGATTTCCTATTATTCTATTACTGTCAAAAATACTTAAAAATAAATAAAATGGTAGTTGGCTGGTTATTACTGCATGTAGAATTTACTGCAATATGGATTTTATTTTTTAGTATTCTGTTAAGTAATACTTTACTATTTTCTGAAGTTTAATATTAATAGGAAAATAAATTTCATAAAATATATTAAAGTTATGTTCACATATTTGTTATGAAGTGTTCAGAATGGTATTTAAAATATTTAAGTTAAAATAATGTTGTATATTTAAAAATACGATTTTTTTATGTGGTTAATCTAATGTTCTGGCTTAGTATTGATCTAAAATGATGTTTTTGCCATGCGTATTCATTTCCCCTTATATTTTAGTATTTCTCTATAGGCCTTAAAATAAAAATATTTTATTAAAAAAAATACTACTTTTTCCAATTTTTTTATTTATTATAATTTTTTTTTTTTTTTTACTCAATTGCAATCTTACTATTGTCGTTTTATGACGTCAAAAAGTCTAATTGTTGCAGCAAAATATGTGAACAATATGCGTGAAAATAGCAATAGATGAACGATTTATTAGTTTTCAATAAAAATTTAGCTTATGGAAAATAACTCTAATGGTGGTAAGGTTAACCGCAAGTTGGGTAGCGAGCTGATCTATTGCTAGAGCACGAGACTTCATTCCTCGAGGTCCCGGGTTCAAACATTGCCAAATAACAAATACAGGGTGACAAAAAAGTCTGGAAACGGTTTAATATCTTTTTAACTAAATTCGTTAGAAAATTAAAACCTTCCACATCAACTCAAATGTATAAAAACTACTTTTTCCAAGAATTATCATTTTTTTACCTCTACCAGGGGACGACCCATGAGGAGTAGGTACATAATCTTTAATGTAAGCATAGGTTGATATGCACATCATTTTAAAGGTCTGGTCAAGTGGAGTTCATTGCCAGAAACCGCGTCAAAAAAGGTTGATCCGTTACAAAATGGCGGCTATCCAAAGTTCTTGTTTAATATACCTGCACAGGCCTTAATATTGGTAAATACTCGTATTAAACATTAGCATGAGAGCTGAAACTGTATTTTAAAGTCAACTAGCTCATAGACTAATATTATTCAATCTTCAAAACAAATTTAAACGGGTTTCAGATTTCCCGGCTAATGTTGAATATGAGTATTTACCAATTCTAAGGCCTCTGCAGGTATATTCCGCAAGAACTTTGGACTGCCGCCATTTTGTAACGGATGAACCTTTATTGACGCGGTTTCCGGCAATGAACTCCACTTGACCAGATCTTTAAAATGACGTGCATATCAATCTATGCTTACATTAAAGATTATGTACCTACTCTTCATGGGCCGTCCCCTGGTTAAGGTGAAAAAATGGTAATGCTTGCAAAAAGTAGTTTTCATACATATAAGATGATGTGAAAAGTTTTAATTTTCTAACAAATTTAGTTAAAAAGATATCAAGCCGTTTCCAGACTTTTTTGTCACCCTGTATATTTTATCCAAGTGATATTCAAGTAACCCCTAGGTCTAGCCCAAAGCAATAGGAAAAACGATCCTAGCGAGGACGCTAGGAAGGTCCAAAGAAAAATAAAGAGCTAACCATATAATCAAAAATTAAAAAAAAAATATGTAAATAATTAAGTATCTTTTAAATTTTAACAGATTAAGTAGTTAGAATGATCATTTCGTGAGTATTTGACAGGATTATTTATAATAATAGACCATAAAGTACAGTCGAAACCAATATATTTTTTCTCACTGATGAATAATGAGGGGTTTTTGATCAAGGTTTAAACTTTCTCCGTTAAAAAAATAATACAAGTTGTGTGATGTAAATTAGTTAAATGCATTTTCACTTTAATTTTGAAACAGTCGAGTCTCGATGTTGTAGATGTTAAGTTATTCATGTGTAAATCATAGGCAGAAACTTGATGCCAGATTATTAGATTTTAATAAAACAACTAATCCTTAGAAATCGTGAAGCAGCTGCAGCCTGGTTTTAATCATTTGCTCGATATTTAGTTTCTAATGTAGCATACTAATAGTGTAATAAATGTAGTCATATCTAATTGATTTTGCACTATTTTAACAAATATGTGGAACAGTTAACATTAAAATTCTATTTAACATTTTTGGCTAGTATTCATCAGTAAAAATTTATTTTTCAATGTGGTTTTTGAGATGTTAACGAATGTTTTTGGTTACACAATATTAAAAATACCTCATTCTTACTTGCTGTAATATCTTTGGAAGGGAAAATGTCATTTTTCAAATCCAATACTGTACACGTATTTTCTTCAAAGGTATTAAAACTTATTTGTAAATATGCTATCACTGAAATCTATTACACATTTTGACAGCTGTGTGATTGGTCAATTTAACCGTATAATTTTCCTACATTTAGGCCTAAACTAAACGGAGATGGGTTTTGGTAGCCTAGTTTAAAACATTACACGGGCCTTTTACTATTGTCTTTTAAATCCACAATTAATTATTTAAAAAATTAAATTGTTTTGAATTTATTTTCAAATAAAGAATAAACTAGAATGTTTTCATAGAAGATTATTAAAGGGCTTGGTACATTTATTTATTCTACTGACATATTTTCAACAAGAGAACAAATATCCATAACAATTATTAAACATTGTTACGCTCTAAAAACAACTATTCATATTATTCTTGATATAACTCTTTCTAATTATTCCTGGGAACGTATACGTGAATATGAGAATTTAATTTTCTTCAACATGACATATTATAGTTTTATTTATGTGGTTATTTACTAATTTTTGGTACCGATTACCAAAAGATATTTATCTTTAATTTGGAGTGCTGATAAAGCTAGTTAATCATTATAACTATTTTCAACATTCAGATAATTAAACACGCATTGAATTAAATATCACATTCTATGTACTCTTTGGAATAAAACAAGAACAAAGAAAACTGAGCTAAATATGATTAATTTTACTATCTACTTAGGAGTACAATTGGCCATATCTAAGTTTTTATTTATTTATAGTTTAATATACGTGATACATTAAGCTTTCTTTGTGTTTTAAAAATTTGATCTGCCAAACATATATTTTTAAGAACAGCCATAGTATATCGGGAATTGTGTAAGATGCACAAACCTGTCATCCTAAGCCTACAAAAAACAAACGCCGGCACCACGTTGAGTAATGTTGATGATCTCAATGTCCTCGACCTTTTGCTTGACTGTTCCTGTGGTTGGTTTAACTTTATAATACAAATCATAAGTATTTTTACCATTCGCAATCTGTAAATCGAAGTTTTTAGTAAAATAGTTCAGATGTAAACAATGTTTTGGTTACGACACTTAAATGACATACTTTACCTACTTCTTGAGATATAGGTATATTCAAAATATTATGTCTTCGAATTTCTTATTATTTTTGGCCTTCGACAATAATGTGCAAACCAAAATTAATATCAACATTATTTCTAAGAAATAAGTCAGGCGAAAAACGTAGGATGGCCAAAATTATAGAAATAAAAGAGATAGCCACGTGCTTTTAAATTGCCATTAAGTAATTTGTAAAAATCAATAGACTGTAAAAAGAGTATCTTACAGAGCTTAATGGCAGAGGAAAAGCTTAATTAGCAAACTTCCGCTAGGTTGTTTCCGGGAACCGCATTCTCTTTGTAATTTTTATGATTTTTAAGTTGGGTTTATTGTTATTCTAGAACGAAAGTCACATTAAATTTCTCAAAAAAAATAATATTTGGATTTTTAATATGTATTCAACTAAATGCGCCGTTAAAATTTTAAATTATTTTGTGAATTAAACACCACTATGACGTGATGAGATATAAAAAGGTATTATGTGTATTATATCTCACATCATGTATCATGTTTCCATGTATATTAATGTACCCTAAATGATAATAAACATGTGCTAATATTTAATGGAAGGAATATCCTGATCGGAAACAAATATATCAAAGCCAGGATGACCACTTATGAAATATTAACAAATTCATCAAATATTTAGGGTGGGATAATAGTGTATTTAGTTATTTAGACGTTCAGGATTGAACATAATTTTTTAGCTACATCGTTTTTATAAAAATTGCCAGACTATTCATAGTGTTTAAACACAAAACTATAAGATTGATTAAATATAAAACCCCTCATAGCATTTATTAAGGTTGCATAAATAGATAAGCTTGCTCATCTGTATTTTTTTTATTTTTTTTTTCAAATAAAAACAACTGAATGTCATACTGTTGAAGACTTTTCTCTTAACATTAATATAAAGGGAATTCGTTAAAGGACATTTACTATTTTAGTTGTGCTTATATCATCCAGAAAAAGAGTTAAAGGTCTCTTAACGTAGTTCAATGTGTAGTTTTTGGAATGGCATTTTAATATTAAAGATTATGTATATTATATTAGACGTATTAAATATTATTTTCTATATGAGCATTTTAGATCATTGCTTTTAAAATAAGAGACTTGTATTTGTTAAAGCACATGTACTGGCTAAGTATATAAAAACATTTGTTTAATTAATGTGTTTTGATTTGTCCTTAAAATTTGAAATCTATCTCTAGACTCAAAACACTTTGTATTAAAACACATCTTGGTTCTATTTAACTTTTTCATTTGGTCCTTCTACCTTTGAAATCCTAAAAAGTCAGCCAGCTCTTTAAAATATTTAAAATATTGCAAACATTTACACAGTTCAATGCTGTAAAATTACAGGGTTTATAATTGTATATACGTATTTCAAATAAATATAAATATATAACAACAAATAATATAAATATTGTATATAAATCATTGCCGTATTTGTAGCAATAAAAATGCTTGGTTATTGGAAATAATATTTTTTTTCAATTAAAGAAATATGTGTGTCACAATAAATTGTTGAAGATAAACAATGCATTAAAAATGTGTTTCTCGTCATCATTAATACTAATAATAGCAAGAGCTAAATATACATTTAAAAAATAATTCTCAACAATACAAGGAAAGTATTTCTAATTTGTGAACTAATATTGTAAAGTAACGAGAATAGGCATTTCGTGTGCATTTGACAGGAGGTATTTTTGTACAAGGGTATGTAAGTGAAAAAGGCAAGCAAGCACTGTGTCACATGTAATGGCAGCCCATTATCAAAATGACTCACATTACATCGTTAGGAACTCATCCTGTAGCGAACATGTTAAGGTTATATTTGGCTACGGCATGGTAACACAAATATGTGTATCTACCTGAAGCATTGTATTAGAAAATATATTATTTCATAAAGTGGATTGTTTTTAACATAATAAAATGCTTTGGATAATCTGTGACCGTATCAAATCAATTTTCAAGATTGCATGCAATAAATTTGTTTGTAAAAAATTTTTTTTTGCTAAATTAAGCTATACAAATGTTTATAACACGTAAAAACTAGTTTGTTTAACACTTAACCATCCATTCTGTAAATACCAAGGGTAAAAAATAAAAATACTATATCTGATATAATACTGCGTATTCATTTATAAATTAACCTTTCATAACGTATGGTAGACTACACAACCTTTATTTCTACGTGATACATGTTTGCCTGGTCAAACTATCATCCAATCATAGTCTACTCATTTCAATTAGTTTCTTCAGTAGGAAGTACATTGCTGTTTCAAACAATAATGTAACAGACACAGACTGAAACTCTATTTCTAAGTTTGGCCGAATCAGACATGGATACGTGCCTCGTTTCTTATGCTAAACTTGAAGCACAAGTTGCCTCCAGTATCCAGAACTTGGGACAACTCCATAATGATGTGGCAACAATGGAAACCCTAGTTTTATTTAGTGGATTATTTAGCTTATTACTGGGCGAATAAAATAATATATGTCTGGATATTGTAAGGTTTCGCATTTGTTAACACATTCATATATATTTATACATGGACCTTAAAATATGTGTAGTCAAAAATGTCAATCTTTTAGTGTTATCTGAAACATTTTACAACGTTTTATCAAAATGGTAATATATACACTTTTTAAATCTTCATAAAAATATTACAAATACATAAGTACCCTTATGTGTTTTGTATTAAAATTAATACTTGTTTTTTGCACCAAACCAAATAGAATCAACTGTTTAAAATAAAAAAATAACAATATTAAAAAATTTAATTATATGTTTAATCATTAATTTACCATGCAAACGATAAAAAAAATAGCCTAATACAAATTATGTAAATATTAAAAAATATTAAAAAATCCAACATTTTATCAGAACTGAATTGTGACTTATTATTATCAAAATGCTTTTCAAAAGTTTTAAGGTTCGTAAGTTGGACGAGTTGGGAAGCGAGCTGGTCTAGTGGTAGAGTGCGTGGCTTCGGTTCAAATCCCGCCAATGACCAATAGATATCTATGTGAAAATGCCGCAACCCTCTAGGACTAGCCTCAAGTCGTGTGTTCTGTGCTTTAACCTTGACATCCTAAGATGTGAACTTAAAAATAAATAAAATAAAAAAGATGGACGAGTTGATAGCTTAATGCTTAATGCACATGATTGTGCAGGTTTGACGGACTTCAGATCCATGGAAGAAATTATTGCGTTCAGGTCCTATTGCCTGCAGCTAAATTTTATCAGCACATCTTATACTGTTCCTCTTGCTCTGCTGGATATTAAGCAAGTCACGAGGCCTATGTGACGTGGCAAATACAAGTTAAAATGGGCTGCCTAACTGATTAAAAAATCATTAAAGTATATATGATAATTGCGTAGTTTATACCTTTGCTAATTAACATTTTTAGATTAGTAGCTCCTGTATATAACCTTTTTAGGATTGTAATTGTTAAATCACCTTAAAACGTGTACCATTCTCTTATTATTGAAACAACGGCAACTTTGTAACAATGAAATCCTCTGTTAAAATGAGAAAAGGAAAGAAGTTTTATTGGAAGTATCATCGTACGTAGGTTCATTTCCATTATCCACTCAGCAAACGAACAACTCTACCAAACAAGCTTATGAAGCACTGTATTATATAACAGATCTTTTTTTTAAATAATATTTTTGCCTAAAGCGAGAATGATCGCTAAAAGTGCTTAAGTTTATTTATGCTAGAATAATTTGGAACCAAGACCGTAAGCAAAATAAGGGTAGGGTAAGAGTCGAAACAGAATATTATTAAGGCATAAGTTATAAAACCGAGGCGGTTTTCCAGGTCGTAAAATACAGTCAAAACGCAATGTATTTGCCCCCTTCGCTCCGATGAAAAATCAGGCGAAAGTCTTTAAAAATGTGGTGTGTTGGATAAAGGTTTATACTTCTCTCTTTTCACAACGCTACACAAATTGGTATTAAGTATGGTTAATGTGGTGCATTATTTTCGCAAACAAATAGTTTTATTATATTAAAAATGTTGGTTCACATTTTACACAGAGTAGTTCTTTTCATGTTGGTTGGGTGGTTTTACCAACCCCAACTAAAAACGAAACTGTGCACAAAATAATGTCCTTATGACTACAAACGGTAATTGGGACCGATATAAAACCGTGGTAAAATAATCCATAAAAATTCCCATAAGCCCCCACTATTTAATTGAGGAATAATAGTTTTCTACAAATAAGATTAGCCAAGGTAACAACTTTCAAAGTTCGTGTGTAAATTGCACCACTCCAAACTTCCTGCTAGATTAGCAGATTATGATGAGATAAATACAGACTCCAAGGAATATTCTAAATGTTAAGTTGTAGTTTTACCATTGAATTAAATGTTACAAATCTTTAACGTAAAGAGTAACTGAGTTTGCTATATCTAATTCGTTCTTATACCAACTAAAAACATTTAACGAATGTTCAAAGTCATTATTATTTACGGAACTGTAAAATATCTAAATTCGATTTATATAGAAACGTTAACTACTCAAGTGTAAAAGCAAGGCCCTGATTAGAAGTGTCAAGCTCCTTGGTTGACTCAATCTAGGCAAATAAAACGGTAAGTAGAAATGCAATTCCCCATTTAACTATTTAGGGAGGAAAATAGGTTTTATAGGTGATATTAATCAACACACTACTGTAATTTTGAAATTATCTGCAAAATATAATTTTTTCTACATTAAAGATGCTGTGTGTTTCAAGTCAGGTATATCAGTAGCAAACGATTGTTTTTTACTTCATATCCAAGTTGTTGGTTATTCAGATGAAGGATATCTGCACCTGACATCGGGACAATAATGGTTGGACCAACTGAGTTACGGACTCAGAGGCGGGTATAAGTCAATTTTTCTCCGCAAAAGCCTACATTTGTAATCTAAACTTGTTTTTTTTCTTTCAGGAAATAAGATCGAAACTTGCATTGCAGATATTAGCTATGTAACTGAACATTTATTAAACAGGTTGTTGATAACACACTTAACTTAGGTACTATTTATATACAAGATACCTGAATTCGGAATGTATAAGGTTAGGAAACCACACAAATTAATTATGTGTATAAAAATAAAATATGAAAAATCTGAATAAAACGCAGAAATTAGTATTTACACTTTTAGCTGGGACTTTTGTTTTACATAATTTAGTATAAAACTATTTCATGTTTTTTTGTATACGGAAATCACACGGAAGGTTTTTTATTTTTTTTTTTTTACATTATCAAAGTAGGTTTCTACATATAATCATCGAAGACCTCGTAAATGAGAACAAAATCAAGAACCTTATTTAGAGATCATGTTCTGTAATATTGTAATATTAAAATTGTATAATTACCTGCTAATCTACTAGAAAAATGTTAGAAATCAAGAAGGCTTATAGAATTCTTGGATATTTCAGTTGTGAGCCCTTGAAAAGTAATACATAACTTTAATTTCCATTAGTAAATAATTATGTTTTATTTGGTTCACGATATTACTATACAAGCATGTGGTCCTTATATTTGCTTTAACAACGATATTCCACAAGTCTTCATATGCAACAAAGATTATTTTGTTACAATTAAGTGCAATTATAATATTTATTTGATTATAAATTGTTTTTACAAAATGACCAAACATAATCGGTAATCCAACTCGTGTAACATTTTGTAAGCTTGGAACGCAGTTGTATTAATGAAAGTGGCTTCAAGTGTTGTAATTTAAAGTTATCGACAGTGAAATAGTTTATGAACATTTTGATGGTATTCCGGATTACACCTTGTTTTCCAACAACAAATCCACTATTCTCCTAAATGTATCCGTCAAGCCTTACCCATTACTGAGTAATTTACATAATAAAAGACCGATTCGGCATCAGGGAGCTTTCATTCAGATGCATAAAACTCTGGAACACACTTTGACACAATTCATAAGCTTTTTCGTCAACATAACAATATACATTTTGAATTTAAGGCAGGTTTCGTAATATCCTGGTATTAGCTGGCAATTTATGTTAGTTTTGATTCAAACTATGTTATTTGTATATATTTTTTTTATGTTATATTAGATAGAAACGTTGAATGTTATAACGACTTTTAACCTTATGCTAAGTTAAGCTCAGCGTCCCGAACCGCATGCTTTACCTCTTCATTTGTTTGTCTATTTAAAACAGATTATAATTAATTGTCAAAACGCCAAGTTCTGCAGTATATTGCTATTACTGTAGTTTAATGGTGGCTATAGATTAAAACTTTGGTTAAAATGTTTTTATATAAAAGTTTTATAGGTAACGTATATAAGCGTTTCTACATAAAAGTTATAAAATATTTATGAAAAAGTGTTAAAAACTTGTAAATGTTTAGTTTTTTCTCAATTTTTGCATATATCGTCCTTTTCTATGACCTATTTACAATAACTTGTCAAATACGTGTACACATATTTGAACAAGCTTGTATTATATGAAACATTGTTTGATTCGTTGGTTGAGGCTATTACTGATTTTAGCGTTTACAAATTTGCACCGTATTTTAAGTATGACTTCACTACTTCAAGAAGGTAGTTTTACTCATAAGACTGGCTTATATAGGCGAAGTTTGTTTAGCTGGGTCTACGGATTTTCTCCCCTTACTAACTATATCAAACTGACCGTTTTCCTACATTTTTCTAACTTTATCAGGACCAAAGCGTTACACACATTTATGATTTGGCAAGGGTCAGAGTTTATCGGGAGCTTGAGGTCGTAAAGTGTTTTCAAGTTGTAAACCAACGAACTTGTTCTCGGCTGAACATGAATCAATTTTGCTGGAAAATGTTTCACTGTGTGTTATATACACAACGTGATATGGTTAAACGGTAAACATTATTTTTATAAACAAATGTATTGTTTCTGAGGATTTGTAAATACTTGTTTACACCTGATTCGTTACAGTATAATTTAACCGTTAACAATTTTCACTGTAAAGATTATCGGGTGTATCGCTAGTTTCTAGTTCTTGACTCTTTTAAGATTAATTGAAAAAGAATTTTTTTTACAAAAGTAAGATTTTTTCACCATGGAAATATATTTCGTCATTGTTCGTCGAAAGTTAGCAATGATAAAACACATGACATTAAGGGCAACAATTTTTTTTTTTATTTTTAGACAACTATAAAGTTTATTAAAATAATTAGTGGTACCGAACTAAAAGTCGGCGTATTACAATGTTTTCGGAAAGATAATTAGCAAGTTTCCGTTACGGATTTTCCGGACACCGCTTTCTCTTTATAACTTTTAATAACTAAAAGTTGGCTTTATCATCTTTTCCGGTCCCAATGGCAATACAAAATTTTACCTGACAACCTGAGTACAAAGATGTACAGTTGTCTGAGGTACTTTTTAAGCCAGTCACAGAAATACTATAGCTGTGTACTAAGTATCATCAAGTATTTTTAACAAAATTAGCTATTATTATAATGGCACAAAAATCAACCCAAAATTTAACTCTTTAAACTAATCAAAGCTCCTGGTTGCATTTTATACCGAATTATAACTATAAAGTTTTCAATATTGTATTTAATTTTACTAATTTTTATTATCTTTGAGTACAATTCCGCATTTGGGATGTAGACGGTTAGCTTTTATAATATTTATCGTCGTTTCTGGCTATTATGCTGATTATAAAAATATATTTGCAAAGAAAAGTAAAATACATATTTTTGTAAAATACCAAGTTTAATGTCATTTTCTAGGTGTACCAGTGTTTTGACGAGTAATTTTAACTATTTCTGGAACCAACATAATGACTGTTTAGGCCCTGACATGAAACAACATAATGGCACGTATATCCAATAAACAGACACTGTTATTAAAAAAATACATTGTGAAGCTTACATTATTATGTTGATTCTTCTATTGTACTTCAATAGAGACAAGCGAAATACACGTATTAAGTTTTATATCTAAAACTTAAGCATAGATAAAATAAAATACCGGAAAAGAAAAACCAATTTTTTTAAATATATAAGTTCGTATAAGTATATTAAGTATAAGTAATCGGAAACGAACACTTCTAAGCCAATGATCAAATATTGACCACTGATTAAATATTAACTAGCACAAGTTTTAGTATAACAAATATTATTTTGATCAAGTTTCTACATTATTATGTGGTCAAGCTGTTTAAAGACCACCAACTGTTTGTTATTGCATAATTTAGCTTAAATACAAATCCAATATTCCAAAGGTCATATTTTAATCAAACTGTATAAAGACATATGTTTAACTACCTTTATTGAATGTGTATCAGACAGGGTTTATTTGTTTGCTAACATTTAGTAGTAACATGTACTGTTACTACGTAATCTAGGCCTTTTATTTGTAGTTGTTTAGAAAATAAGCGAAATAAATTAACTGAAACTTGATTTATTACAATGCATACAGGATCACATAATTCACTCATTTATCGAATTACACTTCAGTATTGGAATTGTTGCCTTGAGTGCAGCGAGTGCAGCCCTCTTCCACTCAATTCTCGTACAAAAGAGTGAAGCAATACGAACCTTTGAACTTCAATATTAAGAACATTGCAAACCAATATTTAAAAAATATATTTTACATTACCATACTAATATCTAAATGAAGTAATAACCCAAACAATAAGACTGGATCCTGTCAAATAAATTGAAACCCATAACTACAACACTAGATATAAAATGACTTCTAACCCAATATAATCTAAATCAAACCACGAACGAGAATTCCAAAATATAGAACTATTTCCAAACCAGCTTAAAAATATTCTAAATAACAGACGATTCTCCACTCAACTTAAAGATTATCTCCTAGGACGCCCCTTCTACATCTCGGATGAATCATTGAATAGGAGATAATATAACAACTCATAAGCCATAAAAAAGACAAAATAAAAAACAATTACGCCTCTTCTAATCTTGATGACTTGAGGAGTAAGCAGTAAACATGGGTTTTTTAAGCGCTAATCCAAATCTTGTTTTGTGTTGACAAACGCTCATACCGGAACAAAGCTATGCTGTTTGACTTCCGTCGACACCCGATATGAGTTAAAGTTATCTGATAATATATGAGCAATGTGCAAAGAGCGGTGAAAACTAATTTGGTTGGTCATCTGCTGAACACTGCGTGTGATATTAGGGTGTAAGAATAGCGAAACACGAATGCGTATTAGGCGTTACAATTCTCATTAGGCAAATACTTGGCTCTTCTTGTTGCGTTAGAAAGATATTTCACTACGTGATTTTAAAACCAACCAATGTATATTGAAAAGATTTTATTTACACTCCAGAACTATATATTATTTATTAACCTCATAGCTCAGATTTTGATCAATCTTATTCATTAAAGTATAAGACGCGTATGAGAATAAGTTGGTAGTTTTTGTAAATAAAAACAAAACATAATACTTGTTGTAATATAATTTAATAATTTAATTTATCAAACTCATGCAGTAAATAATGTTAATACTATATATTTTTAAATGACATGTAAATCTAGTTCAGGTTGGGAGAGTTTTGACAAAAGTTGCAGTTCTGGTTTCAATAAAATTCAAACAAACTTGTTGACTTGAGTTGATGAGGTGCTCTGATTTAATCTCGTCTTATATTTGTCATCATCATGGAACCACAAGGTATGTTTAAAATACATGGTTTATAAATGGGGATGATACGTATTTATTTTTTTTATTATAAACTACTTGTATTGTAAAAGTATTATTATTATTATTATTATTAATAGATATGAAGTATTCTTAACTCTTTCAGAATCTTTGTGTTGAAAATTAAAATTTATCCAAACTTATCAAAAATATATCCCTAAGGCTGTTCTTTCTGGCTACGAAGCTTATTAACATAGGCTATACAAGTAGTTTCATTTAGGCCCCAAAAATCATATTCTAACAGGTTTGTTTTCTATGCATTTCTGAACACCTCTCTCAGACCAAATACTTTTAATCAAGAAAAACATAATTATAAAGGTTACACGAGTCCTTAGAAATATAAGTTTTAAAAATTATTTGTAGTGTCGTTAATTGTTTCATCGTTACTTCAAATGAATAATTCCAAATATGGGTGTTCTCTCATTTTACTTTACAACATATGACTCAGCCTTCTACGACGGCTTCGTCGTATTTCTACCCTTACGTATCGGTGCCAAACTGATTAACTTCCTACAGTTAAAACCCAACTCGTTTTTCCTTAGACAGCTTGGCCACACTTCCATTGTTACTTTTATCTAAATTTGATTCACAGTAAAACCTGAGTTAATTATGAATTTTTTAAAATCTTTAGAAAATTATATCCGACATCTAAAGTTTGCATTAATATTCCCCTGATGATATTGATGAGGGCTATTTTAAAACTTCAGGTTATGAGGGTAAAATTAATCTATATTTTTGATTTTTATATTTGATTCACACAAAAAATAAGTCATACAATATATTTTAAGCCTAGTGTAAGAGCAACCCTGGTTTTTTCCAAGCACAGGATAATATCGAAACTATTAAATAATTAATTCTGAAAAGGAATACATGACCAAATAAGAAATTGAATTAATTGATTCCAATAGTACTGTAATACAATCATTTATACCATAGGATACGTTTGTATGCCAAATAAAGATTCCACTAAATAATCAATATAGCATTTGGTGCATAATTTTCACAACCATAATGGCTCATGTATAAAAAACGATTGGTGTAAGAAAATAATATAAGAAAACATTTTACTCTGGAGTTCCTAAAAGATTGTGTATTGTGGAGCAAACCCAAACCATTATTTATAACAAGTTGGTCGATGACAGCCGATTATACAATACCATTCGTTGTCCGTCAGTTACTTGGAAAAGTGTGTGTTCTATGGAAAAGTAATGGAGAATTCAACGTTGGACAGTTCAACAATTTAAATTTAACAAAGAAATGTTAAATTCCTTATTTGGTATGAAAAAACCTTTACACGTTTTTGTTACAAAACAATATGGTCGTGTGAGAAATGCACTCGTAAATCTTATACATCAATTAAAATATTAATTGAATAATGAAAATATTTCATATACATTAATGCAACAATCATTAAATATAAATTTCTAAATATGAATATACTATTTAAAGACCACATTATCAAACTAACTGCATTGGAAATATACTTACAGCGCTTTTCTCAGAAAAAAATAAACGTTGAACCTACAAAACTCATTCACTCCTTTGAAAACATCAAATTAAACTTTACTGAATAAAACCATAAATCGTAATAGCTTAAGAGCCATAATCGAAAAAAAGGCCACAATTTACAATAAATTACAATAAACTAAATAAATTAAATTAAATAAATAAATAATTAAATAAATTAAATTTTGGTGGAATACACTATTGAATGGGAGCGATTTTATTAAGTCCTTCTGATTTTACATTTCATTGACATGAACAAATTGATTTATTAAGTGAAATCATACAAATAAACGCAGTGTAAGAAGCACTGGGAAGTTGAATATTAATATCCATTCGATGGTATCTTGCATGATTGGCTTTTTGAATTTATATTTTTTTTTAAGATTTATTAAATATTGTTTACTCTTACTGTAGCCAACAAATATGCATTTTAGCATTAGCATATATGTTATTTATGATACTTAGACCTGAATGAGAAGGTTTTAAATGGTTCCAATAAAATTTTGTGAATAAATTAAATTATTCCAACGATATTAAAATCTACCATGGACATTGCATATGTTGACAGACCTGATTGCTGCACAAAAGATCCATTTTATTATTAATACATTTGAAATATAGCACAGTGTTTTTACAAAAACGTCTGTTCGTTATCCTTTATGTGCTCATAATGGATATGACATCTTAATAAACAAGTAATAAATCAATAAAAAACAATTTAGAGTAAGATGAGCTGCCATAGTAAACAGTTAGTCCTTAAAATAAATTGAATAATAATCACGAAAGATGTTACGTAAAATTTTAGGACGGACAGTTCAATTACTTGAAGCCATTCGGTTTTGACACATTTATAACCAAACGTTCAGAAATACTTCTTCTTGATTTGACAGATATCTAAACGATCCAGTAATAATGGGTGTCCATTGTCCAAGGCTATATTTTAAATGTTATTATTGCAACCTACTTCTTTATATTAAAACAATTTATATTTCTATTTTACATTAAACTATTGTAAAGTTTATTTGCAGTTTTTGGGGTATTATCGAAGCTATTAATATGTATTTATTTTGTTTGAAGATTAATTTATTTTTCTCCAATTCTACAATTGTAAGGGTTCTCGATTTATTATTTAAATGAATGTAATTATTATTTTATCAAAGCCTTCTATTAAAAATATGTTCTGTCAATAGAAAAAATTATTTAAATCTATAGTTGGAGAAGTACTATTTCAAATATCTATAAAACTAGCTGTACCCGCGGGCTTTGCCCCGTTTAACTTCACAAGTGAGCTCGTTCGCATGGCTCAATCACGTCCCGGTTGAAGTTCGTTCGCTACGCTCACTCACCTTTAAGTTGGAGCTCGTTCGCTCCACTCACTTGCCTTCAGGTTAGCTCGTTCGCTACGCTAACTCGGTTCCAGGTTGAAGTTCGTTCGCTACGCTCACTCACCTTTTGGTTGCAAATTGGCTGTAGTCATAAATTTAAAAAAATAATAGTGCTGCACCCTGTTGGTAATCCTTGTAACTTTAATGCTATTGAACATCATAGAACAGAACCAACTTGTTCAATTGAAACAGCTGTTAAGAAATTCCTTTTAAATATGAAAAATCATAAGGTTAACATGGGAAACTCCAGAGCCACTGGGGCGGAGCCCGAAAGCCCGATCAGAATAAAAACTACTTAGTTTTTCTATTTAATGCCCAAAGAATCGGTGTACCGAATTTCAGCCTCCTAGGTAAATGGGAAGTGGGAGAATTAGTGATGAGTGAGTGAGTCAGTCAGTCAGTGAGGGCTTTGCCTTTTATATATTTAGATACCGACATTCCAACGCATCTTATACGTTACAAATTTGATATTCTACGTTTTTTTTTAATAACCGCAATAGCAAAAGCAATAAGTTACACTTATTAGTTTCAGCACTAATATAAATTTTTATCTGGTTCCGGTTATATTTTATAACAACGAAAGATTTATACAACAAAATATCCATTCCGATTGATTTTTATTTCGTTCATGGCTGCATTTTATCACATTCCAAACTACAAATTGTTATTCAGTACTGTTATAGACCAAAGTTTGTCCCAATGCTAAACTTACAGTTCATGTTGCCTCTAGTTACCAGAACTAAGGACCAGTAATGTTGTGGTGACAACTTTCGAAAACTCAATTTGGCAATGTGACAGTTAGCGCTGTAGTGGGTGTTATAACATGTGACGTTTTTATTACTTTAATTTCATAGTTTAACTGCATTAAAACTGAAAACAACGTACACACATAAGAATCATTAAAAGTGCATTTTTTCTCTTTTTTTGTGACAATCGTTAAGGAAAATTTGATTATACTCCTCTGGTTCAAAATAAATATGTTTCACAAATTGGCTCAACACATGAAAATGGTTGTTAGAAGTATATAATCAAGAGTTTTTTGTATAAGTACATAGGAATTTCATAGTTTTTAAGCATATATTCATAATAGCCTAAATCGTAGTGAAAATCTACAAGCTAAACGATCTAGTGTTGTTTTTGTTTTAAGTACATTGGAATGATTATAAATTTGTAATCATTGGATCAATACATAACTTGTATAAAGCATGCTGTATTCGTAAGGAAGTGTATGAAGAAATTAAATGTGCAAAGTTTTAGAATTGAAACAGTACAATTAACGAGAACATATTAACAAGAAAATTGTAAACAACATTTTAACGGTTCTTATTTAAATATAACACATGTAATTTACTAAATATATTATCACAGGATTGCTTGTAAAGATAATATACTGTGTTAGCATGTGAAGGTTATACAAGAGTTATTGGCAATATCCTTACATGTATCTTCATTACCAATATCCGTACAATATGGAACTTAACTAGCGTAGCAACAAAATTAGTCTTAACACATACGATTCATCCCATAATTGTTTTGAGTTAAAGTAATATTTAATTGTATGCTGATAACGGATTTAAAATTTGTTTTAAACACGGCTGAAACATTAAAAACTGTTGTCGAGAAATCTTTATAAAATGCCTTATCTAGAACTCTCTTTAATTTCTCTGATGGAGGAGTAGGCCTAGTATCTATTTTTTAACATTCATGGTACTTCAAGATTGCATAAACATTTTATTATTGCTAATTTAAACGTCATTTTAAAATTCTTATATAATTTACAATAAAAATACCACACAAACATTAAGGTGTTGTATGGGATCCTACTTATAAATTGTCAAATTAAAATTAAAACATTTTACCAAGCAAAAGTTTAATGAGCATACGTAGCTTAATTTTTAGGTTACAGAATTCCACTAAAGGTATTAAATATAGTCTATCAAAAATATTCCAAAACCATATCAGTAGCGAATGATTGTACTTTATTCCAAATCCAATTTGTTGGTTATTCAGATGGAGGATATCTGCACCTGACGTCTGGACAATAATGCTTGGTCCAACTGAGTTATGGACTCAGGGTGGGAATTACTTTTAGAGTAAGGCTTCGTGTCTTAACATTGGTCTTTATATACAAACTGAGCTTTATCTTATACTTATATCAAAAACCTGTCTATTAGGTTAAAACACTACTATATACACTATAGTGTATACTATATACACTACTATATATTACTCATAACGATTACTTACATAGTTTTGTATATGGTATTAACGCTAAACCATGGCTAAAATTAGTTCCATTTATTTTGTTTTTTTTTATTAGAAATTTGTATGAGTAGTTGTTAAAAACCACCTCTATTGGATATTTCAATCTTTTTTTTCAAATTTAGCTAATTTCTTACTCGGTTACTATTAGTTTGTAATAGTTTTTTTTTTTTTTTTATTAAAAAAAGAGGTTGGCGGCCTCTTTTAACCTTGCATTTGCCCGTCCACATAGACTAAGCGCCCGTGCGAGGATCGTTTACAGCAAAGCAAGGAGTGAGCCAGTACAGTACAGAGGTGAACAGTACTGATCAAATGTTATCGGCAGTGACCAGGATCCGAACCCACGACATCGCTGCCTTGGGCCCGAAGTCCGCGACGCTACCGACTGAGCCACCGACTCACTAAACCCTGGACTTTAAGGCCATTAAACCCAGGCTGGTTTTTTTTATTTTCGATAAAGGGATTTTAATTATATGGATCAACGTATTTCATAATAAAATTATGGTTTATTAGGAAAACTATTTGCAGCACAACAAGGTTTATCACGGTCTATTTTATAGCTCGTTAACGTTTGAAATCATTCATAACACGCTCAATAGAGACATGACTACCTATTTAAACAATGGAACAGTACCAAACAGTATGCATTACAGATTTATACATTCTTATAGGGAAATAAAATAGTTTAATTTCAACTGTCTTTTTGTCTATGTAATTTTATGGCTAAGGATTTGTCTTTAAACAACTACTGTTTGTGATTATAATGACATCAAACCCAAATTCTAAAAGGTGGTATTTTATTTGCAGGATTTGTATAGTAATTAAAGCTTCTAGGAACACTTGAATTTTTAGTATTGTCTTACAAGGGATTAAATGGATTTTAATGACGGCTGGATATCAATTTCTTAACAGAAGAACCATACATTACAAAGCTTCCAATTGGGGTATTGTTTTTAAATACAACAAATCACTAAATGGTAATAAAAGTGGCATTTGCAAAAATTTTTCTTTTGGGTAAAATAATATTTACAGACACTTTTACCTAATAAAACATG
The DNA here is from genome assembly GCF_028750875.1 of Macrosteles quadrilineatus. NCBI lineage: Eukaryota > Metazoa > Arthropoda > Insecta > Hemiptera > Cicadellidae > Macrosteles > Macrosteles quadrilineatus. The sequence goes on along the minus strand of NW_026542595.1, from coordinate 144,494,443 downwards.
TACATATTAGTTAATTAATTACCTCAGCAGTTATCTGCAATGGATTGTTTAAATAAAAACATGGTATTGTTTCACAAAAATGAATTTTTAGTTGATAGATTTTAGATATCATCTGGTCAAAAGAAGCTACTACTACTAATAATAATAATAATAATAAAGATTTTTTGGGGAACCACACAATTGTAGGTTACCAAACCTTGTGGTTACATAACATTTCATTGGGTCAATATACAAAAATTAAAAAGTTCCGTTCGCCATAAGGATAATTGTAGATCATTGTTTAATTATGGGGAGATGCCCACTTTTTAGATTTAATGCATTTTATATGATTAAACATCGTGTTGCTTAGGTACCATTTAAGAAAGAACCCTTTTAGCTATGCATATCAAATTTTAACTACTTATTTGTATTGACATTTAAGACAAACTGTACTAATTTAAATATGTTCTACCAAAAAAATCATATTTTATCAAGATTTTTAAAATATATAATTTTTTCACTATTTTAAAAATATTAATTAATTTTATTGTAAATGTTTTTTTAAACATAGAAGCAAACTTTTAGTACACTTTGTGGGCCATGATGTCCTAAGTAACAGAAAAAAAATTGAAGTCAGTGGTACTTATAGTAGTCTGGAAAATGGTACCTAAACATTAAAAAACACAGTTTCGGAAAAACTCATTTAAAGTCAAGCCTAGGCCTACCCTATGCCACATTATTCCTCATCACAAACAGCACTATAACACTAATGTTTGGTTTAATATACAGGATACTGAAATATATTTCATAGTTATCAGTATGTTATGATGACACAAACCCAGTCTGCAATTTTACCAAGCAAGATAAATATAAGTAGGCCTATTACATTTAGTTATTTTTGCGTTTTATTAAGAATAAAAAAAAATATTTATATAGTATTTAGGTTGGTTGTCTTGTGACGTGTATGTGATTCAATAATTCAAACTTCCCATTATATACTCTTAATAATTGTATAAAATAGTTATAACCAAACTTGGTTTGTGGATTATTTTATTTATTTAGTTTACCTACCATCTTAACGCCGAGCATAAAAGTATTGTGTCGTTCAAAACAATGTAACAAAATACTTACACAATGCAATGAAGCAGTGTTTTGCGATGCTTGGAGTCAAAAAGAGTTTGAGTACTTATAAAACATAATACTTAAAGTTTACCAAGCCACTTTGGAAGAATTACATGGCATATTTAATATAACGGGTACGAGAGCACTAATAATACAGAAGTCAATCTTATAAACCTTATTCCAAGATATCTTTTGGTGCTTCTTACACTGAATTTATATTTGTAGGATTTCAATTCACAAATATAACCTGCTTGTGTCAAAGTAAAATTCAACTATTTAAAAGGTTGATTGAAGTCAAATTCCTATTAAAATTAAATTACTGTATATTGCGTTTTATATAATTACATCTGTTGGGTTATGAATAGGTAAATAATATCAAATCTTTTTAGCACTGATTCCTACCCGTAACTTAATGTGATTGACTTTTTATTCAGTAAATAAAACATTTTTCTTTTTGCAGAATTTGTGTATTTGATGAGTTTTCTAGATGCTATGAATGCTATACTTAAGCCTCTTTTCAAGGCTTTTCAGGCTTTTCGCAAAATGAAATTGTTCATTACAGCCCGTTGTAGGATTATATAATTCAATTTAAACGTAATTTATTAACGTTTTAGAATATATATTTTTATTCTAAGAAGCTACCATACCCATTGATGAATTCTTTAAACGATTAAGTCATCGGAATAAGAAGTAAAAATAATTAAAACCCTTATAATAAATATAGTTTTTAACATTATTAGTCAAAATGTGAAATTCACCCAATACTTAAATCTAACAGAGAGAACAAAGGGATTGGATAAGTGTCAAAATTAACTTATCAGGACAGATACTTGTTTTTCACGTCGGAAGGTTCAGCAATTTGGCACCAAAATGTCAGGCTAGAAATACGAGAAGGCCATAGTAAAGGGGTATGCAATAAATTACAGTATAGCGAAGGGAGATCACTTCATCCAATGAAACACTTTGAAAAATTAAAGAGTTATAAAAAATGTGTTTCATGGTTAAAAACTTGATTTTAAAAGTGAAAGCTACGTTTTTATTGTATTAGTTAATATACTTAGTATGGATTTTAAAATACATTTTCTCCTTAACCATAATAGTCCTGCAAATCTTATACACCCAATACCTATTTAATGTCGTATTTAATGCATAGCTGTAAAATCCGGGGTTAAAATAAGATTAACTCCATCACTAATGCATTATTCAACAAATAAATAATATAAGCAAATCTGTGGCAGCAATAGACGTTGAATTGAGCTTTCAATTGTCAACTTGTTATAAATAATTGTGTGCTGACAATACAAGCCCTATTTTGTTGATATTTATAGATTTTTGTGAGTAAATTTTAAAGTGTATATACACAACACTCGCCTTTGGCTTGCTGGGGGCTCCGCCCCCAGGCCCCCTTTTTTGGTAGGGGGTAAATAGAAATGGGCCATGGCGCAAGACCTGCAATTGAGCCAAATTTAAGATCTTTAGCTATTTTAGAAGTGGGTAAAATTGATTTAGACCGATGGACCTGTAGGAATAACATTGGGGGGGGGATTCTATATTTCGTTGGGGAGGGAGTTATATTTGTAAAATGTCACTTTTCGGAAAGGGCGCAAGATCTACAATCATTCGTCCGAAATAGCAAAATACCAAATTAAAACTTTTAATGGTAATTGGATGTCAACATAATGTTACACAAATACTTATATATGCACACCAATAAATTGGCATTGTTGTTAACCAAGAGTTAATGATAGCATTGCTCTTTGAATCAAAAATATTTTTAGCTAATCCGTACAAAATCCTGCATATACATAAATCCTGCATATATTAAAATGTACTTTTGACTAAAATATACTTAGCCATACTGCAGTAAAGACAGGCGTTTTTAATGTATGCATAGCGGGTCTAAAATAGCATTTTTACTCCCTATCCTTTCTAGTTTCAAGGAAGTAAAAATCTGCTGTTGTTAACAGTTGTAAATTTCGATTGTGGTAATCTATCGTTTGAAATTAATCATCCATTGTTTTATTAGGTAAGTTTTTAGCCTATTGCTGTCGATCATTCTACGTATCTATGGTATAATGTAATGTAACACAATCGTAATAGACGAAATGATAGAATCACTTACTAAACAGCTGCTTATTTACATGATCATATTTGAACACAAGCTGAAAGTCGTTTTGAGAGGTTATCTTTGCATAAACATTATTTCTTTTTCTAGCTTTGTTTGTTAATTAATTATACAATATGACAAATAATATTGTTCACCACACGGGCAAAAGGTGTTTTTTTAACCCTCACTCATTTTCCGACCTCGGCTTCACCTCGATCGTAAAACTTGACCTCGGGTCAAAAAGTGTCACTTTAGGCCTTACTGATGAATACTATTTTATCACCCAAAGTCTAAATAAACTTGAACTTAAGTAACACAAAAATGGACAATGGTTCCAAAATAAGGACACATTAAGCGGCACATGCTGTGATTATATGACGTTTAAACGGGCATACATTTAATTTTAGTTGTGTGTCAATGGCATGAACGTTTGATGATCGATTCTCTAGAAGGTCAGTTAATTTACATGATACCAAACAGTGTCGTTGACATGAGTGATTAATGGTACAATTTGACATTGTGTGTCATTGATAGTTAGAGGATGTTGAAATGTGTTTAATTTTTCTATAGGATGTGTTTAACAAGCGTTTTCTTATCAAATATTTTATGCCAGTTGTATTTTAGTGTAAAGTATTTTTGAAACTTTGTTAAAGATAACGTGATATATAATTTTATCAGTTTTCGTAGATCGTGTATGGTAAATTTACGATTATTTTTATTTGTACGTATCAATGTATAAGATATCTAACGAAACCATGCCTATCTTGTTTGTTTTATGTTGAGTAAGTTTATAATGATATTTTTTCCTGAGAAAAGTCATTATCTTTTTAATGGCCCACAATTAGGCACAGCTGTCCCTGATGATTGAGATGCTAATAAATTGGGTAGTGTTGCTTTCCCAAAAGTAGGCCTACTGAAAATGTCGAAGAGTTTAGAAAAAGGGAAAATTATTAATAACTTAACCGTTACCCATGCGTAGGTTCATTATTTATTTACATTTACTTTATTTACATAAATGTTATCTTAAAGTATTCTGAAAAAATACAATTATTTTTAAGTACTCGGGCTTAAAACAATGACACGAGATGCGTTTAATGGATGAATTAGAAGCAAAAGGTGCTTTAAAATGCCATTCCAGCTTCACGATGAGTCTCGTATATCTTGACGATGGAGTTGACGTAGGCTGCGGTTCTCAGGTCAAGACCCAGATTGTACTGCTGCGCTGTTCTTTTGATTGCCTGAAAAGAAAATTTTGGCAAATAATTGCTGTACCGTCGATTTAAACCATTGAAATCTACCAAAATTATTCTTGTAAAAATTATATTCAACTGAACTCTCTCTTAGTTGAACCTTGAGATTTTTGTTCTATTTTATATTCAATGTAATCAATGATTGGCAACATCCAAACCCATTTGATAGAAACCTAATTTTGGGAACCATATTATGTACACTTTCTTCACAATCTGTAGCAAATTGATTTTACCTCACATTTTTGGAAATTTCCTGGAAGTATTTGTATCCATAAAAAACTATTAACTATACGAGGTATTTTAATCCCCATGTAAAACAATATTTTCCGTTGGTTGTGCCTTAGAATCCTTCCAAATTATTTCGTATTTAGTTCAACTGAATTACATAAGAAAAAGGTAATTAGAAATATTACTAAGCAAGTTTGTTCGATTACAAATTTGTGTGGGGCTACCATATACATTTACTATTTTATTTATGTGAAAGTGGATGTCTTTTACCTAAGATTTTATTTTGGGCAGTGCATCAAATTAGAATTAACATCCAATGGTTTAATATACAGGTTAAGCGAACCATGATTATCTTACCTTGGCAGATCGCTCCATTGTGTAGTCCAGCCCGGAGTGGACAATGTCTTTCTCGGAAGCTCCCGCAATTCTCTGTTGGAAAGCATCTGAAGGAGTCACGGGGATCTTTCCTCCCTGAGCTCCAAACTTTCGCTCTAAAGACTCCTGGACGGATTCTGAAACGTAACACATTGTCTAAAGTTTCATACAAAATAAAGCTGTGCATTTAAATTGTTTCTACACAAACCTCCGAGTGTGCAAAAAATCTTTTAAATTATGTAAACAAATTAAAATGGTATACCTAGCAGGTGGTAGTTGGACTCCCGCTCGTACTTGAAGGTAAGTCTACCGTAGGACACATGGTTGAGGTTCTTGAGCCACTCAAAGAAGGAGACGGTGACTCCACCAGCGTTGAGATAGAGGTCGGGGATGACGAGTTTGTTGTTCTCCTGAAGGATAGCGTCTGCTGCTGGCGTCGTGGGGCCGTTAGCGGCTTCGCCTATCACCTAAACATACATAATAACATACATTAATATGTGTCGATTTCCATAGAAAACTTCTCAATATTTCTTCATCTAGTGATGTAATTTTTTAAATATCCTAAGTTTGTCATAAGACATATGGGAATATTGGGGTCTCAATGTTCTCAATGTTGGTAAACATAAATAAATGTAAGTAAACATAAAAGTGTATTTGTTCCTTTAGCAGGTATTAACGGTTTTGAAATGTAGGTAAAAGCATATCATAATGTAGATGGTATAGTAGGTGTCTTACTAGCAATGCTTAGGAGTATGTATATTTGACCTTTTGGCCAATAATTTTCTCATTTGTTCATCAACATACATGAAGTCCCTAAAATAACTTAGTATTACAAAAAACTTAAGGTTTGTTTCTTAGTTTTTTTCTTCGTTGGTTATTTTTGTTCTTAAAACTTACTCATCGTATATGAAACCTGTATCAAACAAAATTTTGAAGCAAATGGGAGATGCACGTAGATTTAAAAATATTGTTAATGTTGGTTTTCATAAAACTAGAAGATGAAATCATAGTCCGAGTTTGAATTATCAATGTGACAATAACAATTACAGTGTAATTTTATTACTGGTATTCAACAGGGTGAGGTGATCATTAGGGAGTAACACTACAGTTGCATACAAATGATCTCTTTTCATTTATCTACTTCACGCTCAGCGTCTGTCTCATTAAGAGTATTCCCTGTGTAACCCAAGCGAGGATAACAATAACTAAAGCATGTCTGACCTTGGCCTTGATCTTGTGCGCGTTATCTTTAGTGATGACCTTCTCCAGAGCCGCTGGAATAAAGATGTCGCACTCCTCGTACATCAGACTCTCACCTCCGTACGGTTTTGCTGAGGGAAACCCTTTGATTGTGCCGTAGTTGATCCTGTAGTCTTCCAGAGCCTAGAATATATAGTTATCATATAAAATTATACTACAAGGGGACCCTACTTTAGCGGACCTTACCAAAAAACTAGCTATTTAGAATAAACTTGTTTTTATTTTACTATTCAAACTGCTTTTTTAATTTTTTTTTTTTTTGGGGGGGGGGAGATTTTTTATACCCACTGTAAGAGTCTGGTAAAACACAGTTAAACCATGCTTTCCACAAGTACTTTTAATTTGTATTTTAATTTTTGTCAATAGTTTATCTTGAGTGTCAAATATGATGATGGAGTGCTTCAAAGGAATTTGAATTTTTTTTCCTATAGCACCCATCCCTTTATATGTATTGTACATCAATTCTGTGGTTTGATAATTCCAAAACTTAAAATCTGTTTCTTACCTTAGGGTCGATTCCTTCAGGGTTGAATATTGAGCCATTGTACTCCATGACTCCAATACACCTGGCACCAGCTCGGTGGAGGTATCTCATAGTGTGAAGACCCACGTTACCGAATCCCTGTACAGAAATCAAGATGGTAAGATGAATCCTTAGAAGAATATTATTAAACAACAGTTAGTTTTTTAGGAGATATATACAAGTAATATTCCATACCCAGCTTTTTTAAGACCAACGCTGGGATATTTCATGAGATAATATACTCTTTGTATTTTTCTTCTGGTTAAAATTTGCCGGTGGCGCAAAAATATTTTTTAATTTTTTTTTTCTAGACAGCTTCCTGTATATTTTAAGCAAATGATAAGAAACTATTCAATTCTAACACCGTTTTTGGAAACTGAAATAGACATCTCGTAGTTGATTAACCAGTGGATTAAGCCATTGATAATCAATCCACTAACAGGTGTGTTATTGCCTATATTTGATTAAATTTTACCCTTCACTTTTGGGACTGAAATAGGTAATGTTAATTAAGTGTTAAATCAGGTGCTTTTATTTACAATAAATTAAGCTTGCAGATTTACTGGCTAAATGTTTGGCACATTCTACAATCCTACTATAATAAGAAATGTATAAGTTTATTTATTAGGGTTTTTTTCATTCGGGTTCTTAAATAGTCCGGTTAACCTAGAAAACATTTAATTGATTAAACAACAATTGTTGGAACAACATCATTGTTTCCTCAAAGCTCACAAGTATTACCTGCACAATGAAGGTTTTCCCCGCCCAGCCGGGGCTAAGTCCGATGGTCTTCATGTATGAGGCATCATTTATGAAGTTCTGGATACCATGGAACACTCCACGTCCTGTGGCGGATACTCGTCCATGGATACCTCCCTGGTTGATGGGCTTGCCCGTTACACAACCGTGGGAGTTGATGTCTTGATAGCCTGGGAAATGTTTGGAGTTCTTACAGTATTTAGTCACCATGATCACGATATTGTCAACGTATCATATTTCTCATTGTCTAGGACTGGATATTCTCACTGTGATACTCAATACCAGTTAAATACTAGGTTAAATGATGTACCGTATTAATTAAACAGTACATAAAGGGACCAAGCATTAATTGGTTGACGAATTAGGGTTTTTTCTCCACAAGATAACAGAGCATTAAGGTACAGAGGAAGCATTTAACGGTACAGCTTTAGTCGGTGGTGTTTAGGGCAAAGTCCAAAACCACCCCATCACCGTCATTTACTGCAACGCTCATGGTGGAGAAAGACACTGCGCCCTGTGCAATAGGAATTTCCGCATAGTTATCACTCGGGTTCTTAACTGCTCACCAACAGTATTTTCCTACACTACATAGCCTGCTAGAGCTGGATGTGCAAGGTTTCTTATAAGCAAGTTTATTTCCCTCTGAACATTACTGCTCTGTGATAATAGGTACTAAGAGCTTAAAGAATCTTAAAGAATACAACATAAGCTGCCATAATCAATGTCCACGGTAACAGCTGATTGGGGAGGTTTTGTTACTTACCGATGGTCTTAGCGTAAGTGTCAGCAATCCAGGACATTTCCCGCTCTCCTGTTCCCATGTCTGGAGCAGGGACGTCAACTCCCGGTCCTGAAATATAATCAATAAATAAATACAGGTTACCTTACGTCTATATACTATAAATAAATTCATGTTATGTATCTAATAGAAATGTGTCTTTAGGTACTACAGTACCAAAATTAGCAATATTGACATCAAACAATCTTTGGGTTGCTGCAAAAACCCATTTTGTACTTTCCTTCCTTGTTGTTATCCAAGCCAAAATCAGTTTAGTAAATATTTTATGTTATCGATAGTTAAGATAACAAATACTAAGCGATATCTTTACGTAGCTCATCAGTGATCTGGCCTATTGAACATTGTCCAGTATAGTAGTTGCTTATCAACCTGTTCTTGTGCTATGAAGCACACTTGGAGAGCTTTGAAGTGTCTTTTGTTTACAGGCACATGACATTTTGAATAGGTTTATTACTCGTCACTAATCTGGCAAATTCGATAAGATTTAGTGTGATCCAATGTGTAGTACTCAAGTATGATACATTTCATTAATCTTTTAAGATGAGGAAAAATCTGTTATTCTTATTTACAAATTTCAAACATCAATTCAACGATTGTATAAAACAGCAATTTGTACAATTATAATATATCATTCAATTTTGGATAGTTGTATTTTTAATCAGGCCATTTCATTGAGGATTGGCAGAACTTGAACTCATGACCCCTAGGACCGAATTCCCACGCTCTACCACTATACCAGCTCCCTAACATGGATATTGACTTTGGCAGTCTATCAATTCAGATAAATTGTTGTATTTGTTTTATTAAACAAACCTCTTTGATTTAGTAAATCAAAAATTGTTGTAAAAGATATAAGATTCTAAAATAAGATGTCCATTCTGTTTTTATTGCTTAAAGACATTTAGTGTATTCGACATCAGTAATTTATACAAGCACACTCCATCGTTAATTAATATTAACTACTTTATTTACCTCATAAAACTGGCAACGAAATTTCTTATTCCGCGGAATTGAAAATTCTAGTAAATCCATAGTCAAAATGTATTTACTATTAAAAAACTATCTAGCAATTTTTAGCTGTATTATTAAGAATATGTTTTTTGAAGGATTATTGAATTCCAAATAATTATTCCGAAATATGATTTAATTATTTTTTTACCAAAGGTTATTAAACTCTCACCTCTCAAAGGGGATAAACTTGATTTTCTTTCAATATTTTACCCTTTAATTTAATCACTGGGGATGTCCCAAAGCGTTTTCCCAAACCACACCAATCTTAAACTAGGTCAAGACTGATTCTGAGTAATATTCATCTGCAATGATGTATTTCTGCCCAAGGGAACAGGGTGGAGCCGCCACCAGTCATATCTCATGTGCGACCAACGCCTTGCATCATACATTATATATCACGGTACGGTGGACAGCTGGGAAAGGTGTTATGGTATTGCTGCCCAGTTTTAGGTATGAGATTTTCTTTCTTGCAATGATAAACTGATTTTCTTTATGCCAACCTCATAATTTTGTATATTTTTAGTAGTTATACAGGGTTGGGCAAGTATGGAACCTCTATTAACTACTTAATGGGTTGTGTCAGGAAAACCAAACTCTAGACTTCTCTATATGACGTAAAAGTGCATTTTTTTAAACCTAATTTCATCCAAAACCCAAAATAGGTTATTTTGGTGGTTACTCACAAATTTTGAATGCAAATCCCCATGAAAAGCACCTAATTTTAAAGGTCATTAGTTTAAAACAAATCGGTCAAAACTAGAGGTCTCTATCCCAACCCATTACGCAATTTTAAACATGGTATAATTTGGATTTTATATACAAGTATTATATATTATGTATTATGTATCAAGTAAATAATTTCTGAAAAAAAAAACAAAGTCCAAAGTAGCATGATAAATTAAAACGAAAAACTATATCCCACTTGTTAAATTGGATGCATTTTGTAAAAGAATTAACAGTGATTTAACACTATATAACTAGTTTAGTATCATCTTGTTTCATCACAAAACAATAAACTTTTTGAATCTAGTGTGAATTGGAAACCTTTAATTCAATGCAAATTGTTTTTAAATTAAGTCTTTCTACATGATTGTAGAACATGATTGTAGAACATGATTGTCTTTCTTAAAATTGTTTTTACGATTTTTTAATCTTTTTAACATACATATACAGTGGTTGAGAAATAAACTGCAAATGTATTCCAGCATTTCTAGTTACGATGAAATACAGTTTCATCACAATTCTTTGTTCGACTTTATTTCTGGAAAGTATCACAGGATTTATGTTACCAATATCTGCGTTCTGTGGTTCTGTCCCACATCTCAGATCTAAACTAGGACACCGCTAGGTTGAGTGATTCACTCATTGTTCATCTCTGATGATAACACACAGAAATGATTTATCTTTAAATGTCATCTGATAAAGCAAAGAAAATAAATAACTCTGAGGTTTGAATAATTTTTCAGCCGAATACTCAGTTTTTGTTGAATATTGCCAATAAAGCAAGTAATTTTGCTCAGTTAATCTTAAGAACTATCTTCTCTTCTCTTTGCAGAGAGTGCACTCAAAAAATCAAATTGGTGTAACAGAAGAAAAACAACACAGACACCACACAGATCCAGTTTTTGTGTTTTGTATAGCTTTTATTAGTTTTAGGCGATGATGCATATCTCCAACTAGTTAGTTTTTATTCATCTAACACTGCGTCCCAAAATGTTTTCTGAATACAAAGTGTATAACAGAGCTTTCAAAAATGTCATTCGAGTTTTTGAATCTGTAAATAGTTATGGTTCGAATAAAAAACATTTTCTAATGTCGAGGACGTTGATTTCATTAAAGAGGGCATCCCAAGGGTAGCACCGACACCTGCCTAAGGCTGCTTTTACTATCGCCTTTTGGGTGATTGTTAATGGCTTTAAAGTATAACCATATGCACAGCCAGAGGTTATTATTCCTCCGTCAAGTAGGGACTGCAGTTAATCTATTGTTTTTAAGATATTGTAAATGAAGTTCACAAACAATATACAAACGATGAGCATGGTTTTTAATCACTACTATTTATCTCTAGAAGATATGATAGTGTAACTGTCATTTTTTTTAGCAGTAGCATGAAAAACTCAAAACAAAGTTACTTTTTCCTATGAGATATCATTGAAATTTAATATCGTCTCGTTGAATGGTCAAGAAAGTAAAAATATTATGAGGGCAAATAGGTTCACAGGGTTCTAGGATTTGCCCTCAAAAGAACCACCTTTATTAAATTTTATTAGTGTTTGTAGCATTCAATATACAAACAACAAATGTTCTATTAAAATATAAATTAAAATTTGAAACGCAAAATTATTTTGATGAATTCAAATCTTAAATCCAAGAATTGAAAAAAAAACGTTGAATCTTCATATAATTTATGAACACTTGTTACTTTTCAAAGAAAGTAAACACTAAAATAAGTTCATTGCATTGTAAATTCTGATCACTACTATTAATTAATTAATTAACTAATAGTAAACTGTAAAATTAAACATTAATTAAAATTAAACACTGTAAACTGAGCTGTAATCAGTAACTACTTATTACACCAATTCAAGGTTTTACTGGAGAATTATCTTAAGCATTTTAACAATACAACAATGTCAAGCTAAAGAGGTTTACTACTGACCAATGAAGCCTTTCTTAGCAAGTTCCAGTGCGAAACGGCGAGTGATTGTTTCAAGCTCCAGCTCACTGTAGTTCTTAGGGTTGATCTTGACCCCGGCCTTGGCACCACCGAAGGGAACGTCCACACAGGCGCACTTGAATGTCATCAGCGCTGATAAAGCCTTCACTTCATCCAGGTTCACGTCTTCCGAGTATCGGATTCCTGAAAAATATTTATAACACTCCATTTAGTCCTTTTCTTGACTGCGCCTAAACGACAAAGGAAGGAAATTGAAGGACTAACAAACCTTTTTTCGTCAGTTTCGCTCTTTTAAAAGATTTCTGATCTCATGGTATGACCTAGCCCCGGGGCCGATTTACTCATTCATCTTGTGGCCCCCAGTTGTTAAAAACACCATCCGTTCATATTAAAATAGATGTATAAATATATGAATAAATTTATTTTTGTCTATTCTGTAGACAATGTATTACATATTACCTTTATCACAATAGCTCGCGTAAATACTATCCTAATTTAAATATTTCTTTTCTCTGTTATGTAAATAGATAATACATCTGAGCAAGGAAATATTTAAGTAAAGATCCAATCAGGCAAATAAACATTCACTTAGTTTGCTGCGACGGGGGTATTTAATTTGTTCGACATGTCGTAAGATAGTTGAAAAGCTAATCAGACCGAAAGGCATAAGGACAGAGAGAAGGGTCGACATAATCACAGATTCGCCATTAAGACAGATTATGCAAGAAGATTAATTAAGGATGCGATTACAGTAATTAGAATGTTGCGATTAATTAATCACAATCCCTCACGAATCGTTTTGTAAAGTAATAAATAACGTTAAGCTACGATTTTGAGAGCACTTCAACGTAGTTTGACTATGTAATATATCTAAAGGATATTAGGCTATTAGAATGTTCTCTGTAGATGTTCACTGTTGATCCAAAAGTGTTCTATGGTGTATAACAATAACTGCTTTGCTAAAAGAAGCGTATTTGAATTCTAAATAAGTCACAAAGCATTGATAATATTTTTTGGCATCTCAGGCCTAAGGTACGTAAAGTATAATGCTAAGATTATTGGAATATTTATTATCATTGTATACTGTAATCGGCATTCAGGTGTGCAATTCCGTTATGTTTTGTATCAATGGAGAGGGTATAAACTTGATGACATGATTGGACCAATAAAAATTGTTTAGGCCAGTGTATATGATCTGGAAAAAAAGGAATGGGACTTAAAACTTAACTGGATTATAAACTAGGTTGGATTATTCTTAACACTAAACAAGCAAAAATTGTTTTTCAATAACCCATGATACATATTTTCTTTTTCAGGCTATTGGTTTCTTTAATACTTACATTATTAATGGTTAATGATTAGTTTATTATTTTATAATACATAAGTAATTTGTTCTATTTTCACTTGGATATTACAATAATATACGGAAATTTTTGGTAATTTCTTAGAGTTTTTATTTTAAAAAGTATTCAGTGCAGAAAGTTTACATGGGTTTGATTCTGTTCCTTGACATAGAATTTATTTTACGCATTTTCAATTATATATAGAAACTAAAGTAATGTGAATCCTACTTATGTAATGAGAGCACTCTGAATAACTTACCAATGACCAAATGAAATGAATAACTTAGACCAATGTCATTTTTTCAGTTTTAACAGTTAAAACCCTGAATTTGTGTTTCAGTGTCTCAAATTCAAATCTTACCTTGACTATTTTACACAAACACGGGGATCTAGAGACCAGCCTAATTAAAGAAATTGTATCTAGACCAAGAACAAAGGAGTGGAAGAGTGTAACTGTCTATTATGGAAAAGTTATATTTACTTCCAGTACAAAAACAAAAAGAATTACTTACCTCCCTTGGTAGGAGTTCTATGCGTGCTGTGCTGAGATCTATACCCTGTTATAATCTCGTAGTCCCCACTGTCCCTCCTGATGGGAAAACTGATCTCCAGGATATGATCACAAGTCTGCATCCCCAACAGGATTCCCTTCACCTTCTTCCTCTTCTCATCCGGAGGCTCCCGTCCCTTCATGTCCTCCACCAGCTTATCCTCAGCGATGGAACACGCACGGTGGAAGAAATACTCCACCATGTCGAAGAATTGAGGATTTGCTGCGGTCGGGACATCTTTTAGCTTCTCAGGAATCGTGTGGCGGTAGCGAGTGTTTTGAGTCGCTGGGACAGTAAGGGTCAAAACCCTACCCAGCTCTTGACCTAACGGTAACTTACTCACTGTCTTTATTCCGAACATTTTACACACTGTAAAGTTACACACTAGCTTAGCAACTGACTTTCAAGAGGCGTTTTAAGGCGTGGTATCACGTGACTATCACTGATAACAGCCGGTAAACACTTATCAGTGACATTGACACACACCGACTTATCTGTCACTTTACCCACACTTACCCGCACCTACTTCACTCGCAGTCGTACAACCATGCTTTTTAAACTAGCACTTTAGACAATGTTTGTAACACAAACATTTGGATGTAAGAGTACTGTATAATATTTAAACTCGTTCTCACAACAATTAAGATATGATGCGGAATCGGTTTGAATAATTATCAATGTATGACGTATATCCAAATTATTCTTACACTATCGAAATAAAGTGTTATGTAACATCTAAGTTTTGGCATCACCAATTGTAGCAGATTTATTTGATTAGTAACCATGACCTACATACACTGTACACATACTCGTACATTTGCTTCGTGATACTTTGTATGTTTTTATTCTATGTAAAAAGTTTGTAATGCTGTTATATTAGTTAAATAATATCAGGTTAATTCAAATTTGTTTAGATGTGGTGGTAAAATATAAAAAAAATTATACTACAAGAATACTAAATCTTGTGGATGATGGAAACGTATGTATTGAATAACCAGGATCAACATGAACATCCAACAACTATATTCTGTCGAATTGTATATAAAATTTCATTTTGTATTTTACAACAGCGGTCAACGCTAAAGTGAATACCTCTAATCGGATACACACATTCTTGATATTCTTTTAAATCAACATACCGTGATGTATTTGAAGAAATTAAATACCTACAACATTTAAAACAAATTATAGGAAACGTAAATGTGTTTAAAATTACAAATTTTATGAATAAAACTTGTAATTTTGTATTACAATTGATAATTTTTGCACAGGTAAGTGTAAGCACAAACCCCTATTGACTTTAACTTTTACCTTCGTGTTTTTTATTGGAATTTGATCATTCAGCTCATTACATTTTTCATTAAAGAATTACGTGCTATTTAAAAAAAAAACTAGCTAAAATACTCATAATGAGAACTATATTTTCATTGGCTTTCAGTTACACTTAACTTTAGTGATATCATAACATTAGTTACCGTAAGCAATGTAATGTTATTCAGGAAGAGTTAAGAACAACTAGAATAAAGGAGAAACATGGCTGCAAGAAGGTCAAACTTGTGCTTA
Source organism: Macrosteles quadrilineatus (assembly GCF_028750875.1). Lineage (NCBI taxonomy): Eukaryota > Metazoa > Arthropoda > Insecta > Hemiptera > Cicadellidae > Macrosteles > Macrosteles quadrilineatus. The sequence continues at coordinate 144,478,896 of NW_026542595.1, read as the reverse complement.
ACATTGCTCAACTAATCTTCAAGCTACATGGAGTAGAAAATCTTGTCTATATATGGAACGTCAAACAGGAATAATTTAAATGTGTTTCTGCCAACTTCGACAATTTCCTTGTTTGGTGACATGTAAACGTTGAATGTGCACTGTGCTGTTTCAATAATACTATTCAAAAGAACGAACTAGTTGCATCGTAGTTGTTTACAACCCATCATGACTAAACAAAACGTGTGTATATAATTGAATATGCATCGTGATATTTTTCAGGTCTCTCTTATAAAATAGATTGCATGAATTTGGATTGAATTATTTAAAAACGCTGACAAAAAATCTGATTATAAACAAGGCTTTAATTTTTATTCTAAATATATATAATCTCAACCTATATTTAAAGATTGTTTTCAACAATCTTGAACCAAAAATAAAAATTTTGTATCCTATCTATGGGGAAAGATTCGATTAATGGTATTTTTTGTTTATCAAATGCATTTATTTATTTATTTATTAAACACCAACGGCAAACACCATTTTACATTAAGTAGTTACAAATATTATAAAGATTTAATAATTAACAGATGAGTAACAAGAGGCATTGCATTGACAATCTGTTGTAGTTATGGTCGCTTGGTAGTTTTAATCCCTAAAATGGCAAAACAGTTAAAACTGTTTGAACTCTTACTAAATAATTTTGGTTTTTTATGGTAGTTAAATAACATATCAAATACTATGGAACAAATCATCATTTAAAAATAATGTGGCTTAATACTAAACTGAATGGTATCTTAGTTTTACCCATTTCAATATTTCACAAGGACATATCAGTCCCGACTAGGTTTGAAGTACAGTTTAAAATGTTATTCTAGTTGTTTAGTTTACGCATTCATACTTACATGACAGCATACATAACATTAAAGAAAAATTTTTTTTAATGTTTACATTTATTTTAGATCTGTTTATGTAAAAAGGGAAACTAAAATGTAGATTTTTAAAACTGTGTAAACTCTAGTGCATTTACCTTTCTTTTGAACAGTTTCCTGACCTCTCGTGAAAGAAGACGAATACGGGGACACATATCCCTCCCCCTAGTGCCCCTTAGAGTACATGTTACTATGCGCCAAATAATTTACTGATATTACGTTTCACCGCTTCCACGTAAACTGAGGAACTCGTCAATAATCCAGGTTGGCGATTACCATGACCAATTTCCCAGGACATGGATCAAAGTGAATCCATTAATACCTCTAGTTTAACGTAGTTATCGTAATCAAAACTGTCGCATCAAGGCACCAAAGATTACAAATCCCGGCACAGTTAGCATTAATTATTGAATCACAACAGATCCAAACAAGATTTCATGTTATAAACAGGTTTTAGGGCACAATTAGTTGCATTTTGTATTTTCTGTAGATAGCTTTTGTTAGCAAAGTAGAGAAATAGGATGTACAAAATAAATATACTACTAAAAGCTCCAACGATTTCATGATCATTTATTGTATTATTTTTTCTTAAACATTTCAGTTTCTGATAATTATACAGGTAGTCCAAAAATAACTGACCAATATTAAAATATTTTTTTATTTCGAAAATTTTAACTACATGTGTAATTTAAATACTTAATTTACATATGTACCTCAAAAAACCTTCATTTATATGTAAAAACCTCAAAAGGTTTTTGGTAATATTCAATGAATGTCAATATGACCACATCGCAAACCTGCTGCAAACCTGCTGCATCTCTTGGGGATGGGATTAATGGTAACGCCGCCAGATCCCTAAATGGTGGTCATTTATTGCGATTTGTTGAATATCACCAAATAGATCGTATAAAATTTGTGTAAACCCCTGCATTCATGCGATCTTAGACGTTGCTGTAGGGCAACTATAAATGCCCTTCTGCATCTTATAGGTTAACCTCACATCGGATCGAAGTCATCACTAGGCCCATACTGGATGTCCTTGCTTCTTTATTTGGGGATCGTCTTCATTACTAATAAATCAAATACGTATGTTACAAGCCATGAAAACACGAACATTTAAGTGACAATAACCGGGAAATAATACTGACATTAGGTGGGACACGACGTGATTGGATGGACATGATGTATAGTTGCGGGTCAACGTGGCCGATGATGACGTCATTCCTGTGTCTCCTCGACCCTAAGTATGTGATCAGCCATTCCAAATAGTTTTAAAAGCATAGCATTTATTTAATATTTGCATTATTTCTTCAAGTCTAAAGCACATATCTCCTAGTCTCACGTTTGCCTCGATTAAAAACTTCTTTATTGTTAGATTGGTAAATGACAAGTAAAAAGTCATGCTAAAAAAAGTTTATAACCAGAATACATGACGTCATTTAGTAAAAGTAGCAATACACCGTTGTAAATTCTACACCTCTTGACTCTCGTCACACAATATTTAGTCGTTATGATCCATTACTCATTCAGCCACAACAATATTGTCAACATGTCACCCTGAAGACCACCCATTATTCACAACTAAGTGATATGTTGACCGTAATGTGTTGATCGTTTCATATGCTCTGATTAATTAACAAGATGTAAGTTGAGGGAAATGAAAGTGTTAAAATATTGACCATTTTACCATATTTACATTATTTGTAATCCACACACAAAAAATACCTGCATTGTATTATTTTGTTAGTCTAGTGTACTCTTTAAACCAGTATCAAAATGTTATTATATTTTAAATTTAAATCAATATGCTATCACAGCGATTTTGTCGCATATTGTACTACTAAATTAGAAACAACCAAAAGTTAGTAAATAGGAATAAAATTATCATCTTTCTGGCTAAAACTAACTGCAAATATTATGCAAAAATAAAATAGTTAGGAATGCACTGAACATGTTTTTGAGCGAGAAATATTCCAGTTGCTAATATTTCCTTTGTTACACTTAAATAAACTTGGAAAGATCAAAGTTTTATGTTATGTTTGAAGCCGTGAGTTTGAAATAAGATATAACAGATTATAATCCCTAAATTACAGCGTTATGCATTTAGTTATACAATAATTATATTTCGTCTATAGTTTGTCGTCTGTAGTTTTATTATTTACTGCAATAGAATCAAGCGTTAGTGTATTAAACCCCTCAAATGCGTATTTGAGTCTCATGATCAAACTTATAATGTTATTTCGTTATTTATGGACTAGTTTTGTGTTCATGAATAATTTGATTTGTCCTACAAACATTTTGTGGATAATAAAGATCCTAATGTTCTGGTTTTTTAGGATACATAACAGGAGCAAGTAAAAAAAATAATTTAAAACCTGTGTGTGGCATTTCCAGGTGTTATTGATTAAACGTAAGTATATTAAACTACAAATCCTAATTAGTGTTCCGTGTTCTGCTAGAAGAGCATTAAAGATTATTGTGCCCGTGAGGGCCGTTATGTTATAATGGCTATTAGGACCTAGAGGTGTACAATATATGGCAAACAGTTTGAAGTTAGTCTATATAGTGGAAAACTAAAATTATGCGTGTAGCCTAAATTGTATACAAAGTAGGACCCAAATTATTAATTTATTTTCCCTACTTCAAGCGTAAAATGCAAAAATTCTTTTTCAAAGAATTATTACATAACAAAACTGGAGGGGAAACTAAAATGGTAAAAAATATTTATAGAACCCATGCTGTTGAACTAATTTAGTGGTGTTCTTAGTTCAGCGAAGTACTTTTCAAAAAGTGTTATTTTTAACCATTATGACTTAATTTACTATACTTAAGATAAACTTCTCAGACTTCTCAGTTGGAAAACGTCTTGAAACCAACATTTTAGCGTGTAGTTGAATAAATTGTTTATACATTGAGATTAAAATAATTCAATGGGCTCAGGTGTTTGCAATTGTGTGTTTATCGCTCAATATGCTAAATTACATTCTTATAAGAACGTACTTGGTACAGAAAACATTCACAACTTTAATACTGGTACGTCAAAATCTGATTTACAGTATTAAGTACAAATATTTTACTACACTCTACTGTTTTACATCAAACTTTCTCGTTTTTTTTTCAAGGAGTCAGTTATAAGAGATGCAAATTAATGAATTAACGACACGGAACAACGTTTGATTGGCAATTTTTAGAAAACAATTTGTTAAGTGATGAGACGAATTCCCAGTTATTTAATAACTCGATATACTACCTTAAGCCCACAAAAATTATTGCAACATTAGCATAAAAAAACACACATCGTAAAACATACAAACAAAAGTTCTTTATTTATATAAACATTAGTCCTGTGTCAGGTTCGGGTCTCTGAACATGTCTTAAATATTTATTCATAGGTTTAATGCCCAACCTAATCAACTGTATAATATTAGTCTTTTCGTTTCTTAAAAAAAGTCTTGTGGGTACTTGGCTATTTACTCTAGGACATGAAATCTGAATATGAAGGCAAACATTTACTACAGTATTACAGTCAATCACAAATTCAAAGAAAACAGTTATGTGAGCAACTAGTGGGCAAAGTGGCACTTTTAAAACAAGAGAACAAGGTTGAATAATTTTATCAAGATAAAAAGTCGCTTTGAACACAGTCTGTACATTATATTGCCTGTAGTTGTTGTATTTGAAAACTAAAAATAATTATTTAAGTATTTAACACATGTGCTTACAACATTGAAGTTGATTTTGTAGCTCAGTTCCATTATTGTGGTGAAGGGATAATTGCCAACTTCAAAATTAGGCCAACAAAAAATCCTCTCCATTTTCATACTGTTAATAATCTTTTTGAATATAAGAACTAATTTAATCTGCATGCAGCTTAATTCCTGTTTTATATTATTAAATTTAAATAAACTAAACCTAGATTTAGTTTTGTTTGGTTGCCATCCGGAGTGAGAAAAAGTAGTGAATACAGTACAATTTCAACTATGCTCACTACTGTTTCTCACTCTAAATATACGATTAAAGAAAAACAATTAATTATTGCCAGAAAAGTAAGCTAGAGACATGTTGAGAAATCACCACGTCTTTCAAACAGGTCTTATTGAGCGAAATGCAGATTTCTATGACAACACTGAGTATAAAATGTTACTTGTTTTAAAGTTGTCAACATTAGAAATATTAACTTGATTTACTTTAAACCTGATTTCACAAGATTCAGCTTTTATGTAAGATTTTTTTTTCAGATTAAACTGTAGATTATAAATCGTAGAACTACGCTGCCGGGGTACAAAATGTATTCTATTCTGTTTCATAGTTATCTCATAAATTTAAAATATAGGCTAAATATTTGGATTACTTAACAAATTCCTGAGCTAAAGCGATAAATGAATGTAATTCATATTCCGAGAGTCAACTTTTGCAATATTTCACAAACTGAAAAGTGGTTGGATCCTCATCGCAACAACTAACAAACTGCGGGATTCCTTTCCATAATATTTTCATCTTAAGCTTTTCCGTCAAAATCCTCACCAATGTATTTAATTTAACTCATTTAAAATAAGATTATGGTTTATCTCAAAACTTTATTATAGTATAAAATTTGATATTAGTCCTAATACAAAAAGAATACGCTACGAGCTTTTTTAAGCAAAATTATGTTATAAAAAGCTATGTAATTAAAAAGATCATTAAGAAAAGGATTGGTGTCATTTAAGAAGCAAAATACTATGTTGTCTCTTGACGTAACAGTAATGCTTCTTCCGTATCATTGACGAAAGTTTTTAAAGACTGTTCTAATAGAACATTTTTGAGTGATAAATAATATTAACTTGAAATGAATCCGTCAATTTATTTAACTTTACTATCACCATGATAAGTATAGAAACAAATACTTTCAAAGCGATCTCATAGACATCCGTTAAAATAATTTGTAGATTAAACTTATAAGATGGTGCTATAAAAACCCCAAATGAATTTAGAGATACATAACGACGTATGATGAATTATATTTTTAAACTATGTTTATATTCAACACAAAAATAAAAAGATGCATATACATTTTGAAGAGAGGATATAATATAACCAACAGTAAAAAAAAAACTATTATTTTCATGATTACAAATGGAAGATGTTTATTATCAACGTGTGTTATAGTAACAATTCTAGTTTTTCATCCACTATCTTTACAAGTTTTTTTATTAAACATTGTTATTTACTTTGCAAAAAATGAAAAGGTCTTGAATAAGTATATCGAAAACTGTATTACTTCGATCGTTTTCAAGATTTGTAATTGTATAAAGTTTACAAAAAGTCCTTTTGAATGGATTTGAGGCTAGGTAATAGTAGTTGGCATTTAATATATAAATCATTTGTTGGATATTTTAATTCAGCAAACTGACCACAAACATTTGTTTTTATATGCATATTGGGTATCAATTTAAAGCTCTTATCCTTTATGTGCTTTTTGCGTATTTGGATGATATCCCATGAAAGCCTTTCTTCCTATAGGCTTTTATAATTAATTTCTGAGTTTGTGCTGAATTATATTGTTAATCATCTGAACTTTAACAAGTTTACATTTGTTTACACCAAAACAGTTGGCCATGATACAATTTTGTTTAAATCCATACGAAAATGGTGTTATCGGTTAGTGATGCTTTAGCATAGATCAAACATTCTCCCTTACTATACTTCACAGATGCCCAGATGCATGGTAAACACTGTTACAAATAATTGGACATTACCACACGTAGTCAACAAATCTAATGAGATTAACGATAAAAGTTCTGCACGGTTAAGCACACTGTGTTTTATAGTATACAAGGTTAGATATTATTTATTTTATGGTTAGGTGATAAATGTCCAACTACAATTGTATCCCATTTATTACCATGGTGTTAGTAATTTTTATAGTTTAATCCCATAGTGTTTCTTACCGTTTAATCATAAACTTAAATTTCGCTCACACATTTACATAATAGCTGCAATTTTACCATCTGGATTCTTTAAAGAATTCCCTTTAAACTACTTCAACTGGTTTCATCAATATAGTTTCTACTGAATAATTAAATTAATGGATTAAAAGGTTTTTGCGTTTTATAATTCTTTATTTAAACCCTTGAAGGCACATCGATAAGAAATTAGCTGCATATGTTTTGGCTAACCGACTATAAAATTTTTCTAATTTCTTTTTAATACAAAGTAACACGATTAATTATATTTTTATTGTTATATTTATATAGCTTATGTAACTAAAAATGGTATTGAAGCCTTCTAGAATAGAAGGAGACAAAGTACAAGGCGACTTTAACCAATGAGATCGAGCAAATGTCTGATTTAGTCCGTTCCAGAACAGAAAATGAATTCTCTGCGGCTTTCGGTTAAGTATTTCTTCCATTTGACTAAGTACAAGCAAAGGCATACCACAATAGTCTTCTGATTAATTCATCTATTATCATTTACCAACATATTTTTGTATGCGCATTTAAAAAGATAATATAATGCTTCAGCAAAAAATTAACCCCTTCGTTTCAGTCTCGTTAATGCGTTTAATAATTATGGTTCATTCTTTGTATTATGGTTTGATTATGAAAATTATGGTTCATACTTTGTACAACTTTTTGCCTCAATGATTGAAATACTTTAGTCTATTTCGAGATTGAAAACTCATCGTTAGTTTTAATCGAGGAAGGCTAATTTTAGTCATCAAAGATAACTTTAACTAAAAACCCTTTGGCGGTAAAACTCATTCCTAAAAAGCATCAAAACAGGGATAACCAATTTCAACCTCCTCGTCCAACTTGATTAATCTATTAGTCCGTTGATTTCAATTAATCTCTGGTTTAAAATGGACAGTTGGTGAAGATTTGTTGAGGCTAAATGCTTTCCTCGCATTAACAAAATCAAGTGTAAAGCATTTAACTGTGGGCTTAGTTCTAAATAATAAAAAAAAAAAACATAAATATGCATAACATTGAAATGTTGCATCAGACCTGACCATGCATAATCACATTTAATGCATAGACCACAAGCAACTATGATTGTATGATTATAATCATAACTTCTCTTTAGAAATCTGTAATGCATTATGAAATTAAGAAATGTGATTAAATGATAAAAATTATATAATTTATGTTTATTAACATAAAACTTTGGAATTTATATATTTCATTAGACTCATTATGACACAATTTAGATTGTTTTAGCTATACTATGTGACAACAATACTCACTGTAACAACCACTATAATGTTTATTGTGTAACTTCTACAATATTTTCTTTATAGCAACTTATATACTTTATTAACTTTATATAGTATGAATCTGAGACCTTAATGACCAATGAAGCAACAAGAGCGAAGGCTAAGCATCAAATATTGGAATTGAGATTGAATTCCATCTCCATCAACGTTTAAGCCAGCGATTGGTTGTAAGAAGAACAAAACGTCTTTGTGTCTCAAATTGAAGAAAAGATAGATTTGTCAAAACTCTCAACTTCAAAATCGTAAAATTAGTGGTTGATTTTTTGCACTACTCCATTGGAATCCAAACAAGTCCTTTTTGCTATCATTTATGTATGTATGAATTTAACTCAAGTCATTTTAATCTTTAGGTTTAGATACGACAATTAGACTTTTCATTCTGGGGTAAAATTTGCACATCATCTTGTCTTTCATAGCCGGTAACAATTAAGAGCCTTGGCGTTACCTTAAGAGTTCTGTTTTATTTAAGAGTAGATTTTTCCCCATAATTAAACTTGTATTGAAGTTAAAACGTCATCTAGTTTCAAATTAATATAAGGTTCGAGGGACTTTATTATTACCAACTATAGTTACGCAAAAGACTTTCCAATAAGTGTGAACATTTATGTTTTTTTAATTATTGTTAGAAGTATATATTCTTGGAAAACGTTGAATGGCGTGTAAAGTAATCTTCCATCCATCATTGCAATACTAAGAATCCTGTATTAAATGACACCAATTTCAATTCTATTCATATAAGCTAGAAATGGATTGTTGATGTTTTTAAGGAGAAGATATTAAAATCTACAAACTTGCAAACGAATAAATATCATGTCTTGTTAAGAAATATCTGATGTGTGTTGGGTGTAGAAAAGATGTTCACAGTAACAATTATTTTCCACAGTAAACATAATACTTAATACTCTTTCCACTTTCCAAAACACAATTGTGATTTCCTTACTACCAATATAGTTCGGCCGCGTAGAAAGCGACCTCCTCCAGCATTGGTTTAGCATTAGCGCGCAGGTCGTTTTCTAACAATCATCAATCAACAATCAACAGGCGCACACAGGCGATTTTGAGTTGCGCAACAGTTGCCCGACTAATCGGGGGACTGTTGCGCAACTCTCTCGGAGACTCTGAAGTCTAGCGACAGTTGAGCTGGAGTGCGCACACAGGCAACTTTTTAGTCGCGGATCTAGTCTTGAGACGTGTTGGAAATACATTCGTTACAGCGTTCCGAATGGATTTCAATGATACAGCCGTAGTATGTGCTTTGTTGCTGAAGTTTCGCGCGCGAAAGAAAAAGAGAAGATACTGGGTTCATCCCATATATATAGTGAGCGACTTGTGAAAGGACAGAGTCAATGACTTTAAATATAGTCGGCCTCTTCTCAACTTCATCAATTAATTGTTCGACATCCTCACCACGCACACTCATACTTGCAATTTTCTAAAATCTTCACACAACAAGAGAGCAAACACTAGTGACAGTTCTGGCCACGAGTAGTTGAATTCCTGGGGTGAGACTGAGCGACACAGCAACTATTTAGTTGCATGTGTGCGCATCTACACTTGTTTCAATGGATACCAAACCTGGAGCGACAGTCCCGCAACAATTCAGTCGCAGAGCAGTCGCTGGCAAATTGGGTCCGGGAACATCGGTTGCAACAGTTGCGCGACTGTCCCCAGACTGTTTCCTTCGTGTGCGCGCTCCAATTTAAAACAATGTTGAACATTTTAGTCGGGCAACTGTTGCGCGACTCAAAATCGCCTGTCTCAAAATCGCCTGTGTGCGCCTGGCCTTAGGGTCCGGGAACATCGGTTGCAACAGTTGCGCGACTGTCCCCAGACTGTTTCCTTCGTGTGCGCACTCCAATTTAAAACAATGTTGAACATTTTAGTCGGGCAACTGTTGCGCGACTCAAAATCGCCTGTGTGCGCCTGGCCTAAGCGGCCGAACTATAGTACAATTTTTACTTAATACATATGACTGATATGGATACTGATACCCCATAGCTATTAATTAATTTTATAATTTTTACAACAATCCTTTCAAAACAATTTACTAAATGATTTCGTCATCTAAACACTGTACCCTAGCAAATTCAAGATTGGCGAATTATTAAAACTTACCTATACTAAGGACGGCTAAGATATGGTCTTAAAACAATAGATATACAAAAGTAAGAAAAAATAGTATAGCAAAAAGGCTGAATATACATGTATAAAACAATATTATACAGAAGAGATTCAATCAAACCTGTTACTAGCCTACCATTAATATATAAATACAACATTCCCCATGTTGTTAGTCAGGCTGTTTATTACTACTGCTGTTTTGGATTATCGGCTTTCGATTAACGGCGCATATCGAAGGCAAGGCTGTAACATGGTAATGGTTGCTAATCTATGAGTAAAATCTAACCAACTTCTAACAAGTAATCATCTAAGGTTAGTGTAGCTCACGTTTACCTTGCATGTTTCACCATATTTTATAGTAGGCTACAATAGTTTTAAAAACATAGCTTTATGATAACAAAGGTAAACGATTCATTCTAATATATACATTTCAATATATTCAATATATTTTACATTTAAAATAATTTAAATAATATTTTTTTTTTAGATAATAATTGTATCTAGTTTTACGTATATCTGTTTGCCATAGGCGTTTTAGATTTCCAAGGATATTTAACTTATACCATTGCCCAAGCTACATAGGAAACGAAGCAAAGAAAAAAAATTAACTAAGTCATTTTTTAGGGCTTCGCTGACGTCAGAAAGACATTTCTTAACATAGAACCATTTTAACACCTGTCACCTGGAGAAAGGGGATTCCTGAATCTCCTAAGATAACAAAATCGACTCTTCAAATCTGACGATAATTGAACTGTCAGTTATTTAAAGTCAATATAAATGAAAATGTTAAACTAATAATTTATGATTTATAAAAATATGCCTTTTAGCGTCTGATAAACTAAAATGTAACAAAAGGCTTTAATGTCAACAGTTTTATGTGTTAGTCTTTTTCATGGGATTAATTCACTAAACCTTACCTTAGTGTAGTTTTTACCTGGCAACAATGATAAAAATTATGAAGACCTACCATTAAAAGTCCTTGGAGCCTAGCCATGCCAACTTATAAAACAATTACTAAACTACATAACAAATTTTTGATCTCATAGTGCCCTAGATATTTCAATTTTAATCCCTTTTGGTATCCGAACAAATATTTTGAGAAGGTAAATAACCCTTAGTGACTGTTTGAAATTAACACTGCTCTTATGGCGAGCAAATCTAAAATGGCCGTCAGCTTCCAAGGACTCAGTTGGAAAACAATTTCAAACCACAAAGAAAATCTCATAGCGCCCTAAACATTACAATCACTTTGGTATTTGAAAAAGTATTTTGGTAAATTACTCTTCAGCAGCTGTTTGAAATTAATCCAAGATGGCCAACATCCACCATGTAATATGATGAGTTGAATAGCGGGTTGACACCGTGAACGCATGATAATGAAACATTTTCTCACATAAAAACCTTTTACAAATAGATAAATTATACGTCTTTCGGTGTATGAATTTTGGTAATTTATTCATATCTGCATGAACACACGCACGACATACACATAAAATTAACCTACCACGTTTTATCTAGTATTTCACTTGAACTCTCGTTAATTATATACTTAACGCGTTGCGTTGGATGTCCTTGAAGGAAAGTGATGATTTTATAAAATGTTTAATCCATGCAATTGACATATCCGTTTGTTTGATCAATTTATCAATCGTTTTTAAAACGTTGTTTCCACAAATCTAATTAAACTATGAAATTATTGGAATCGTTACGTACCAGGCTAAATAAAATATCAAATTTGTACCTTTTCCGATTAATTACTTTAAATACTTTCCTCGATTTTCAATAACTAATATTTATTAATTATATTACTACAAAATCTGCTTTATTGAATGTTCGTTGTGAAGCTTCAAACACCACTGACTTTAGACACTGATTAAATGTGCGGAATATTATTTGTTTGTTTGTGTTTGTGGTATTTTTAATTTTTGTTGGATGACTGTCCAAGTTAAAATCTGTTTTCTATCTTGTAACGTCAGAGTTGTGATAGACAATATCAATTAATTAATCGAGGTTACAGATATTACTATTCGACATTATTTTCCTATTGAGGCATCATTGTTAGAATATTCTAAATCTTTTCTAGAGTGGACCTTGACATCCATACAGGCATATTTATTTAATATTTATCCAGCCAAAACCACAAAAATAAATCATAAAAGAGAAGATAGAGTTTAGGCTACAGCGAACAAAAGTTTTAATTGATCAACTGACGTTTTAGGCCCTATTAATGTAGTGAGCTATATAAGTAGAAATCATTCAACAAACTAAGTGTTTTATTTACTTGCACGACTATTTCACACGGTATAAATCGAACAAACTTTTGTATTTTTTTTATTACTTGGTCAAGTTGTAACTATGAACGAAAAACAAAGATTTATATTCAACAGAAGCATTCAAAGAATTTACTTTCCCACATAATATCTGTTCTCGGTGGGCAATTACTCAGTTTAACGTAACAATATTGTCAACTTGTCAGTTGCAGCTTAACCCTCTGTTACATATTAAATAAAAGATGTGTAAAATAAAATAGGTGTATTCTGAATTGAATCCTAAATAACAATGATTGTAAACAAAAACAAAGTTAACTTATTAAATATAACATATGGTATTTTATTAAACATACAGTATGTTAGAAAAGACACATCAATTTTCCCCCTTTAAAGTCTTGATCGCAGCATTTGATCTACATGTCGTCTGCATGTTACTCCGTTCTCCAGTTCAACGTTGTAATGTAGATTTCCATCTCTTGATGTAACTTTTCCGAAACTCCATTTTGTGTGACCCTTGTAGTAGTTTCTCACTTGAACACGGTCTCCCACCTTAAATATGCGTGTTATACCTTTAGGTTTGTCTTTTGAGTCCTCGATTCTAGAAGGTATCATAACACTGAGGTATGTTCTTACTTGTCTGTTGAACATGAGATAGTATGCCGAGTTTCATGTTGAGTTTGGTACTTGACGGAGTTGAATTAACGCCTTGTGAATTTTACTGTCAAGTGTTCCTGGTTCATCTAATATCGACTTCAACATCTTCTTCACTGTTTGTACAAAGCGTTCAGCTTGTCCATTAGATGATGGGTGGAACGGAGCAGTAGTTTTGTGTTGAGTTCCACATGACTTAAGAAACTCTTGAAAAGTAAGAGAAGTGAAACTTCGTCCATTGTCTGAAATTAGGAGGCTTGGAAGACCAAAAGTACTAAAAAGTTTCTTCAACTCCTTAATAGTCCAATCGGTAGTTGCTGTTTTTGTGGGTATTACCTCTACCCATTTGGAGAAGGCATCAACAACAATGAAAAATTGTTGTCCATTTGTTGGGCCCATGAAATCTATATGTATTCTCTCCCATGGCTGAGTTGCTGGTTCCCAAGGATGGTTGATCTCTTTCGTTGGAGAATTTTGTTTCTCACGACAAGGCTTGCAAACAGCAATCATGTTTTCAATGTCTTTATCCATTCCTCTCCAAAAGCAGTAACTTCTTGCCAAAGCTTTGGTTTTTACTATACCAATGTGCCCGTAGTGTAGTTCATTGAGAATTCTTTTCTTGAGGGAATTTGGGATGATTACCTTCCACCCTTTGAAGAGGCATCCTTCATGTAATGTAACTTCATTATCGTGAAATCCCAATGGCTCTAATGATTGACCCTCCTCAAGAGCCTCAAGAATTTGTTTTAGATATGCGTCCTTCTTAGTTTCTTCGGCTAGTTCTTTGGGATTGATAGTTATGGTGTTCAATTGGTTTGTTTGAAAATGTCCAAACTGGTCAATACTTGTAAATTTTGAATCTTCCACAGGAAATCTTGAGAGGAAATCTGCATTCCCATGGTCACCAGTTCTCTTGAATTCAATTGTGTAGTTAAATCCTGATAAAAAATGGGAGTAGTTGAATAGTCGCGTAGCTGACATTGACGGTAGGCTCTTGTTGGGATTGAAGATTGACACTAATGGTTTATGGTCCGTGATGAGTGTGAAATGACGTCCGTAGCAATAAGAAAAAAATTTCTTCAACCCCCAGTATATACCTGTGGCTTCTTTATCGATTTGGCTGTAATGTTTTTCAGCATTGGTCAATGATCTTGAAGCAAAAGCTATAGGCTTTTCACTTCCATCTGGGAAACGATGTGATATCACTGCTCCAAGTCCCACTGGTGAAGCGTCAGTTGCAAGGATCAATGGCAGGTCTGGGTTAAAGTGACAAAGAACTGTGTCACTTGTTATTCTTTTCTTGATGTTTTGGAAACTTTCTTCACACTTACTGTCCCATATGAATGACTGCCCTTTTTTAGAAGTCTATGTAAAGGATTTAAAACAGTGGACAAATTCTTTACAAACCGGTTGTAGTAATTAACAAGCCCTAGGAAAGATCGGAGTTCCTGTATGTTTTGAGGCCTTCGTGCATTTGTAATTGCTGTGATTTTATCCTTACTTTTGTGGATTCCAGTGGCGTCAATAACATGTCCTAAGTATTCAATTTTCTTTTGAAAAAATTTGCACTTGTCACGGTTCAACTTCAAATTTTGACTCCTTAAACGCTCAAACACTTGCTTTAGTCTTTCTAGTAGTTCTTTTGATGACGTTCCTTGAATTATTATATCGTCGAAGAAGCACTGAACACCTTGAAGGTCTTGAAGGATTCCGTCCATCACCTTTTGCCAAACTCCTGGAGCAACTTTTACACCAAACATCAGTCTGTTAACTATGTATTGTCCTTTATGAGTGCTCAAAGTTTGAATTTCTGCACTCTCAGCATCCATTTCCAAGTGGAGATAAGCGTTACTTAAATCCAAAGTACAGAACAACTGTCCTCCATTCATTTGAGCAAAAATGTCTTCGATCCGAGGTATTGGATGATGTTCTTCTTTGATTTGTTTATTTACTGTAACCTTGTAATCAGCGCATATTCGTATGTTACCATTAGGCTTTACTACAGGTACAATTGGAGTACCCCAATCGGACTTGTCTGTTTTGGAAATGATTCCAGCTTCTTCCAGACGATTCAACTCGAGTTCTACTTTTTCAGTTAGTGCATATGGGACTGGACGAGCCTTCACAAAAATAGGTCTTGCCCCTTCAACAAGCTGTAAGTGTGCTTTTTTGTGAGGTATGAGTCCTACTCCTGGTTCAAATAATTCCTTGAATTCATCCAAAAGATCTTCGAGTGCAGTAGATGTAGTGTTGTTACTAACTGTTTTAAGTTCTGCCCAATCCAGTTTGACCTCTCTAATCCATTCTCTTCCGAAAATGGCATCGAAATTTTGGTTCACTATGTAGTTTCCCAACAAACACCTGATCATTGTAAGTGCATTCTACAAAGACGACACCCCGGGGTTTGATTATCTCGCTTGAGTATGTCCTTAGTTCTATGTTTGTGTGGAAAATCTTTTTATTTATGTTGAGACTTTTGAAGGTAGAGTATGGTAGAATACTTATTGCTGCTCCAGTATCTAACTCCATCCGCACAGGTTTACCTTCAATAAGTATCTCGACCATAAACTTGTCATTACCGGCACTCTGGTTGTGTATCTTAAAAACCTCTTGTTTCTCTTCCTTATAATAGTCTATAGTATTGTCAGTTTCGGTACAATGAATTTCTGTTTGTTTTGTGCCTAAACATACGCTAGCAATATGCCCTTGTTTGTTGCATTTCTTACATATTTCTCACTAAATTTACACTGATGTGCCCTGTGTCTAGGTGATCCACAACGATAGCATTTACCTTTGAGGCGTTCAAATGGAGACTTTAACTTTTTGTTCCAAGTAGGAGAAAAATGGGGTGGTTTTGTTCCTGTACCTGCTATCTTGTTGATTTTCTCATTTGAATGAATGTTTTCTTCTACTATATAGCTTTCGTTCTTTGCCAATTCCATAATGGAGGCAAGTTTCACTACATCTTGAAACGATGAAGCAGATCTTTCTTGTAATAATTTTGTTCTTATGTCTGAATTGCTAATACCTCTTATAAACTGCATGCGTAGTAATGTGTTTGCAATTGATTTCCCACAATTATTACAGTTGAAGTCACAGTCTGAAGATAACTTTTGAAGCTCAACGGAATATATTTTTACGGTTTCTTCAGATTCTTGTGTTCTTGTCATAAATTTGTGTTGTAAGGCCCAAGTACTAGGTTTAGGGTCAACATAATCAGCCAAAAGACTTACTAATTCAGCATATGTTTTATCCAAAGGACTTTCAGGAGCGCACAAATCATACAGTTTCTGATGTAAATGTGGCGTTAAGGCATGTAGCATTGTGTACACTTGATCCTTTGGTTCCAATTCTTGGCTATGTAGATATAGAAATATCTCAAATCGACGAATGAAGTTCTTGAATGATTCATTTTCCTGATATGGTGTGAAAATCATTGAGGAAGTAGTGGATCGACGTTGTGGAGTAGACAAATTTGATGTACTAGGCACAATATTTTGAGTGTTCACTTGTAGTTCTGCAAGCTGTCCCATACGTTTTTGTAACTCATCCATTACCTTGTAATATTTGTCCTCCATTTCTACTCTGTAATCTATTTCTTTCTCAATTTCAGCTTCTTCAGTTTTCTCTTCTATTAATTGTTGTACAGAATTAAATCTTTCCCAATAATCTTCAATTGTTGTTATCCTGGTTTTGATTACTTCTTTTGACATGTTTTGTAGGTTTGCTAGCCATCTTTCAGCCTTAGACAACTGACCCTTCACTACTACTCTAATCTTCTTTAAATCAGTCAAACTTTCAGTGTAACTTAGGTCACTCATATTAAAAAATAAATTGTAATAAATAGAATGTAAAAAAAATTAAAAACTGGTTTTCCTCGTCGCCAAACTGTTACATAT
Organism: Macrosteles quadrilineatus; assembly: GCF_028750875.1. Taxonomy (NCBI): domain Eukaryota; kingdom Metazoa; phylum Arthropoda; class Insecta; order Hemiptera; family Cicadellidae; genus Macrosteles; species Macrosteles quadrilineatus. Next base: position 144,461,789 of record NW_026542595.1, on the reverse strand, counting down.
TAAATAAAAGATGTGTAAAATAAAATAGGTGTATTCTGAATTGAATCCTAAATAACAATGATTGTAAACAAAAACAAAGTTAACTTATTAAATATAACATATGGTATTTTGTTAAACATACAGTATGTTAGAAAAGACACATCACCCTCCATTAGTCAACTACAGTCATTTGTTGACTTCTGTACAAACGCTATTTGTTGTGTGCAAAAACTACTTATTTATTCTTTTTTTATGAGCATACTATATGGAATTGCTTTAAAAATGCTTTGAAATATACGAGGCTAGTTTATAATTTAGCGATATTCAATTAAAATGTCAAAAATATACTCTTAATTGTTTATCTCTGTAATCAAGTAAAAAGTTCAAAAACTAAAATATTCCACATTGAAAAATCATTCCTTTCAATAAATTTGTCCTATTATGTTTGGATGCGTTTTAAAATAAATATGTTATTAAGTGTTGGAAATATAGTCTGAAATAACGACTCGTCTTCTGATCAAAAATTAAGTTAATTTAATTGTAAAACAAATAGAATGAAAAAATAGATTTCTGTATACATCTTACTTCATCAAAATATAACAAACAACTAAACTCTGTTGCCAAGGAAACATCATATGTTCTTTTCTAACATAACTATTATGGACATTATAGTATGAATAAATTATATCTTTAACATTAAGTGTACAATATATACAGATATCTCGAATTAGTTTGATATAAATTCGTTTTTTTCCTCAAAAAAACAAAATAAATTGTATAATTTCGACATCATAAGATGTGGGATTGCCCCTGAACTGGTTATAGTAACTAATATAATGGTTTTAAATACCTTCAGTCACCAGTTCAAATTAGTCGGCTATTGCGACCTAGGTTTCGGCACGAAGTTGTACCATCATCAGGCGGGCCAGTTTTGAGTCTTCAGTCCAATGGACGTCGTTGGGTTAAAACAAATAACAGTTTACAACATACAGCACAAACACGCACACGAACACATATAACGAATAATACCGGTATTTACAGAAGGACGACATTATTGTAGGTTCACCGGCCGCGACGGGTGACATCCAAGCCACAACTCCAAAAAAAAAAAAACTATTAAAAAGTTATTTTGCTGATTGGACATATTACATCCGTACCGAAAACCAGTCGATTCGGAATCGGCAAACGGCATTGCCAAACGGCACGTGTAGGCTACTTACTTGCCGCATGGCATTGCCAATCTGTTCCATTCGGCATACTGTAGTGGGAATGCGGCTTTAGTGTTGTGTACCTGTGCGTGCCTCGCCCAGTTGGCACCTGTTGCCTTCTGTATTAAAACAATTAATTATTATGTTAAATCTTGAACTACTACAAACTCACTTTACAGAATGGGAAAAATAAATGCCAATCAACACTGTAAAAATAGTTAAACCATTAGTCAAAACAATTACCCTATCACATAATTTTACTAAAATACGTTTATTGGTAAAAAAAAAGAATAAAATGAGATAAAAGAGCCTTAGGAATTTAGTCAAAAAATGTAAGAGCTTTTTTCAATCTTCTTTTTACATCTTATTATTCTAGTTCTATGCTAAAACAAACCAAATTTACATAATCATTACGTCGGTCATCATTAATCCTGTAAAATTCAGTCAGTTATATGTTTAGTAGTTAGCTTTTTTATAAAAATCTTAAATGAACAATTGATTAGTTGTGAAGCAAAAACAAATATGTTAAAAAAGTTAATTTTGTAAACATATTTGCCACCTGATCAATGATCATGAAGATCTGCGAATGATCATTGAAGTCATTAGGGCAGAAACGCCGCCAAATTGCTCCCTCGCTTTCATCACCACCAATAATTGATTTCCGAGGTTTTGTGAGGGTCTATTTCTCGGATATCTTCAGTTTCACAGTTTAAAAAATACAAAATTAAGAATTATACTGTAATTGCTAAAAAGCATTACTAAGGTAGCATTTAACAAGATTTCATACTCAGAATGACTTAAATGTTTGTGTGCTACATATTTCTCTTGACAAATACTTAATACATTTTCTCATAGTCAGGATTAAGTTTTGTATAGTTTAAATAGCTAAAAATAAAATAACAGCTCACATTGATAAAACATTGGCAGGATTTTACTTAGACGTGCAATGTAGCTCTATTTCAAACAACGGAAAACAACACGGCTAGTAAATATCAACTTTACTGGTTTATCACATTGGATGGTTTATTATTCTGTATTCGATGTTGGTTTTCTTTACGGATAAAACGGAAATAACATAAACACAATACTGAAACAGCACCACATGTGTGAATGTTGGTTTTATTTGGATATTCGGTTAAAATATTATCGTCCTCACTCTGGTTTTTATAAATTTAGTAGCTGTTTCCCCACCCTTGTCCTTTGTAAACTTTTCAACGGTGAAATAAATGTGTACCTATTGAGTAAAGCTTTGTAAATCGTGGTTCATTTTCGGATGACAGAACTAAACTACAAGTTTAATAGTATGAATATTTTTTTAACAACAGTTTTTTTTTACATGTAGAGTCTATATTTGACAATACCAATAGGGTGGTTGAGTCTGTATTTAACAACAGCTCAGATTCTTCAAGTTTTTATTACTTTATATTTACAAGACGCATCTTGTAGATTTATCCGTGGCATATTTTTGATTTCTAATAAATAAATAAAATCCAAGCACACAAGTCTCTAGAAATTAATTGTTTTATAAAACAGTTTAGCCTAGAATATTTCAATAAAAAACATGTTTAAACATTGGTATGAAATAGTACAAATCACCACTAGAACCTAAAACGACTCATTTTAACACAAGCTTAAGTTTTTGAAATTGAACAAGGAATCGGCAAACTGGAAATGCATATTACATGGATTTAATATAAAAGAAAAAAATCTATATTTACTATCTTAGGATATCTTTTATCAAACCAAGAAGCCTCTCAAAGACCATTGGATGCCACTGTATATTGGAACTGCAGAATCGAGGGCAATATATTCAAGCAAACACTGAATAGGCGGTTTTATCTTTCATTCATGTGTTTGGTCGGTTCATTAATCTTTCATTGTTTGTGGCTACCTCCAAACGTTGGGTCAGGATTGTGAATTTATTACAACATTCAGTCATATTGTAAAGAAAAAATATACAAACGAATTTTGAATATCTTTTAACTATGATTAAGCCTTTCATGTAAAGATAGCGATTTTCCGTGACCCAAAATGGTAGCTATATAAGTATAGTTTTATTATTTAATTATTTAAAATAATTCAGTTAGAGACCAGGTGATGCTACGTGTGTTGCATGTTCATCACTTGAAATGCATTGTTGAGTAGATTTGCAAACACGTATTAATCTACATCCAAACGAAATTCACAAGATAATACAGAGTTTTAATATTTTTGTACCGGACCTAAATAGTTTCAATAAAAAATATAAATAAATTGGATTAAATACGAGTCGTTTCATGTCACATTGTGCAATATGTATTAAGACTAGCATAGTTAAATTGTTAAATTATGTTTCCAAACACTTCTTGAAGATCACAGAGGGGTTAGAAGAAAAATCAAATCCACTAAATGTACTCTGTAAAATTAAACAATCAACTTAAAGTTAAAGAGCCTATCTAGTTGTGGTAAGAAATTTGCAGTTTAGTAAGGAAATGGTTTAAAAGCCAAATAAGATATATATTTATGAATTTACCAAGCTACTGTTACTGTTAGTAGTTTATGGTATTCATACAAATAAAAACTGGGAGAAAATTAAAAGATATAAAGTAACAACATGATGTTGAAACTGACCTACATTGTTGGGGAGGCTGACGTTCCAATATGCTCAGAGAAAAGCAACATTATGTAAACATTTTTAAATTAAAAAAACAATATAAAATAAGTTACGTACCTTTACGTCGTCAATCCTAGGTTAGTCTTTTTAGCAGCGACTAGTTTCGAAACTGACGTTTCATTTTCAAGCCTTGTCAAACATAAAATTACTTGAACATAATGTCGTCGTCAAAGTACACAAATATAACATTTAACACGCACAAATACAATAAGATACAGAAAGACGCGCGGCCGGCCATTACACGCATGACGGACGCGACTCAACTACCGACTGCCATTGGTCTGGTGACATTGACCTTGGAGGGGGTGAAACAGCTGATTATGAGCGCCTTTGTTGTCAATGTCCTCGATCCTATCAAATATTGTGTTACGACCAAAATTTAGCTTTTCATTCAGGATGTCGTGGGGAAACCTTTTTGTTGCTTTGTAGATTTCATAGCTTTCAAGGACATTCATTAAGGAGCCTTTGGTGCATTCATGTAAAATACCCAGGTTATCACTACAGCTGCTTACGTTGTGGTTGTCATTCATCAGGTGTTCAGCGAACTTAGAATGTTGTGTTCGCAGTTTAGGCTTGGGTAGATGTTCATTAAACCTTTTTTTGAAAGAACGACCTGTTTGTCCGATATACATTTTTGGACAGTCGCTGCAGGTTAATTTGTACACTCCAGTGTCCTCTAGGCTATTGGAAACTGTAGATTTCGAAGTACGTGGATTTAGGCGGCTTTCTAGTTTATTTGAAGTTTTGCAGGCTGAAGATTTGAAGTTTTTGAAGTTTTGAAGTTAATGGCCGGCCGCGCGTCTTTCTGTATCTTAATGTATTTGTGCGTGTTAAATGTTATATTTGTGTACTTTGACGACGACATTATGTTCAAGTAATTTTATGTTTGACAAGGCTTGAAAATGAAACGTCAGTTTCGAAACTAGTCGCTGCTAAAAAGACTAACCTAGGATTGACGACGTAAAGGTACGTAACCTATTTTATATTGTCTTAAATCAATCCTGGAGGCAATGCTGAATAAATTAAAAAAAACAGTTCTATGAGCATTGACATATTGAGATAGTTTTTTTAACTGCTTGGTTAAACATTATTATAGTCAATATAGTAATAAATACGTAAGATGTTTCATTATAATCAAAATATTTCAAAGCTTTATTCACTAAATCATGCACAAAAGAAATTTATTCCAAATGAAATAACTTGTTCATGATTGACCCAATTTATTCTATACTAAAGGTTTCATAAAACCTTTCTAAGAAAGAGCCAATTGATTAAATTTAGAGAACTTTTGAAATTCAAATATTTTTCTAATATTCAATAAAACATCGGTATGCTTTTTAAAATCCTAATATCGTCTAATAAATTATCTACCAAAACTGAAAATAATTACAAACGTAAGAATTTTGAAAATAATTGTCCTATGTGATTCGTAGGGTGTAATCTTTGTGTAAAGTATACTCATGTTTTGCTTTGAAGTTTTTGGTCATTATAAATTAAGATTTGTAACAAAGGACAGTCTAGACACCAATTTGTATGGCCCTTGAAGTAAAATATGTGGTGTACAGCTCCTATGGCATGTCACAAGGCCTACAATGATGCGTTATACAAGAAACATGAAATTGAGTTTAAATATTTCCCTTTAATTCCACTACAAAGTTTAACGTAGAACATTTGGGAACTTTTGTAGACTAATGACAATTCATGTTCGATCTAGTTTTAGCATTTGTTGTCTAGTGTTTCTTCAAAGATTTAGACAAAATTAGGATAAATATAATGCAATTTATTTTATTATCTAAGTATGACCTCGTTTTTCTGAACAATTGTAGGTGATCAACTAGAGAGTTTTCAAACATCTACAAACGAAATTATATCAAGTTAAACTAAGTTTTATTTTTATTAATTTGAGTTTACATTTGTCATTATTACATACTCGTAAATTTAATGTTAGTTGCTACAGCGATTTCACAAATTTTAACTACACCAAATAGGGTCACAAATGTTATTAATAACCATATCTGTGCTAAACCTATAGCTCCTACTTAAAGACCTACACAATGTATAATAAGACGATGAAATATTGCGGTAATTTCCTATAACCTCAGCTACTGAATTATAACAATCCTTATTGAAGATAGTCCTTAAAGTCTGGCATTTGCCATTATGGAACTACTCATATAAACTTGCTTTTCATTGGGAATGTATTCAGGGAATCTTTCCTTGGCCATAGACTTTCCTGGAAGATGTGACTCGACAAAAATAATTTATAGAATTTGGCTTAGTTCTTTTAATGTAGACTAACGAGGTCTTTCACTAAATTATAATTTTATTTATAAACAAGTATTTTTTTGGAAATTTTGTCTTTTGAAACATAGCAAAAGATTAGAAAGAAATATTTAAAATAATTTGCATCTGTATCTCAAATACTGGTTATCTTCTTAATTCCCAGTTAGTAAACAAAGAATTTGGTTCGGATATTTTTTAAGTTGTTCTCTTTTCAATTCAAGCATCAATAGGTGGTCTTTAAACTACCATAGAGGAAATCACTTTACAATTACAATAATAGTTTTTAAAATAATAATTATTAATTTTAGGTCACAGACACACTTAGAGTGAACAACAGGTTGATCTGATGCTCGCATGTTGCATGTAACGGAAATTATGCCAAGGTTTTTAGAACAAGGGTGATGTGCCTTAGTTCGGCATTTAACAGTTTGACATCATTGAATTTTGTGCAATTTATATTGATATTTATTTTAACTTTATTAACTAATACACAAACAACTTTGATTTATCCATCTATTTTAATTCTTCTCTACATTTTTATATTATGTTTAAAATTAAATTAAAAAAAAACATAACAAAGATTTTTTTATTTGTATTGTGAGTTGTATTTTTAGCTTATAAGTTAAATTAAACAACAATTAAACAGACATTTAAAATTTTACTTACAACATATATTAATATTAAAAGTGTAAAACTTTAAATTTTCTTTTTTTATAGAGGTTAAATCTATAACTAAATCAAGCTTAAATGTACTATTCTAGTTCTGAATCTTTTCATGTTAAAATGAGTTCGACTACGAAGTAGTTTTGAAATATTGCAAGATTTAAGTGCCAAGAACTTTACACTTTTTTGCAGAAAACAACTTATAACAATCAACTAAACAGTGTACCCTAGAGTCATTCCAATCAGAATCCTTTCTTTTTTCTTTAGTATAAAGCAAGTAAGTATTGGCGCGTTCTTTATTTAACAAAATACAATTTGGAGAAAATAAGAATGTATTATGTTTATAAAATACATGCAAACAGCATATGAATAACATGTGTGGTGTAAATAATTGACAGGTAACTGCCATACTAATGGATTGAAATTTGTCCTTGGTATATGAAAGTTTAATAATAATTTATAAGATGATACAAAACTAGATTTACTGTAAGACTTCCCTCATGAATAATAAAAGCGTTTTAGTAAATGAGATATTGTTTTCCCTTGCTCGTCCCTCTCTTCTAAACTATTTAAGAGGTTTACTTCAAATACGACTATGGTGTATTTTCTAAAATATGAAATTAAAGGTGACGATACAAGAAATTGTAAAAAAGAAAATTATTTTCATAAAACTTTAAAAACATGCAACTATAATAGAAATGATAATTCACTTTAAAAACATCATATAAGTTTTATTATATTAGTAACTTGCCGTGAATCTAAGCTATGTTCAGTAGAAATTAGTTGTGCTAATAAAGAACAACTATATGTAAAATGACCTACATTTATATTTATTATTATTATTATTATTATTGTTAAATTATAAAGAAAAAATCATGGTATATTTAAAATATTATTAAATTATTTATACGAGTATTAACAAAAAAGTAAGGGTTATATTTGGGTAATCCTGCACAATTTTTACTTTGCATACCAATGTGCACAAAAGGTTGTGTTTATCTGTAATTTAAATAATTTACAAGTCACAACGCTATTTTATAACGGTTATATTGCATAGTATCAGTAAAAACGACATAGCAAAATATGTGTGCTGTGATAAGAAAACAAAACGACAATTGGATAACTAATAAAATATTTAACCTTTTATGCATTGACAAAATATACAGGATGGCGGAAAGATAACTTGCACCCCCCCCCCCTCACCTATTCAACCATTTGAGATATTTGAAATTGGTTTGTGGCAACCTTTCTAGATATAAGGAGCTACAATAATGATGGTTAATTTTGAAAATTTTCGACTTAAAGGTAGGTGGGGGTAGCTCAAAATTTTCAAATGGGAAGTATAGTCGACTTTGACATAATTTAATAGGTATTGACGAAACTAAACAATTTACATACAGAAAATAAAAATCGGACCACTTTTAACAAAAAGGCAGCTAATAATGTTCAAGGCGTTGGCTATTAAAAGTAATTTTCACCTGCGATTATGTTATTAGAGGTATTCAATTAAGTATTTAGTTGAAACGTTAAGGAGGGCGGGTTGCTTGCTACTTGTTAGCCACCCTGTATTTTGCTGTACAAAAGCTGGCATGGCTTCTAAAAAAGTAGTTAAAATAATAATTAGTCGTTTAAGTTTCCTTTGTGAAATCCCACTGCGAATAAATCGGAAACACGATCAAAACGGATTTAGAGTAGAGCTTAAGAGATTATAGATTCTGAGAACCTTTGACTTTGTATGTGAGTGCTCGAGAGGAAGTTGGCTGTTTATTTGTAGTAGTGCATTCGTTAAAATGTGTTTCAGCACTTCTAGTAATAGAATTGTCAAGAGTTGTATTTTTTGTCTATGATTTTCATGTAATAGATAACGCAATTTTTAGTGCTTTCAGTTAAAAGTTTTTAGATGTTTCCTCTGTATTGTTTTCTTTTATACACAAATGTGACAAAAAACTTACACTGTTACACTGAAAAACAATAAATTTTACCTGTTGAAAATGTAAGACATACAAATGCATATAACTATATGCTATATGTGCTATATAACTATATATATGCTATATGTGTATTTATAGCATATAAATGCACATTTATATGCTGAATATCAACTTATTCAAAATATTAATCTGTTACCATTGTAAAAGTATTCCAAAAATATTGATATCATTGATTATTTTATATTAAAAGCTTGATTTGTATTACTTCTTATAATGCAATAAAATATCAAATGTAAGGTAAAATAGTTTTTCAAAATTGTTCTCTACCCCAATAAATGTGTAAATGTTATTCAGTTAAAAGGCTACTTTTTTCATTAGTATGAGTTATTTTAAGTTAAATTTAATATTATACGTTTGTAATGAGACAAATTTCGAAAAAAATATGCAATATATTTACTACAGTAGTTTTTCAAATGTGTAAGCGATTTTCAGTATAAGATAAACAAACTTAGTTCAAATGCTCATAATGTTATTTTGATAGAAAGATAAGAAGAAAGGATAAGGTAAGAGTAATGTTATCTGAAAAAACCCTAAAAACATAAAAACGTCATTCAAAGTACATAGTTAAAAGTTAAATAATCGAACTATTAATCTTAAGGGGAATAGCCATATATTTACAGATCATTTATATTTTCATGTTTGTGTTTTTTTATGTTTGAATTATTCTTTGCTATTAGGTCTATTGTATACTGAATTGCATAACTACACTGCATTTCAAAAGAGCCCTTCTCAAGAGGATGCAATTACATACACAACACATTACATCTAAACATCAATACATAACATATATGTATACACATAGATATTCAAAATAGTATATCGGTTTGAGAAAAGTAATATTAAACTGCATGAGTTTTTTTTTTTTTATTTGCTGAAATATGTCCTTTGTTCAACCATATGAGCAAGAAACTCCAATTAAATCCATCCGAGTTGAATTAGCGGCGAACAATTTGATAACATAAATCAGATTTAGGTTGACAAGTTTAACTACCAAACTTACTGAGAACTTGCGCGCGAAGCTGTAGATATTGTGTAATAGGTGTGTGATTACTGAGTTTCTTGTAATCAGAAGAGTTTATTTCACTTTAATGTTGATATTTATTGTTTGATCTGTAATTTGTATATTTGTATAGTAATTTATTTAAAATGGAAAGAGAAACCGAATTTCTAGATATTATGAGTAACATAAAGGCAGGATTAGACTTATGTCATGGTTATATCGATACGTCATTGCACTTAATTAAAAAAATGTATTTCAATCTTAATTTGGGCTTAACATAATATTTACAAATTGATTGGCGGGAAACGAAAACCCATTTTTTGTTGTTTTTATAACTAAATGATATTATAACTATAAAAACATTCCTTCCTCTTTAGAATACATGAAATTCACCAGGGATAATTGGATTAATTGATATTAAAATAGTGTATAAAAAAATATACCACTTAACATAACAAGGTATGTAAAGTTAGGGTCTATATTCTTGAAAAGTGTATAGGGCATCTCGAAATGAAAATATATATAATATATTTATATTAAATACTCATAAAATCTGAAAAAGACTTTTTCTGAAGTTTTGCTTCCAAACGTTAACAAACTTTTCCAAGCAGGTAGATAAGGCTTAAGTCTCAGGTGCAATCTCAGAGAAGCTCACAACTTGCGTTCTCTCTTTACCTGGCTGAAGACCACTAAGATGGGCTTAGATGTTTTGTTTCATCATATTTTCATAAGAAGGGTTTTGTCCCTGTTTCATCATGTATCATGAACTTATATCATAAATTACAATTTCCTTCTTAGTGTTATAAGTACTACGAATATCTCATTTAACTTTAGCGTAAATAAAAATAATAAAAATACTAAAGAGTTGTTAATGGTTATATTAATTGGCACTACATGTTTATCATATTCACGAATTGCTTCCAATGGGGCACAATACATTCAGGTTTAGAATAATGTTGTGTTTAAAAATAAAGTGTTCCCATAAAGTGAGCTGTATTATAAAAACTATCGGTTATAAAATATTTAATTCCACAAAAAAATGCAGTTCAATAAAATATATTAAAATAAATAGTTATTTGTGTAACTAGTGAGCAAAGTGGCACTTTGCTGCACACGAGAGCAATGTTTACGCACTAGCCGCAGGCGAGTATTATATGGTTAGTAACCATACTGATATCTGCCGTAGACATTGGGTGCAACCATACATCATTGGTGCTATTAGAGACAAATAACATAGTTCAATTGCTCTGTTGTCATTGAATTCAAAATTAATTCCTTACCTTACACGCTAATGTACCAGTAATTCAATTGTATACTTTTATAAGAGAAACAAGCGGACCAACGTATGAGTTTTAACTCATAAAGACCTTTTGAATAGGTCAGTGGGAGAGCAACGAGATAATGGGAAACAATGTCCCATTTACCAAAGGCTTAGAATTCACCACGAAGAAAGTGTTACAGTATAATTATTCTGGTATTATAACAAAAGTTATATTTTAATGATCATTAATAGACTACTCATTTTCTTTTTGAACTCGTGACTTTTAATAATAAAATATTATTAGTACAAAGTTATATATTTGTCAGTGAAAATCGTTATAGCTTTTCTCTTGATAATATACCATTACTCACTGATATTCTGTGCTAAGGAAGCAAGGAACAGCTCAGAATGGAAGGACTCCAGGGCACCGTTTACTTGATTGTTACGACTTGTATTCCTGCTCGATAAGCAGTGTTAGAGTTATTGGTATTAACGTCTTGCAACTTTCCAAAACTTTTTCGTAGTTTAAATAATTTTACCTACGGCATTTTTTAAGTAGCCGTTTCAGTTCTGTTCTTAGAATTGAAAGGTTTCACATAACATCATCATTTACTCTCATAACAGCATAGTTTTACTCATAAAGCACGGGTAATGTACCAATGAGGTCCAAGGATTGAGAGAGAAGAAGTAAATTTGTAATGAATCGAACTTCAACTAATGAGCTGTTTAGGCCGATTGAATTGTTGAGTGGTGCAATTAGTGAATGTTTCGTTGCATCACTGTCATTGGCAGTGAGAGGTTATAAACGAAAACATAACCTCTCTAGAAGTTATGAGTAGTGATTTTTAGTAATTAAAACACTGTCGTAGGTAAACTAGTGTACGCAACTCGCGGAAATAGGGTTAACGCAATCGTTCTTTGTTATTTAGCTAAAACAAAAGAAACCACTAAACAGTTTATTCTCTAACATTAAATGTTAATTTAGTAAATTAACATATAGGATCAATTATATACAACTAGACAGATGCATATATTAGTTGCTGAACCATGTTTATGAACTTATATTCGAATTATGATTTGAGGTACTCCGTATAAATATGCGTAAAATTACAATAATTTAAATATGGTAAGTATGCAAAGACAAACAGAAGCAAGTCACCATTGTAGGTTACTAAAGAACTTGGCATCATTCCCGTTACATGCAATGCAACATGCGAACATCAGATCAACCTGTTGTTCATTGAGGGTTACTCTGAGATACAGAAACCGTAATATGAATTACAATACAAATCAATATTTAATTTAAATTTGTATGTTAAAAACAGTATATAAAACTATATACATCTTATATCTGATGTAGCATAATTAAAACCTATTTCTTTAAATTTCTGAGTGTTGTTTTTTACGGTTTATTTCATATAAAGCCTGATGCAAGGTCATCTATCAGGAGGGTCTACCTTCTGGAGGATAGTTCAACTTCCACAAAATCAAAGTTTCTAACAACAGAACACAAATGGTGATTTACCTGATTTTATGGGACTTCCTTTTGAAAGAAGGTTTAATAATTAAGTAGGTAAGGAGAGGGTTAGACCTAATTGTGCAGTTTATGTCTCTCATTAGTCATAATTTATATTTTCGGAAGAGGAGTTCCATAGAACAGATTCCATAGTGAAGAAAAATGGGTGGTCATTAAACTACCAACAATTATTCTAGTAGTCATAATTAGTGTAAATTAAATTCGTAATATAGTGATACCAAACCAATTAAATGTTTAAGACCCTAAGCTATAGTTATATAGATTTATAGTAAGGAGAGGAAGAAACATAAAGTAATTAAAAACTAATAAGTAAAATATATATTTACTTTCATTACTTTAATTTATTTCATGTGGTTTGGAAAATTTGGATTTGTATCATTACAAAAATGACTAGCTAAATTAAAATGCATTTTGTAATATTGTTCGATAACATTACTTTAACAACTATTGTAGAAGGAATGTTAAAACTAGCCTTACCATTGATTGTATTATCAATGTTTTTAAGTATTCTACATTAAACACGTTTTTGTGGTATTACCTTCGTATTACTCAGCACAATTTCATGTTTCTCATGAAACGCATCATTATAGGTGTTGTAACATTAGGCTGTACACCACATACTGTACTGCAGGAATAGACTTAATTAGTCTAGACGGTCCTCTGTTAAAACACTTCATTTATACTGACTTGATTTTTTACTAGCTAAATTCATCGAATGGTCCTACTACATACGTCACATTACAATTTGTTCTCTAAATTTGGCTCAGAACGATTATTCTCACATGACTGTTGAGTTGTACGTACATTAATTTTTAGGTTGAAAATTAAATGATCATGTCAAAATCTTTCAATACTGCAAAATGCTTTGAGGTGATTTAAAAGTTATTTTAGTAGAAACTCTAAAGTTTCTCCTTATTTCGTATTTTATAATGCATACCAATTTATATTGTGAGATAGGGATGTCGTTGCCCGAATCTAATTCAATCTAATATTTCATTTAGCTCTAACTCCTATAAATTATAACGTATTTATTAAATTTGTGTTAGTACTTTTACTCTGAAAGGTGTTGTATAGTTCCTTATCCGAATAATGTTTAGGACTCGATGTCCTAAATATTAAACTAAATATGTTGGACTACGTTTAATGTTTTTTATCATCGAATATGCAGCTTCCCTTTACTTTTACAGCCACCATTTCTACAAATTTTCCTAAGATTTTATTTTTCATAGAGCGGCTTGGGTGTTGTCTTTGATGAACTATTTGTATCGCAGAATGTGTTTTTAAGCAAACTGTTTACATGATATTGTTTGTCTCCAAAGATATTGGACCGTCAGCCTCTCAGCAATGTAGGTCAGCTTCAACATCATGTTGTTACTTTATATCTTTTAATTTTCTCCATGGCGTTTATCTGTATAAACACCATAAAATACTAATGCAATCAGGAAAGTAATAAACAGTACAACAGAACAAATTGTACAATAATGGTCAAGTGTTACTAAATACAAAATGGATTTATGTCTTGTTTATTTTGTACTTGAATTGTATCCTTATTAAGAAGTAATTTGACTGACTATAACAATTGTAGAATTTAATTCAAAAGTTATTGTTTGGTGTAAGGTAAATAAACACTCCTTTTCTTCCGTTTATAGTGATAGTCTCAAGAGTGTTCTTTTGAATACAATTCAACTATGACAGTCTTATTAATCATTATGAAAACTTATTTGTATTATTTATTGGTTAAATAAACATGTGAGGTCTTTAAGGTAAGCTTAAAATGTAATTCAACTTCATAAACCTATATACCTCCTTATAACCATGCACTAGTCGACAAACCGATAACATTTAAATACGATTAATAATAAATACGCAAATGCGCAATAAATGTAGAATAACCATGGGTTCTATAGGGTTGTTGTGCTATTATACAATAATGTTTACTAGAATTTTGTGGTTGAGATCACATCATGTAGTTTGCTGTGGTTTTTCACGATACAAAAGTTGACATATATACAAGATAAATCATGGTAAAGTATACAAAATACGTGCATAGTATTGATTATCTCCACCCACTATTCTGAAAAGCGATATTCCAAAATTAGTTTAAAAAATTCAATATTCCGATGCAACGTTTGGAAGTAGCCACAAACAATGAAAGATTAATGAACCAACCAAATACATGAATGAAAGATAAAACCGCCTATTCAGTGTTTGCTTGAATATATTGCCCTCGATTCTACAGTTGCATAGTAATATTGTGAGGCCTTCGGAAGGGCTTATCTTTATCAATCAAACACCCAACTTATAGTTTTATTTTGGTTTATTTTCCTTTATTGTACTGTGGTTTATTGTACTAAGGATACTATATGTGTTTAAAAGGTTTTAAGTGGCTTGCCTTGTTTAATTATTTGTATAAGCTACTTCCATTGTTTAAAGCGAAAAAGTCCATTTTATCTTAAATGTAGGATAGTTTCAAAACAGGTTTTGCCAGGCCCCACCTTTTTATTATCTGTCTTTGTTAAACAGCATGAATTAAAACTGGTTTTAAGCATATAGAGCAATCTAGCATGTAGGGCTTGTGGGGATTGATTGAACTTGGGCTCTAAGAATTAACACCAAACTTCTTTTACTACCAGGAACAGAATTAGAAAAATTACTTTTTTCAACTTTTTTGACGAATCTATCCAATGAGTCTTTATAAGCAATTTACCGAACCATTACTTTTTTCAGTAAAAAGCTTTTATCCTTTTAACTGTAACATTTTGTTCTATGCCAAAATTGAAAAAAAAAAATATTTGCTAAAGGCTCCAACTTAATAAATAAAATCTAGTAGTAAATTCACTCATATTCTTTTAATACTTTCACTTAGCACTAGAGTATGCTTTGTCCACTTTAAAAGACGATAAGAAAAAGAAAAACTGTCATAAAGCTTGATCAATCATGAAAAATATCAATAAAGCACTTGACAGTGTGATTCTGATCCGATGCAGTGTTTATGCTACGTTTCCCAGAAGATTATAATTTCTTACCCAAGCAAATTAAATTTTATAAGTAATAATGTGAGCTGCTACTTTTTAGCTAAGCAATTCAAGTAGCTAAACAATTCAGTTCAACCCGAAAACGTAGAAGGAAACGGACTTTGTGTTAAGTTAGTACAACACAATACATATAACTTACATATTTTTCCGTCTTTTTAATGATACGCTACAAGAGATCTTTAGCTATCCTAGCTATGACCTTGATTTTCTGTTTATTTTAGTTTTCAACCTAGAGAGCTTACCAAGCAATATCTTGGAACAAAACCTCGGGAAATTTCTGATTGGTGGTAATGAAAGAAAGGGAGCAATTTGGCGGCAGATCTGTCCTGATGGCTTCAATGATCATTCGCAGATCTTTATGATCGGGGATCATAAGACCAATAAAATAACCTAACTGCGCATAAGACCTCACTTTCATCTTATTTTATTAAATTTTATTTATTTGATTAAGAATTTAAAGAAATGATGATAGCAGATAACTAGACTTACAAAAAGCACAATAACATATTTTAAACATTATAATATTGTAGGTTTAAAGTGTGATTTTCACCTTTAAATATTAACAATTAATTTTTTTTTTGAAAGACATTAAATTTGTAGTTTTTTGTAAGATGATTGTTTTTTTTACATATAACATGTTTACAAATATTTTAAAATATACACATGCCTAACTGATTTAATTTAGTAAGTTAATAGTTGCATAATTATTTTATATATTTAAATTATTCCCAACTAGAAAAAGTATTTGAGGTGATGATAAGGTGATTAGATTAGTACCCAATCGTATATAAATTTACAGTGTTTTTTTTTTATATGATTTGACTTGCATTTCCCATAAAACCGACCAAAAATAGTATCAAATAAATAGGAAATAGGAGTTCAAAAAAATAGTAATATTTCAAAAAATCGTTCATATTTCACTAGTCACACGCATACCATGAGGATTTGAGCAATTGAAAAATAATTAATTAATTTTTGAAGCAATATTTTTTGTGATGCTATTACTTTTTTGTTTTTGAAGGTAAAAAACAGCAAATTACTGGAGTCTCCGCTACTTGACAGGATCGCTGATGCCTCATTGCTTCCTAAAACAATCCGTTGATAGACATCTACATCATTAACATTTGTGGTCTATTGTACTCTGACATCCTCATTGTGTCAAGCTGCAATTTGACAACTGACAGACCTAACAATACAAGTCATATTGGTGCGGTCGTGTTTTTTATGGCATTACAAGGACATGTTTAATTTTTTAACTAAAGTTATATTTAAATGCATTTTTGAAAACCTAAATGGTTACTTGTGGCTCAGAAGGACAGAGAGTAATCTGTCTTTTGATTTATTTGTTTAAATTAATTTTGTTTGCACGCTTAGCTGCATCTTATAAGTTTAAACCACTTGGTGCCTTAGGGACTTTTGTAAAATGAAATTAACCAAAGTATTTTACTAAATATTTTAAGAATGAAGTTGTAGTAATAAATAGCTAGACTAATATGAATTACTGTACAATATTAGCTAAAAGAAAAATACGTACTTTACTTATCTACACTTGTAAGAAAAAAATATTTTTTATCTAATATATTTACAGTATACATATTGTTTGGCATACAATAAAACCTACCCAAATGCGTTTATATCTTCGTATTCATTGAAAAATTTCCAAGATATCAGAAATATCATACGTATGAAGTCTCAATAATGTATATCAAACAACAATAAGCCAGGATTAATAAAACTGCATGAATAAAAAAAAAATTAATACTCTGAAAGGTATAAAAGACGCAGTGAGTGACAAAGAGCAGTATTATATTCCACCATCAAAGAGATTCATCCGGTAATATTTTAGTATTATATTCATATGTTGTGTGTTATCTTGATAAACTACGATTTCATTTCTTTCAATAACTGTGTCCCAAATTCGATGATATTTTTGATAATTTTTATAACGGAGTAAAATCAATAGCCAATAGCAGGGATTTGTTTTCGAAACACATAGCAATATTAAAAACAAATGACTATTGTGAATGTTATTATTTAAGATAATATACAATTACGTTAATTGTGATTCCATACTCTTGAGCGTCTCATTTATTTCTTCTACTCCATGAGTTTAAGTTGTTGTACCCATATAGTTTAATTCTCTTTTCAATAATAATAAAATAAGGTACAAAATTCACAAAAATATTATCCAACTATTTAGCAACAACAAAAACGATTAAAAGGAATAAGCCGTTTAAAATTTCTATTTACAACAATAGTTGTTAAGCATTTAGTAAATATATTTTTGAAAGGTGCAAACGATTTAGTAAATATATTATTGAAAGGTGCGAACAATTTTGATATCTTAAAAACTATTCGCATTACGGAAACCAAATAAATAAAAAAGCAATCATTTCGGCTAAAATTAAACTCTTCATAATTGATCATTGTAAAAGTTAACGTTGCAGAGGTTATTTTATAGTCAAGAATGAAGCAGTAACATAGAACAGTTTCTAATTCGTCTTGATTTTTTTTAATTTTATTATGAATTCATCGATGATACCAAAAGCAATTAAGGTCATGCTTACTTTGTTTATGTATAAAACAGTTTAATCAGTGCAGCTTTAATGTTAGAAGGAATACCCAACCGAAACCCACGGAGAATTCGTTTTGTATCGTAGGATTTGTTGGGATCACAAATCAGACGTTTGTCATATGTTATTGGTTATTCTTTCTTTTTTTGTCTTTCAATTTCTCAACCGCATTTATATATGTATTATATTAGAATGCGATCAATGTAATAAAAAAACATACCCCCGCCGCAGCAAACCTGCAGACTAGGCGAATTTCAACTTGTCTGATTACATTTTTACTCAAATATTTCCATAAATAAGACATATTTATTCCCTATTTAAATAACATTAGGTTTAACAAGTGCTTAGGTTTGCTGCTACGGGGAAGGTAAAAAGTGTTTTTTGACCATACGTGAATAGTATGGAATGAAATAAATAAATTTGCCAAATTTTATCAACATAAATCCATAAACAAGTAAACTACAACAGTTTTTATTTTCTCCATAAGAATAACATGGGAATTTTAAATTAAACTATTTTTGAATTTTCTCCGTGACCGTTAGGCATACAACAGGGCTTAAATATACTAAATTATTTATTTTTTAAGCTCTACAAAACGGTTTAGAAAAAAATTGCAAATTTTTCTGTTGTTAGGGTAAAGAAAATGGGAAAACACATTTTTACCCCATAAAACCCCCCATAAACCCCTGTTCCCATGGTCCGATTATGCTGGATCGCGAACTCGTTCGAATAAACATAGGTTTACACGTTTGTACCAAATTCCATCAAAATTGGATCATTTTTGCTCGAGTTATTGCGGTAACGGACACATATATGTATATATATATATAAATATATATATATATATATATGAATTTGAACGGATGGTGTTTTTGGCCTCTAGGGACCTCAAAATGAAAAAAATCGTTCCCGCGTCCAGGTCTTACCATGAGTACTACGGTAATAGCTTATTCCCTATATGGGAAATTCGCTAATAGTAATATTTCGCCTGCGAAATAGTATATGATATAATCTACTTAGTATTAAATAAAAAAGGCCATCTGTTGAAAACGGAACGCCTCATAACACAGTCAAACACTTTTTTACTTAATACGAGAACGACAATCAAGCATTTCCCTAAAGTAAATGTAATTACCTCCGTCCAACCATGCAGGATTTTCATCGTTAATTTTATTAGGTTTGTTAACTAACTGTGGTAATAACCAATTAACTTTAGCAGTGTTTAGATAGCACCTGGGAATACCACTTATGTCTGTTAACGTAAGGAAAAGATGTAAACATAAGATTGTAATTGAAGAATATAAAGTGAAGTAAGCTAGATAGTAATAAAAGGAATAGCTTGGACATAACATTCAGTTTACCCTGACCGGGCCAAAATAATTTTATATTTTGATTAGGGAATGACGGATGTCTTAAGAACATTATGATAAAAACAATAAAAAAAACGCAATTATTTATAAAGGGGTCTTTGGATACGATTATTTTCTGCGAATTACTTCAGTGAAAAAATGTGCATTGATTATTTTTCACGTACATCGGTCCTTTTTAGTCTGTTCCATTTATTTATTTTAGCTCTTTACAATGAGGAACGTCATTCTAGCCTTTAATGACAGTGAAGCGGTAAACATAAAATTTTCTTTTTAAGGACTAGAAATGTTTTTGAATCCGCAGCAAAATAAAATTAAAATGTTTTCTATGAATTATCATTAATGGTATTTTTAATTACCTTTACAAAAATTCAAACAGTTATGACAAACAAAATAATATACTGTACAAATTGGTAATTAGGAACACCATTTTACCTAACCTTATTCTAAGTAAATATCAACAATACGAGTATTTTTAAATTTTAGGCACATAAGTTTACTGAAGGCATGATTCATCCGCTTGTACAAACTTAAGTCCCATGATACCTGTAGTATGAGGATTGAGGAGGTGGATTAAATTAAATCCACTCAAGTTGAATAAGCGATGAACAATAAGATAACATAAATCACATAAGGCTGACAGTTGAAACTACCCAACTTGCCTTGAACTTGTGTCTAAAGCTGTGAAATGCTTTTATAGCTAAATTTTTGCTCAAGCAGTTATTATACTATAGAGCTAAATACATATAGTTTATACGAGATAAAGATGTTAAGTAAGTTAAAAAGTTATCAATCCCAATTAGAAGTACACGAAGTTATAACTTTTCTTTTATTAATAATATTTTATTTGTAAAAGTATAAAAAATGAAACCTATACCTAAATGACCTAGTACGTCTAACTATCATAAATGGCAGCAATAATTGTAACATAAAAATTATGTTTACAAATGTTGATCATTGTCTTATGTGACGCTACACTTACATTTACACTCTATAAGCTGACAGTTTATATGAATTAATAATATTATTATTTTAATTATGGCATAGTTATGTAATCCATAACGATTGTTTCTTTGTATTTTTATAATCACAGACACGTATTACAATATTTATTATTACTCTGAATAAGTATTGATCAGAAAGTAGGATTTTCTGGTATGTCCCTAGGAAAAGTTTAAAGCAATTAAGCTTAAATACGAATTATTAAGATTAAAAACTAAACAAGGAAAATTCTGTAAATTTAACTCTACCAACGTAGTCAACAACAAACTTCACCTAGCAGGTACTCCACACATCTTGGGTAAAGTAGACTTCCGTCTCTGTTGCAATTTTAGAAATGCTCATGACTAAGATAGGCTTAAATTTTGTTTCATCATGCTTTCTAAAGTTAGCTTTTACCACAGTTTTACCATACTCAACCGACAAATCATACTAAATACTATTGTTAATTGTATCCAAAAATGTTTTGGTATTTTAGATTTTCTTTTATGTTATCTTACCACAACCATCTATTTTCTTTTGTCATATTCCAGAAAAATATATTCTGGAAGCTCATTTAATAGCGTTATATTTAATGTGATAACCCGTACAAAAAACAATATAAACATAATCAAATAAGATGAAGAATTAACTAAATTTACATCGGCATTGAAATGTTATGCTATAGTTAAATTTCCACTCGGATGCTTTCACATAAACAAAATCATATTAATAATTACAAATAAAAAGTAGGATTACAAATGTAAGTTGTTTTGAACCTTTTGAATTTTTTATAATATGATTTTCCCTGTCATATTTACTCTTAATACTTGTCATTCTTGTCCAATACTTGATTATGAGAGGGAATTATGTGGTCAAATGACATTACCAACGCGAATCTTTCTCATGAGTTATATAATAAAGCAAAACTATATTTGTAACATAAGAAGTGTAAATATATGTTGTTGAAATTATTGCTGTATGGGATCCCTGATGCGTCTTTAATCCCAAAGACAATCCAGTGACAGACATCTAAAAACATTAACATCTATTTTCTATTGTATTCTGACCACGTTGTGACAAGCTACAGTATGACAACTGACAGTTGACCTGACAATGCAAGTGATATTGAGTCTTGCGCTTCAACTCAGGGCCTGCTCAGAAGCATTATTAGCTGATAATTTATTTTGTTCGATGGCTTTAAATGTTTTTGGAAACGACTTTGCAGACCGATTTATCTGCTCGGTAGACTAAGGACGGAGACAAATATATTTGGGTCAAACATGTATTTAGGTGTCATATTGAATCATTATTTAATGTTTTAACCCCTATTGTCCTGATGGAAATTGACAATAAATATCAATCAAAGCTTTCATACGTGGTGATATCACTCTGTATTTAGGCCAACTACCGATTTGCGCGAATTGTCCCATACATTAATGCATACTGTTGTATGTCAATACAGTGGGCTCTATTTTCATTCCTTTCTTTTCATTCTGGTTCATTTTTTTCAAGTTGTTGTTTTCATATGGTTATGCTCTATGTTAAAATAAATTAATAATAATGAAAAAAATTAACCGACCTATATATACAAATAAATTTTTTAATTATTATTATTCGTCGTTAAAGTCCATGTACTCGTAAACCTGGTGTTGTTATCTTAAAATATTGTACTCAAACATCATTGAAAGTGTTTTGGTGTGTTTCTGGTAGAGGCTATACTTACTCGATTAACTTTTAGTAATAATAATGTACTAAAATCAAATATTGATTCTGTTACTAGCGTAAACTTTCCGATGAATTAAAAATGTACAAACTATTTCCATAATACGTATAAATACTGTTACTGTACATAAAACATTCACTACTACTGAACACATTCATACTAAATAAATTACATTAAACTGACCTATATATTTTTTTTTATTATTACTCGTCGTTAAAGTCCATGTACCTGAATGTTATCTTGATAATAGTATTCGAACATCAGTAAAATGTTTTGGTTTGTTTCTGGTAGAGGCTATACTTACTCGATTACCTTTTGGTAATGATAATGATAGTGTACTAAAATCCTATAATGATTAAGTAACAGGCGTGCACTTTTCCAAAGTATTAAAAATTTACAAACTATTTCTATATTAAGTATAACTTCTGTTACTCTACACAAACCAGTATGAAGAAAGTGAATTTGATTAAATAATTAACCATATGTTACACTCGTAGCTATGAAATGTATAAAAGGACGAGGCGACAAAGGGTCCTTTGTCCGACACATCAAAGGACATTTTCATCTGATATTTGAGTATTACATTCATGCAATGTGGATTTGGTAAAAGAACTATTTTATTATTTATGCAGTAAAAATATTAATGCTTTAGCCTATGCCTTTGGAATAGTTCATTCTAACTTAAAGGTTGTATTTGTATAAAAATGTGTAGGATAATGATTAAATGTGTAAGAATATTTTTAAGATCAACATTTCTAACTTTCAAAGTTAAAATTTAACTATCTCTTGTGAAATTTCAATGATTAAAAATAAATAACTTGAAAAGATGGTCAGAAGAAAATTCCTACATTTAACCTGTTAATACCATTTTTCATTGTTTGGATCATGTTTAAATCATTTACTTAAGATTTAATTTCCAACCCGTTGTTTGATACTCTGTAGGTAACTGGTGCCAACTTGGCGAGCTACGTATCGGATACTCAAAACATGTCTAATCAGCAAGTTATGAAGTTTTATTACCATTTCCTTTATTTTTAAGAAAATTGATTTATTTAAAAAGTAAATTATTACTCTAATCAACTATTCGTCTGGTTTTGTAGTTATGTTTAAAAGAAAAGCAAGAGTACTTCAACTAAATGGACGGGTTTATCGTGAGATACCCTCTTGCTTTTCAATGATCTTTTCAGTAAGCAAATATTAAGTTTCAAAATATATAGGTTTCACAGCCTAAACATAGGGTAAGGCAGTGAAAGCACCCCGATTTTCTTTCGTCGTCACATTATAAGTAAAGCAACAATAAATAAACAGATGTGCTTATAAAATCAGTCAAACTATGTCATTTTAGAAAACATTGTGTCTGAGGCTTAACACTGAGAATTGGGACGCTTTCATTGCCTTACCCTGTATTTTGAGACTTTATATTTACTTCCTAAAACCATACATCTAAGTTACTTTGCTCTAAGTAGTTAACTATAACTACAACATCCCTCCTACTTTACGCTCAAAGATTTTTTTTAAGAGGTAAGATGTTATTCTAAAACATAGCGCACATTTGTGCGTCGATTATTCAGCTAAATATTCTTTGCAAAGCCAACCAATAGCGTTTGTACAGAAGTCAACAAATCACCAGAGTTGACTAATGGAGGGTTAAGCTGCAACAGACAAGTTGACAATATTGTTACGTTAAACTGAGTAATTGCCCACCGAGAACAGATATTATGTGGGAAAGTAAATTCTTTGTTTCAATGTTTTACTTGACACAGTCGAGATTTTGAAAAATGTACAGGGATAAGTTTAAGTGAGCTAAAAATACTGTGTATGCGACTGTTGCTTCGTTGTGTGTTACTATGCACCGTTGTTAGTAGCTTACAACTTTAAATACGACCTCCTTGAAATGGCCGGATGTGTGAGAGGTTTCTTGTATGGCATATTTGTATGTAAGCAAATTCAACACATTAACAGTAAAGTTGACTGTACATATGTTAACATTTGTTTAACCACTGCAACTAGTTTACATAGAGCACATGTCATTCAGATATTGTATGGATATTTAACACTAAAATCAAACCTATTATCATCACTTCTCTGTATAATCATAAAATTTTATTACCAAAGTGATATAAAATTGTTAAGATCCTCTCGTATGGACATTCAAATCAACACCAAGCGCAGCATATGAATAATGGTTAAGTACATAATTTCCATAAAATTTGTATTTTTTCGTTTTCAGTCATTGGCAGTTATAAAGCTTTGTAATCGAAAATACAATACATTTTATGCATAGGCATTTAAAAACATATGAATGGATAAACTTTTTCTTGTGAAAATTGATGAAAAGTTTTCAGTGCTAACGAAATATATATTTAAGCTAAGTCGTGGTTCAGTTCCGTTCGTTTACATCAAATACGAAGTATAATCATATAATTGATTCATCATTTAATTTTTACAATTTTACGTATTTCAAAAATCACCAAATTAGTCGACGACTGTTTTAAGCATTATTAAAGGGATGTATTGACTTGATCTTTTTGTTTTGTAAAACCGTGCACTAATATAGTTTAAAAGAACATACGTTATTGTTGTTCATAATTCGTTAACCATTTACCAACGTAAATTTAACGTAAAATTTTTCGCTATACCCCTTTCATGCTCCTACACGTTTGCAAAACTCTGAAAATTTTAGTGGTAAAATGATTATAAGAATAATTTAATGCGGTGTTATAAAAATAATAATAAACTCGTTTAGAATATTTTATGAGCAACGCTACTTAAGGTTAAAATAATTTCAAAAACCAGCATGTAAAAAATATTCATCAAATTATTAATGTTTTCTTCATTGCATGTTAAAATCTGGCCAACAGAGTGTGGTTTATACAACAATCCGATACGCAATCAGGGAAAGTGCATTTGACCGTTAGCTGTTTTATATACAGTTATTTAAAACATATGATATTAATTTACTTATACAAATAGTAAGTAATTTACACACTGCACATAAGTACAAGTGCAGTAACACACACAGGATTACAGAAGACACTAAAGTAATACTTTTAACTTTCCAGTAACAGACTCTTCTCACGTCTTAGCGAAATTGGATCGAAAAGGCCTTCAGAGCTGTTATCATCATTCTTAATGTACATGACGATTTAATTTTACACCTAAAACAAACTATTATTCTCTTAGCACAAAATGTTTCTAAACCTTGTCTTAATCATTTTTATTTGTAATTTACACAGAAATTATGTTTTATGTTTGTACCATAAATTTTTTTTTTATTTTTGCAAAATTATATTTTAAGTCTTTTAACAATATCAATAGATTGAATCATAATGTTATCAATTTCAAATTGTTGAGACAGCGACGCACACCTAAATACTTATTTTAAGCTGAATATATAGCAAGGTGATTGTAGAATGGAGTGAGATTACCTGTTTAGTTTCATTACTTACTAAGATCTGTTTTTTTAGTCAGGATCATAAATAGCCAAACGATCAGGAACAGCTGAGGCCTGTTCCTAACTATCAAAAAGCTACTGACTTCTCTGAATCGAACTGGTGACCTTCTGGCTATGAGGCAAACACTAATCTACTATAAACTCATCCACCTAGTTGATATCATAAATGTTTTACATTGATATTTAACTACTAAAATCATTACGTACTAAATCCTAAAGTGAAGATTTTTTACGAATGAAATGTAATTATAAAGCTAAGATTCGTTTCCTGTCTATTCCTATACTTTTAGTAGCTCCACCTGATACACAAATCATCACAAAATGACACAATATGTTTGTGTGTGATTTTCTTGGAAATATTGGAAATACTAAACTCTTCTGAAGACAATATTACATTTTGTGGTTATATTTAGACAAGCTGTTTCATTCCAATAACTGAGACCTAATATCGTTAATATTAGTCTTCTCCGTTCAAATATTGGTTCATTATTGGTGCGTGTCAAATGCTAAAAATTGGCATTTTTAAGGTTTTATTCACCTTTACTTCCAGGACTGACAGTTCAATTATTTCAGACTTGATTGGCTTTGTTATCTTACGAGGTTCAGGATATCCTCTCTTCAGGTGACAGGTATTTAATTTTTTTAAGAACTGTCTAGCTTATATTGAAGAAACTTTAAACCAACAAACGGGGAAAATGACGTTTTGTTTAGGATTTTTTCTACTACATTTAAAATATTTTCTCAATGATTATTAGTTACAAAAACACAACACATTTTTGACATACATTAACACACTCATGTCAAATAAAGACACTTTTAATATTTGCACGTTACAGTATTATTAAGTGTATACAGTTCGTAACTACTACTTATAGTCATTATCCGTTGTAAATGATCATATAAGATTTTCTTAATATAATCAAACTATTTTCCCCAATATTACAAGGAAATATTCAAAAATAACTCTATCTAAAAACAAAATGTGAAGTTGTTTCTATTACCTTAATCTTGATAAACTCAATAACTAAATTTTGACCCACGTTTTTGTCAATTACTTATTGTTATTTTTTCAAGAAGAATTACAAATTTATATTTTACTGTCACTTAACTTAGTCCATGAACTACTTTAATGTAAAAACATTTTAAGCCATATGTGTGGTGGGCAAATTGAAGTAATGTTACCTAGAGAAGAGCCCAAAATCTTCTAAACGTAAGACATATTTTTAAGTTTGTACACGATTGATTATACTCTTTGCCCATTTTAGTTCTTTGATTGTGAAAGGAATAAAAGTAACCAGATGCAGCAAATACGATCAAAGAATATTTTCAGAACTAACTTGAAAGTGCGTTTCATCTATAGAGGTATTGGTTACAAGCCTCATTATGTCATATGAAAATCCGCTTGAAACTTTACATCATAAAAACATGTTGTTGGCTTTGTCATTCACTAATGACAGGGAGTTTGGTTTATAAACAATATAACATGCATTACATCAAAGACTGCATGCTTCAATTTAAGCTAAAATTTTAAAAAAAACTGAATTGGTTGTCTTTAGTAACCATTCTATAACATCTGACGAAAGGATTTTTTATGAAAAAAGTATTTGATTGTTTGTGTGTGGTATTGTTTGAATGCAAAAAAAGTAGTTTACAGAGAAAATGTTTTTCAATAAATGGAAATATGACTAATGATGGCTAGTTACCTTTTGATAGTTAATTTTGTCATCTATAATATTCATTATGAGAGGCTATAACGGATTCTTACGATCAGAACATTTCTGATTAAGTTCAATTTTATGTCAAACATTCAGGCAGTGTGACGAGCATTGAAAATTTCATTTCATTTTAAGAATTGGCCGCATCAAGGGTTTAACGATACCAAAATGAATTATATTTCTAAATTATTATTTTAATTATAATTACTGTACTATTTATAAATTATTATTTTGGTAATTTAAATATTTCTAACTTGTGCTTATATAAATAGTCAGGCTGTTCTTGTTACAGTAGGCCTATAGAAAAATATTATGTAATAACTGCCTTGTTTTTTAATATTTCTTCTAACTGGATTGAATTTAAATTGTTCGCAGATAATAGCATGTCAAACATTGATTTATTAATATCATAAAGAGCCTTTTTCGCAGTATAAGGTTGGAAATACTGTAGTTAAACATTTATTCAAAGTAGGTGGCTTAAATGTTATTATCAAAAGTTACTACGTGTTGCAATGCAGTAACTACCAACGTCGGGTCAAGCAATAGTTTGTTACCAAGATTTGGTATCTTCCCTAATATTATTTCAAAATACAACTTTGCACTTGCAATTTTTTTATTATGCGCGAATTTGCCAATCATAGTTTTGGTTAAATTTAAAAAACTATCAAGTAGGAAGTTAACAAAAAAATTAGTGTTTCGTTAGTGTTAATTAAAAGTAAATTTTGTAAACGGTAGGGTACAGTTCCCTAGAGAACTTAGATATTTTCATAGGACGAACTATTTGTTCACTATAAATATCGATTGAAATATTTTAATCTTTATAAAAATTTATTGTAATAGTAAATATTGGTTTTTCCCTTATGGTTGTTTTAATTTTCAAGTACAGTAGCCTACTGCCCACCACTCGTTTACATTGCGTTGCTGTGGTGTTTAGGTTCTGTAGGTTTAGTTCAGTTTTTTTTTATGAAACTCGTGAAAAAAACGAGTTTCGCTTTTGTTATGAAAGGACTACGAATAAGAATGTTTGTCTTCGTACATTTATCTCCTTAACAACTTACAAAATATATAAATAAACTAGGAGTTTTTATATCTAATTGTTACCTTGTTTGTTACTATTAAAAACAAACCTCAGCGAAACTGAACTAAATTATACTAACCACCGCAGCGCAAAGTGTCACTCTTAAAAACAAACACTCGATATTTATATTTAACAAATATATCCGATACGATAAATATTGAACTCATATTTCACCCGATAATATATCGCAGGGTTTCTGCGGAACTGTACCCGAAAGGGATAATAATATTCAGTTGAGTAAAATGAGTTAAATAATATTTTCCAATAAAAGAATTACATAAGAATAGCTTATGACTTTTTATTATTGTCGCCTGTCATCATATCCTGCATCATATATTGCACGTAATTTCCTTATTCGCAGACAAGTGCTTTATAAGCTTTAATAACTTTTTAATTTAACATTTATTATTCACTCAAAGAAATATGATGTATTCAATCCAGAAAGATTCATGGACGTAAAAAGGATCAATTTGTATTCCATACTACACTCTTCTAGGAATAGATATGTCACACATATATCGCCTAGCTAAGGTTTTAAAATACACATGTATTAATTGTAAGCGGTAATTATAATTAATTTTATTATCAAGACAACTAAGTTGCTAAAAAGTATTTAAAATGATCTAATCAAAGACATCTAATAGTGTAAGGGATAAATTAGTTTAAACGTAAGTTAAGAAATTAAACATAAAAATATGTAAAAGACTTGAATGGAATGAGTTAAGTCACATAACGTATTGTCTTATTCATACAGAGCTCGGCCAGTACTGAGAGTTAGTCTCGTCTCCAGGGTGGAACATGTGACAATGTGATTTAACTTTCCCCATTGAGTCACTATATTAACTTAACTAGTAAAGTCCAGTTATTATCAAATCTACACCAAATGCGAATTTGACATGAAAATTAGCCATATATATATTAGCCATATGTCATATATGTCATATATGCCTAGACAGGTACTTAGCCCAATTATATTCTTTGAAGGTTTATAAAATACAACATAACATATTACAACAATTACATCGTACTCTGTGTGTAAGAATTAATAGATTATGTTTATTGCGATTGTATTCACTTAGTCTTCTATTATTTGTTCTCTTTAATGTTTTATTATTAATGTGGGCATTTATTTTACTCTATTGGGTTTTCAAAATTTGACCACATAGAAATGAGAAAAGTGACAACACACAACTAACGTAAGACATCAGAGAATGTATGTTAAACATTAAATAAGTAAACTAAGAGTAATTAATTACTTGTTAGAAATTTAGCTTGTTCGATGATTTTTTAAGCGTTTCGTAATCATAACTTATATCGCACTGAATAATAAAGCATTTACAACACATTAATAGAATGCTAAAATAAGTAGTGAATATCAAGAAAGAAACTATGCCATTAATCAAATGGACACAATGCATCATTCTATAAAAAAGAAGTATTAAAAAGTGTCTGACGGTAAATTAAATCAGCTTATTGTCAGTTTGAATTGAATACAAATTGTTAAGACTAATGTTGTTAGATTTGCATCTGTCACAAACTGCGACATCAAATTTAACTGTATAAAATATCGTCGAGCACTTACTACAGAACGTCGACAGAAAATTTCAACAATTATAACGTTGACAAATAAATAAAAAGAACACTGTAAAATTCCAGTTGGTAACAGAGAAACATTAAGTTGACATCAACGCTTCAAAGAGTTTCCGGGAATGAAAACCCCCAAAAACAAAGTTCAGAATGTTACAATAAGACGACATTTTATCTCTTCGTAAACAAACTCAATAGATTGCTTTGTAAAAGATCATCATGAAAATAGGTATCTAGCCATAATGTATACTTCCTTATTACACCCTAGGTTTTTAATATATATCCAAATATGTTTAGGGATGCTATATATTTATCCCTTTTGAATATTACCCACTGAATATCAAAGAATATCACTTAGGAAGATTTTATAAGTGACACGATAGCTAGGACGTTTAACAATAGTTCAGTAAAATACCACGAATACCATTTTAAGCCTAGTATTATTGTTGCCTTGTGTGGTTGTTTGTATTCTATGGGTTTAAGACCCATAGACGAGCACACTAAAATCTCCTTTCTTCTTCGGACACTAGCCTAGGAATACTTGTCGCACTTCCTCAGAACTAGGTCTAGTCTTTCAACTCCCACCACGCTGACTACGTCTCTTTTGGCCTGATTATTACAGGGGAATAACGTAATCAATGCCTACTCAGTTTATTTAGCCATTATATGTCTAAGAGAAGTGTCTCAGTGATATACACAAATTCTTTATTAGTAATAATTTCAACTTTGATAATGCAAATATAAAACTGAGCTAGTAAACTCGTTGACTTCAATCAACAAAATACAATTTTAATCACAAATAATTTACTGGCTCAAATATATGTCGTTCTGTACAAACTACACCTGTAGACTGTAAACGTCATGATTGTTCTGTATGCTAAGCCTTGCTCTAAGAGTTAAAGTTTTAGTTATGTTTAGACGGCTTTGAAACACCAGTGGTTCCAAAGCTGATGAAAACTTTTCTCATCAGCGCTGATATTAAAAGTGTTGCTTTGAACATTGCAATGTCATCAAAACCTAGAGCACATGTTATTTAAAATAACTTGTAAATATCCTCATATCTCTGAAGAACAAATATTCATGATGGTAAAAGTATATACACAATTAACAAAAATTAATAATTAAAGACCACCGTTTGTGTCTTGATTATATTTTTAAGATTGACTATCCATATTCATCCACCAAATAAAATTTAATGAATGAATGTGATCGAATACGCTTGCATGCATAGGTCTAATTGACTATTTCATTGCAGTTGTTTTTCAGATTTTTTCTAATAAATGATGCCGAGTATAAAAATCCATTTTAGGCTACTGCTTCTTTAGGGGTGCTAAGACAAATAAATGAAAAGAACACTGTAAAATTCAACTTAGCAACAGAGAAACATTAAGTTGACATCAACGCTTCAGTGTGGAGTTTCCGAGAAGACACCCAAAAACCAGGTTCAGAATGTTACAATAAGACAAAATTTCATCTCTTCGTAAACCGTGTTTTAATATTGTTTACAAGCAAATTTGTTTATATGAATACCAGAAAATACAAAAAAAAACTGGCTTTAGTGTCCCAATTGTTCAGAAGTATAACTATTAGTTATGAAAGTGTTGTTCTCAAGCGGGGTTACATCACTGTGATTTCTTCTATAGGAGATACAAAGACTTATTGTTCTCGCCTTACTACCAATCGATGGCTTAAACGTTGATAGAGATGAAATTCAATCCGAGTTCAATTTTTTTTTATTCTTGACTTTCGCTTTTTCTACATTATAAGCCTTGAACGATACATTAAAATTGTACAAATGAAGATTGTTGATATCACTTTTATCAAGCAAAGTAAAGTTTATTATTTGATGCAATTATTTTCTATATATGTTTTAATTGTTATTTACAGATATTTTTTAAACACTGTAACACAGGGAATATTTTGTAAAAATAACTCTCAAAATAATATTTCTTCACAGATGTCTGGTGGGAAATGATGAATTGATCAAAGATAACCATGAGTAATAGTGTTGTTTGTTCATCATGCTTTGTGACTACGCTTGAATAAACTTTATTACACAGTAGTTTGGTTTTCTTTTCGGTCTAAATCTGCTATTGTTTGTTTGAAGTTCTTTCTTGGTAGGTTTGAGTAAATGTAACTTAAGAAATTTCATTATGTTTGGCTTGAGAGCCTGTTTGAATTCAATCAGACTAACTTGACAAGTGCCAAAATTAAGTTAAATATTTGAATGTTTTCAACTGTCATCTCCGTTTCTTAAATATATAGATTGATTCACTATGCACTGTGAAATCAACGACTAATTTTTTTTATGTTACCTCATCCAATTTTGTTTTTAGACGTATGACTTGTAATGTCTCTTTCTTCAACAAATAGAAGTCCTAATTATTTAGTCTATTAAACATCAAATACCTCTATATGTATAGGTTTGACCATGGTTCTTTACTTTCAACTTTCCAGCTAAAATATTATTGTTTTAAAATAAAAACATAATAGTTTAAGTTCTCTTTAGGGACTACAAGGGTTTCTTTACAAAGGTTGATGGTGGGTTTTCTTTTCATACGTAAAACCGTTAAATGATAATGTTTTTAAGGACGAGGTATCGTATGTTTTGTAAAGTAAACGGTTGACTGGAAGGAACTACTTCCGGTGCACAATGCCACCAGCATCCAAACGTAGATGACTGGTATTGCTTTAAAAAATTACTGAAAACCACACTCTCCATGACAACAACAGACTTATTTTAATACAAGTCAAATTTAATTCAATAGAGTAAATCATGTTATAAATAATTTATAACTTTTATCCATCTTACAGTGATGCAATAAAATACACTATTTGTATCTCTATCAAAATAACTATGAATCTGTTTTTGTTAGTAATAACAATTAGACAAGTTTATTGAATGTTTTGTAACGAGTTATTTTTCCTAGGGGGGTATATTTTCGCTATTTGGCCGCGCACCGATTGTAGAGGTAAGCAAGCGGCGGCAGCGAACCTAGCTAGCGCCCTTTGACCCGGCTTATCAGTTCGGATAAGCTTGGGTATCCTGGGACTACTGGATAGCCGAGAAGGACATTCTAGTGGTGGATCTCGGACAGTCAAGTAGTGAGTGTTGGTGTCCTGTGCCTGTGGAGACGGCTGGCGTACGTTGGTGGTACATCGGAGTGTGGTGATACCGGTGAACAGTGTTGGTGTTAAGTTGGGTACTGACCCACTTGTGGTGAGTGGACGACTTGATATTATTAGTTTGATAATATTAATATCTGGTTTTATTGCGAGAGTTAGAGTTGTAACCGTGCTGGTCAAAGCCTGACGGTAGTTAGGATTTATTTACGGGTGTCAGGAATAAAAAGTATATTCCTGACGGTTCTGGGCAGGTGCTAGAGCGCAAATAATATAATTTATTGACTGTAGTAGTTATTATTTTGCGTTGTACCAAGATTTAGTTATATTACTAATAACTCTGAGGCCCGACAAACCTAGGCTGCACGATTTAGCGTGCGTAGTTGGAAGCACGTGGCCAGTAGGCTAATAGCTAATATTATTAGCCTATTAACAGAAGCCCAGCTAAGTAACATAAAGTTGGTAGTAGCAGTAGCAGTAGTAGGGTTGTCATTGTTTATTCATTTAATTATTTTAATTTAACCTGAACAGCTTGCTTAGTAATCCAACACGTTAGCTTGGTAGCTTGGATAGCGGAGTACCGGCTATCAGATAATATATTTATCTAGTGTTTGGAACGTATTTAATATTTATTTATCTGCTACTAAGTAGCTCAATATTTTAATAGTGCAATTGCCATTTAGCTTTGCTTGTTTGGCTTGGTATTTATTGAGACCAGCTACTAGTGGTGTAGTCACTCTACCTATAGTGTACTTGTATATTATTATGTGGTACGATTATTGAGTGAACTGTTTGATTCTTAGCTTGGGCATTAGAGTTGTGTATTGGATTATAGTGGCCTAGTAGACCCCGCCTGGTGATAACTCGCGTTGTGGTTTTTATTGGCAAGTCGTCGTGTAACTCACTGTGTTTAAGGCACTCTGGGCTTAACTATTGGATAGTTAGGACGAAGCCCGAGTTGCGTAGTCAGCAACGACCCCCTAGGAGTGTGGAGAATCGGCGTAGGCCTGGTAGTGATTATTGCACGTTTGTTTTGGTGACTTGTTTTTACTTGTTCACAGTGCCCGTGTATGAGCCCTATACCGGTTAGACCCGGCTATTGGCCTAGTGGTTTCCCTGACCTTATCGCAGACCCTGGAACTTTACCCAGCCATCGTAGGCTGAGCTATCCCCGGCAAACGGTTGCGACTGCACTTTTAATATTTTTTTTCCAGTGCAGAAAGCAGCGTCGCAGTTTTAGAATCTCTTTGATGCTACTAGCAGATAGAAGGGATACCACAAAGAATTCATTTTCTAGTGTGGGTTTTGTAGAGAGACAAATCAGACGTTTGTTCAATCTTATTGTTTCCAGTCATCCTATACGTCTTCGGTTTCCAATTTCTCGATTGGATTCTATCTACAGAATAAATTATAAAATGACAAATATGTAGTGTTATGACTCTATTGAAAATGATATATCAACCATTAACACTTGAAAAAAAGAAACAAATTTTAAATGTCTTACTTGTAAAATATGTTATATAGTCAATATCAATAGTTTTAAAATAAATACCAGAAACACAATCCGTTCTATCAAACCATAATAATCCGTTAATTTAAAATTAGGGTTATTTCGTATGAGGTATATGGCTTTGGTATAAGTGTAAAAGGATATTGTACGTGAATCGTGTTTTGGAATAAATCATTTGAAACATTTCAGCCTTTACGTTCCAAAATAAAAAAATATATATCCTCGTAGGTTCATGATGAAATTACCTCTAAATTGTACCCACATTAAAACTGAACTGAGAACGTTTACAAAGTTTAATAACCACTTCTGTTCAACCATGCAGGATGTTAATGGTTGTTCTCATTAGGTTTGTTGACTGTGTTGATATCCAATTCTGTTTAACAGTGTTTGCTTTACAACAGTGCATGCGATTTGTGGTTTGATAAACTTTTCAAAATGCGTAGGCCTATGCAATTTTATAACTACTGTATTTGATTTTTGCTTTATTAAAAGGCCTTACTCCCATCAGTACATATAAACATGTTAAATCTTTATATGATATGTGAATAGCTATGGCGAACTGTTACAGTTCAAGAAATGGATTCGTGAATAACTTATCTAATTTATAATACGCTACTTTATATCGATAAGTTTCAAAATTACATTAATTGAATAACTGGCTTCAACGTTTATAAATGCCAACAAAACAATAATTGTTTTAACAAAAATATTATAGAGGCCATGAAAAAAAACTATGGATTGGTTTAACTTTTGTTTGGTCCTATTATATTTGTTTGGAAGGAATACACTATAAATCATAATTCTTTTGATGGTATTTTCTTTGTTAATATGCTTTTATTTTTTATACATACAAAGTGATTTTAAGTCAGCAATTTAAAAATGAAATAAAATAATCTGTAACACTCCACAACAAGCTAATGAACCAAAACAGTTATGAAAGTAGTAATATAAATATAGCTGCATATTCATTTTTTTATATATTTAAAATTCAATACAGTGTTAAGTGTTACTGTCATGTTTATCAAAAATAACAGTAATTTTGCCATTTTTATCAAAAAGTTATTCAATCGCTGTATTTGTTACGATCACTGTAGATGCCTTTCTTTTATTGAACAGAGTGACATTTAAACGTTTCTCTCAAGTAATTTTTTGACATTATGCTTGACTTTTTCCTTCGTTACTTAGGATTTGAATTAAAAACTACTTTATCTAAAATCATTAGCTCAATTTTTTTGCTAATTTCTCTAAAGGGAAGTAGCTATTACCCGTAGGTGGAACGGTAAGACTTAGACCCGGGAACGATTTACTTTTTCATTTTTATGTCTCACTTTCTTAGCTAAACAACCCAAAAACGTAGAAGAAACCCGACTTTGTGTTAAGTTAATGCAACACAATCCATATAACTTGCATATTTTCAAGTATTAAGAAGTCTAACGCTAAACCACAAAGAGATATCCTAGCTATGACCTTGATTTTCTGTTAATTTTAGTTTTAAACCTGGAGAGCTTAGCAAGCAATATCCTAGAACAAAACGACGGAAAATTTCTGATTGGTGGTAATGAAAGAAAGGGAGCAATTTGTCGGCAGATCTGTCCTGATGGCTTCAATAATCATTCGCAGATCTTTATGATCGGGGATCATAAGACCAACAAAATAACCTAACTGCGCATAAGACCTCACTTTCATCTTATTTTATTGATTTTAATTTATTTGATTAAGAATAAAAAATAATAATGATAGCAGATAACTAGAATTACAAGAAGCACAATTACTTATTTTAAACATTATAATATTGTAGGTTTAAAGTGTGATTTTCACCTTTAAATATTAGCAATCATTTTTTTAATGAAAGCTATTAAATTTGTAGTTTTTTGTAAGATGATTGTTTTTTACATATAACATGTTTAAAAATATTTTAAAATATACACTTGCCTAACTGATTTAATTTAGTAAGTTAATAGTTGCATAATTATTTTACATATTTAAATTATTCCCAACTAGAAAAAAGTATTTGAGGTGATGATAAGGTAAGATTAGTACTTAATCGTATATAAAGTTACAGTGTTTTTATGTTATATGATTTGACTTGCATTTCCCATAAAACCGACCGAAAAAAGGAAAATCAAATAAATAGGAAATAGGAGTTCAAATAAATAGGAAAATTTCAAAAATCGTTCATATTTCACCAATCATACGCATACGATGAAGATTTGAGTAATTGGAAAGGAATTAATATATTTTTGAAGCAATCTTTTTTGTGATGTTATTCCTTTTTGTTTTCGAAGGTAAAAAACAGCAAATTACTGGAGTCTCCGCTACTTGAATGGATCACTGATGCCTCATTACTTCCTAAAACGATCCGTTGATTGACATCTACATCATTTACATTTCTGGTCCATTGTACTCTGACATCCTCATTGTGTCAAGCTGCAATTTGACAACTGACAGACCTAACAATACAAGTCATATTGGTGCGGTCGTGTTTTGTATGGCATTACAAAGGACATGTTTAATTTTTTCACTAAAGTTATATTTAAATGCATTTTGAAATTAAGTTGATATGAAGTTGAACTAACAAATAGCTAGACTAACATGAATTAATGTACAATATTAGCTAAATCAAAAAAATACGTACCTCACTTATCTACAATTGTAAGAAAAAAAGATTTTTATTATAATATATTTACAGTATACATATATTGTTTGTCATACAATAAAACCTACCCAAATGTGTTTATATCTTTGTATTCATTGTAAAAATTTCCAAAATATCAGAAATGTCATACGAATGAAGTCTCAATAATGTATATCAAACAACAATAAGCCAGGATTAATAAAACTGCATGAATAAAAAAAATTGTTTATACTCTGAAAGGTATCAAAGACGCAGTGAGTGACAAAGAGCCGTATTATATTCCAACATCAAAAAGATTTATCCGGTAATATTTTAGTATTATATTCATATGTTGTGTGTTATCTTGATAAACTACGATTTCATTTCTTACAATAACTGTTTCCCAAATTCGATGTTATTTTTGGTAATTTTCATAACGGGGTAAAATCAATAGCCAATTGCAGGGATTTGTTTTTCGAAACACATATCAATATTATAAACAAATCACTTTTGTGAATGTTATTATTTAAGATGATATACAATTAGGTTAATTGTGATTCCATACTTTTGAGCGTCTCATTTATTTCTTCCACACATGAGTTTAAGTTGTTGTACCCATATATAGTTTAATTCTCTTTTCAATAATAATAAAATAAGGTACAAAAATCACAAAAATATTATTTAACTATTTAACAATAACTAAAACAATTAAAAGGAATAAGCCGTTTAGAATTTATATTTACAACAATAGTCGTTAGGCATTTAGTAAATATATTATTGAAAGGTGCGAACAATTTTGATTTCCTTAAAGCTATTAGCATTACGGAAACCAAATAAATAAATAAGCAATCATTTAGGCTAAAATTCAACTCTTCACAATTGATCATTATAAAAAGTTAACGTTGCAGTAGGTTATTTTATAGTCAAGAATGAAGTATTAAGCTAGAACATTTTCTAATTCGTTTTGAATTTTTTTTATTTGTTTATCAATTCATTGAAGATACCAAAAGGAAAAAAGGTCATGAGAACTTTTTTCATCCTGTAAGAAGCCGTTCAGGCAGCGCAGCTTTAGAAGGAATACCCAACCGAAACCCACGGAGAATTCGTTTTGTATTGTAGGATTTTGGGGATCACAAATAAGACGTTTGTCCAATCTTATTGGTTATTCTATATTTGTTTGCCTTTCAATTCCTCAACTGCATTTATATATGTATTAAATTAAAATGCGATCAATATAATAAAAAACATAGTAATATTTCACCTGCCAAATAGTATATGATATAATCTACTTAGTATTGAATAAAAAAGTCCATCTGTTGAAAACGGAACGCCTCATAACACCAACAGTCAAACATTTTTTACTTAATACTAGAACAACAATCAAGAATTTCCTAAAGTAAATGTAATTACCTCCGTCCATTCATGCAGGATTTTCATCGTTAATCTTATTAGGTTTGTTAACTAACTGTGGTAACAACCAATTAACTTTAGCAGTGTTTAGATAGCACCTGGGAATACCACTTATGTCTGTTAACGTAAGGAAAAGATGTAAACATAAGTTTGTAATTGGATGAAGAACAAAAAAGTTAAGTAAGCTAAATAGTAATAAAACGAATAACTTAGATAAAATATAACAATCAGTTTACCCTGTCCGGGTCAAAATAATTTTATAAAACACAATATGGTAAAACAATAAAGGAAACGCACTTTTTATAAAGAGGTCTTTAGATACGATTATTTTCTGCGAATTACTTCAGTGAAAAAATGTGCATTGATTATTTTTCACGTACATTGGTCCTTTTTTAGTATGTTCCATTTTAGCGAATTTCCCTATAGGGATTTAAG
Source organism: Macrosteles quadrilineatus (assembly GCF_028750875.1). NCBI lineage: Eukaryota > Metazoa > Arthropoda > Insecta > Hemiptera > Cicadellidae > Macrosteles > Macrosteles quadrilineatus. The sequence continues at coordinate 144,422,609 of NW_026542595.1, read as the reverse complement.
TTAAGGGTTGGCCTACATATATATATATATATACGTCCGTGAACACGATAACTTGAGTATTTTTTGTCCGATTTTGATGAAATTTGGTTAAAAGGTGTAAAGCGGGATAAACTTGAATGAGTTCGCGAACCAGCATGTTTGAACAATGGGAACGGGGCTTTTTTATGGGGTAAAAATTGGTTTTTCTCACTTTTGACCCTCAGAATACAAAATTTACCAATTTCTCTTTAGACCTTTTTAAAGAGCTTAAAAAACAAATAATTTAGTATATAAAAGTATTTTTAACGGAGAAAATTAAAAAAAAAAATTAAATTTTCTATGTTATTCATATGGAGAATATTGTCAAATGTTGTAGTTTGCTTGTTTATGGATATAATTTGGTCAAACTTGGCAAATTTATTTATTTTGTACTAACACACTTTATTAGTTTCCTTGTAGCAGCAAACCTAGGTACTCGTTAAACCTAATGTTATTAAAATATATTTAATTGAAAATCAATTCAGACACATGGAAATTCGCTTACTCGGCAGGTTTGCTGCGGCGGGGGTATTTATTTTAGCTCATTACAATAAGAAACGTCAGTCGAGCTTTTAATGATTTGTGAAGTGATAAACAAAACATTTTACTTTTTAAGGACTAGAAATGTTTTTGAATCCGCAACAGAATAAAAGCTGTTTTCTATGAATTATCATAAATGGTATTTTGAATTACCTTTCCCGAAATTCAAACAGTAATGACAAACAATTTAATACACTGTAAACAATTGTTTTCTTCCGTTTGAACAAATTCCCATGAAACCTATAGTATGAGGATTGAGGAGGTGGATTAAACATCGATATATACTACAGTTATATCGTAGTTATATATCGATGGGATTAAATTAAATCCACTCAAGTTGAATAAGCAATGAACAATAAGACAGCATAAATCACATAAGGCTGACAGTTGAAACTACCCAACTTGCCTTGAACTTGTGTGGGAAGCTGTGAAATGCCCTGATATTGCATATTGCTTGATAAGTTAAATTCTTGCTCAAGCAATTATTAAACTAATAGAGCTAAGTACAAATAGTTTTTTACGAGATAATGATTTTATTAAGTTGTATAGGTATCGATCCCAAGTAGCACACGGAATTATGACTATGTACAATCGTAGTCTTTGGCTAGAAAGTGGCTTCTGGCAGAAATTTAGGAAAGGTTTTTTTTATAATACATTACCAACGCGAATCTTTCTCATGAGTTATATAATAAAGTAAAACTATATCTGTAACATAAGAAGTGTAAATATATGTTGTTGAAATTATTGCTGTATGGGATCCCTGATGCGTCATTAATCCCAAAGACAATCCAGTGACAGACATCTAAGTACATTAACATCTCTGTTCTATTGTATTCTAACCTCGTTGTGACAAGCTACAGTATGACAACTGACAGCTGACCTGACAATGCAAGTGATATTGATAGTCTTGCGCTTCAACTCAGGACCTGCTCAGAAGCATTACTAACTGATAATTTATTATGGCTTTGACTGTTTTTGGAAACGACTTTGTAGACCGATTTTTATTCTCGGTAGACTAGGGCTGTAGACCAATTTATTTGGGTCAAACATTTATTTAGGTGTCATATTAAATCTTTATTTAATATGTTTTACAGCCTGTCCTGATGGGAATTTACAATAAATATCAATCAAAGCTTGTATACGTGTTGATAGCACTCTGTATTTAGGCCAACTACCGATTTGCGGGAATTGTCCTATACATTAATGCATACTGTTGTATGTCAATACAGTGGGTTCTATTTTTATTCCTTTCTTTTCATTCGGGTTCAATTCTTTTAAGTTGTACGTATTTATGCTCAGTATTAAAACACATTCATACTAATTAAATTACATTAAACTGACCTATATATTTTGATGTTTATTATTATTCGTCGTTAATGTCCATGTACTAGAATACTTGGTTTTATGTTATCTTAAAATATTGCACTCGAACATCAGTGAAAGGGGTTTGGTTTGTTCTGGCGGAGGCTTTACTTTCTCGATTAACTTTTGGTAATGATAATGGTAATGTACTCATCTGTAACTGGCGTACACTTTTCCAAAGTATTAAACATTTACAAACTATTTCTATATTACGTAAAACTTCTGTTACTGTAAGAACCAGTAAGAAAAAAGAGTATTTGACTAAATAATCAACCATATTATGTTGCACTCGTAGCTATAAAAGTATAAAAGGACGAGGCGACAAAGAGCCCTTTTGTCCGACTCATCAAAGAACATTTTCATCTGATATTTGAGTATTACATTCATGTTATATGAATTTGGTAAAAGAACTATTTTATTATTTATGCATTAAAAATAATAATGCTGTAGTCTAGGCCCTTGGAATAGTTTTTCTATCTCATAGGTAGTATTTGTATAAACATTTGGAGGATAATGATTAAATGTGTACGAATATTTTTAAGATCAACATTTCTAACTTTCCAAGATAAAATTGAACCATCTCTTGAGAAATGTCTATGATTAAATACAAACTAGTGTACCTGTTGCTCGAACTCGAGCAATTGCGAAGTATTAAAAGCGTTATTTTAAAACGAACAACAGTCATAATTTCCGATGACTTTAAAAGAGTTTTCTCAAAGATTATGGAAATACTGTATATAACGGTTCCATATAATCAACATTTCTTGTAAATATCTTATCATTTTTCAAAAGCTTTGTTTTTTAGTGTTTTCTACAAATATTTCCCACTCATAGCTACAATGGGTTGTCTATAATTACGATTATGAATAAAAAAACACATTATTTTTATTTCTTCTACTTGGTGGTGTTCTAGGACTTTCCTATGTTTCCATAGGTTGCAATCGGCTCTTTCAAAGGTGAGTATTTTTTTGTCGAACACGTTTCCTTAAATCGCACTAAAATATTAACAACAACTAAATCATCCAGCTGATCATAATGTAAAAAAATGTGTTCTTCATAAGGATAACATGGGAACTTTAAAAGCCACTGGGGCAGAGTCCAGGAGCCTTTTATGTAAGATCAGTTTGCAAATCTAAACACCTAGACGAACATTTTGGTATATAATATGTGGGGTTGAATATTAAAACAAAAAAGCCTTATTGTTCACAAAGTTTCGTTTAGCGTATTAATAATATAGATAACTTGGAAACAAGGTCTGAAGTAAATTCTTACATTTAACCTGTTGATACCATTTTTCATTGTTTAGATCATGTTTAAATAATTTGCTTTGGATTTAGTTTCCAACCCGTTGTTTGTTACTCGGTAGGTAACTGGTGCCAACTTGGCGAGCCACATACTGGACACTCTAAACATGTCTTATCAGCAGGAAATGAAGTATTAATACTATTTCCTTTGTTTTTAGGTGACTGCTATATATAAAAGGAATACATCAATCCAATTAATTATTCATGAGGGATTTGTTAAATGTGTGTTCTAAATAGTTAAATATATAACAAATATCCCAGCTTGATTTACGTCAATCATGAGAATAACAAAACTTTGATAAAAATAATATTTGAGATGATTGATACTATGGTTATCGATCATTCAGCTAAATATTCTTTGCAAAGCCAACCAATAACGTCTGTACAGAAGTCAACAAATCGCCAGAGTTGACTAATGGAGGGTTAAGCTGCTACAGACAAGTTGACAATATTGTTACGTTAAACTGAGTAATTGCCCACCGAGAACAGATATTATGTGGGAAAGTAAATTCTTTGGTTGTTACTGTTTCAATGTTTTACTTGACACAGTCAAGATTTTTAAAAATGTACAGAGATAATTTTAAGTGAGCTAAAAAAACTGTGTATGCGACTGTTGCTTCGTTGTGTGTTACTATGCACCATTGTTAGTAGCTTACAACTTTAAATACAACCTCCTTGAAAAGGCTGGATGTGTGAGAGGTTTCTTGTATGGTATATTTGTATATAAGCAAATTCAACACATTATCAGTCAAGTTAACTGTTCCAACAAGTTAACTGCCTCTAGCTTACATAAAACACAGGACATTTAAATATAGCTAGATAACTTTACACACTAAAATCAAAGTAAATATTCTCTCGTATGGACATTTAGGACAACACCAAGCGCCGCATATGAATAATGGTGAAGTACATAATATTCCATAAAATAATATACATTTTGATTTTTAAGTCATTGGCAATAATAGTTAAAGCTTTAAGAATAAGAATAAGAATAAGAATATCTTTATTGTCATTAAATACAAACAAAAGTACAATAGACAACGTCAAAATAAATACAAACTTTCTATGGATTAGGTCAATTGTGTTGAAAGAAAATAAGTTACAGCAGGAATTGAAAAGGGAAAAAACACAGTAGTAATGAAAACTACAATACATTTTATGCATAGGCCTTTAAAAACATAAGAATGTATATACATTTTCTTCTGAAAATTTAGGATAATTTCTCAAGTATAGCATACAAAATATATATCTAAGCTAAGTCGTGGTTCAGTGCTGTTCGTTTACATCAAATACGGAGTAAAATCAAATAATTATTTCATCGTTTAATTTATTACAGTATGATGTATTTCAAAAATCACCAAATTAGTCTATGACTGTTTTAAGCATTATTAAAGGGATGTATGGATTTGAACTTTTTTTAAGCAAAACCGCGCACTAATAAAGTTTAAAAGAACATAAAATAATGTTGTTCATAAGTCGTTAGCCATTTTCCAACGTAATTAAGAATTTAAGTTTATAATCGCTGTACCTCTTTCATACTCCTACACATTTGCAAAACTCTGAAAATTTAAGTGTCAAAATAATTAAAATAATAGTTTTATGCGGTGTAATAAAAATAACAATAAGCTCGATTACAGTATGATTTGAGCCACTCTACTCTAGGTTGAAATAATTTGCAAAACCCACATGTAAAAAGTATTCATAACATTATTAACAATATTATAAATGTCTTACATAGATATTAAACTACTAAAGTAATTACGTACTAACCCCTAAAGTGAAACTTTTCTACGAGTGAAAAGTAATTATAGAAGTTAAGATTCGTTTCCTGTCCATTCCTAAACTTTTAGTAGCTCCACCTGATACACAAATCATCACAAAATGACACAATATGATTGTGTGTGATATTCTTGGAAATATTTAAAGATTTTTGACGTTTACATTTGTATTTATTATTCAACATTACTATACAATTCCGAAGACAATATTACATTTTGTGGTTAAATTTAGACAAGCCGTTTCATTCAAATAACTCAGACCTAATAACGTTATTAGTCTTTTCCGTTCAAATATTGGTTAACCAGAGTGGTGCGTGGGATGTCAAATGCTAAAAATTGAAATTTTTAAGGTTTTATTCACCTTTACTTCCAAGACTGACAGTTCAATTATTTCAGCCTTGATTGGCTTTGTTATCTTACGAGTTTCAGGATATCCTCTCTTCAGGTGACAGGTACTTAATTTTGTTGAGAACTGTCTAGCTTATATTGGTGATACTTTAACCAAAAAAAGGAGAACATAACGTTTTATTTCGTATTTTTTATACTTCATTAAAAGTATTTTCTTAAGGATTACTAGGCATAGAAAGACAACACAATTTGACAAACATAAACACACTCATGTTAAATAAAGACACTTTAAACAGGTACAGTATTATTAAGTACTAGAAGTCGTCCAGTAGTCGAAAACCCGACCAAAAGTTTGTAACGTACAGACTTCTCTATTTTCACAGAAAGCTGTATATAAAATATATGATTGGACTTTCTTCCATTAATTTGTTTTGATTTTCTGTTCATAATTCGTTGTTATTTCTTCACCAGCATAGCAACCCATAAGGCCCATGTTATTTTTTGTTATCTTTAATTCATTTTGTTTTGTTTATTTTTGTGCCTATTTTAATTTATAAAGAGGCTCTGCAAACCTACAGAAAAATATTTGTCTAACAGTATGCATATATTTTCCACAGCATATATGCATATATTTTTTACAGATGCACATGAGCTAAATAAAAAGGTTTTAAAGAAACATGCTTGATTATTAATATATAGATATACAGTTCATAAGTACTACCTATAGTCATTAACTGTTGTAAATGCTCAGATAAATTTCCTTAATATAATCAGACTATTTTCCCTAATATTACAAGGTAATATTCAAAAACAACTCTATCTAAAAAAAATTAGTTTTTCTTCCGTTTAACAGTCTAATTGAAGCTACAAAGAAAGTTGTTTGTATTGCCTTTGTCTTGATAAACTCAATAATTAACCCTTTGGCCCAAGCTTTTAGCCAATTACGTGTTGTATTTTTTTTTCAAGATGAATAAAAATTTAATAGTTTACTGTCACACTTAACTTAGTCCATGAACTATTTTATTCTGAAAACATTTTAAGCCATATATGTGGTGGGCAAACTCAAGTAATGTTACTAAGACAAGAGCTGTCACAAAATCATCTAATCGTATGACATTTTTGTTAAGCCGGTCTATGATATTTAACTAATAATTGTTTGTGTTTTCATCATTCTTTTTATAATGAGATTTTTTAATATTGGGATTGAACCAAAACCGAAACTCTAATAGAACATAAAAGTTGGTTTTGAATATAAAGAATACCAAACGACTATTCACTAACTAAAGTGTAGTTTGTTTTAATTTATAAACATAACTGTTGCATGAATAAAGTTCCACGAGGAAGTCGTGTGATCCGTTTTGAAATCGTATGTACTTCATCATACTTGACATTAATTAGATGTAAAAAATCTATATTTAAGCTAAGTATTGACGTAAGAATCAACAATTTATAGAGGAATATTAGATGTAAACATAATATTCATATATTTAAATTAATACAATGAACTGCAATCTATCTATATATATAAAAGGCAAAGCCCTGACTGACTGACTGACTGACTGACTGACTCACTCACTCATCACTAATTCTCCCACTTCCCACTTACCTAGGAGGCTGAAATTTGGTACACTGATTCTTTAGGCATTAAATAGGAAAACTAAGTGGTTTTTATTCTGATCGGACTCTCGGGCTCCGCCCCAGTGGCTCTGGAGTTTCCCATGTTAACCTAATGAGTACTCATATTTAAATGGAATTAATGAATCATAACAGCTGTTTCAATTTAACAAGTTGGTTCTGTTCTGTGATATTCAATAGCATTAAAGTTACAAGGATTACCAACAGAGTGCAGCACTATTATTTTTTTTTTTATTTATGATTTATGACAACAGCTAATTTGCAACCAAAAGGTGAGTGAGCGTAGCGAACGAACTTCAACCAGGACGTGATTGAGCCATGCGAACGAGCTCACATATGAAGTAAAACGGGGCAAAGCCCGCGGGTACAGCTAGTCTATATATATATATAAGGCAGAGCCCTCACTGACTGACTGACTGACTCACTCACTCATCACTAATTCTCCCACTTCCCATTTACCTAGGAGGCTGAAATTTAGAACACTGATTCTTTAGGCATTAAATAGGAAAACTAAGTTGTTTTTATTCTGATCGGACTCTCGGGCTCCGCCCCAGTAGCTCTGGAGTTTACCATGTTAACCTTATGAGTACTCATATTTAAATGGAATTAATGAATCTTAACAGCTGTTTCAATTAAACAAGTTGGTTCTGTTCTATCATGTTCAATAGCATTAAAGTTACAAGGATTACCAACAGGGTGCAGCACTATTATTTTTTTTAATTTATGACAACAGCTAATTTGCAACCAAAAGGTGAGTGAGCGTAGCGAACGAACTTCAACCTGGAGGCGAGTTAGCGTAGCGAACGAGCTAACCCAAAGGCAAGTGAGCGAAGCGAACGAGCTCCAACCTAAAGGTGAGTGAGCGTAGCGAACGAAGTTCAACCAGGACGTGATTGAGCCATGCGAACGAGCTCACTTATGAAGTAAAACGGGGCAAAGCCCGCGGGTAAAGCTAGTACGATATAAATGTAGATTCAACTTTTAACTGGCAAAGTGTGTTTAAGAAATACCTTTTGATATCCCAACACTATATTTAATTGCATATCATCTTAATTGTATCCTTAACTTTAGTTTACTGTGGTATGAAAATACTTCAGCACTCAACCGGGTGAAGTTAGATCTTGTCAAACTAATTCACATTTACTATATGACAAGTAATTAACTAACAAAAGTTTAAGATCAGCCTACAATTTACTTTTACTTTGTTACTATATACAATAGTAGATATAAATATTAGCATTACTGTTGATGCAAGCAGTATAATTAAAATTAAACCTGCTAAAATCAAATCTAAGGTTTCCTAGGACACTATTGTCCAATAATGACCCAAATAAAAAAATCTTAAAGAACACATGGTGAAAAACAGCTACCAACAATAGACTTTAAGTAAGAAGATACAAAATGCAGCCAATATGGGAAAAAAATCTATAAAGAAAAGTTACGTATATTAAATTAAAATAAAAATATATAATCAACTACACAAAATCTGTAACCATTTCATGTTGTTTCAAGCATTTTTGTTTGTTCACAGAAAGTAAATCAAATATATGTTAATAAAAATTATATTCAGAGATAAAAGAATAACGACTGTCATTTTCATGAAATAAAAACTGTTTATTCATACCGATTTCATAAATTAATCTATTGTAATTTGTTCTTAAGTTCAAAAACTTGATCAAAACGTCATAACTAAGTATTTAAGTTGCATTTACCTTTTTTTAATTAATTCCTAGAAAAGTGTTGTATGGAATACAAATTGATCCTTTTTACGTCCCTGAATCATACTGGACTGAATGAATTCCAAATACCTCATATTTTTTGAGTGAATCGTGGATTTTAAATTAAAAAGATATCAATGCTTATCTGCACTTGTCTGCGAATAAGGAAATTACGTGCAATATGCCTCTCAATGTTATCTTAGGATATGTATTGTAGTTCATGTGTTTGGATATGATGACAGGCGACAATAATAAAAATAAGTCATAAGGTGTTCTTATGTAATTCTTTTATTGAAAAATATTATTTAACTTATTTTACTCAAACTGAATTTTTTTTTATTTTACTGAAATTTTTTTTACTACTATATTGGTAAAAAACTAGAATAAAATTAGATAAATGAGACATGTGTGTATGCAATGAGAGAGAAAAATAACCTTAGGAATTTAGACAACAAGTGCTACGAACTTTTGTCAATCTTGTTTTACATCTTATTATTCTACTTCTAAGCTAATACAAACCAAATTTACATAATCATGAGGTCAGTCATCCTATTAATCCTATAAATTTCAGTCAGTTATATGTTTAGTAGTTAACTTTTTTATAAATATCTTAAATGAACACTTGATTACAAATTTTGAGTTGACGACAGCTTTTTTTAATAACTTTTTTATGGTTTTTATATGTAAAAACCTAAGCAGTGAAGCAAAAAAAAATGTCAAAAAGGTAATTTAGTAAATATATTTGCCATCTGATCAATGATCATGAAGATCTGCGAATGATCATTGAAGTCATTAGGGCAGAAACGCCGCCAAATTGCTCCCTCGCTTTCATCGCCGCCAATAATTGATATCCGAGGTTTTGTGAGGGTCCATTGCTCGGATATCCTCAGTCTCGTAGTAAAAAAATACAAAATTTAGAATAATACTGGAATTGCCAAAGAGCATTTTATTAGGGTAGCATTAAACAGGATTGTATGGTCGGAATGGCTAAATTGTTTGTGTGCTACGTATAGCGTATTGCTCTTGACCAAAACTTAATGTATTTTGTCTCAAATCAGGATTGAAGTATTAAGTATTATATAGTTTAAATAGGTAAAAATAAAATGATAGTCCTATTAATACAAAATTGGAAGGATTTTACTTAGAAGTGCAATGTAGCTCTATTTCAAACAACGGAAAACAACACGGCTAGTAAATATCGACTTTACTGGTTTATCACATTGGATGGTTTATTATTCTGTATTCGATGTTGGTTTTCTTTACGGATAAAACGGAAATAACATAAACACAATACTGAAACAGCACCACATGTGTGAATGTTAGTTTTATTTGGATATTCAGTTAAAATATTATCGTCATCACTCTGGTTCTTATCAATTTAGTAGCTGTTTCCCCACCCTTGTCTTTTGTAAACTTTTCAACGGTGAAATAAATGTGTACCTATTGAGTAAAGCTTTGTAAATCGTGGTTCATTTTCGGATGACAGAACTAAACTACAAGTTTAATAGTATGAATATTTTTTCAACAACAGTTTTTTTTACATGACATGTACATTGTACATTGTAGAGTCTATATTTGACAATACCAATATGGTGGTTGAGTCTGTATTTGACAACAGCTCAGTTTCTTCTAGTTTTTTATTAGCCTACTTTATATTTACAAGACGCATCTTGTAGATTTGTCCGTGGCATATTTTTGATTTCTAATAAATAAATAAAATCCAAGCACACAAGTCTCTAGAAATTAATTGTTTTATAAAACATTTTAGCCTAGAATATCTCAATAAAAAACATGTTTAAACATTGGTATGAAATAGTACAAATCACCACTAGAACCTAAAACGACTCATTTTAACACAAGCTTAAGTTTTTGAAATTGAACAAGGAATCTGCAAACTGGAAATGCATATTACATGGATTTAATATAAAAGAAAAAAATAGATTTACTATATTAGGATATCCTTTATCAAACCAAGAAGCCTCTCAAAGACCATCGGATGTCACTGCATATTGAAACTGAAGAATCGAGGGCAATATATTCAAGCAAACACTGAATAGGCGGTTTTATCTTTCATTCATGTGTTTGGTCGGTTTATTAATCTTTCATTGTTTGTGGCTACTTCCAAACGATGAGTCGGGATTGTGAATTTATTACAACGTTCAGTCATATTGTAAATAAAAAATATACAAACTAATTTTGAATATCTTTTAACTATAATTAAGCCTTTCATGTAAAAAGATAGCGATTTTCCGTGACCCAAAATGGTAGCTATATAAGTATAGTTTCATTATTTAAAATAATTCTGTTAGAGACCAGGTGATGCTACGTGTGTTGCATGTTCATCACTTGGAATGCATTGTTGAGTATATTTGCATACACGTATTAATCTATATCAAAACAATATTCACAAGATAATACGGTGTTTTTAATATTTTTTACTGAACATAAATAGTTTGAATGAGTTTCAATAAAAAATATAAATAAATTGGATTAAATACGATGCGTTTCATTTCACATTGTGCAAGATATATTAATACTTGCATCGTTAAATTATGTTTCCAAACACTTTTTGAAGATCACAGAGGGGTTAGAAGAAAAATCCAATCTACTAAATTAATGTACCCTGTGAAATTAAACAACCAATTTAAAGTTTAGAAGTCCTATCTAGTTGTGGTAAGAAATTTGCAGTTTAGTAAGGAAATGGTTTAAAAGCCAAATAAGATACATATTTAAGAATTTAGTAAGCTACTGTTACTGTTGTTAGTAGTTTATGGTGTTCATACAAATAAAAACAGGGAGAAAATTAAAAGATGTAAAGTAACAACATGATGTTGAAACTGACCTACATTGTTGGGAGGCTGACGTTCCAATATGCTCAGAGAAAAGCAACATTATGTAAACATTTTTAAAATGCAAAAACAGTTCTATGAGATATTGAGATACTTTTTTTACTGGTTGGTTGAATATTATTTAGTCAATATAGTAATAAAGACATAAGATGTTTCATTATAATCGAAATATTTCGAAGCTTTATTCACTAAATCATGCACAAAATTAATTTATTCCAAATTACATAACTTGTTCATGATCGGGCCAATTTATTCAATACTGAAGGTAACATCAAACTATGCTAAGTACAAGAGCCATAATTAATAAAATTTAGAGGACTTTTGAAATAATTTTAAATATTTTTCTATAAGCAAAAAAACTGTAAATAAAATAATAATAAAATACTAACATGGTCTAATAAATGTTCTACCAGAACTGAAAATAGTTATAAACGTACGAATTTTAAAAATAATTGTCCTATGTGATTCGTAGGGTTTAATCTTTGTGTAAAGTATACTCATGTTTTGCTTTGAAGTTTTTGGTCATTATAAATTAAGATTTGTAACAAAGGACAGTCTAGACATCAATTTATATGGTCCTTGAAGTGAAATATGTGGTGTTCAGCTGCTATGGCATGTTACAAGGCCTACAATGATGCGTTATACAAGAAACATGAAATTGAGTTTAAATATTCTCCTTTAACTCCACTACAAAGTTTAACCACAGAAAACGTACTGTAGTACGTTTTCTGTGGTTTAACGTAGAACCCTTGAAAACGCTTGTAAGACCAATGACAATCTATTTTTGGTCTAATTTAAACATTTGTTGTAAAATGTTTGTTCTCTCAATAATGATTGATTTAGAAAATATTAGGATAAATATCATGTAATTTATGTTATTAGCTAGGTGTAACCTCGTATTTCTGAACATTTTTAGGATGATCCACTAGACAGTTTGTAAACATCTGCAAAATAAATTATATCAAAATTAAAGTAAGTTTTTGTTTATATCAATTTGGCCTTTAATGGCCACTTTGTATTACTACTCAATGTCAATATTACATTATCGAAAATTTAATGTTAGTTGTAACAGCGATTTCACAAATTTCATTTACACCAAAAAATATGGTCACATGAGTTATATCTATGCTATATATAGCTCCTATAGCTCCTACTTTAAAGACCTACACAATGTATAATATGAGGATGAAATATTGCAGTAATGTCCTGGTAACCTCAGCTACTGAATTATAACAATCCTTATAAGTCCTTAAAGTCTGGCATTTTCCATTATGGACCTACTGATATAAACTTGCTTTTTATTGGTAATGTATTCAGGGAATCTTTCCTTGGCCGTAGACTTTCCTGGAAGATGTGACTCGACAAAAATAATTTATAGAATTTGTTTTGGTTGTTTTACTGTAGACTAACGAGGTCTTTCACTAACTCATATTTTATTTATAAAAACGCGCTTTTTTGGAAATTTTGTCTTTTGAAACATAGAAATAGATTGGAAGAAAATTGTTAAAATAGTTTGCATCTGTATCTCAAATACTGGTCATCTTCTTAATTCCCAGTTAGTAAACAAAGGATTTGGTTCGGATATTTTTTAAGTTGTTCTCTTTTCAATTCAAGCATCAATTGGTGGTCTTAAACTACCATAGAGGAAATCACGTTACAATTACAATAATAGTTTTGAAAATAATAATTATTAATTTTAGGTCACAGACACACTTAGAGTGAACAACAGGTTGATCTGATGCTCGCATCTTGCATGTAACGGAAATTATGCCGAGGTTTTTAGAACAAGGGTGATGTGCCTTAGTTCGGCATTTAACAGTTTAACATCATTGAATTTTGTGCAATTTATATTGATATTTATTTTAACTTTATTAACTAATACACAAACAACTTTGATTTATCCATCTATTTTAATTCTTCTCTACATTTTTTTATCATGTTAAAAATTAAATTTAAAAAAATACATAACAAAGATTTTTTTATTTGTATTGTGAGTTGTATTTTTTGGCTTATAAGTTAAATTAAACAACAATTAAACAGACATTTAAAATGTTACTTACAACATATATTAATATTAAAAGTGTAAAACTTTAAATTTTCTTCTTTTTATAGAGGTTAAATCTATAATTAAATTAAGCTTAAATGTACTATTCTAGTTCTAAATATTTTCAAGTTTAAATGAGTTCGACTACGAAGTAGTTTTGAAATATTGCAAGATTGTAAGTGCCAAGAACTTTAAACTTTTTTGCAGAAAACAACTTATAACAATCAACTAAACAGTGTACCCTAGAGTCATTCCAATCAGAATTCTTTCTTTTTTCTTTAGTATAAAGCAAGTAAGTATTGGCGCGTTCTTTATTTAACAAAATACAATTTGGAGAAAATAAGAATGTATTATGTTTGTAAAATGCATGCAAACAGCATATGAATAATATGTGTGGTGTAAATAATTGACAGGTAACTGCCATACTAATGGATTGAAATTTGTCCTTGGTATATGAAAGTTTAATAATAATTTATAAGATGATACAAAACTAGATTTACTGTAAGACTTCCCTCATGAATAATAAAAGCGTTTTAGTAAATGAGATATTGTTTCCCTTGCTCGTCCCTCTCTTCTAAACTATTTAAGAGGTTTACTTCAAATACGACTATAGTGTATTTTCTAAAATATGAAATTAAAGGTGACGATACAAGAAATTGTGAAAAAGAACATTATTTTCCATATAACTTTAAAAACATGCAGCTATAATAGAAATGTTAATTCACTTTAAAAACATCATATAAGTTTTATTATATTGGTAACTTGCCGTGAATCTCAGCTATGTTCAGTAGAAATTAGTTGTGCTAATAAAGAACAACTATATGTAAAATCACCTACATTTATTTTTATTATTATTATTATTATTGTTGTTGTTGTTGTTAAATTATAAAGAAAAAATCATGGTATATTAAAAATATTATTAATTGTTTATACGAGTATTAACAAAGAAGTAAGGGTTATATTTGGGTAATCCTGCACAATTTTTACTTTGCATACCAATATGCACAAAAGGTTGTGTTTATCTGCAATTTAAATAATTTACATGTCACAATGCTAATTTACAACAGTTATATTGTATAATATCAGAAAAAACGACATAGCAAAATATGTGTGCTGTGATAAGAAAACAAAACGACGATTGGATAACTAATAAAATATTTCGCCTTTTTATGGATTGACACAATATACAGGATGGTGGAAAGATAACTTGCACCCCCTCCTCTCACCTATTCAACCATTTGAGATATTTTAAATCTGTTTGTGGCAACCTTTTTAGATATAAGGAGCTACAATAATGATGGTTAATTTTGAAAATTTTGGACTTAAAGGTAGGTGGGGGTAGCTCAAAATTTTCAAATCGGAAGTATAGTCGACTTTGGCATAATTTTATAGGCCTTGACGAAACCAAACAATTTACATACAGAAAATGAAAATCGGACCACTAATAACAAAATGGTGCCCTAAAACGGTTCTAATCCAATTAACCATGAAGGTGGCTAGGAAGAATATTGCCCACCCCGTAAACCTTTTGACTACTTGAGATATTTGAAATAAGTTTGCAGCAACCTTCTTAGTTATGAGAGGCTACAGTAATGATGGGTAAGTTTGAAAATTGTGCCCCTAGGGGTAGATGGTAGCTAAAGATCTTAAAATAAGAAGTAATCGACTCTCATATAATTTTAGAGGTATTGACGAAAATAAACAATTGACATAAAGAAAATAAAAATCGGACCATTTTTAACAAAATGGCAGCTAAAAATGTTCAAGGCGTTGGCTATTAAAAGTAATTTTCACCTGCGATTATGTTATTAGTGGTAATTCAATTACGTGGTTGAAACGTTTAGGAGGGGGGGGGGGGGTTGCAAGCTACTTTTTAGCCACCCTGTATTTTGCTCCACACAGGCTGGCATGGCTTTTAAAAAAGTAGTTAAAATAATAATTAGGCGTTTAAGTTTCCTTTTTGAAATTCCACTGCGAATAAATCGGAAACACGATCAAAACGGATTTAGAGTAGAGCTTAAGAGATTATAGATTCTGAGAACCTTTGACTTTGTATGTGAGTGCTTGAGAGGAAGTTGGCTGTTTATTTGTAGTAGTGCATTCGTTAAAATGTGTTTCGGCACTTCTAGTAATAGAATTGTCAAGAGTTGTATTTTTTGTCTATGATTTTCATGTAATAGATAACGCAATTTTTAGTGCTTTCAGTTAAAAGTTTTTAGATGTTTCCTCTGTATTGTTTTCTTTTATACACAAATGTGACAAAAAACTTACACTGTTAAACTGAAAAACAATAAATTTTACCTGTTGAAAATGTAAGACATACTACCCTAAATGCACATTTATATGCTGAATATCAACTTATTCAAAATATTAATCTGTTACCATTGTAAAAGTATTCCAAAAATATTGATATCATTGATTATTTTATATTAAAAGCTTGATTTGTATTACTTCTTATAATGTTATAAAATATCAAATGTAAGGTAAAATAGTTTTTCAAAATTGTTCTCTACCCCAATAAATGTGTAAATGATATTCAGTTAAAAGGCTACTTTTTTCATTAGTATGAGTTATTTTAAGTTAAATTTAATATTATACGTTTGTAATGAGACAAATTTCGAAAAAAAATATGCAATATATTTACTACAGTAGTTTTTCAAATGTGTAAGCGATTTTCAGTATAAGATAAACAAACTTAGTTCAAATGCTCATAATGTTATTTTGATAGAAAGATAAGAAGAAAGGATAAGGTAAGAGTAATGTTATCTGAAAAAACCCTAAAAACATAAAAACTTCATTCAAAGTACATAGTTAAAAGTTAAATAATCGAACTATTAATCTTAAGGGGAATAGCCATATATTTACTGATCATTTATATTTTCATGTTTGTGTTTTTTTATGTTTGAATTATTCTTTGCTATTAGGTCTATTGTATACTGAATTGCATAACTACACTGCATTTCAAAAGAGCCCTTCTCAAGAGGATGCAATTACATACACAACACATTACATCTAAACATCAATACATAACATATATGTATACACATAGATATTCAAAATAGTATATCGGTTTGAGAAAAGTAATATTAAACTGCATGAGTTTTTTTTTTATTTGCTGAAATATTTCCTTTGTTCAACCATATGAGCAAGAAACTTCAATTAAATCCATCCGAGTTGAATTAGCGATGAACAATTTGATAACATAAATCAGATTTAGGTTGACAAGTTTAACTACCAAACTTACTGAGAACTTGCGCGCGAAGCTGTAGATATTGTGTAATAGGTGTGTGATTACTGAGTTTCTTGTAATCGGACGAGTTTATTTCACTTTAATGTTGATATTTATTGTTTGGTCTGTAATTTGTATATTTGTATAGTAATTTATTTAAAATGGAAAGAGAAACCGAATTTCTAGATATTATGAGTAACATAAAGGCAGGATTAGACTTATGTCATGGTTATATCGATACGTCATTGCACTTAATTAAAAAAATGTATTTAAATCTTAATTTGGGCTTAACATAATATTTACAAATTGATTGGCGGGAAACGAAAACCCATTTTTTGTTGTTTTTATAACTAAATGATATTATAACTATAAAAACATTCCTTCCTCTTTAGAATACATGAAATTCACCAGGGATAATTGGATTAATTGATATTAAAATAGTGTATAAAAAAATATATCACTTAACATAACAAGGTATGCAAAGTTAAGGTACATATTCTTGAAAAGTTTATAGGGCATCTCGAAATGAAAATATATATAATATATTTATATTATAATACTCATAAAATCTGAAAAAGACTTTTTCTGAAGTTTTGCTTCCAAACGTTAACAAACTTTTCCAAGCAGGTAGATAAGGCTTAAGTCTCAGGTGCAATCTCAGAGAAGCTCACAACTTGCGTTCTCTCTTTACCTGGCTGAAGACCACTAAGATAGGCTTAGATGTTTTGTTTCGTCATATTTTCATAAGAAGGGTTTTGTCACTGTTTCATCATGTATCATGAACTTATATCATAAATTACAATTTCCTTCTTAGTGTTATAAGTACTACGAATAACTCATTTAACTTTAGCGTAAATAAAAAAAAAATACTAAAGAGTTGTTAATGGTTATATTAATTGGCACTACATGTTTATCATATTCACGAATTGCTTCCAATGGGCACAATACATTCAGGTTTAGAATAATGTTGTGTTTAAAAATAAAGTGTTCCCATAAAGTGAGCTGTATTATAAAAACTATCGGTTATAAAATATTTAATTTCACAAAAAAATGCAGTTCAATAAAATATATTAAAATAAATAGTTATTTGTGTAACTAGTGAGCAAAGTGGCACTTTGCTGCACACGAGAGCAATGTTTACGCACTAGCCGCAGGCGAGTATTATATGGTTAGTAACCATACTGATATCTGCCGTAGACATTGGGTGCAACCATACATCATTGGTGCTATTAGAGACAAATAACATAGTTCAATTGCTCTGTTGTCATTGAATTCAAAATTAATTCCTTACCTTACACGCTAATGTACCAGTAATTCAATTGTATACTTTTATAAGAGAAACAAGCGGACCAACGTATGAGTTTTAACTCATAAAGACCTTTTGAATAGGTCAGTGGGAGAGCAACGAGATAATGGGGAACAATGTCCCATTTACCAAAGGCTTAGAATTCACCACGAAGAAAGTGTTACAGTATAATTATTCTGGTATTATAACAAAAGTTATATTTTAATGATCATTAATAGACTACTCATTTTCTTTTTGAACTCGTGACTTTTAATAATAAAATTTTATTAGTACAAAGTTATATATTTGTCAGTGAAAATCGTTATAGCTTTTCTCTTGATAATATACCATTACTCACTGATATTCTGTGCTAAGGAAGCAAGGAACAGCTCAGAATGGAAGGACTCCAGGGCACTGTTTACTTGATTGTTACGACTTGTATTCCTGCTCGATAAGCAGTGTTAGAGTTATTGGTATTAACGTCTTGCAACTTTCCAAAACTTTTTCGTAGTTTAAATAATTTTACCTACGACATTTTTTAAGTAGCCGTTTCAGTTCTGTTCTTAGAATTGAAAGGTTTCACATAACATCATCATTTACTCTCATAACAGCATAGTTTTACTCATAAAGCACGGGTAATGTACTAATGAGGTCCAAGGATTGAGAGAGAAGAAGTAAATTTGTAATGAATCGAACTTCAACTAATGAGCTGTTTAGGCCGATTTTATTGTTGAGTGGTGCAATTAGTGAATGTTTCGTTGCATCACTGTCATTGGCAGTGAGAGGTTATAAACGAAAACATAACCTCTCTAGAAGTTATGAGTAGTGATTTTTAGTAATTAAAACACTGTCGTAGGTAAACTAGTGTACGCAACTCGCAGAAATAGTGTTAACGCAATCGTTCTTTGTTATTTAGCTAAAACAAAAGAAACCACTAAACAGTTTATTCTCTAACATTAAATGTTAATTTAGTAAATTAACATATAGGATCAATTATATACAACTAGACAGATGCATATATTAGTCGCTTAACCATGTTTATGAACTTATATCCGAATTAAGATCTGAGGTACTGCATATAAATATGCGTAAAATTACAATAATTTAAATAGGGTAAGTATGCAACGACAAACAGAAGCACATCACCCTTGTGGGTTACTAAAAAACTTGGCATCATTCCCGTTACATGCAATGCAACATGCGAACATCACATCAACTTGTGTTCATTGAGGGTTACTCTGGGATCCAGCAACCGTAATATAAAATGCAATACAAATCAATATTAAATTTAAATTTATATGTTAAAAAACAGTATATTAAACTATATACATTGTATATCTAACGTAGCATAACTAAAACCTATTTCTTTAAATTTATGAGTGTTGTTTTTACGGTTTATTTCATATAACGCCTGATGCAAGCAACCGTAATATAAAATGCAATACAAATCAATATTAAATTTAAATTTATATGTTAAAAAACAGTATATTAAACTATATACATTGTATATCTAACGTAGCATAACTAAAACCTATTTCTTTAAATTTATGAGTGTTGTTTTTACGGTTTATTTCATATAACACCTGATGCAAGGTATCAGGAGGTTCTACCTTCTGGAGGATAGTTCACATTCCATAAAAATAAAGTTTTTAACAACAGAACATTAATGGTGTTTTACCGGAATTTATGGGACTTTCTTTTGAAAGAAGGTTTAATAATTAAGTAGGTAAGGAGAGGGTTAGACCTAATTGCACATTTTAAAACTCTCATTAGTCATAATTTGTATTTTCGGAAGAGGAGTTCCATAGAACAGATTCCATAGTGAAGGAAAATGGGTGGTTATTAAACTACCAACAATTATTCTAATAGTCATAATTAGTGTAAATAAAATTCGTAATATAGTGATACCAAACCAATTAAATGTTTAAGACCCTAAGCTATAGTTATATAGATTTATAGTAAGGAGAGGAAGAAACATAAAGTAATTAAAAACTAATAAGGAAATAGTTATTTGTGCAACTAGTGAGAAAAGTGAGCAATTGACTCACTCGAGAGAAATCCTTACTCACAAGCCATAGGCGAGTGAGGAATGGTTTTTCGAGTGAGGCAATTGTACTTTAAACTCGAGTTGCACATTATAATTTTCCTACAGTTACCATAAAACTAATAAATTGGTGAAGAAACATAACCTATTTTTACACAGAAGTGAACTTTTAATATAATATAATATAACGTTTAATGTGAAGTGACAAATACAACAGTACAACAGCTGACCAGCTGATTTACAGCCAGTGCTGCCAACGTATTTCGTGCGCATACGACGTTGCCTGCATGTTACGCGCTCACTATTTCGTGCCTTCACGTTGCAAATCTGGAGTGAGACAAAGTAATTAGAGTGAGACAATGTTAACATTGTCTCACTGATGAGCGAATTGGCCACTTTGCTTTCTCAAATCAGTGAGAGAACATGTACATTGTTAGGTAACTGTAGGAAAATATATATTTACTTTCATTACTTTAATTTATTTCATGTGGTTTGGACAATTTGGATTTGTATCATTACAAAAATGACTAGCTAAATTAAAATGCATTTTTTAATACTGTTCGATAGCATTACTTTAACAACTATTGTAGAAGGAATGTTAAAACTAGGCTTACCATAGATTGTCTTATCAATGTGTTTAAGTATTCTACATTAAACAGGATTTTTTAGGTATTAGGCTACTCAGCCCAATTTCATGAATCTCATGTAACGCATCATTATAGGTCTTGTAACATTAGGCTGTACACCACATACTGTACTGCAGGAATAGACTTAATTAGTCTAGACAGTCCTCTGTTAAAGCACTTCATTTATACTGACTTGATTTGTTTACTAGCTAAATTCATCGAATAGTCCTACTACATACGTCACATTACAATTTGTTCTCTAAATTTGGCTCAAAACGATTATTCTCACATGTTGAGTTGTACTTACATTAATTCTTAGGTTGAAAATTAAATGATCATGTCAAAATCTTTCAATACTGACAAATGCTTTGAGGCGATTTAAAAATTATTTTATTTGAAACTTTAAAGTTTCTCCTTATTACGTATTTTATAATGCATACCAATTTATATTGTGAGATAGGAATGTCGTTGCCCGAATCTAATTCAATCTAATATTTCATTTAGCTCTAACTCCTATAACTTTATTAAATTTGTGTTAGTACTTTTACTCTGATAGGTGTTGTATAGTTCCTTATCTGAATAATGTTTAGGACTCGATGTCCTAAATATTATCCTAAATATGTCGGACTACTTTTAATGTTTTTTATCATCGAATATGCAGCTTCCCTTTACTTTTACAGCCACCATTTCTACAAATCTTCCTAAGATTTTATTTTTTATAGAGTGGCTTGGGTGTTGTCTTTGATGAACTATTTGTATCGCAGAATGTGTTTTTAAGCAAACTGGTTACATGATATTTTTTGCCTCTAAACATATTGGACCGTCAGCTTCTCAGCAATGTAGGTCAGCTTCAACATCATGTTGTTACTTTATATCTTTTAACTTTCTCCATGGCATTTATCTGAGTAAACACCATAAAATACTAATACAATCAAGAAAATAATAAACTGTAAAACAGAACAAAGTTGACGATAACAGTTAAGTGTTACGAAACACAAAATGGATTTATATCTTGTTTATTTTGTACTTGAATTTTATACACGTTAAGTACTAATTTTACTGACTATAATGAGATTTGAAATTAATTCCAAAATTATTGTTTGGTGTAAAGTAAATAAACACTCCTTTTCACCTATTCTATCATACGTTTATAGTGATAGTCTCAAGGGGGTTATTTTGAATATAATTCAACTATAGTAGTCTAATAAATTATTATGAACACTTATTTAAATTATTTATAGGTTAAATCTAATGTAAAATACTTACAATTTAATAAAACTTCATAAAACCTAATACCTCCTTTTAACCATACACTGGTCAACAAACCGATAAATTATAAATACGACTAATAAATAAGCAAATGCGCAATAAATGTAGAATAACCATGGGTTCTAAAGGGTTGTTGTGCATAATAATATTTACTAGAATTTTGTGGTTGAGGTCACATCATGTAGTTTCCTGTGGTTTTTGACTGTACAAAAGTTGCCATATATACAAGATAAAACATGGTAAACCATACAAAATACGTGTATGGTATTGATTATCTCCATCCACTATTCTGAATAACAATATTCAAAAATTAGTTTTATAAACTCAATATTCCGATACATCGTTTGGAAGTAGCCACAAACAATGAAAGATTAATGAACCGACCAAACACATGAATGAAAGATAAAACCGCCTATTCAGTGTTTGCTTGAATATATTGCCCTCAATTCTGCAGTTTCAATATAGTAATATTGTGAGGCCTTCGCAAGGGTTTATATTCATTAATCAAACACACCCAACCTATAGTTGTATTTTGGTTTATTTTCTTGTATTGTACTGCGGTTTATTGCACTAAAGGTACTATGTGTGTTTAAAAGGTTTTAAGTGGCTTGCCTTGTTTAATTACTTATACGCTACTTACATTGTTTAAAGCGAAAAAGTTCATTTAAACTTTAAAGGTAGGATAGTTTACAAACAGGCGTTTCCAGGTTCTGACTTTTTATTTTCTGTCCTTGTAAAACAGCATCAATCAAAACTGGTTTTAAGCAAATAGAGCAATCTGGCGTGTAGGGCTTGTGGGGATTGAACTTGGGCTCTAAGAATTAACACCAAACTTCTTTTACTACCAGGAACAGAATTAGAAAAATTACTTTTTTCTACTTTTTTGACGAATCCATCCAATGGGTCTTTATGAGCAATTTACCGAACCATTACTTTTTTCAGTAAAAAGCTTTTATCCTTCTAACTGAAACATTTTGTTCTTATACCAAAATTGAAAAAAAATATTTGCTAAAGGCTCAAACTTAATAAATAAAATCTAGTAGTAAATTCACTCATATTCTTTTAACACTTTCACATAGCACTAGAGTATGCTTTGTCCACTTTAAATGACGAAAAGAAAAAGAAAAACTGTCATAAAGCTTGATCAATCATGAAAAAGATGAATAAAGCACTTGACAGTGTGATTATGATCCGCTGCAGTGTTTATGTTATGTTTCCCAGAAGATTATATTTTCTTACCCAAGCAAATTAAATTTTATAAGTAATAATGTGAGCTGCTACTTTTTAGCTAAACAATTCAAGTAGCTAAACAATTCAGTTCAGCCCAAAAACGTAGAAGGAAACGGGCTTTATGTTAAGTTAATACAACACAATACATATAACTTACATATTTTCCCGTATTTTTAATGATACGCTACAAGAGATCTTTAGCTATCCTAGCTATGACCTTGATTTTCTGTTTATTTTAGTTTTCAACCTGGAGAGCTTGCCAAGCAATATCTTGGAACAAAACCTCGGGAAATTTCTGATTGGTGGTAATGAAAGAAAGGGAGCAATTTGGCGGCAGATCTGTCCTGATGGCTTCAATGATCATTCGTAGATCTTTATGATCGGGGATCATAATACCAACAAAATAACCTAACTGCGCATATGACCTCACTTTAATCTTATTTTATTAAATTTAATTTATTTGATTAAGTATTTAAAGAAATGATGATAACAGATAACTAGACTAGCAAAAAGCACAATTACTTATTTTAAACTTTATAATATTGTAGGTTTAAAGTGTGATTTTCACCTTTAAATATTAGCAATCATTTTTTTAACGAAAGACATTAAATTTGTAGTTTTTGTAAGATGATGGTTTTTTACATATAACATAATTAAAAATTGTTTAAAATATACACATGCCTAACTGATTTACTTTAGTAAGTTAATAGTTGCATAATTATTTTATATATTTAAATTATTCCCAACTAGAAAAAGTATTTGAGGTGATGATAAGGTGATTAGATTAGTACTCAATCGTATATAAATTTACAGTGTTTTTTTAATGTTATATCATTTGACTTGCATTTCCCATAAAACCAACCAAAAATAGGAAAATCAAATAAATAGGAAATAGGAGTTGAAATAAATAGGAAAATTACAAAAAATCTTTCTTATTTCACCAATCATACGCATACGATGAAGATTTAAGCAAAAGGAAAGGAATTAATATATTTTTGAAGCAAATTGTTTTGTGATGTTTGTCCATTTTGTTTTTGAAGGTAAAAAACAGTAAATTACTGGAGTCTCCGCTACTTGAATGGATCGCTGATGTCTCATTACTTCCTAAAACAATCCGTTGATAGACATCTACATCATTTACATTTCTGGTCCATTGTACTCTTAAATCCTCATTGTGTCAAGCTGCAATTTGACAACTGACAGACCTAACAATACAAGACATATTGGTACTGACGTGTTTTGTATGGCTTTACAAAGGATATGTTTAATTTGTTTACACTAATTGATATTTAAATGTATTTTCGAAAACCTAAGTAATGACTTGTAGCTCAAAACAATAGAGGGAAATCTATCTTTTTGATTTATTTGTTTAAATGAATTTTGCTTAGCATGCTTAGGTGCATCTTATAAGTTTACACCTCTTAGTGCCTTGGATGGATTTTTGCAAAATGAAATTAACCAAAGTATTTTACTAAGTATTTTAAGTATGAAGTTGTAGTAATAAATAGCTAGACTAATATGAATTACAAAGAGCCGTATTATATTCCAGCATCAAAGAGATTCATCCGGTAATATTTTAGTATTATATTCATATGTTGTGTGTTATCTTGATAAACTACGATTTCATTTCTTTCAATAACTGTGTCCCAAATTCAATTATATTTTTTTGTAATTTTCTAACAATTGTAAACAACCAATAGTAGGGATTTGTTTTTCGAAAACATGTCAATATCAAAAACAAATCGCAATTGTAAATGTTATTTTTTAAGATATACAACTAGGTTAATTGTGATTCCATACTCTTCTCATTTATTTCTTCCTCTCCATGAGTTAAAGTTGTTGTGTACTCACATATAATTTAATTTGTTTTTCAATATCAATAAAATAACGTGAAATAACGTGGATGGATCGATAGATGGATATATGTTTGTGACAAGTAAACGCAAAAAATACTGGTCTGATTGGGCTTAAATTTTGTGTGATGATAGCACACATTCCCGATTAACATATAGATGCATCCATATTTAAAAGTCCTTGTGGGCTCCGCCTCAGTGGCTCTAGAGTTTCCTATGTTAACCTTATGAGTATTCATATTTAAAAGGAATAAAACAATTTTGTCAGCAGCTGTTTCAAATACACAAGTTGGTTCTATGATATTAAATAGCATTAAAAAGTTATTAAGGCTTACCAACATTTTTCAGCACTATTATTTTTTTTTTCATTTAAGACTACATCTAATTTAAACATACTAGCAACAAAAAGCTGTGAAAATGAGAATTTACATTTTTTATTGTTTAGGTGCAGTGGCAGAACATCATGGCTATGGTAGATGTGATATACTATATAGCATACCGTAAATTAAAAGAACCAAATTGTCTTAAACCGTGTCCTCTCCCATTGCAAACGCAAAACACGAGTATAACTGCAATAAGCATTTTACACTTTAACGCCAACCCAACCAACCCTGTACAAAGGACTGATAATATGCTAGTTTATTATAACTAGTACCAATTACAACGCTAATAAAGACTACATGCAATATCAAATTTAGTTGCGTGCAACTTAGTCATGCACTTCATTAACTCTGTAATTTAGTTAGTTTAGATGTTATACTTATTATAGAAATATGTTAGCACATATTATGATACTCAAATTGTATAATACCTGGAATGTTTTTCGACCATTATTCAAGCAACTATAATCAAAGATTCAAAAAGTTTTTATTAAAATTATTGGTCTAACTATATAACAAATAAGGAAAATACCTAAATCTATATATTATATTTTTCATGAAAACTATAATTTTACACCATTTAGAAGCAAACTAGTCCAAGTAAATACAAAATTGTACACAAGTATATTTATAAACAGTTCGTGATTTTGTACTGATACAAACAACACCTGCAGACTGTTAACGTCAGTATTGTACGATTGTTGTGTAAGCCAAAACTTGCTCCGAGAGGTAACGTTTTCGTTATGTTTAGACGGCTTTGAAACACCAGTGTTTCCAAAGCTGATGAAAACTTTTTTCATCAGCTTTGATATTAAAAGTGTTACTTTCAACATTGCAATGTCATCAAAACCATAGGCATGTTATTGAAATAATTAAAAGAATTTGCCAACGATTTTGTTATGATGATGCGCGAATATTAAATATCTTGTAATCGTGTATGTAAGTCAAAGATATTTTCATACATATTGGTATGATATTGTAGTAACGTATACCTTTATCTAGTTTTAACATCCTCATTATAAAAAGTATTGATAACCTTTTAGATTTCATTTTTGGGTAATACTTGAATCGCTCTCAAGTAGTATATTCTTTATTTTACACCTTGATTTACTAATATTAAATCTATATGTCAAAATAGAACACCCTTAAGTGAACTCAACAACACTACTTATATTAGACCTTATTGAGACACTTGTTTCGGCAATTTGATATTATACACATTTATTTCACATTTGTAACACCCTTTACAAATCAAATAATTATTTAGGCAAATTTAACAAGAAATTGCATTACCATTGTCATAAAAATACTAAATCAAAAATACAATTTTTTAGGAGTTCTAAAGCTAGACTAACAAAGATAATACATTTAAGGGGTTACTAGATTACAGTTCCTCTTGTTTAAAAACTTGGATGTTACAACAGGAGAATCGATTAGTTGTTTATCTAGGCATCTTTTAAATTTGGAGTGGTTTGATTCCAATTTTACCGGAAGAGGAGTGGCATTGTACAATTGGATGCTACTACTGTCATGGCCCAATACAAGTATAGCATATGCTAAATGAAGATAAATGAGTGCATATGGATATGAGAAAGTCGTAGTTTGCTACAAGACTGGGGCACTTAGTTGACGTAAACGAATTAAAGCTAAATGTATATAAAACACACATCCAAAACGAAAGTAAGGCTTCCTTTCTAACCAGCAATCCTATAAGAATATAATTATGATATCGGATTAAGTACTTTGTTTAGTTATGAGTTATTCATCGATGATACTAAAAGCAATAAATACCATGCTTAGTATTTTTCTAATGAAGCAGTTTAGTCAGCGCAGCTTTAATGTTGCAAGCGGATAGAATATCCAACCGAAAGCCACGGAGCATTCGTTTTATATTGTAGGATTTTAGGGATCACAAATCAGACGTTTGTCCAATCTTATTGGTTATTCTATATTTTTTTGTCTTTTAATTTCTCAACTGTATTTATATATGTATTAAATTAAAATGCGATCAATGTAATAAAAAAACATGGTAATATTTCACCTGCGAAATAGTATATGATATAATCTACTTAGTATTGAATAAAAAAGTCCATCTGTTGAAAACGGAACGCCTCATAACACCAACAGTCAAACACTTTTTACTTAATACTAGAACAACAATCTATAAATTCCTAAAGTAAATGTAATTACCTCCATCCAACCATGCAGGATTTTCATCGTTAATATTATTAGGTTTGTTAACTAACTGTGGTAACAACCAATTAACTTTAGCAGTGTTTAGATAGCACATGGGAATACCATTTATGTCTGTTAACGTAAGTATGAGATTTAAACATAAGTTTGTAATTGAAGAAAATAAAGTGAAGTAAGCTAAATAGTAATAAAAGGAATAGCTTAGATAAAATATAACATTGAGTTTTACCCTGGTCGGGTCAAAATAATTTTGTATTATAAGTAGGGAATGACGGATATTTAAAGAACATTGTGATAAAAGCAATAACGGAAACGCAATTTTTATAAAGGGATCTGTAGATACGTTTATTTTCTGCGAATTCTTTCAGTGAAAAAATTTACATTGATTATTTTTCACGTACATTCGTCTTTTTTAGTCTGTTCCATTTACTTATTTTAGCTCATTACAATAAGAAACGCCAGTCGAGCTTTTAATGATTTGTGAAGTGATAAACATAACATTTTACTATTTAAGGACTATAAATGTTTTTGAATCCGCAACAGAATAAAAGCTGTTTTCTATGAAATATAATCAGTGGTATTTTGAATTACCTTTCCCGAAATTCAAACAGTAATGACAAACAAATTAATATACTGTACAAATTGGTAATTAGGAACACCATTTCACCTTACCTTATTCTAAGTAAATATGGATAATATTTGTCAATATAAGGCACAAAAGTTTACTGAAGGCGTGATTCATCCGCTTGTACAAAATTAAGTCCCATGATACCTGTAGTATGAAGATGAGGATTATATTAAAAACCTTACAAGTTGGATAAGCGATGAACAATAAGATAACATAAATCACATAAGGCTGACAGTTGAAACTACCCAACTTGCCGTGAACTTGTGTGCGAAGCTATGACATTTCCCTGATATTGCATATTGCTTGTATAGTTAAATTTTGGCTCAAGCAATTATTATACTATAGAGCTAAATACATACAGTTTAAGTTTTAAATGAGTTCCCCCCTACTTTTTCTACATTTCTTAAGATATTAACTCCGGACCACATCAGATCATTGTAGAGTAGTAAGTACTTCATTTTTACTGGGTATACATTTTTGGCCGCCATCTTGGATCCGCCATATTGGATACAAAGTTTTTTTTTCAAATGTAAAGGTAGGGTTGTGACCCATTATTTTAAAATAAAGTTTTACGCTGATTACAATGCCGCAATTAGTTTTTAAAAATCTTGATCCGTTCTAAAGTTATGAGGACTTTTTAACACTTTATTTTTAGCCCATTTTAACATTGTGCATCTACAAACTAAGACCATAATCTCAAAATAGTGCTAGATAACGATAAGTATACACCACCATTCATTGTCGACCTATTTTCACTTGGTTATGACAGATGTAATGTTTTCGGCCGCCATCTTGGATCCACCATTTTGAAATGTGATCAATTAATTTAAAAATGAAGGTGGTGTTGTGACCCATCATTTTGAACTATTTTTTTATACTGAACTCAATGCCGCAATCCGTTTTTTTTTTCATTAAGTTAAATAGTTATCAATCCCAATTAGGAGGACACGAAGTTATAACTGGTTTTTTTTTATTAATAATATTTTATTTGTAAAAAGTATAAAAAATGAAACCTATACCTACGTAAAAACGTACCTATGACCTAGTACGTCTAATTATAATAAATGACAGCAATAATTGTAACATAAAAATTATGATTACAAATGTTGATCATTGTCTTATGTGACGCCACACTTACATTTACACTCTATAAGCTGACAGTTTGTATGAATTAATAATATTATTATTTTAATTGTGGCATTGTTATGTAATCCATAATAATTGTTTCTTTGTATTTTTATAATCACAGACACGTATTACAATATTTATTATTATTCTGAATAAGTATTGATCAGAAAGTAGGATTTTCTGGTATGTCCCTAGGAAAGGTTTAAAGCAATTAAGCTTAAATACTACTAAAAACTAAACAAAGAAAATTCTGTAACTTTGACTCTACCAACCTAGTCAACAACAAACTTCACCTAGCAGGTACTCCACACATCTTGGGTAAAGTAGACTTACGTCTCTGGTGCAATTTTAGAAATGCTCATGACTAAGATAGGCTTAAATTTTGTTTCATCATGCTTTCTAAAGTTAGCTTTTACCACAGTTTTACCATACTCGACCGAAAAATCATACTAAATACAATTTTTAATTGTATGCAAAAGTTTGTGGTATTTTAGATTTTCTTTGATGTTATCTTACCACAACTATCTATTTACTTTTGTCATATTCCAGAAAAATATATTCTGGAAGCTCATTTAATAGCGTTATATTTAATGTGTTAACCTGTACAAAAACTATTTAAACATAATAAAATAAGATGAAGAATTAACTAACATTTACATCGACATTGAAATGTTATGCTATAGTTAAATTTCCACTGGGATGCTTTCACATAAACAAAATCATATTAATAATTACAAATAAAAAGTAGGATTACAAATGTAAGTTGTTTTGAACCTTTTTAATTTTTGATAATATGATTTTCCCTGTCATATTTACTCTTAATACTTGTCATCCTTGTCCAATACTTGATTATGAGAGGGAATTATGTGGTTAAATGACATTACCAAGGCAAATCTTTCTCATGAGTTATATAATAAAGTATAACTATATCTGTAACATAAGAAGTGTAAATATATGTTGTTGAAATTATTGCTGTATGGGATCCCTGATGCGTCTTTAATCCCAAAGACAATCCAGTGACAGACATCTAAAAACATTAACATCTCTGTTCTATTGTATTCTGACCACGTTGTGACAAGCTACAGTATGACAACTGACAGCTGACCTGACAATGCAAGTGATATTGATAGTCTTGCGCTTCAACTCAGGACCTGCTCAGATGCATTATTAGCTGATAATTTATTTTGTTCGATGGCTTTAAATGTTTTTGGAAACGACTTTGCAGACCGATTTATCTGCTCGGTAGACTAAGGACGGAGACATATTTGGGTCAAACATGTATTTACGTGTCATATTAAATCTTTATTTAATATGTTTTAACGCCTATTGTCCAAATGGAAATTGACAAAAATATCAATCAAAGCTTGTATACGTGTTGATACAACTCTGTATTTAGGCCAAATACCGATTTGCGCGAATTGTCCCATACATTAATGCATACTGTTGGATGTAAATACAGTGGGTTATATTTTTATTCCTTTCTTTTTTATTTTGGTTCAATTTTTTCAAGTTGTACGTATTTATACTTAGTATTAAAATGCATTCATACTAATTAAATGACATTAAACTGACCTATATATTTTTTATTATTATTCGTCGTTAATGTCTATGCACTCGTATACCTGGTTTTATGTTATCTTAATAAATTTTACTTAAACATCAGTGAAAGTGTTTTGGGTTTTTGGTAGAGGCTATACATACTCAATTAACTTATGGTAATGTTAATGATATTGTACTAAAAGTATATAATAATTCTGCAACTGGTGTAGCCTACACTTTTTCGAAAGTATTACAAATGTACAAAATATTTCTATATTACAAAAACTTCTGTTACTCTAAACAATCCAGGATGAGGAAAGTGTATTTGATTAAATAATTAACCATATGTTACACTCGTAGCTATGAAAAGTATAAAACGACGAGGCGACAAAGGGTCCTTTTGTCCGACACATCAAAGGACATTTTCATCTGATATTTGAGTATTACATTCATGTTATATAAATTTGGTAAAAGAACTTTATTATTTATGCAGTAAAAATATTAATGCTTTAGCCTATGCCTTTGGAATAGTTCATTCTATCTTAAAGGTTGTATTTGTATAAAAATGTGTAGGATAATGATTAAATGTGTAAGAATATTTTTAAGATCAACAATTCTAACTTTATCTCTTGTGAAATTTCAATTATTAAAAATAAATAACTTGAAAATATGGTCAGAAGAAAATTCCTACATTTAAACTGTTAATACCATTTTTCATTGTTTAGATCATGTTTAAATCATTTACTTAAGATTTAATTTCCAACCCGTTGTTTGATACTCGGTAGGTAACTGGTGCCAACTTGGCGAGCTACGTATCGGATACTCTAAACATGTCTAATCAGCAAGATATGAAGTTTTATTACCATTTCCTTTATTTTTAAGAAAATGGATTTATTGAAAAAGTAAATTATTACTCTAATCAACTATTCGTCTGGTTTTGTAGTTATGTTTAAAAGAAAAGCATGAGTAGTTCAACTAAATTGACGGGTTTATCGTGAGATACCCTCTTGCTTTTCAATGATCTTTTCAGTAAGCAAATATTAAGTTTCCAAATATATTGGTTTCACAGTCTAAACATAGGGTGAGGCAGTGAAAGCACCCCGATTTTCTTTCGTCGTCACATTATAAGTAAAGCAACAATAAATAAACAGATGTGCTTATAAAATCATTCAAACTATGTCATTTTAGAAAACATTGTGTCTGAGGATTAACACTGAGAATTGGGACGCTTTCATTTCCTTACCCTGTATTTTGAGACTTTATATTTACTTCCTAAAACCATACATCTAAGTTACTTTGCTCTAAGTAGTTAACTATAACTACAACATCCCTCCTAGTTTACGCTCAAAGATTTTTTTTAAGAGGTAAGATGTTATTCTAAAACATAGTGCACATTTGTGCGTCGATTATTCAGCTAAATATTCTTTGCAAAGCCAACAAATAACGTTTGTACAAATGGCTGTTAGTTGACTAATGGAGGGTTAAGCTGCAACTGACAAGTTGACAATATTGTTACGTTAAACTGAGTAATTGCCTACAGAGAACAGATATTATGTGGGAAAGTAAATTCTTTGGTTTCAATGTTTTACTTGACACAGTTGAGATTTTGAAAAATGTACAGAGATAAGTTAAAGTAAGCTAAAGAACTTAGTATGCGACTGTTGCTTCGCTGTGTGTTACTATGCACCATTGTTAGTAGCCTACAACTTTAAATACGACCTCCTTGAAAACGCCGGATGTGTGAGAGGTTTCTTGTATGGCATACAATTTGTATGTAAGCAAATTCAACACATTAGCAGTAAAGTTGACTGTGTTAACATTTGTTTAACCACTGCATTTAGTTTACATAGAGCACATGTCATTTAGATATTGCATGGATAATTAACACTAAAATCAAACCTATTATCATCACTTCTCTGTATAATCATAAAGTTTTATTACCAAAGTGATATAAAATTTTTAAGATTCTCTCGTATGGACATTCAAATCAACACCAAGCGCAGCATATGAATTATGGTTAAGTACATAATTTCCATAAAATTTATATTTTTTAATTTTCAGTCATTGGCAGTTATAAAGCTTTGTAATTGAAAATACAATACATTTTATGCATTGGCATTTAAAAACATATGAATGGATAAACTTTTTCTTGTGAAAATTGATGAAAAGTTTTCAATGCTAACAAAATATATATTTAAGCTAAGTCGTGGTTCAGTTCCGTTTGTTTACATCAAATACGAAGTTTAATCATATAATTGTTTCATCATTTAATTTTTACAATTTGACGTAGTGACGAGTATTTTAAGCAATATTAACTTGTATGGCATGTATGGATGTATTGACTTGATATTTTTGTTTTGTAAAACCGTGCACTAATATAGTTTAAAAGAACATACGTTATTGTTGTTCATAATTCGTTAACCATTTACCAACGCAAATTTAATTTTATAATCGCTATACCCCTTTCATGCTCCTACACGTTTGCAAAACTCTGAAAATTTTAGTGGTAAAATGATTATAAGAATAGTTTAATGTGGTGTTATAAAAATAATAATAAACTCGTTTAGAATATTTTATGAGCAACGCTACTTTAGGTTAAAATAGCACTAAATGTTTCTAAACCTTGCCTTAATTATTTTAGCAATACTGTATTTGTTTTTTTGTAATTTACACAGAACTGATGTTATATGTTTGTACCATAAAAATGTTTATTTTTTTTATTTTTGCTAAATTATATTTTAAGTCTTTTAACAATATATTGATATTGTATATATATATATTGATATGTTGTGCGTCGCTGTCTCAACAATTTGAAATTGATAACATTATGATTCAATCTATTGATATATTATCAATTTCAAATTGTTGAGACAGCGACGCACACCTAAATATTTATTTTAAGCTTTTATTATAGCAAGGTGAGTGTAGAATGGAGTGACATTATCTGTTTAGCTTAATTACTTACTAAGATCTGTTTTTCTAGTCAGGATCATAAATAGCCAAACGATCAGGAATAGCTGAGACCTGTTCCTATCAAAAAGCTACTGACTTATCTCTGAATCGAACTGGTGACCTTCTGGCTATGAGGCAAACACTAATCTACTATAAACTCATCCACCGAGTTGATATCATAAATGTTTTACATTAATA
The DNA here is from genome assembly GCF_028750875.1 of Macrosteles quadrilineatus. NCBI lineage: Eukaryota > Metazoa > Arthropoda > Insecta > Hemiptera > Cicadellidae > Macrosteles > Macrosteles quadrilineatus. The sequence continues at coordinate 144,388,459 of NW_026542595.1, read as the reverse complement.
TTTAACTACTAAAATCAAAACGTACTAAATCCTAAAGTGAAGATTTTCTACGAGTTATTATAAAGCTAAGATTCGTTTCCTGTCTATTCCTAAACTTTTAGTAGTACATACACAAATCATCACAAAATGACACAATATGTTTGAGTGTGATATTCTTGGAAATATTGGAAATACTAAACTCTTCCGAAGACAATATTAAATTTTGTGGTTAAATTTAGACAAGCCGTTTCATTCCTATAACTGAGACCTAATATCGTTATTAGTCTTCTCCGTTCAAATATTGGTTTACCAGAGTGGTGCGTGGGATGTCAAATGCTAAATATTGAAATTGTTACGTTTTTATTCACCTTTACTTCCAGGACTGACAGTTCAATTATTTCAGACTTGATTGGCTTTGTTATCATATGAGGTTCAGGAATATCCTCTTTCCAGGTGACAGGTACTTAAATTTTTTTTAAGAACTGTCTAGCTTATATTGAAGAAACTTTAAACCAACAAACGGGATGAATGACGTTTTATTTAGGATTTTTCTACTACATTTAAAATATTTTCGCAATAATTATTAGTTAAAAAAACACAACACATTTTTGACATACATTAACACACTCATATCAAATGAAGACACTTTTAATATTTGCACGTTACAGTATTATTAAGTGTATACAGTTCGTAACTACTACTTGTAGTCATTATCTGTTGTAAATGATCATATAAGATTTTCTTAATATAGTCAAACTATTTTCCCCAATATTACAAGGAAATATTCAAAAATAACTCTATCTAAAAACAAAATGTGAAGTTGTTTCTATTACCTTAATCTTGATAAACTCAATAACTAAATTTTGACCCACGTTTTTGTCAATTACTTATTGTTATTTTTTCAAGAAGAATAACAATTTTATATTTTACTGTCACTTAACTTAGTCCATGAACTATTTTATTGTACAAATATTTTAAGCCATATGTGTGGTGGGTGGGCAAATTGAAGTAATATTACCTAGAGAAGAGCCCAAAATCTTCTAAACGTAAGAAATATTTTTAAGCCAGTCTATGATATTTAACCTACCTATTTTTTATGTTTTTCGTCATTCCTTTTTACAACTACAGGCACTTAAACTTTTGTTAGTTAATTACTTTAAGACACAAATATGAATTAGTTTGACAAGATATCTAACTTCAACTGGTTGAGTGTGTAAGTATTCTGTACCACAATAAACGGAAGTTAAGGGTAAAAGTAAGATGATATGCAATCTAATATATTGTTGCGATATTGAAAGAGTGTTTGCGTATCGTTTCGTATTTCTTTAACACACTTTGCTAGTTAAAGGTTAAATCCACATTTAAAATGTATTGGAGTTCATTGTATTTAATTAAATATTTGAATATTATATTTATATTTAATTCCTCTATAAATTTTTGATTCTTTTATCAATACTTAGCTTAAATATTGAATTCTTACATCCAATTAATGTCAAGTATGATGAAGTACATACGATTTCAAAACGAATCGCCAGACTTCCTAGTTGGACGTTATTCATATACTGATAACAGTTATGTTTATAAATTCAACCAAACTACACTTTAGTTAGTGAATAGCCTTGATGTTGGCCTAATAATAGCTTTGGTCTTCTAATCAACATCACATAGTTTGAGCATTTAAATATCATCATCTCTGACTAGACAGTTTTATCTGTCAAGCAAGAAATTGCATTAAGCTAACTCCTTCTAAAGTAATGTATTACTACGTGAATTCCGAGAAATATACCTGACCTAATCAGAAAAGTATGGATACAATAAATTACACTTATAGGAAATAAATTTGTAGTTTAAAGGGCACATCACGTATTAATTAAGTAATTCAAGTTAGTCGTTGTGACATTCAAAACCAATTTTTATGTTCTATTACAGTTTCAGTTTTGATTCAATCCCAATATTTAAGAATCTCATTTGATATTAGCCTACAATGTACTATTACTTTGTTATTATATACAATTTACAGCCCTAAGAATACTAGATATCGATATTATCATTACTGTTAATGCTAGCAGTATCATTTAAATCTCCCGTGCGGTACCGGGTTAGAATAGCACCGCAGCCTTCTCGGGCTTGTCGTAAGAGGCGACTAAAAGGGTGACCGACGAACTCACTGGGAGTCCCTGGGAGTGCCCCTGTTGTGTTGCAGGGGTTGATGTGTGCTCTGCACTGCCGATGGGTATTCTTAGTGGGTCGTGAGAAGCCAGCCACTTCGGTCCTTGGTCAGGGAGTGCGGCATGGATGTAGAGGTCGGGCTCTGCATTGTGACGGGCGACCCCCGGCACGTCAGGTATCCGGTGCTGGGCAAACGGAGGTCAGGCCCCGGGGAACTGGGGTAGGGGTCTTTGTCCCCGAGGGTATACCCGTTCCTGACTGATTCCGGGCCGCTCCTTGCCGCACGATGCGCTGGAATAAACACGATGGATTTAAATAAAACCCCTCATAACACATTTTTGATTAAGAGCTCAAATGAGCCAGAAAAGACGTTGGAAGTGGAGCGGAACGCTTTTGTCCGTAGCTCCAAGGTGCAGCGGTCGCCACCACCGAAAAACGTGAGAACATCTCCCCCACCTGCCACCTTCAAATGCACCAAGGAGTTCCCCCATTTAGGAGCTCCTTCGGAAAGTGGAGCTGGGAACGGTGCGGAAAGCGTCGGAGATGTAGGTGTCGAGCTGGTGTTGCCAGCAACTCTCCCCCACTCTGCCAGTTCTGCTGTAGGGATGCCGGAGGAGCCATTCAAAGCACCGCTGAGGTCGGAAGGCTCTGAGATGGTGCTTCTGCGTCAGGAATATCTTGACGCAGAGAGTGACATTGAAACCCGGCTCCAAGACATGGAAGCTACGATCAAGGCTATGCTGGACACCTTCCGGACCCAGAAAGCCGTAAATCAAGTGGTCAAAAACGGCATGGCCAAACTGGAGGATGACCTTGGCTTCGTTTTTGCCTGCCGGGTGGTGAGTAAGGCAGCCATGGAGAAGATTGCCGAGAAGGTTGTGTCTCTGTCTGACGAAAGAACACTGCCTTCTAAGAAACGTAAAAGGCCTTCCACATCGGACAGTCCTCAAAAAAGAGAAGAAGGCGTCCAAACCAAAAGGACCACGGTAAAGGCCAAGGCAACTCAGACTGATCTATTGTCTGCTGTGCCCAGATCCTTTTCGGACATAGCTGCAGCTCCTGCAAAGAGCCAACAACCACAGCTACCTACGACCCCCCTTCAGGGAAGTTCCCGAAAGGGGTCAGTCGTAGAGACACCTGGGGCTGCGTGGGAAAAACGTCGTTCCCGAAAGGAGAAGAGGCAGTTGAGGCGGGCGGAGGTCGCCTCTATAAAGAATGTGGCAGTGAAGGCACAGCCGACCGGCGTGGCCCAAACTGGGCCCGGCTCGGTCTCTGCTCCGAAAAAGTCCCGGCCAAAAAAGCCCAGGACGGAGGCAATCCTGGTCAAGCCCTCAGGGGGGAGATCTTTCGCCGAGGTCTTGGGTGCAATTAAGGCCAAGGCTAAGCCAGAGCAGACCGATACGGTTGTACGGTCGATTAGACGAACCCGGGACGGGGACGTTCTCCTTGAACTGGGTAAGTCGAAAGACAAAGCAGCCTTTACTGCCGAACTGAAGGCAGCTGTTGAAGGCCAGGGCACCGTCCGTGCTCTTGAACCAAAGACATCAGTCGAGGTTCGAGACATTGATTGTGTGTCGACGGAGGTTGATGTTGTTGAGGCCCTGAAGAAAGCTGTCCCCGAGCTTGGCGGGCAAACGGCTTTATTTAAGGTGTGGCTCACAAAACCGAACAGGAGTCAGCAGCGGATGGCGGTCGCCGAAATGGCAGACGCACATGCCACGAAAGTGCTGGGACTCCAGCATCTGAGAGTCGGCTGGGTCAACTGCAGGCTCAGACGGAGAGTGGAAGTGAAGAGGTGTTTTAAATGCCTCTGTTTCGGCCATTCCTCCCGAAACTGCAAGGGACCCGACCGAAGCAAGAACTGCCTTCGGTGCGGGGAGGTCGGCCACGTCCGTAAGGACTGCCAAGTCGAGTCCTGTTTCCTTTGCAAAGAAAATGGGCTCGCTGACAAACACTTGAAGCATATAGCTGGGTCTGGACAGTGTAGTGTATTCAAATCTGCACTACAGCAAGCGAAAGTCCTTTCACGAAGATAAGAATCCTTCAGTGCAATCTTGAGCGATCCAGGTCGGCTGACGCACTTCTATGTCAGCTTGCCCTAGAACACGATGTCGACGCGCTCTTAGTCAGCGAACAGTACCAGTACCGTGATAGGGACCCATCTTTTTGGTTCCCTGATAGTCTTGGTACTGCTGCATTCTGGGCGCGTAATGCAGCGAAAGTACAAGTACGGGGTCACGCGAAGGGCCGAGGTTTCGTTTGGGTTCGGTGCCGGGATGTCACTTACTTTAGTGTCTACCTCACTCCCAACGAGGCCATCCGTGAATTTCGTGAGAAGATAGACCGCCTGGAAGAGAGCGTGCGCAATACCACAGGACACGTCGTCGTGGGTGGGGATTTTAATGCTAGGGCTGTCGAGTGGGGAATGACCCTCACCAATTCCCGGGGCAAGTACATTCTGGACTTTGCTGCCAGAGCCGGACTCGTTGTCGTCAACGAGGGAAACACGCCAACTTTCCGGCGCCCCGGGATGCGGGGAACGATCCCAGACATAACCCTTGCATCTGAGTCCCTTTTGCCAAGGATCAGAGCCTGGAGAGTTCTGGAGGATTACACGGGCAGTGACCACCAGTACATTATTTTTGATGTCCTGGATGGTCATCAGAGACAAGTAGCCGCGTTTCGTCAAGTGCCCGTTCGATGGAATATTAAAAAATTGGACGTGGCAAAATTCAATGAAGCCATCTTACGAGGAACACCGGTGGTTCCCCCCGCAACTAGTGTGGCTCATGCAGAGGTGTTAGTTACATCCATGATGGGACTAATCGTCTCCGCTTGCGATGAGTCTATGCCTCGCGGAAGATCCCGGTGCAATAAGCGACCTGTGTACTGGTGGACTGCCGAGATTGCGGAATTGCGTCGGTCAGCATTGAGAGCCAGAAGACTTGCTACCAGGGCCAGAGAACCTGTAGACAGACGTCGTAAGTCGGATGCTTACAGAGTGGCTAGGAGGTCTCTTCGTCGAGCCATCAACCGGAGTAAACGTAGTTGCTGGGAGACATTAAGGGACGATATCGATTCCAATCCGTGGGGCTTGGGTTACAAACTGGTAACCAAGAAACTTGGCACCCGCTCTCCACCTTCCGTCATGGATGGGGCCACTATGGAGAGGATAGTCGAGTCCCTTTTCCCGGCTCACACGTTGCGCCCACTGCGGGATTTCGGAAGGGTGGATGACGTACCACTTTTCAGTCTTGGAGAGGTGGAGGCGGCCGTCCTATCCCTGAAGAACAATAAGGCTCCTGGACCCGATGGGGTACCCGGCGAAGTTCTCAAAAAGGTTTTGACTATTAACCCCTTGATCCTTTTACGCATGTACAATGCCTGCCTAGTCGAAGGAGTTTTCCCTTCGTGCTGGAAAACAGCTAGGCTTGTGCTTGTTGGGAAGGGGAAGGGAGATCCAGACCTGCCATCCTCTTACAGACCTCTGTGTATGTTGGATACGGCTGGAAAAGTCCTCGAGAAGTTGATACGTTCCCGACTGAATTCAGCCGTAGTCGCTGCGGGGGACCTGTCCCCTCGGCAGTATGGATTTAGGATGGGGCGATCTACGGTTGACGCTGTTGAAGAGGTGAAGCAAGCCGTGATGAGAGCTGAGGATTTTAACCACTACTCTCGAAGGGTTGTGCTGCTCGTCACTCTCGATGTGCGAAACGCATTTAATTCGGCGAGGTGGTGCGATATGCTGGATGCTCTGGAGAACACCTTTCACGTCCCGGCATACCTCATGCGTATCATAGAGGATTATCTCCGGTTCCGCCTCCTCTTGTATGACACTACAGAGGGCCCACGGACGATGAGTGTCACTTCCGGTGCTGCCCAAGGTTCCATACTCGGCCCGGACCTCTGGAATGTCGCGTATGACAGCCTCCTGAGGTCTGAAATGCCTGAGGAAACTGTTTTGGTTGGGTACGCGGACGACGTTGCAGTTTTGATAGCTGCACGTAGCGTTGAGCTGGCTCAGCTAAAGCTGAACCGAGTTATGCGTACTATAAACGCATGGATGACAGACCACGGTCTCTCGCTTGCTTTGAGCAAAACTGAGATCGTGATATTAACAAAAAAACGGATTGACACCATCGTGCCGTTGAGGGTAGGGGCCGTTGAAGTCCAGACCGTTCGTTCTGCCAAGTACCTTGGGATTATGGTGGACAGCAAGCTTAGCTGGCGGGATCAGATTTTCCGTACGGCGGACAAGGCCGCTAGGGTGGTCTCCTCTCTTAGCCGGTTGATGGCCAATGTCGGAGGGCCTCGGTCCAGCCGTAGAAGGCTGTTAATGTCTTCTGTCCAGTCCGTACTCTTGTACGGTGCTGAGGTGTGGGCAGACGCTCTAAATAAGGAGGTATATAGGATGCGGCTTGCCCGAGTGCAGCGTCAGGCAGCACTAAGAGTTGCATCCGCCTACCGAACAGTGTCCGAACCCGCCGTCCTGGTGGTTGCTGGAGTCATCCCCGTCAAACTTTTGGCGGCGGAGAGAAAAGCAATTTATCAGCGCCGTGGGGAGGACCAGGCACGAACAGAGGAACGCACCCGCACCTACCAGCTGTGGCAAGAGAGCTGGGAACAGGAGACTCGGGGACGCTGGACCAGGCGACTGATAAAGCAAGTCCAACCTTGGGTTAATCGGCGGTGCGGAGAGGTGGACTTCTACCTCACCCAATTTCTGACGGGTCACGGCTTTTTCCGGTCGTACCTGTTCAGGATGGGCAAAGCCGTGTCACCCGATTGCATATACTGCCCAGGCATTCCCGATGACGTGGAACATACATTTTTCCACTGCCAGCGTTGGGAAAGGCCCCGCCTGGAGGCTCAACAGTTAGTAGGACTGCTGTCGGTGGACACGGTCATACCGATGATGACGGAGGGTGAGGACAATTGGACCTGTGTGTCACATTACATCCAGGGTATTCTCCGCGCCAAGAAGCTCGACCTTGACCGGGATGCGGTGTAGGTCTTAAAGTATCCAAATGCCATAAACGGTGAGAGCCCTGAGGGCTTAGGTAACATGTTGGCCTGACTTGAAGTAATGTGACAAACAATTCCAGGTCTGTGTCCAACAGAGTAGAGGGGGTTTTTTAGTGAGTAGTCTGCGATAGATTCAGGAGTCTCACACTACAGGCTGGCTACCTGTGTGCGTAAAAGCATTTTTACCTCCTCTCCCTTAAAAAAAAAAAAAAAAAAAAAAAAAAAAAAAGTATCATTTAAATGAAACCAGCTAAAAACAAATCTAAGGTTTCCGATGATACTATTGTCCAACAATCAAAAAATCAAAAACACATAAAAAAATCTTAAAGAACACATGGTGAAAAAACACTACCAACAATGGACGTCAAGTAAGAAGGTACAAAATGCAGCAAATGTAAAAAATGATCCATGAGGTAAAGTTTGAGTCTATTAAATTAAGGTAAAAACATAAAAATCAACCACACAAAATCAATTTATATATCATGTTGTTTGAAAAAAAAAAACTACCAACTATAAGTGATTTCTTTATTTATTCTAACGTGATTTAGTGATTGTCTTAAGCAGTTTTTTTTTCTCACAGAAAATTAATCAAATAGATATTTTTTATACAAAAAAAATAAAGACCCAAATTTTCATAAAATAAAAACTTTTTATTCATACCAATTTCATAAATTTATCTATTGCAATAGGTCCTTACGTTTAAACACTTTAATCAAAACGTCATATTAAAGTTACGTCTAAATATTTAAGTTGCATTTACCATTTTTTGCAACATTTGTTGTGTGTTTTCACATCGTTGGTTCATTTTTACACAAGTCGTGTTGTTTCCTTTCCTTGTTCCTATGTTTCCTTGTTTTTTCTCAATATCTACTATTACGATTTTCTAGTAACAAAAGGTCGTAATCTTGATGAAAACCAAATCCAAAATATCTCTCAAACAAGTTGATTTTAAACTAGAACCCAACCAAATGGTTGTACACGATTGATTATACACTTTTCCCATTTTAGGTCTTTGATTGTGAAATGAATAAAAGTAACCAGATGCAGCCAATACGATCAAAGAATATTTTCAGAACCAACTTAAAAGTGTGTTTCATCTTTAGAAGTATTAGTTACAAGCCTCATTATGTCATAGGAAAATCCGCTTGAAACTTTACATCATAAACAACACTTTGTTGGCTTTGTCATTCACTAATGACAGGGAGTTTGGTTTAATAACAATATAAAATGCATCATATCAAAGACTTCAAGCATCACTACAAACTAGATTTTTTTTAATTGACTCGGTTATCTTTAGTATTTCCATCACATTAGGCCTAACGAATTTTTTTTAGAAAAAATGTATTTGATTGTTTGTGTGTGGTATTGTTTGAATGTAAAAAACAGGTTTACTGAGACAATAATTTAAAATAAACAGAAATATGACTAATGATGGCTGGTCACCTTTTCATAGTTAATTTTGTCATTAATAATATGCATTATGAGAGGCTATAACGGATTCTTACGATCACAACATTTCTGATTAAATATAATTTTGTATCAAACATTCAGGCAGTGTGGCGAGCATTGAAAATTGCATTTCATTTTAAGAATTTACCACATCAAGGGTTTAATGGTACCAAAATAAATTATTATATCATTATTTTGGTAATTTAAATATTTTTAACTTGCGCTTATAGTGGCCAGGCTGTTCTTGTTACACTATAGTTAACATTATGTAATAGATACCTTGTTTTTATTTAATTTTATGGTTCTAACTTGATTGAGTTTAAATTGTTTACATATAATAGCTCGTTCAACTTTCATTTATAATTTTTTAATTTAGGTTTTCACGTAATAGGGCTGCTGATATATTAAATTATAGAAGTAAATAAAGTACAACTGAGCTCCCTGAGTATTATATTTTTAGTATAAGTTACATGTTTCGGACATAAGTACATTATCAAACTTTAAATAACATTAAATACTTAACTTTTGTTTACATTGTTTATTTGTATACAAATGAATATAATTTAGATTATACAAATAATTTATAGAAACTTGTAACTTCTACTAAAAATATAATATTCATGGTGCTCAGTTGTACTTTATTTACTACTATAATTTGATTTATTAATATCATAAAGAGCCTTTTTCGCAGTATAAGGTTGGAAATACTGTAGTTAAACATTTATTCAAAGTAGGTGGCTTAAATGTTATTATCAAAAGTTACTACGTGTTGCAATGCAGTAACTACCAACGTCGGGTCAAGCAATAGTTTGTTACCAAGATTTGGTATCTTCGCTAATATTGTTTTATAATATTACTTTGCACTTGCAATTTTGCAGTGTACGCGAAAATACAAATAATAATTTTGGTTAAATGTATAAAACTATTTAGTAGGAAGCTAACGCAAAAGTTCAGTGTTTCGTTAGTTGATTATGAGGAGATTGTGTTAAATGTAGAGTACAGTTCCACAGAGAACCTACGATGTTAAACAGGAAGAACTATTAGTTCAGTATAAATATCGATTTAAATATTTTAATCGACATGAAAATTGATTGTTCTAGTAAATATTGATTTTTCAGTCATGGATATTTAAATTTTCAAGTACAATAGCCTACTGCCCACCACCCGATAGGTCTACATTGCTTGTCTGCGGTGTTTAGTTTCGATTGGTTTAGTTCAGTTTTTTTATGAAACTGGTGAAAAAAGTGAGTATCACTTATGTTATGAAATGACTACAAATGAGAATGAATGAATATCTTCGTAAATTTATCTCCTTAACAACTTACACAATAAATAAACTATGAGTTTTTATAATTAATTGTTACCTTGTTTGTTACTATCAAAACAAATCCAAGCGAAACTGGACTAAACTAACCTAACCACCGCAGCACAAAATGTCACTCTTAAAAAACATACAATCGATATGTACATTTAACTAATATATCCGATACGATAAATATTGAACTCATATTTCACCCGAAAATATATCGCAGGGTTTCTGCGAAACTGTACCCGAAAGGGATAATAATATTCAGATGAGTAAAATGAGTTAAATAATATTTTCCAATAAAAGAATTACATAAGAATAGCTTATGACTTTTTATTATTGTCACCTATCACAATATCCACTTATATTGCACGTAGTATCCTTATTTGCAGACAGTGCTTTATAAGCTTTGATATCTTTTTAATTTAAAATCTATGATTCACTCAAAGAAATATGATGTATTTGGAATTCATTCAATCCAGTAAGATTCAGGGACGTAAAAAGGATCAAAATGTATACCATAAAACACTTTTCTAGGAATAGATATGTCACACATATATCGCCTAGCTAAGGTTTTCAAATACACATGTATTGTAAGCGGTAATTATAATTAATTTTATTATCAAGACAACTGCGTGCTAAAAAGTATTTACAGTGATATAATCAAATACATCGAATAGTGTAAGGGGTAAACTAGTTTAAACGTAAGTTAAGAAATAATAAACATAAAAATATGTAAAAGACTTGAATGGAATGAGTTAAAAGCCACATAAAGTATTGACTTATTCATACAGAGCTCGGCCAGTACTGAGAGTTAGTCTCGTCTCCAGGGTGGAACATGTGACAATGTGATTTAACTTTCCCCATTGAGTCACTATATTAACTTAACTAGTAAAGTCCAGTTAGTATCAAACCTACACCAAATGCGAATTTGACATGAAAATTAGCCATACAGGGTGAATAAAAAGTCAAGACCCCCCCATCTAATATTTTTCCAAATTAATATATAGAGATATCCTTTTGGTGGTCGTGCAATCTTAGCAGGAAGTTTCATTTTTATGATTTTGAAATTTTTGAGTATCCCCCCCAGGGGGGGGGAATTTGGGGGGCAACTCAAATAGTTTAAATGTAAACCCCATACAAATGACACCTCATTTTGAAGGATTTACAAAAACTTAAAGAATGGTGAAAACTAGAGGTCGCTATCTCTTCTCTATCTAAAATGGTAGCCCATCAAATGTTGTGGAAAATCAATGGTAAAATTGGGTTGTGTAATGGTAATATTGGCTACCATTTTGGATAGAGAAGATATAGTGAACTCTGGTTTTCACCATTCTTTGAGTTTTTGTAAACACTGCAAAACGAAGTGTTACTAAATGGGAATTTACATTTACAGGTTTTGAGTGCCCTCCCCCCCCCCAAAAGGGGGATTTGGGGGCAACTAAATTTTTTTCAATGTAAACCCCCATCAAGTGACACCTTATTTTGAAGTGTTTACAAAAGCCTAAAGAATGGAAGAATGGTGAAAACCAGAGTTCGCTATCTCTTCTCTATCCAAAATGGTAGCCAATATTACCATTACAACCCAATTTTACCATTGATTTTCTACAACATTTGATGGGCTACCATTTTAGATAGAGAAGAGATAGCGACCTCTAGTTTTCACCATTCTTTAAGTTTTTGTAAACTCTTCAAAATGAGGTCTCATATGCAGGGGGTTCAAATTTAAAATATTTGAGTTGCCCCCCAAATCCCCCCTTTTGGGGGGACACTCAAAAATTTCAAAATCATAAAATGAAACTTCCTGCCAAGATTGCACGACCACCAAAAGGATATCTCTGTATTTTTACTTGGAAAAATATTAGATGGGGGGGTCTTGACTTGTTATTCACCCTGTATAGCCCTGTATTAGCCATATAGTTATATGTCACATATGCCTAGACAGGTACTTAGCCCAATTATATTCTTTGAAGGTTTATAAAATACAACATAATATATAACAACAATTACATCGTACTCTGTGTGTAAGAATTAATAGATTATGTTTATTTCGATTTAATACACTTAGTCTTCTATTATTTGTTCTCCTTAATGTTTTATTATTATTGTGAGAATTTATTTTACTCTATTAGGTTTTCAAAATTTGACCACATAAGAATGAGAAAAGTGACAACACACAGCTAACGTAAGTCAACAATAAATGCATGTTTAACATTAAATAAGAAAACTAAGAGTAATTACTTGTTAGAAATTTAGCTTGTTCGATGATTTTTTAAGCGTTTCGAATCATAACTTATATCGCACCGAATAATAAAGCGTTTGCAACAGATTGATAGAATGCTAAAATAAGTAGTGAATATCAAGAAAGAAACTATGCCATTAATCAAATGGACACAATGCATCATGCTATAAAAAAAGAAGTATTAAAAAGTGTCAGACGGTAAATTAAATCAGCTTATTGTCAGTTTGAATTGAATACAAATTGTTAAGACTAAAGTTGTTAGATTTGCATCTGTCACAAACTGCGACATCAAATTTAACTGTATAAAATATCGTCGAGCACTTACTATAGAACGTCGACAGAAAATGTCGTCAATTATAACGTTGACAAATAAATAAAAAGAACACTGTAAAATTCAAGTTGGTAACAGAGAAACATTAAGTTGACATCAACGCTTCAAAGAGTTTCCGGGAATGAAAACCCCCAAAAACGAAGTTCAGTATGTTACAATAAGACGACATTTTATCTCTTCGTAAACAAACTCAATAGATTGTATACAACTTTGTAAAAGATCATCATGAAAATAGGTATCTAGCCATAATGTATACTTCCTTATTACACCCTAGGTTTTTAATACATATTCAAATATGTTTAGTGATGCTATATATTTATCCCTTTTGAATATTACTCACTGAATATCAGAAAATATCACTTAGGAAGATTTTATAAGTGACACGATAGCTAGGACGTTTAACGATAGTTCAGTAAAATACCATGAATAACATTTTAAGCCAAGTATTTTTATATTGATATTTTTGAGTATTGTTTCCTTGTGTGGATGTTTGTATTCTATGGGTTTGACCCATAGACGAGCACACTAAAATCTCCTTTCTTCTTCGGACACTAGCCTAGGAATACTTGTCGCACTTCCTCAGAACTAGGTCTAGTCTTTCAACTCCCACCACGATGACTACGTCTCTTTTGGCCTGATAATTACAAGGGAATAACGTAATCAATGCCTACTCAGTTGATTAAGCCATTATATTTCTAAGAGAAATGTCTCAGTGATATACACAAATTCTTTATTAGTAATAATTTCAACATTGATAATGCAACTATTAAACTGGACTAGTGAATTCATTGACTTTAATGAACAAAATACAATAATTTTAATCACCAATAATTTGCTGGCACAAATATATGTCGTTCTGTACAAACTACACCTGTAGACTGTAAACGTCATGATTGTTCTGTATGCTAAGCCTTGCTCTGAGAGTTAAAGTTTTAGTTATGTTTAGACGGCTTTGAAACACCAGTGGTTCCAAAGCTGATGAAAACTTTTCTCATCAGCACTGATATTAAAAGTGTTGCTTTGAACATTGCAATGTCATCAAAACCTAGAGCACATGTTATTTAAAATAACTTGTAAATATCCTCATATCTCTGAAGAACAAATATTCATGACAATTAACAAAAATTAATAATTAAAGATCACCGTGTGTGTCTTGATTATATTTTTAAGATTGACTATCCATATTCATCCTCCAAATAAAATTTTATGAATGAATGTGATCGAATACGCTTGCATGCATAATTGACTATTTCATTGCAGTTGTTTTTCAGATTTTTTCTAATAAATGATGCCGAGTATAAAAATCCATTTAAGCTACTGCTTCTCCAGGGGTGCTAAGACAAATAAATGAAAAGAATACTGTAAAATACAACTTAGCAAAAGAGAACCCCCAAAAACCAGGTTGAGAATGGTACAATAAGACAAAATTTAATCTCTTCGTAAACCGTGTTTTAATATTGTTTATAAGCAAATTTTTTTATATGAATACCAGAAAATACAAAAAAAAACGGGCTTTAGTGTCCCAATTGTTCAGAAGTATAACTATTAGTTATAAAAGTGTTGTTCTCAAGCGGGGTTACATCACTGTGATTTGCTCAATTGGAGACACAAAGACTTATTGTTCTCGCCTTACAACCAATCGATGGCTTAAACGTTGATAGAGATGGAATCCAACCCGAGTTCAATTTTTGATTCTTGACTTTCGCTTTTTCTACATCTTAAGCCTTGAAAAATACATTAAAATTGTACAAATGAAGATTGTTGATATCACTTTTATCCAGCAAAGTAAAGTTTATTATTATTTACTTTAAATTTTCCAGTTAAAATATGATTGTTTTAAATAAAATCATAAAATACTCTTTAGGTACTACAAGGGGATCTTTACAATGGTTGATAGTGGGTTGCCTCTTAATACTTAAATAATACGTAAATAATACTTAATACGTAAAATGAGTTTGTTTGAAGGAATAGGTCTCGTATGTTATGTAAAGTAAACGGTTGACTGGTAGGAACTACTTCCGGTGCACACTACCACTACCATCCAAACGTAGATGACTTGTATTGCTTTAAAAAATTACTGAAAACCACACTCTCCATGACAACAACAGACTTATTTTAATACAAGTCAAATAATTCAATAGAGTAAACCATAAATAGCCTCATGTCAGTAAAGTTTAAATAATTTATAACTATTATCCATCTTACAGTGATGCAATAAAATACACTCTTTGTATCTCTATAAAAATAATAACTATGAATCTATTTTCAGTTAGTAAAAACAATTAGACAACTTTATTGAATGTTTTAGAATCTCTTTGACGTTACAAGCAGATAGAAGGGATGCCACAAAGAATTCATTTTCTAGTGTGGGTTTTGTAGAAAAACAAATCAGACGTTTGTTCAATCTTATTGGTTTCAGTTATCCTATACGAATTTTCTTTCAAATATCTCGAGAGGCTTCTGTCTACAGAAGAAATTATAAAATGACAAATATGTAGTGTTATAACTCTAGTGAAAAGGGTATATCAACCATTAACACTTGAAAAAATAAACATGAATTTTAAATATCTTACTCGTAAAAAATATTATAGCATATCAATAGTTTAAAAATAAATACCAGAAACACAATCCTTAAAAAAATCCATAATAATCCATAATTTAAAATTAGGGTTATTTAGTATGAGGTATTAGTTCTGGTATAAGTATAAAAGGATATTGTATGTGAATCGTGTGTTGGAATAAATCATTTTAAACATTTCAGCCTTTACGTTCTAAAATTTAAAAAAAATATCCTCGTAGGTTCATGACGAAATTACCACTTAATTGTTACCCACATTAAAACTAAACTGAGAAAGTTTACCAAGTTTAATAACCACTTCTGTTCAACCATGCAGGATGTTAATGGTTGTTCTCATTAGGTTTGTTGACTGTGTTGATATCCAATTCTGTTTAACAGTGTTTGCTTTACAACAATGCATGCGATTTGTGATTCGATAAATTGTATTAGATAAAACATGTTTTGTAGTTATATAATTTTAAAACATCCATGGTGAGTAACTGGGAGGGCAATATAATAGGTAATAAATTATAAAATATATAATAGGTAATAAAATATAAACATTTTAGCGAATTTCCCTATAGGGAAGTAGCTATTACCGTAGGTGGCACGGTAAGATTTAGACTCGGGACCGATTTACTTTTTCATTTTGATGTCCCCCAGAGGCCAAAAACACCATTCGTTCAAATTTATATATATATATATATATATATATACGTCCGTGAACGCGATAACTTGAGTAATTTTGGTCCGATTTTGATGAAATTTTGTTTAAAGGTGTAAAGCGGGATAAACTTGAATGAGTTCGCGAACCAGCATGATCGGACCATGGGAACGGGGCTTTACGGTGGGTTTTATGGGGTAAAAATTGGTTTTTCTCACTTTTGACTCTCAAAACACTAAATTTCTTTAATTTCTCTTTAGACCTTTTTAAAGAGCTTAAAAAAACAAATAATTTAGTATGTAAAAGTATTTTTGTTCGGTTGTTAGTAACGGAGAAAATAAAAAAAATGTAAATTTAAAATTCCCATGTTATTCTTATGGAGAATATTGTCAAATGTTGTAGTTTGCTGGATATATTTTGATCAAACTTAGCAAATTTATTTATTTTGTACTAAGCTATCATTATTTTACTCAAAAAGACAATTTATTAGTTTCCTTGTAGCAGCAAACCTAGGTACTCGTTAAACCTAATGTTATTAAAATATATTTAACTGAAAATCAATTCAGACGAATGGAAATTCGCTTAGTCGGCAGGTTTGCTGCGGCGGGGGTATTATAATATTGGTGGAGGGTGGTTGGGGTAGGTGGAAAGAGCGCACCCTCGTCCTTCTGTAACAAAGCGATACTGGCTGCCGCACATTGTATGAATGCTATCAGGTTATTTCTTTTTCCTACCACTGCATGGATATTATCGCATTGCCACAGCTGTAAACAGCACACAAAATAGCTCGTTTACGCTCTCGAGTGGGAATGGATCGTTCCCGCTCGCTAATCAGCTGATTTCACTGTTGATTATTACATTAATAACACCCGCGGATCAGGTACAGTAACAACCGTTTGACAAAGCAAATAACATTACCTAAAAAGTCAAACATAACCTAAATCTAAATGACATTTTATATACAACTAAAAAGTTCATCCGTGTGCTATGATTGTTAATTGTGGTTGTAAGAAAATCTTGTGTGTATTACGTGGTATTGCGAGCACAAATAGCTGGGGGAGCAGTCGGTTGAGCAAAAAGAGGCAGTTTAGGGACGCGACCGGTGCGGCGCCGTGGTCTCTTCGCGTCTTCCCGTCTCTCCTCCTACACCTCATTTTTATTCTTAATATTATTGCATTATATCTTCATACCCTAAAACTCATATTCTGCGTGTATTTCAATGAGTTTTTGTAATGCTTATGTTATTAGTGTAATTTTGTGTACCTCTTTAAAGAAATTATCATCCTAAATAGTACTTACAGCCCATGCAATATTGTACATCAATGTATACCATAGAGTAATATTGTGTTTAAAACACGGATTTTATACGCAATTTATAGTAGCAAGGATAACGCTTTGTTTATATATCTATGACTAACTAGGCGCGAGAAAATATTTATAATTTGAAAACAAAAAAAAAGGTCTAATGGTCTATATAATAGATGGCAAGTGGTGATGGATTTCGATTGGACACTCCAATCTCCTATTGCCCTATTCGGTCTGTTGAGCTTCCAATCGTATATCACCACTTGCCGTCTTATGAGTCAAGAGTATAAGTGTAAATACAAGTGTTATTAGATGAATTTTTAGTTTTTTAGCTAACTTGATAATACGTACAATGCTGATCAAGAGGTTATATGAAGTAATAGTGTTAATTTTCTGGAAAGACCTTTAGTATGATCAATTATTTCCTATAAATGTCTAACGAAATTAGTGTTTGTAAATGTTAAATGGACAACAAAATAAAGCAATAAATGGATTTAAATTAAAACATTTCCACAAAATGCTTATGCACTTTTATAAGTATTTTATTTAAAAGGCCTTACTCTCATCAGTACCCATAAACATGACAAAGCTTTATATAATATGTAAAAGGCTATGTAGAACTGTTACAGTGCAAAAAATGGATTCGGGAATAACTTATCTGAAGTAGAATATGCTACTCGATATCGATAAGTTCCAGAATTACATTCATTAAATATCAGGTTTCAAATATTTTGAACAAGATAACACAAAGTAATTCGAAACATTTATAAGGGCCATTAAGAACATTATGCATGAGTTTAAACCTTTTTCTGGTCTTATTTTATTAGTTAGTTGCAAGGGAATGCACTATAAATCATCGTCCATGTGTAACGACAATATACATGTGCATATTGTTCTTTCTATGTCAATATGTTTTAAAATTTCATTTTTTATCCAAACAAAGTGATTTTAAGTTATGAATTAGAAAAAACAAATCACCTGTGATGCTCCTTAAAGATCGAATGAACCCAAACAGTTATGAAAGTAGTAACATAAATATAGCTGCATATTCACTCAATTTTCATATTTAAAGTAGAATACAGTTTTACTGTAATTTTTATAAAGAATAACAGTAATTTTGTTATTTTCATCAAAAGTTATTCAATCCCTGTATTTGTTACGATCACAGTAAGATTATTTCCTTTTTATTGAACAGAGTGACATTTAAATGTTCCTCTCAAGTAATTTATTTGACATTATGCTTGACATTTTCCTTCGTTAATTATGATATGAATTAAAAATTACCTAATCTAAATACATTGACACAAAATTACATCGTATTATCTTTTTAGCGAATTTCCCTCATAAAGGGTAGTAGCTATAACCGTATTTATTTTTTTTTTTATTTTAACATTTATATTTTCATGTCCCGAGTGGACAAAAACACCATTCGTTCCAGCACGATCAAGCCATAGAAACGGGGTAGCCTAATGTGGGGTTTGACACGTTAGAAAACACTAGTTTTTCAAATATGTACCTAAAAATGTACAAATGCCAATTTTTCATCAAGAGCATCTTGTAGAGGAAAAAAGAAAAATATTTAGTATATTGAAGAGGCGTTGTACAGTTAAAGGTTGTGGAGAAAATTCAAGGAAAACTAATACATTTAAAATTCCCATGTTATTTTTATAGAGGAAATGAAAACTGTTCTAGTTTGCTTGTTACTGGATATATGCCAATCAAATTAACCCAGACAAAATTTAAAAAATATCATTTATTTTACAGAAATGTGTTTTAAAACATGTTTGTGGGTATGTTTTGTCTACGGCAACAGAAATATAGTTCGTGGTTATAGTCCGTCAAAACAACTCATAAGTTCCAAAATAACCATTTTCAATAAACAACTCATATACGATTTTAATAATTGTTGAAGATATAAATTTGAACTTATTTTTAAACGTGTCAACGTTCCATATTTTGTCATTACAACACTAACAAACTTTAATGCTATATTATTTTATGCATTGTTAGTAATCAACCTGAAAATTCCCGGCACAAAATTTTACGAGGTCAAAAGACATGTTCTGTGATCAATGGTCAATTTCGGGACTCGAGTTTCTTGTTTCTCAAAGACTAACAAGCTGCACAAGGACGAACTGAAAATCTCCTTTGGGTATCGAATATCCCTAGCAACCCTTGACACAAACAACCCTCGTTACAATATAAAATGTATCAACTTTTAAATACCTTTACAAATAACATAACATAAAGATCGGATGGATTTCTAAGCTAAATGGATAATTTGAATTTATATTTCAAAATGTGTATACTGTTGTATTTTTTCCTATTTA
Organism: Macrosteles quadrilineatus; assembly: GCF_028750875.1. Taxonomy (NCBI): domain Eukaryota; kingdom Metazoa; phylum Arthropoda; class Insecta; order Hemiptera; family Cicadellidae; genus Macrosteles; species Macrosteles quadrilineatus. The sequence continues at coordinate 144,369,102 of NW_026542595.1, read as the reverse complement.
AATTACTTTGTTTAGTTATTTATGGTAATGTTTTCTTGTTTTCTTTTTTAAGAAGCCCTTTTTTACATATAGTACAAAATAAGGAATCTACAAGGAATATTCACAGAATTTCGGGATAGATACTTTTTTGTTTTACTGCTAATGCATCTTTTTTAGAACTGTTAAGTTCTCTATGTGGTTTTTATGTTGTGTTTTCCCCAGCTTTAGGTGGGTTCCTGTATTATTACTGTTATATTAGTAGCTGGAGCGCAAAGTACGTCATTGCCACTTACGGCATTTCGAGAGCCACAATTGCTGTCCTTTTAATAAACATGAGTTTCCTATCACCATAATTTACTTATTAAAACAAACACATTACCTTTTTAGTAAAAAGTTAATGTGTTTGAGTTGTATGTAAATTGGCATTTACTCGTAGGTTTTGTTTGCTTTTTTAGGTTATGTCATTTCCGTACCTGATGTTAGTGTTTTATAGAAGCTCCAACAGTGAAATCAGCTGATTTAGTGAGTGGGATTGAATGAAGCATAAATTAACTACTGTATTTTGCGTACTGTTTACAGGCGTAGTAATGTGAAGATACTTCCGTTGTGAATAATTTGTGTTATAAACTAACCATAATGCACCAAAGTGCACAATAATCTTTTAAATGTCATAAATTCAATACCAGTGAAATGAACTTTATATTATAGTTTGTATAGTATAGTATAGTTTGGGAAAATATGGCCAGTAAAAAGGTATTCATATTCATTAATATGAATGGAAATGTTAATAATGTAGCTTTCACAGGATCTGTATCAAAGTTCGTCGTTGCCAAACAAAAGTAGAAATAAACTTAGCTTTCATGAATCTATCAAGATCTTTTAAACAAACTATAGATGTTTGAGTCATTTTACTTTTTGTGAAACAGTAATGACTCCTCACAAAAGAACAACTCTTTGAGAGGGAGAACTGTGTTTGATGAACTGAAAGACTGAGAGGCTTGAGTAAGCAAGAGACATCAATTTTGAACTTACAAATTGTCCCCACTTAATTGCAGCTTGGCATTATTGCTTCTACTAATTGCTTCGTTTAGAGAAACGTGATTGTTTTGTAGAAATCGACAGTCAATATTGTCTTTGTAAAGTCGTAAAAGTCCGGGTCCTGGTCTACTACAATTGCTAAATCAATTTAATTAATAGGCCAAACAAAATTAGTTGAACGTATAATGGTGAAATACATAAAGCAACAGAAATTCACATATTTGTATGAATAGAAATCCAGAGTTTTAAAAATGCATTATGACGTTGGTTTTTAATATGTTATATTTTTTATTGGACTTTTCCAATGTGTCTTGCGTTTTAAACTACACTACGTTTCTGGATGTGGATAAACTCCTCCCGTCATCAAGTGAAATATACTAATGCTACGTTAAGCTAAATTGACCCTCAAAGGTGGCGAGTCACAAAAACTTTTTGCTGAAAAAAGAACTATTTACAACATATATACAGCAATAAAAAGATGAAGTAAATAATGAAGCAACGTTTGAGAAATATAAACCCGCTGAAACGAACAACTGCTGATATATTGCTATACTTACAACCTTACATATAAACTTAAAGTAATTTAATGTAGGATTAGTATATTTTCATTTGATAACGGGAAGAGTTTATCCACCTCCAGAATCGTTGTGTAGTTTAAAACACAAGACACGTTGGAAAAGTCCAATTAAATAATATAACAAACTATAAATAAATAAATCCAAAGAAAACAGTAGAACCACTGAATTGGTCTTAGTATCACGATAAGCCAAAAGCCAAAGGATGTTTTTAAAAGACAATTTTTTACCAAATGCTATTTTACCTGTACTCACAAAATCATTCATCTCTAGATTACACAAAATAAAAATACTAACGAGTACTAAAATAATTCAGGGTTTATTGTTTCATTTATTTTTTGGCAAGTGGGATTGTGATAGGAAGGATTAAACATTACTCAAGAAATATAATACTATTTTATTGACATTACCAAATATTTCTTAAGATAAAATTTAAATTTTTAACAATATTAGTAAGTATCTGTACCCCCTCAAATTAAAATCAACACTTTCTATTTCCAAAGGAAGACAATTATTGGGCAGCTTGTTAATGCGCAGTAAAAAACTAACTAAACATGAACTAAGATTATTTTGTGGTGGAAGCTATATTCTTTATGTAAAATATAGTATATAACTATATAATATCTAACTAAAATATAATAATAATCCTCTCCTCCCACATTAGAATGTTTGACCATTCAACAGGTTTAAGTTATCCACATACCGAGGAAGACGCTCTAAGAAAACTACGTTTAACATTAAATACTTACGTTTTTACAATATCACAGTCAGCAAATATAGATTTACATTGTTGCAAAATAATTCAATTAAAGTCTTTGCCCATAATACAGCCTCCGATCTCAAGGTTATTCGTTAGATTAAACCAGGATAGCCAAAATATTAAGCTAAAGATTGCTTTAAGGAACTACGTAACTAGACAATATTTTATAATTTTACTTTTTTGTACCGTTCTGATGCGAGATATAACTAATTTTAAAGTTTGATAGGTTTAAGTTTTGAGATGTTACACCATGTTTTGTTCGGATTTGTATCAATAGTGTTATACCTTATAAATAAAAATGCATTAAAAAGTATCAACAACACGTAACAAATAGGGCTTTATAAACAGAATTGAAGTATTTGGGAAAACTTAGGTAGTGTCATTTAAATTGTACCCTATGTTTATAATTATTCAATTAGTAGTAGGCCTACTCGTAATTCTAAAATGAATTATTATAAACAATAAACATATTTGATCTATGCTCTTTAAGCTTTAAAATATACATACTTTTTAGAATACAACTAATTTTTATTTTGTTTAACTTCTGCAGTGGTCGGATTGTAGTGTCAAACTTGTGGATCAACAACACAACAATATTCGGGAGACACAATTTTAATTTTTTTTTTTTTAGTTCATATAACAAGGTTTTTAGTATCTGAACAAAACATATCATTTGGGATAAAAAACAATAATATTTTGACAGACCATCTAGCTAATACTAACAATAATAATACACCATGACCATCTGAATAAAAACGACCTTTTCGTGGAATGTAGTATATAATAAAATTACTAATTCACCAAGTAAACAATATATCTAACCAAATAACACTTGCTTCAAAACCCTAGTTTATTTTACATGGATACATTAAAAATCAGTAAATACCAATTTAATCGACTTATTGAATAATAACAAAATATTTTTAATATTTGATAAAACGATGGTTGTTTTGATTTTTAGATTGTCATGAATCTCTGAATTCATAATAATTAAAAAAATATAAATAGTAATAGGGGTTCATTGTGTTTGAGATAGTTCAAAACACGATGCAACTAAATTGCAATAGTTTTCACTGTAAGCATTGTGTTTGAAATAAACCTATTATACTGTTAACATAAAACATCTCTTAACAATACCGAATTTTAAATTAGCTTATAAATGAGATTTTTTAAATGATAGTGAACTATAAGTCTAAAAGAATATTTAACCACCAAAGAAATAAGATTCATCATAATTTGATTCAACGCCTCGATTTACATTTTCCAGGTAAGAAAAGGCAGCACTGTTGAGCATTTATAATTTTCGATGTTATTAATCAAACAGCATAAAAGTTTTCAAATTGTTTACAGTTAAATTAATCAAGCCTTTTAAACTTGAATGACCCTTTATAATCTTCTATGTATGCCTACCTATTAGTTGATGTATATAAAATCATTATTTACGTCAAATAACAAATAAAATTGTTTACTTAATAATACATGTACATAATAATAATTAATAAAACAACACCCATTATTACTGTTCAGGTATAAAAATAACAACTGTGTGATGTAAACATTGTAAAAATCTTGGGATTGTAGAGTTGTACATAGTTATTATTGGTCCGCTAATAACAAAAGACTGCAAGTAGACTAGCTAAACTATTACGTTTAAAAGCGAATATACATTGAATTAAAACGTTGGGTGGAAAATACGAGGTAAAATAATGTAAAATTTTCTTTTTTCTAATTGTCTTAGTAAAATGCATGAGCGGACTCAACAATTGAAAACTCCGATTTCCACATTAAAAGTAGACAAAATAGGCAAATTACTTTCGTCTATAGTCCGAATAGAAGTTTACACAGAGAAAGTATTTCTTTTGCCTAGTTGCAATGTTCAACATTTTCAAAGCATGATACGCATCAAGAGAGGACAGGTTTTTAACCATGATTTGGACAACAGACGAAGCCTATTTTACCTAAAAAGGACTCCAGGGGATATTAAAATGGATTGTTGTAAAAAGTTGCTTATTCTTTCCTCGTGTTACTAATAAAGCGTAACACTTTGAAACTTCGCTTTCTTAACATTTTTACGTTAAGAATTGCCGAAAGGCGCAAACACAATTCAATTATATTGGTTTAATAAATTTGGGTCACCCGAATGAAATCAATTAAAGTAACACAACATCTTTTACATTCCTCCTGTTCACGTACTATTCCATCTGAAACAGTTCATCGAATAAAGTCCCAAGACGAAATCAAAAGCTTCACCATATCTCCACTAATTTCCTAAATCTACGACACATTTGACCTATATTCGGCACGGTCGAGTACTGTAGGTGCTGCCGCCTATAAACTAGTACTTGAAACTGGTCGCTCTAGGAGGGGCGGCAGGCTGGGCCCGTGCTAACTGCAGACTGAGTTGCCATTTGCACGGGGATCTGGGCAGACTGGGGTGCGCAACATGGTTGTATGCAGGATCAGATGAGACTTCGCTCCCAGGTGTCGGAGACGCATCTCCTGAGTGGTCCGTCGCCATTGTGTAGACATGGATCTCTGTAGACGACCTGCAAAGGCAATCAGTCAACAACAACGGTAACAATGTCAAGAAGGTAATCTCAAGGTCAAGGATTGGTGGTAGGCAGTCTAATCTTGGTATAAACATGTTGTGAACCAAGCGGAAATACTAACGGATTGGTTGAAGCAGTCCATCCTTAACATCAGCCAGTATTTTCGGCAATTATTATATATAGTCGCAGTAATTTCCTAAAACCAACATTCAACAACATATCGGTTGTTGGATCGAAACTGTCTTTTGACCCACCACCTTTCCAACTATCTTCAGTAGCTATTTTTACCCAAGACATAATTTCCAATTGTCATCAAAGATTTGGGAAGTACATGAAGGTATAACTACATTGATAAGGGCGAAATTGATTAAGAAACAAACCATGTATAGTATATATGTTTCTTTACTGTATTTATATTCACCTCTATATTGCTATTTCTCAATCTAATTCACTCTTGTTCAGTATCAGTGATCTTATATTTTTTATGTCAATATAAAATGGCATTTGGAAATCATGACTTGGGTGTAAAAGTTACTGACGCTAGTAGGAGGCGAAAAGTTTGAAGTAAAACGGCCGAGAGGATATTGCAGACTTTAGGTATCTTTCTGTGATAAACGAAAAGTTTGTCTCTTAGACAACAAAATATATAAAGTGTTAAATCATAACCTAACGACACTAGCAGTTCCTAAAACACAATTTAATTCGTTTGTACATGCTATGACGATATGTTATCATTAGACAAATTTACTAAAAAAAAAACTCAACGAAAATATGTAATGTATTTCTCTATTTTCGCCACTCTGAAAATTTACGAAAACATTTGATTGGAATTTCTTCCATTTGTTTGGATTTTATGTTTATATTTCGTTGTTATTTCATCACCAGATTGGCAACCCATAAGGCCCATGTATTTTTTTACATTTTTAACTAATTTCTTTTGCTTACTTTTTGCCTATTTTAATTTAAAGGGATTCTACGCCCTAGAGGAAAGTATATATAACAGTATGCGTAGGTTTTTAATTCGATGCACACGAGCTGAGAAAATTGTTTTTAAAAGAAACATACTTGCCTATTAATATATAGATATAACGTAAGCGATATACATATAACCGTAAACGGTATAGTCTGTGAACAATTAAGCTTGACAGCAAATGCAACATCCATAACCATATTTCTCCATACGATTTTCCTAATAATACCACGTCGTAAGTAGGAAACTGTGGATAATATACTGTGAAACATCCGAGTAATATAACCTGGATGCCTGCACATTTGTGATAAGCTGCTATTGAATTTTCCAGCAACAGTAAAGCTTAAGCAGAATGAAAAAGTAAGCATGAGAGCTTAAGTTTTTAACAAGTAGTGCAAGTTAAATATTAACAATACAGGCTTTTTTGTGAGTTTTAACATACTTTACATTACTTTACAAGTAACATGACTTTAAATCCGGATACTCTTTTTGGTGGTATAAAATGTTATAATTACGAATATGAAAGAGTGATAAGTCGCAATTTCTTTTTGAATCAATGACTGTGTTCACAATCCACACATTATTATACAGTATTAATTTTTATTCTCATAAATGACATGCGCTTTTGAGAGGCTGACTACAGCACACAATAACATTTTAAAACATGTGTTAAGCCTTTTTAATTATCGTAAAAACCATGTGTTCCTTGATCATACGGCGTATAATTAATAAACAGCCATGGCCAAAACTGAAAAAGTCTAATCTTATTGACAAACAAAAGGATCCTGCATTATTCCTTCCATGATTCCCTTATCTTTTATAACTTAAAAACGCAACCACTCCCGAGTTGCAATTTTTATTAAATGGAAAATTATGACATACCGGTAGTTAAAATGTATTTTTTAAGAATCAAGACCGATTATGGAATTTTGCTATTTGTAGAAAGCCAGTATCTCCATGATTTAGCAACAAAACACAATAGCTTAAAATTGATAACGTACGGGAATATCATGTTATAACTATAAATATAACAAATTAAAGTTTATGTTAGTGTCGGAAGATCGGTTGTACTATAACAATACAGCATTGTAGTTTCTTATTCAAAAAGAATGTTCTGCAAAAAATGTTAGAGTATATGAGTTAGTTGTGTAGATCAATTAAATAAACTACAGTCGTTTCACATAGTAGGGAATTACTAAAAAAATGGAATCTATTTAAGATACCATACAGAACCTACAGACCCATAATTTGAATCGTGGATGATTTTGACTTTAATCTCGGTTCCCGGGAGATTATCGAGTTGTTTAATTAGCCACTCCCTTTGCATCCAAGGCTAGTTAGTTTTCTTGGGCCTTTGTAGCCTACCATAAAGATTATGACCTGAAGATGTGTTCGAACTCCACAAAACAGCTGCACTTGATTTAAACTACAACGGACCGTTCCGACTGCAGCACAAGTAACAAATACCCCCTCCACAGCAAACCTGCAGACTAAGCGAATTTCCATTTGCCTGATTAGATTTAAACTTAAATGTCTCCTTAAAAATGTCACATTTATTCCCTATTTAAATACATTAGTTTCACGAGTACTTAGGTTTGCTGCAACAAGGAGGGTAAAAAGGTGTTTTTTTGTTAGTTTTTTTTATTTTTGTATTTAATGGTTTAGTATGAAATGAATGCATTTTCTAAATTTAATCAAAATATGCTCATAAACAAGCAAAAACTACAACAGTTTACTTTATCCATAAGAATAACATGCGAAATTTAAATTTACAGATTTTTGAATTTTCTCTGAACCATTAGGCGCATAATAACGCTTCAATACACTAAATTATTTTTTTTAGCTCTACAAAATGGTTTAGAAAGAAATTGCTAAGTTTTTTGGGTCGAAAATGGTAAAAACCAATTTTTACCCCATAAAACTTCCCATCATCCCCTGTTCCCATGGTCCGATCATGCTGGTTCGCGAACTCGCTCGAATAAACGTAGATTTACACGTTTGTACCAAATTTCATCAAAATCGGATGATTTTTGCTAGAGTTATCGCGCTAACGGACACATATATAAATATATATGACGGACACATATATATATAATATATATATATATATATATATATATATATATATATATATATATATATATATGAATTTGAACGGATGGTGTTTTTGGTCTCTAGGGACCTCAAAACGGAAAAGTAAATCGGTCCCGGGTCCAGGTCTTACCATGAGTACTACGGTAATAGCTTATATTCGCTAAAAACATTATTTTTTGTCCATTTTACCAAGAGATTCCGATAAATTCAAGCTTCATCTCATGATATTGCATTATACTTTTGCATGCGACGAGTATACCGAGCAAGTATACAAGTGAAGCAGATAATTACCAGCGACCCTTACCAGATCTTGACCGACCCACTACGTCGCTCTGGCTGCCTCCGTGCTTCACTGTGGGCAGTTCCAGCTCGTGCTTCAGACTGGGCCTGAAGCAGAAGCACTGGCAGATGATCTGGCGGAAGTATACGCGGAACCTGTACAGAACATGGATAGAATATAGGTAAAAAGTTAGTTTTATTCCTGTAAAATAGGTAGTGATAAACTTAAGTACAATGTGAGTTAATTTTTATGGTTTGTAGTTGAGACCGGCCTTCAACAATCAGTTACGGCACGTCACAGTCCAGTCACTTCAGGCACGTCACAGTTAACAAAAAATTATTTAATGAAATTGAAATTCTTTAACGGAAGAGTAACTGAAACCAAATGACTGACAGTTTGACTGAAAAATTGCGGATGCAACTGTGACTGGATTGTATGTAACTGGACTGTAACGGAACTGTGACTGGACTGATATGTGTGAATCAACCTTTAATCGTAAAAATTACTGTGATAAATCTCGGGCTCTGGCTCACTATTATGGAAAATATTAGTTAATTAATATTACGATCTTATACTCAAATTTCTTGTTTAAGTGAAATAATCAGTATTTGAGCCACCGTGCGTTTCGCACTTGATTTTCATTTGATTTATCATTTATATTTCGTTTATGCGCACATGTTAACTGGTTGGTTATTTTTTTATTTTTCCGAAGTTAGGTATATATCTACACCTAGATGCATCGGTCCATCCTTAATTGCTAATAATACTGGTTCTACCCGTGATTCGCAATAGAGTGAGGATAATACGGTTTATTAAATATACTGTACAAAATCTAACCCAACCATAGATTACAGGAACAAAACCAGTTATAAAAAGAAATTTGGTTCAAATAAATTGAGTGTGTTTTGTATGATTGAATTACAAACTTTTGCAACGTTCAACATTTTATATCTTAGCTACACCGTAGCTTTAAGTACAGGGGGATGGGTTCGGTACCCCAAGATGTATCCTGGCTTATCCAATTACCTTAAAAGCGATGTAAAACGCTAAACACGTAAATATTACGTTATAAACGTCTTAACGTCTGAACAAACTCCAAGTTTCGGTTAATATAATATAATATAATAATGGTGGCTATAACGGTAACAGAAAAGTAGATTTTAAGTTGTATGTAAATGCATACATTAACGCTGCAAAAACTTTAATAATATGCAATCGAGTGATTGTGATCTTAACACAGGGATTACCTAGAAGTAAAAGATGTAAAGTAGCCTACCTATCAATATTATCCACATTTTAATATTGTGATTATTAAAAATTACAATAATATTTTTTTACGAATGAAGCGTTTGTTATGCTCCTGCGTGAATTGTCATTGGCATAGACACAAAAAAAATATTTTAAATAAAAATGTTTATTGTTGTTTACTGTATTAGATAGTTACAGGTACGAAAGAAATATTACAGTACCTAAATTATAATAGTAATATATTATAGTAAAATTTATAACACATAAGAGAGGCGAGTGGGTTGATGTAATCTGCTTAGGCTACGTGCATTCATTATGTATACGTTGAAACCGAGATCTAGAAGCTTTTAAAGATACAGATTGTTTTCCTTTGATTACAAGAGTAAAATCCCTCGATTATTATAAACATTATTATATTTTATTTTGGCTATTTTTTATCTGGGACTGTTTATTTAATTTACCCTGGTTAGAATTTCTCCATCCTCATTTGAAGCTAGAAATTAATGCATTAAATATTTAACAGAGCCATAAACAAACTTTAAAACTGCTGAAGGCCATGACATAATGGAACTGGAAGTCATTGTCTGGAATTCACTTCTCAAACTTCTGAGATATTTGCGATCGATGACTAAGTGCCAAGTTTAATCTTGTGCTAGAATTTTACTTTAAGTAACAAAACACTTCTTCGAAAAGTTATTGTTTTCAATACAAGAGTTGTGGCACTATAAGAAAATTTGGTTTATTATAATGTCACATTCAAATTTAACTACCATGTATCCCTTCGTAGATTTTGGACCGATTTAATGAAACACATTTCATCAACTACAGAAGTATATTATTATTGAGTTGATGGAGTAATACAAGCTGCATTCAAATAGTAATGGTAACAGCTGTTTGTATTCAGCAAACAATAAGGAAAACAGCTAACGTATAAAAGTAAACCATGTATGAAAAGTATCGTATCGTCTCAGTTGTTAAACAGGTATTTAGTAAAAAATAGTAAATTAAGACTCTGTTTATAAGATATACCATTGTTTAACTTTTACATTCATCGATTATAACAAGAAATTGTGAATTAAATTCAATCAATGACTTTGGATATTACGTTATTTATTTTTTTATGTTTCACCTTCACATCCTAGTTCTACCCAAGCACCGTTTTGCACATTACTTAAGGCTAGTCCTAGTGGGTTGCGGCATCATCACACGGATAAAATCCATTGGTGACTGGCAGGATTTGAACCCGGGACCTCGACACCAAAGCCCCCAATCTACCACTAGAGTAGCTCTTGCTCACCTAGTGGAGATTTCTTACCTGTTGTTCATCCAGTAGTAGATGAGAGGGTTGACCATGGCGTTACTCATAGCCAGCCAGTAGAAGAACAAGTAGATGTGCTGTACATACTTGCTGGCCGCCACGGAGTTATTGTGATAGGCGTAGATGAAGTAGCCGTGGTAGGGCAGCCAGCACAGGGCGAAGATGGTCACTACGATGATGAACATCCTTACTACCTGAGAGAGGAGAAAATGAAGAAATTAAAGTTATGAAGAGTTATAGATAGAGTAAAAGTGTGTAGACTTAAGATCCCCTGAATATTTTTACTGCAGACTGTTTATGTGTACTTCTCGTTGGTAACTTTTATAGTGCACCGATGTTGCCTAAATATTTCTCTTCTTATCATTGTGTAGATTTTACAAGTGTTGCTTTTCTGTTTGGCCTTGAAACAAAAGGATAAGTCATTGTTATAGTTGGATAGTTTTATACGGTAAAATACAATATTTTAAACTTAACGTCAACAAAAAGCAAATAACTAATGGCTCACAACATTACAAATACGAAGCTAAAAAAAATAAATTTCGACAAACTTGATTCATTAAGATGAAGAAACTACATGGAAATATATGCCTTAGATTGAGGTAATGTATATGTCAGTAATGTACTTCATACAAACATGCAGAAAATATATAAACAAAGTAAAACAAAACATAACACTCAATCAAGATAAACTCTTATGTTTGCTCTTATGTTCAACGGCTTTATTTATGGTCAAATACGTTGATATTTTCTCTCTTGTAAGTAAATTCGTTCATTATTAACAACGTTTTATTAACTAATAACAATTGTTTGGTAAAAAGGCCATTCATAAAGATGGATTAAACACGTCCCATATATAGTTATATTGTAAACATTGTGAAATAGGTCTAAATAAAATTAAAACTATTTAGAAAAACAATTTCGTACCAAACTTCAACGTTAAAACATTATATATGAGCGAAAAGTGTTTAACTATATTATATAAAGAAATATAGACTAACATCACAAACACGAATACGAACTTAAAACCCATCTGGTGTAAGTAGAAAATTGGTTCAGAATTGTGGGTTTTCAAGTAAACAAGTGATGTTTTACAAATTCTGCACGCCACAACTGAATGTGCTGTTTTCGACAGTCATGTTTTCGTTATCAGTTTCCATACTGCTTGGTATTCAAGGATCGGAAACAGAAAAGTATTCAACTCAAATGCTTCTTTTGTCAAGAATTTCTTGTAGAGAGCAAGGCTGACTCTGCATATTCAGGCACTTCTGTGAGACTTATAATCCTTGAAGTGATAAGACTTTTGGGTCTTTCATCTTTAAATTCAATTTTACAGGAGGAATCGTATTTATAAATATCAAACGTTCCTTGATAAGAGAGACATGAGGATGATGGGCTCAATATATATTTGAAGGAAATGTTATTTTCATAAGAATATACAATGATATTTATTGGTAATATTGAGGAAAACTGTGTTTTTATTTACTTCATTTCAAGTTCATGTTTTGTAAAAATTAGTGAGTTTATCTTATTTGAGGGATTGTCGCGGATATTTCCATCATGATTAAAATTAAGGATAGTTTTTTCCCTAATACAACGAAAGTTGATTACTAACGTTAAAAGCACCAGAATAAATACATCGAAAATAAAACATTTTAAAATTAAAGAAAGTATAATGATATTGCATTACGCTCAATATTTTTCAATATTACACATATTTATTTAATTCCGATCGCAAAATTATCAGTGTAAATTTGACATATTGCACTACTCCTGTGGATACTATTTACATTCGTATGTTAACAAACGCAATTACTGTATATAAAGTTGTAAGTTTATGATTCAATAATTTACGAAACTGACTATCCAACTATCCAATTGCTATATTTTGCATGAAGTAGGTTTAAGATCCGGAACAGCTCCAGGTAGACAGGAGACATGTTCCATCATACAGACTATAACTGTTGCGTTGGCTATCAGGCTTATGGATATTCAAGGAAATTATGCTTATAAAAATAGTTATTGACCTTTATATTTTTGCAACAAACAATGGACCCAATGGTTAGTGCCCTGTTTCATCCAGTGTTGTAAAAAATGGTTGACAAAATGTTTATAAGGATCCATTTGACATATTTAACGAAAAGTTTATTTTTCGAATGAGATACCTAAAGCAATAGCCAACCTTTCTTTTGGACTTGATGGCATCTAGCTGCCTCTGGGTTTGCTCGCCGATGGACTTGCTACCCCAGAGTTCTCTGCCCATGAGGGTGTAGCACACCGCCATCGCTACCACAGGAACTAGGTATGTGAGACTCAGGAACACCAGGTTGTACCTGTGGAAGCATATTTTGATAGCTGTCACGGGTGGATTTTTGGTAATTCTTACCTTCTTAGTGCACCCTGGGAAAAAAATTTTCTTTTTTAAAAATGTAAGAAATAACGCTCTGATTCTGAAAATGATAGTTTTCCGCGCAAAACGTCGGAAAGCCACGGAAATGTTAAAAAATATATTTACGCCGAAAATGGTCATGTGGCTACTCCAATCAAATGGTAATAAAAAGAGCTGAACAAGAATATGCAAGAAGTTTTAAGGTCCGAAAGATGTCAACTGAGATATGGCTGGAAAAGCATCGGAATACGAAAAAAAAAACTAAGTTACGACCGGAAAAGCGGTTGTTATATGTTACGTTGGGTTAGGATAGGTTAAATTCGGTTGGGTTGGGTTAGGTTGGGTTAGGTTGGGTTTGGTTACTTATGGTTAGGTTAGGTTGGGTTAGGTTACTAACAATACCAATGTTATGGATAACCTAACCTAAGCCAACCTAATCTAACCTAACGTAACAACCCAACCTAACCAAAGCTTTTATCTCCGTTAATGTTTATCGGATCTTCTTGATGCACATTCTTCATATTCTTGTTTGGCTCGCTTTACCGGTTAATTTGAGTACCCTTATGACATATTTCCGCGAATATCTCGTTTTTTCCGCTTTTCCAGGGGTTTCCAACGTTTTGCGTGGGAAAAAACTATCATTGTCAGAATCAGGGCGTAACCGTACATCCTTAATTATATTTTACACACATCTAAAAAGTTAATTTGTGTCTTATTATAAGTTAATTATGGTGATAGGAAAAATCACATGTGTTTTACGAGCACTGGCGTTGCGCTCTTAATAAAAAAATAGCTATTATTATTAAACAATCTTAATATTTAAAATGAAACCTTTATTGTTAAACGACTTTAGTACACCCATAATAAATAGTAATAAAACCGATTGGTTACCATCACAAATCTCTAATCAAATGTTTTAATTTATTTCAATGCGGGTTGAGTTTTCCCAACCTCCCATGTGTTAAAGTCCCACTCTCTCTCTCCCCCTATCACCACAGTATAGAGGTTAAATTTCTTCTAATTAAAAGCCAGGGTTTCTCGTAAGTCTTGTTCATCTTATTAAAGTTAGTTAGTAGTTAGTTTGTTAGTTAGTAGTTTTAAGTGTGTCAAATTCCCCTGTGGAATTTAATAATAGACAAGAAATTAGATAACATTTAATTTAACACATGAATTTCAGTAAAAAAATAACATATCTCTATGCCTACAACTTACACATATTCAGCCATAGAAAACGGGTATCTTCCATCAGGCCACATCATATAGCAGACAGTCCTTGTCTGGCCGTTCCTGTATCTGTAAATGAATATCAAGGTAAACAATATGAAGCAACAACACAACAATAACAACAACAACAACAATATGAGGTATATATAAGGTGTGAATGGTTAATTATTTTAGTCTGTTAAAATTATAGCATCGTTATGGACTATTTAATTGTTTTTATTTTTTTACTTGAGAGATATTGTATTGAGGAAACTTCAAATGTATTGAGATATTGAGGAACCATTGTATTGATGTATTGATGTAATGAGATATTGTATTGAGGAACCATATAATCCATTATACAATCTTATACTACTAACATACAAGACAAGTAAGATAATGTAATAAATTTTGACAAATTGTAGGAAACATATGTAGAAATTGAATCCGCTCTTACTGTTTTCTTTCTACATCTTCAAGTTAATTTTCCAGGTAGTAAGTTTGGCATTTAAATTGCTACCTGATTTTTGTTGTATTTCAACAAAGCCTGTACTGTGTGTTGCAATAGGTCCACCAAAATAGATTGAAATTCTCTAAAATAATTTGAAACCAATTAATGTTGGTAGAAGGATTAACAAAGCAGTTTTTAATGTTACAAGGATAATTTTATCCTTAACCCTTATCAATTTCATTTTATTTTTATACACATTATTTTACGTTTTATATACGTTATTTTTCATTTGACGCCAGTGTCATTTCGTAAGAGATTGCACTAAACGGATTGTATAAATGCTATTTGCGGACTGGAGCATGTGGCCCTGCCGGTTTAAATCAATTATTTTCATTTCATTTAGGAAAGAGCACTATAAAGAACGTTGTTGTTAATATCAAATTTGACTATAAACATAGTCTTTACATATACACAGTGAGATATTATGTATTATTTGTATTATCTTACATGGGTAATAAATGGTGAAGTTTATTTCTAGTAAAGCCAAGAGCATAGCGTTGTCTATTGTTATAGACCAGTCGAAGGTAAAGATAAGCTCCATCTCCCGTACAAAGACGATATGGCCTGTTTAACATAAGATCCTAGATAGTGAACACCTGAAGCATATAACTATTGACTTCGGATAGCGCTATTGTGTTTCTCAAATCTAATATAACCAAATTGGGATTGATCACTAGCTTTATACAGTGTATATGTAACATATGTTTTAAAAGATATCATAAACATAAAATGTTTGTATGTTTTTTAGAATAACCCTCTTTTAAGCAGAGATCAAAATTTTGACAGAATAAAACTATTAGGTTTTTAAAAATAGAAGATAGGTTTCCACAGTCTATGTAAAATTTCGAATCATAGTCTTTGCGAGACGACCTCGGAAATTATTACTAGTGAACTTTTTCTAAGCATTGCAGCAATCAATTATATTCGAAGCAGTTAACAGTATTGCGCGATCCTGCTGAAGAAGTTTACCTTACACCGAGGATAGTTTGCTATAACGCATACAAAATGTCCAGTTGAATTGTACCACGGTTATATTATCTATGATTGTACCCAAATATGGCAATACATTCGAACGGTTGTTTTAGTTGAACGACTATTGTTGGTTGAACAACACGGTCGTCTTCCGAAGATCAACCGATACATTTTATTATAATTTTAGATACAAACTTACCTCTTGACCATGGTACTGGAGTAAAGGAGGCAAGGGAACGCCAAGAGTGCGCTGGCTATCCATATCACTGCTATTGCGGCCCTAGCTGTACACCTGGACATTCTGTGCTGGAGAGGACGTACTATGGCCATGTATCTAGGGGTATATAATTGGAGTATTAAAACCACTATATATTACCATTTATTTGGTATTATAACCAATTATTATATTATATTATATTATTATATTATATTATAACCATTAGCTTTGGTTATGAATAGCTAGGGAAAGACCTGGCGGGAGCTTCGAGACTGGACGGAGAAACACAGGACTGGAGACGTCTCGTGGATGCCCTCTGTTCCAATTGCTGATTTCTGTCATAAATACCAACTTTTTTGGACTACAGCACACACTTTTATCGGCTTACACAATTAATTACATTATTGTTTCGTAAAACTGATACACAATGGTATTACATACCACAGTACCTAGCCTTCTCTGAGGCGTTGGTGTGTGGCAACGTCGCACGGCCAGCCTAATTGCCATGGTGATAACTGTAATAGCAAACGTGTAAACTTAAAAATTGAGCAGACGCTCCGCTATGAGCTGTTGGTGAAGCAGCTGATTTGATAGACCGGGGCTGCGGCGTTTCCAATTTTGATAATGTCATATTGGGATATACCCAAGATCCATAGTCAAAGTTAAAATGGTTTTTAACATTTTTGGATAGCGCTAATGATACTGACATCAAGTTGTAAAATATTCCCAAACTTTATTTAAAATAGGTATATGAAATTTCCCATATATGTTGACAACTGAAAAATAGTTAAGTTTTTTCATACATAAATTGAGTAAATAAATATTATATAGACTTGAAAGACGATTTGGCTCGATTAGTAATTTCGATTCAAGATTGCTTTTCTATGTCAAAGCAATGCAACAAGATTGCCCAACGAATTATTTTTTGTTTCCCTATTCATTTTTTACCTCCCATCTAAATTAACCTTTTCGCAACTCGAGTCTACGCACGTCGCACAGGCCCTGCCTATGTAGACTTTTTCCATTTTCCATTGTTATAGAAGGTATTTTTTTTGCACTTTTTCGCTTTATTTCTACAGCATATAATTTTTGTTTTGTTATCTAGTTAGTAATGTTTGCTGTATTATATAAAAAAAATACAATGTACTTATATGTCTATAATTTATGGGAAATAAAATATTATTACATTTCATTTATATCATTTCACTTTACCGTTTGACAAGACGACTAAAGTAATTTTATAATCTTCAACACACGCTGACAGGAAAACAGCGATCACCTAGCCTAAACCATCGGCATGTACATTAAACAATATGTCGTTAAGCTACCGAGGTTTGACTTTTCATTATTTGGATTGGAAAACCCTCAATTATTTATAGATTCCAACAAAGCTTTGAGTAATCAATTGGACCTCAGCCTTTTGTGAACGCCAAAGTTAACCCAGGAATTACGGGTTTGACTAACTGACCATTTTGTTTGTGATTGGCCAAGGAAATAACAGTTTTAATATTAGCATAATATTAATATTAATATTCTATAAATTATAGTGGTACAACAACAATGAAATGTGTATCTGAGTAATTAGATCTGAAAATCCGATTAATTTATTGCAGTATAATGCAGTATATTGCAGTATATAATATTAATATAATATTAGCATAATATTTAATATTAATATTATATAAATTATAGTGGTACAACAACAATGAAATGTGTATCTGAGTAATTAGATCTGAAAATCCGAATAATTTATTGCAGTATAATTTCAAGATTCAAGACACAACATTATTTATCAACAAACAAATGTAATTTCATTTATATATAAAAAAAATTGGCTACCCTTTATTGGTCTTAAAACTAATCTGTTCTTTTTATAGGTGGTAAATGAGCACTGCTTGAACACAAATATTAAATACAGACGAGGAAAATAAAATATGTGGTCAGTTATCTCATTTTAAATGTTGTTCAAATGGGTCTTATAGGTAGTGATTTTTAAAATGTAAGATAATGTCTTTCAATGTGGATTAAATCACTTAAGGACTTAATTATAGATTGAAATTTAATTTTATAATGATTATACAAACACACAGTCAGTCTTGAAGATTCCACATTCAAATGACTTTATCAATGTTATGGTTTTGGCTAAATGTGTTTGTGATATCACTTCTCGCTTGGAATTTGTATACGTCAATAAACACAATTTGAGACAATTTCAGTATGTACATTATTATTGTAAGCGTTCAGGCGTTTGTCGAATATGCTATACATATTTTAAACACCTATGGTCTGAATATGAAATACAGTTATTTTCTTATCTCTATCGTATTTTGTTGAGTGTTAAATCAACCAAGAGGGAAAGGAAGGCAAGGGTAGACCTTCCTCATATCTCGTCCCCAGAGGATACCAGGGACAAGCGGGATGGACTACATTGAATATATCTCCCTCGGTCACAGAAACTTTCACTTACTAGCAAATTTTGTAAAGTATATTGAAAACACTTTGGGTTTTATAAGGTTTCGAGCTTACTAATAATTCATATATAGTGGTAAACGAATTGTGTAATTATTTAACTTCTATCGTGCAACAAACAACAAGAATTATTAAGGTTTTAAATTCCTCCAAATTTTAAGCGTGCAGCTTCTTAATAACATATTCGTTTCCATTTTTAGATAGAGGGCTAAACACATTTGCTGTATTTATAAAACTACTTAAAAAATAATCATAAACTTGTGTAGAGTTGTATATTACTCAATCAACATTTAACAAACAATCCTTACTTATATTTTAAGTTTTCTGAATTTTTAATAATTTTAAAGAATTCTTAGTAAATAAATAAGCTAATTACAGTATTTTAAACGCCCTTTCTGCCCAAAATGCGTAAGTCATTATAAAAATATTGTCCACAAAAGAAAACAACATTAATTTTACTGAACTTGATAACTAGGAAGTTTAGAGACGTAAGTAAGCCTTTTACAGTTTTTGTAAAAAGCACATCGAACTTCCTTTTGATGTTTTATACCGTAAAGTTAAGGTCATTTGGAAAACTATCCTAGAATACAACGGAGGGAATTACTAGCACTAAGAACCCAATGGCCCAGGAAACAAGAAACGTATCCACTTCGAAAGAAACCATTTCAAGGTTTATAACTTTGTTAGGTACATCATATTACTTAACTGTTGTATTCACTTGTACCTTAAAAAAATAAACTGATATTTGTAAGATTTTGTATCAAAGAGATAAATTAAAAAGTGGAATGAACATGAGACTGAATATATTTTTTCCTGTTTGGATTATTTTCTGTATTTAAAAATATACTTTTATAATAAAATATTAACTAAAGTGTTTCACATTCAAAACATTTTAACCTCTGTGTTGCCATATCATGATAATGTTGTTTATTTTTGAGAAACCAAGATTTTTTAGACTAATTAAACAAAATATTTATTTTGATAAGTAAATTGTTTCTTTTGTTTCTGGCAGCCTCCAACATTTCAGACAGTTGATTTAATAAACAACTCCGAAATATAAGACAGAATCATTTATTTGGAACCGACTTCTTGGTGTGCTATTGTTTAGGGTTGGAAAATGCAGGGAATAAATTTAAGCAATAAGGCCTACCATGATTTCCTTAATACACTTACATTGTATCAGTCTTTGTAAATTATTTTTTCAACCGACTATTGAAGGAAGTTGAAAACAAATCACGAATAATTTTTAATAAACCTGTACCTAATAAAACCCCTATTGTTGCCCTAAAACCAGAAAACTTTATCCAACAAGTCCTGTACAATAGGAAATGTTGAAGACAATCTTAAAAGGCCTCTAGCTAATGTTTACTTGCTCTGTCAGAAGTTCAACGGACAGGAAGTAACAAGCCAATACAAAACACGGACAGCAAACACGTCACTGTTCACTTCCGCTCGGACGTGACGTTCCTAGCTCGAGTTCTCAAAACAAAGTTAAAAGTCTCTACAGAATTAATGTTACCATCAGAAAGTGGCTACAACATCTTGGATTGTAACCAGGAGATAAAAATACGATTCTTTGCTGTTTATATGTTCCCATGTCTATTTTGAATCACACCAAAATATTCTGGTGTGTTTTATTTTATTCGAAGATACAGTACTATTTTTTAATTATATTTCAGCTTGATTATTATTTATCAAGCTATCATTTCAGAGTTTGGTTTAGGTAAGCTACTTCTCATTCAATTTAAGATTCCTTGTTTAATCAAGCAGTTGATCGTAAGGTCGTCAGTTTTTTAGCTGTGCACGTGCTTTAATGTTTTCGTGTCGTGTCTTGTGATGTATATGTATTAACCGTTGACGCAATGAAGATGAAGAATTTTCGTAAAAAAATTAATACAGTCATTGAGTTTAGTGTATGACTACGCAACCGACGATTAAAAATCTCCGAAACGGTTTTAGTGCTATAAAAAATCAGGTTTGCAAGGACAGTAAAGTATTCTATCATTTGTATAGAAATTATTTATATTTTTTTCATTTTTTACAGCCAATAAATTAAAATTATATTTATATCGTCTACCTTGTTTC
This sequence comes from Macrosteles quadrilineatus, assembly GCF_028750875.1. NCBI lineage: Eukaryota > Metazoa > Arthropoda > Insecta > Hemiptera > Cicadellidae > Macrosteles > Macrosteles quadrilineatus. The sequence goes on along the minus strand of NW_026542595.1, from coordinate 144,348,448 downwards.
ATGTATGATACATCAGGTATCTCAAGAAGCAAGCACTCGAAGAACGTTTTTTTTTGTCTTGGGAACTCTCTACCAAAGATTTATGAAACCTTGTAATACTGATTTCCACACAGAATTGAATTCAATATTACTGTGCATATCCTCAGAGCAATACAGTTCCGAAACTTTTGTAAGATTTCTCTAATAATCAAATTAAATTTCGTTCTCATAAACACCGATGGTAAACAAAATAATCTGTAGGGCCTACCTGTCTATAGAGATGGCCACCAACGTAAAGACAGAGGCTGCCACCGTGACGTTGGCAACGAAGTTGTTGACGGTGCAGTAGAAAGATCCGAAAGGCCAGTGAGAGTTCAGCATGAAGATGAAGTTGAAGATGCAGTTGAGAAGAGCCATCATCAGATCCGACACACTCAGGTTGACGAGGAAGTAGTTAGTGACAGTCCTCATGCGGCGATGAGCTAAAAAACGGAATTACACATTAAGTATATAGTGTTTCTCACGAACTTAAAAATTGTCTTTATGAGGGTCCAGAACTCAGTAAGGAGCACAGCAGACTTAGATAACTAAGGCAGAAATAACGTGGATTCAAGTCCTGTTGTCACCACTTTGAATTTATCTCTATAGTTAATTATTTGCACTATACTGGCTCGCCCATTTCTTTGCTTGAAATGGTCCACGGACTTTTGAGGAAGATATAGGGAATTGCATTATTAAAAGTGACCACCGATCCTTAAAAAATGTAATTTTAAATAACACCAAACATCTGACAATGTCAATTTCTTCATTAAAATTTTTTCAAGTAATAAATATCAAATGTATGCATTCCGTTTCGTCTCTTCTAACTACCAAACTAGAATACTAAAACTTCTTAAGTAAATCAAAATATTATTTGTAAATTACAGAAGAATAGATACTAAGATAATTTAGATTCACAACAACCCCTTGAGGATCGTAAAATCAATTTAATATAATTCACGTGACTAACCAAAATCATTTAATCAATCCTTTAGAATTGACTTAATATACCACATCAGTAAAACGTTCAATCACTATAAAACGCTAAATTTATTCCTCCTGAATACTAGTTTGTTTTCATGTAGGTGAAATGTTTACTAGTTTATTCAAGAATAGTTATAAAATATTCAACTTCAATGGGGATGTGTATCCCATTAACGTTTAGCCCCAATTAATTCGTTGAAACTAAAAGCACTTCAGTTAGTCTTATTCCAAACCATCGAAAATTATAGACTCGGATTCCGGCTCGGATCGCCTACAGACTTCCTCCATTACATCGTCCGCCCACAAACATCCTGTGTTAATAACTTGATACTCACTGGCTATGTAGCTTCGAGTATATGTTATATGTCTCTAAGATAACATACACGTTCACGCTATTAAAGTTTTTCGTTTGGTCTATGATATTTTCTTTATATTAAATCATGTCTTCGCATTTGTTGCCTTATGGTTCAATCTACAGTATATTTATAAGCAAGCATGTTTCTTTAACACCTTTTTTCTCAGCTCGTGTGAATCGCAAGGAAAATCTACGCATGCTGTTAGAAATAAGTCTGTAGATGTGCAGAATCCCTTTAGAAATTAAAATAGGCTTACAAAATAAGCATAAAAATGAATTCAAAATTTTTATAAATTAACATGGGCCTTATGGGTTGCAATGATAGTGAAGAAATGTAAAGAAAGAATCTAAACAAATAGAAGATATACCAATTTAATGTTTTATTTTCAACGTGGGGTGAAATTATAGAAGGCTGTACATTACATATTAGTTTGTTCGTGTTTTTGACCACTAGTATACACAAATGAATATAATAAATAATCTAACAGATTCAAACTAATTAATATAACAAATCAAACATGAAAATGTGTGGACGTATTATATTTTGTTGGATCATTGATATTGAGATCGTTGAGAGCGAACTAAACTAGATATATTGTTTCAATCCACACAGGAAAACCCCGAAACCCATTCATCGTGTTTACATATTGTTACAGCAACCTACAAAAGAACCATTGCCAGTGTTTTACATGCGCAATCTGTGTACAATTGCTTTATACAATAAAAGTTCCACGAATTAACTTATAAAAATAAAAACTCCAATGCATTCTTGATTTTTCCTACAACCTAATACTGCACAATCGTAGATTTAAACCCCCTATTTTTTCTAATACAATGTAATGATTAGTTATAGTTTTGTTTAACATCTATAAATTATAAAGCTTATTATATTGTTTCTACTTCTAAAAATATTGTTACCTTATAAACATTTGACATAAAGTCTGCGTGGGAAAACATCCCTTGTGCGAAGTTAGGGATGAAGCAACCGTGAAGTGGAGTTCAGGGATCATCAGCAAAGATTAATATAAACAAACTAGTTTACGTTTGAAATTGGAAGTATAATATCTTTGAGTTACCAGAAATATTCAACGAACCCTAATTCTATTACAATTTTTAATTAACCAACCATTGAGATTTCTTTTTTTATACTATACAGTTCTTAGTGCCTTAGTTTTTCAGCTCTGGCTGGATTTGTGGACCAATCTTGTTATGTTTTAAGTACTTTCTTGCCAGAGGAAATGGTCAGATTCCAAACACCGAAATTTTGTCAAAACCTTTTCTTCCAGTCTTTACTCGATAGGCCTATGCATTCAGTCGTGTCCTCATTTCCCAACACCTTATTTTCTGTAATTTAATCATTTTAATGTCCGTGGTGTTAATGTTCGGGTCTGATGTGTCTGTTTTACCTTACGATGAAGCAATTATGACATACTTCAACGCCTGAAGAGGATTTACGCCAAGTTGAAACAAGTTGTCTTAACCCTAGCAGTGGCCAACCGTCACCGGGTGACGGTTTGCCGTTGATGCTTAAGAATGGCCACCGTCCCCGGGTAACGGTATGAGCCAAAATTATTATAACGGTAAAAAAAAAAACACTTACAGTAGAACCTTGATAACAAGACTCTCAAGGTGATTAAATAATGAGACTTGTTATCAAGGTTGACTCCTTATTGAGGTTTGCAATAACATGTGATTTGAGGTAAAATAAATTGAAGGGGATTTTAAAATGACACTTGTTATTAAGGGTGACTTGTTATCGAGGGTCTTCTCATCGAGGTCCCACTGTATAATAAACTCAGATGAGCCAATCGAAAGATCACATTCTGAACTTTCATTTTATTACATATAAACAAACCCTGTAGCAGTATATAACAATGACACGACGATTAGAAATCTTTTGAAGCCGACACTTGGGAACCGGCATTACCCTGCTCAGGTAATTTTCGTCTTGGGATGTTGCGGGTGGTACCACTGGATAGCCATTGATTTTATCTTCATTGTGGTAGTGATATTTTAGAGCTAAATATTGATTGGACAACCGGTACGATTTTATGAAAACAGCTGTTTTCGAATTTTATAACAAATGGCCAACCGTCACAAGGTGACGGTATGAAAAATACGAATTACATACAGTGTAGGCCCAAGTTATTATTACTAGTCATATAATTTGTCATTTTGAAGAGGAAGAAATGTAGCTTGTGATAGTGGCAGCCATGCGCTCAGGGTTATTTACGTTTTATCTCACTAAGACGACGAAAGTGTGTCACTACTGTCAAGGTCTCATACACAAAGTGCCTTGTATTCGTCATTGCGTGTTGTTGCCGGTGAGTTTTCGCTCTCGTTTTATCCGCAATTGATTACTAAATTCGTTATTATTTCGTATTTTTAGAGAAATGTGTATGTGTAGGGCCTATATAACAGTTACCTTCATGCATTTTATTATGCATGAATATTTATTGAATAGGCCTAGTGTGTAAAAAATTGTGTGTATAAAAGGTTGTATTTTTCATGCCGTTGTATTTTGCGGTCTCCCGTTTATTTATATTATTATACCCCTAGCACCTAAAAACAAAAATTGTTACCCAACGTGTTATACATTTTTAATATGTAGGTAATTGAATACACTACAATATGTTTATGTTGGTTGAAGTAAAAACATATATGGTACAAAAGTTTTATACTAAATTACAATGAATTTTTTTTCTCACAAAATCAACTTAAAATACAAAAACATTAGGGTATTTTATTTATAAATAAAAAAATATTTTTACCATAGGCCTAAACTTTGACTTTTTTGATTTCTTACCGTAGGTACTTCATTAGCTTTACAAACATGTATATTGTATAGGCCTATATCATTATTAGTATACACATATATACTATATAAATTTTTACAACACAAACTAACACTGTACGGTTTTCAATTTTTTCTGTTCTCTGTTTGATATTATATTTCGCCCTAAAAACTTATAGGTAAAAAAAATATATTTTCCTAACATGTTAGGGCCTGTATATTTCTATGTAGGGAATTGGATTGTCTACAAAACGTAGCCTATATAACATAATGAATTTCCCATAAAAAATCCGTAGAAAAAAATAGCAAGGCCGCTTTTGAAATTAAAAAAAAAATCGAATTTTTTTATATTTTTCACTTTACCGAAAAAATACACCGTCTAAATCATTATTATAGGCCCTAATTATTACTATTTCTAGATTCTCCTGTTCTTTCCGAACAAAATGAATATGGGGTTGGCTAGGTTTACTTGTAGGCCTACGGTTGAATTTTTACGAATTTTCAAAAAAAGGTCTGCAAAATCGCCAAATTGTTTGGTCATTCCCCACTTCTAACATTGGCCACTGCTAGGAGTTCACTGGTCGCATCCACGTACAAAACGTAGCTTATATAACATAATGAATTTCCCATAAAAAATCCGTAGAAAAAAATAGCAAGGCCGCTTTTGAAATTTTAAAAAAAATCGAATTTTTTTATATTTTTCACTTTACCGAAAAAATACACCGTCTAAATCATTATTATAGGCCCTAATTATTACTATTTCTAGATTCTCCTGTTCTTTCCGAACAAAATGAATATGGGGTTGGCTAGGTTTACTTGTAGGCCTACGGTTGAATTTTTACGAATTTTCAAAAAAAGGTCTGCAAAATCGCCAAATTGTTTGGTCATTCCCCACTTCTAACATTGGCCACTGCTAGGAGTTCACTGGTCGCATCCACTAACAGCGTCCACTGATGCGACCAGTGAACTAACAGAAGCAGTTTTTATACATATTTCAATATTCGATGCAATCCGTAGACTACAATCGAAAAACATATTTTATGGAAACTGTCCCCAATAACCCTTTAATAATAAACTCATAATCACCAAAAATCCAGCTTCTAATAAAGAAGAATTTATTTTATTTTACTTTGTGCGTTTTCTACGTCAATGGCATTTTTATGTTTGAAAGGGAACGTTCCAACCGCTTGTCTTGTTTATATCTAACGTCAACCTTTTTGTAGTATATCATTTATTCATTGCCCAAATGACATCTAGGTCTGAAAACTATCTCGCTTGGAATCGAACCAGTGACCTTCAGATTTGAAGGTGAGCACTATAACCATACAATTAATTAGCATTTACGACTGGTACTTACCTAGGACAATCCACATAACGATAGAGTTGCCTCCAGTAGCGACCAGAAGCATGATTGCAAACACCGAGGACCAGACCACCTTCTGCCACCAGAGGAGGTCGGTGGGGCGCTGCAGAGGAGGGTAGACACAGTCAGTGAGGAAGTCCTTGAGTCCACTTCGTCGTCCAGAGGTGAGGGTGTCGTCTTGGTCGTCGAAAACAGGGCCCAACACACTCAAAACCTACAGGAACAGAAAAATTAGATAATATGAGAAAAATATACTAGGTGGCGTTCGCAGAGGCATCCACAAAATTGAGCGGAGTCATCAAGGGTTCATATTATATTGTTTTTGTCATACTGCAGTAAAAACAGTAGTTTTTAATGCATGCGTTGCGGGTCTAACTAAAGTAGCATTTTTTTTATTTAGAGAGTAAAAATCGTTTTTAGCCTCTATTTAGTAAAAATCAGCTGTTGTCAACTCAGTTTGTAAATTTAGATTGTAAACGATTGCATGTAACGAAAATATGTATCGATTCGTGCTTCGTAATCATTTTAACATACAGTCTACAGGCTCTTCATGTAGCATTTTAGCATTGCAGATACATTAATCCATTCCCAAACTCGACACTGCTCACCTTTACTACTTCCTTCACCACACCCTACGTCGTGGACCTGTTTCCTCTCTTCCCATAGCATTTTAGGATTGCAGATACATTGATGTAATTGCCAAAGACTGTTCCCACACTCTGCACTGCTAGCCTTACTACCATTTACTACGTCACAGACCTGTTTCCTTCCTTTCTCATAGCATTTAAGTATTACATATTCATTTATCTAACTGCCCAAACGGTTCCCCCACTCTGCACTGCCAGCCTTTACCACTTCCTACGTCGTTGGGCCTGTTTTCCTGTTTCCTTCCCTTTTCATAGCATTTTCATTTTAGTATTGAAGATATATTAATCTAACTGCCACAGACGAATCTCACACTATACTGATGTTCATACTTTACTACTTCTTAAGCCACTTCCTATGTCGTGGACCTGTATTCATCACTTTCCATAGCATTTTAGTATTTTAAGATACCTTAATCTAATTGCCACAAACATTCTCACACTCCGTACTGCTAGCCTTTACTACTTCTTTCACCATTTCCCATGTCGTGAGCATGCTTCCATCCCTTCTCATAGCATTTCAGCATTGCAGATACATTAAAACTGCTGCAAACGGTTTCCAGTTCCCACGCTCCGGACAGCTCGCCATGACTACTTCCTTCACCTCTTCCTACGTCACGGACCTGTTTTCCTCCCTTCCCCTAGCATTTTAGGATTGCAAATATCTCAATCTAATGGTCACAAACAGATCCCACACCCCGAGCAGCTCGCCTTTACTACTTCCTTCGCCACTTCCTACGTCACGGACCTGTTTCCTTCCCTTCCAATTGCATTTTAGGATTGCAGATACCTTAATCTAATCGTCACAAACATATCCCACACCCCAAGCAGCTAGCCTTTACTACTTCCTTTGCCACTTCCTACGTCGCGGACCTGTTTTCCTCCCTTCCCCTAGCATATTAGGATTGTAGATACCTTTATCTAATTGTCATAAACAGTTCCCACACTCCGGACATCTCGCCTTGACTACTTCCTTCACCACTTCCTACGTCGCGGACCTGTTTTCCTTCCTTCCCATAGCATTTTAGGAATGCTGATACCTTAATCTAATCGTCATAAACAGTTTCCACACTCCAGACTGCTCGCCTTTACTACTTCCTTCACCACTTTCTACGTCGCGGACCTGTTTTCCCCCCTTCCCATAGAATTTTAGGAATGCAGATACCTTAATCTAATTGTCATAAACAGTTCCCACACTCCGGACATCTCGCCTTGACTACTTCCTTCACCACTTCCTACGTCGCGGACCTGTTTTCCTCCCTTCCCATAGCATTTTAGGAATGCTAATACCTTAATCTAATCGTCATAAACAGTTTCCACACTCCAGACTGCTCGCCTTTACTACTTCCTTCACCACTTTCTACGTCGCGGACCTGTTTTCCCCCCTTCCCATAGAATTTTAGGAATGCAGATACCTTAATCTAATCGTCATAAACAGTTTCCACACTCCAGACTGCTTGCCTTTACTACTTCCTTCACCACTTCCTACGTCACGGACCTGTTTTCCTCCCTTCCCATAGCATTTTATGAATACAGATACCTTAATCTAATTGCATAAACAGTTTCCACACTCCAGACTGCTAGCCTTTACTACTTCCTTCACCACTTTCTACGTCGCGGACCTGTTTTCCTCCCTTCCCATAGCATTATAGGAATGCAGATACCTTAATCTTATCGTCATAAACAGTTTCCATACTCCAGTCTGCTCGCCTTTACTACTTCCTTCACCACTTCCTACGTCGTGGACCTGTTTTCCTCCATTCCCATAGCATTTTAGGATTGCAGATACCTTAGTCTAATTGTCATAAACAGTTCCCATACTCCGGACTTCTCGTCTTGACTACTTCGTTCACCACTTCCTACGTCGCGGACCTGTTTTCCTCCCTTCCCATAGCATTTTAGGAATGCAGATACCTTAATGTAATCGTCATAAACAGTTTCCACACTCCAGACTGCTCGCCTTTACTACTTCCTTCACCACTTCCTACGTCGCGGACCTGTTTTCCTTCCTTCCTATAGAATTTTAGGAATGCAGATACCTTAATCTAATCGTCATAAACAGTTCCCACACTCCAGACTGCTCACCTTTAATACTTCCTTCACCACTTTATACGTCACGGACCTCAAGCTAGTGTCGTCATTGATTATAATCATAATTATGATTTCACACTCCGAAAAACTCGCCTTTACTGCTTCCTTTATCACTTCCTACGTCACGGACCTGTTTACCTCCCTTCCCTTAGCATTATTGGAATGCAAATACTTCAATCTATTGGTCATAAACAGATCCCACACTCCGGACAGCTCGCCTTGACTACTTCCTTCACCACTTCGTACATCGCGGACCTGTTTCCTTCCCTTCCAATAGCATTTTAAGATTGCAGATACCTTAATCTAATTGTCATAAACAGATCCCACAATCCGGACAGCTCGCCTTGGCTACTTCCATCACCACCTCCTACGTCGCGGACCCGTTTTCCTCCCTTCCGATAGAATTTTAGGATAGCAGATACCTAAATCTAATCGTCATAAACAGTTTCCACATTCCGGACACCTCACCTTGACTACTTCCTTCACCACTTCCTACGTCGCGGACCCGTTTTCCTCCCTTCCCTTAGAATTTTAGGAATGCAGAAACCTTAATCTAATCGTCATAAACAGTTCCCACACTCCGGACAGCTCGCCTTGACTACTTCCTTCACCACTTCCTACGTCACGGACCCGTTTTCCTCCCTTCCCATAGATTTTTAGGAATGCAGATACCAACCTAAATCTAATCGTCTTAAACAGTTTCCACACTCCAGACTGCTCACTTTTACTACTTCCTTCACCACTTCCTACGTCACGGACCTCAAGCTAGTGTCGTCATTTGATTATATTTATGATCCATACCACCGTTTATGTTCTAATATCTGTGGAATAATCCTATCAGCTATTTATTTATCTACTGCATTCAAAAGTCAACAGCTGATCATATGTCTTTGTTTATTTGTCAAATACTGCTTCCATAAGGATTACAGTGAAACTTTGAGACCCAGTGGGGCGGATTCCTGAGAGACTTTTTTTACGCCATATAGATGTTGGCACTCACCGATATGGTCTTTATCGCCATGCAAAATTTGAAAACGATTGATTCAGCCGTCTAGGAGGAGTTTGCGTATTACGAAATGCATAAAAGTCGACGTATAAGAGCTTCGCTCGCTACGCTCGCTCCGCTCAATGATATGAGATAAATATAATAGGTTACGTACCTTTATCCGTGTTCAGTCTAACAAACAGTAGTCTGAGGATTACAAGTTTCAGATTGTAAGAACCAATTCTCAAACCCAACATTAAGTTACACATCAACCAAAATCAACAAGAAACCAACATCAACCAACCAAGTTACCAACATCAACATGAAACAGGATAAAAGTCTTCATCAATGAATTAACACACGTCGACGAGTTCACATTGGAAAACATTTGAGAATTGGTCTTAATATCCAAAATTTGTAATATCAAGACTACTGTTTTTAAGGCTGAAGACGGACAAAGGTGCGAACATATATTATACTCGTACTATAAGTCTTGGTGGGAAATAAGTTTAAAACGAATTTAAAATATTTTCTTGGTGTACCTTTTTAATACCTTTATTAATTCAACAAAAAATTAAAACCTGCTTCAAGACAGCGACTTTTTTAGTTTACTGAATGATTTAAGACTGAACCCCTATCGATGGCTTTTTTAGATAGGACCTCGCATTGAGTAAAATTACTTCAGGCACTACAATGCAATCGTAACTTATTTTTATTGTTCCAGAATCATGTCACTTACAAGAAATGTCTCTTAAAACAATCGTAGACATGTAAACTTGTATTGTTTTGACAAAAGGGTCCATTTCCTAAGTTTTCTTCAGGCTAACCCAGAATAATGCATTGGTTGGACAATATTAGTTTGACAATGATTTATTCACGAATAACCTTCGAAAAATATTTAGCAATTTAGCACAAGCTAAAACAGTTTCTTCATTGCAAACAAGCTATCTGAGTTTTTTAATACTCCTTTATAATAAGAAATTTCGTTCATTTTGACTCATTGAAGAAAGTAAATTAATAGTTTTCAAGGAATTTTTTTTCTGATATTCTTGAGATGTAATTTTTCGTAATGACAAAAATGATCATACTTTTGAATACAAATACGGGGAATATAATACTCTTGATTTGATGATTAGATTCAACGTTCAATTCCTGTTAAAATTCTGAGACGCCTCTGTAAAAGACGAATCCAAACAAATTAATCGTCATGTGACCTTAAATTATTGAAACATCATACATGGTTACAAACTAACTACTGTAAACCGACTTGTAATATTGTTTGGTTAAGTAACTTTTTACCTATTTGTAACGTTTTCATTTGCGAAGCTCTGTCTGCAAAAAGTATTGGTTTGAAGCTTTAATCAAGGAACGAAGATAAATGACGTAAAGTATAGGACTAAACGTAGCATTAGAGTTGGACCCAAACTTATCTCCGTCTCGTAAATCTGTTTTGGATACGCCCAAAACTGTGGACGGTCTGTTTACCATCACGCACCTATATTACTTGAGGTTACATATATGTTTTTCTTGAAGAAAGGTTACAAAAATTAAATATAGTCAATTTATGACTTTATATATATCTTCTTTTGGATATTTAAGTTGTATATTAAATATATTATCTTAAATATATCTATCTAACTTCAAATTCAAATTTTCCTTTCTCTAATAACCTTCGTTGCTTTTTTGTTATAATTAGTTCATAATAATTGAATTACTTGCAAAAATCCATTACAATTTATACATTTTTCGACAGCTACTTTCTTCAACTGTAAAGTAATCAATCTACACTTTGTTTGACTGTTTTTTTTATCATAACAAAACCTAACCAGAAAGTGCAAGTAGTTTCAATGTTTTAAGCTAATTTATTTTTGCGTCATAAAACGATTGGAAACACAAGATGTCATTAAAATAATCTTTTTCTGGACTTGCAAATATCCTATTGCACTGTAATTAAAGCATACCATATACCTTCCTAAGGCATTAAGGAAATTATATTGTTAACAAAGGGCAAATTCTTGACATGTAGTGAATTACTTACACGTTACAACTGTTACTGTTATGTCATAGTAGATTGATATAGTTAAGGATAATTTTATTAGGTAGCATGATCAATTGTCAGTCCAATAATAAATGGCATCCAAATTGAGTCCAAAATCGATGTCATTGTGGATTGGATTCTGCTAACAAATGTGTAAAAGTTGTTATTTAAAGAAGAATGTAATCAGTGGCAAGGTGAGTTACATTGTATTTCAAATTATTGAAAGTTCTTGTATCACAACTTGTTTTACATGACCAGTAAAAAGCAACCAAAAAGTTACTGTGACAGACTGAAGATCCATGTCATGGGTTTAGATCATGTTGCCCACCAGTACATTTCTCTCTTATCTACCGGCTCACCCCTTACTAGGCTGGATATGTTCCACGCACAGGCTGAGGTCTATGTGCAAATTCAAGGTTAAATTAGGTGTTATTGCACCCCTCACCCTTATGGCTTTTCCAGAAAATTCTGTGATTGTTTCAAGTCACAGATTGTCAGTACTAAGCAATGGTGAGTTTGATCATGAGACAACAATATATTTATCTTACCACTGTGGTAATTTAAACAGAAGTAGGTTTTTGGCCTCCACAACAATTTGCCTCCAGTCTACCCGGTCCTCAGTTTCCAGGAAACTCAGCTTTCTCAGGTATTTTCCATTTATTTTCCTTAAAATATATTCCTCCAAAAACTATAATATAAATCGTTTCTCAGAATTTTTGCTATGGTCTAAATTTTCCTTTCTATTAAGGAGAACTGGTAGTATAATTGGATGGTACGTTTTTGTTTTGTTGTTTTTGAAAGTTGTTTGGAGCTTAGCAATTTTTATACAGAGAAGAAACTTATCCTTGCTGCTAAAGTCTGCTTTCTTCTTCTACTTTTTCATTGTATCTTGAGAAAATTTTACTCCTAAGTATTAAAGTTGTCGTTCTCTAAAGTATTTTACCTCACCAACTGTCAGATTGCTATTCAGAGTTTGCTCTATCTTGAGAATACGAGATACTTTGTCTTTTCCTTATAATTCTTTGATCTTTTAACAATTTATACAGAGATTAAATTAAATATAGAGGTAATAAAAATCCATACTACCATATAAACAGTTTTTTTGTTGTTGTTGTTTTTTCCTAGGACGCTAGGCACGAGCCCGGGATTGTTTTTCGCATTACTTCAGAATAGACGGGTTGCGGCATTATCGCTAGATAAAATCCGTTGGTGATTTGGCAGGATTTGAACCCGGGACCTCACAGACCGAATTCCCGCGCTCTAACTACTACACCAGCTCGCTCTTCCACCATATAAACCGCTTGGTTCTTCATAAATAAAAAAAAAATGTTTTTAGTAAAGCTGCGTCGAGGGTGTTTCAGAGTTTTGAGGCCCAGGCCAGTCCCAAGTTGACTGAAGGTCAGGAGACGGTTTTGATAATACCGACAGTAATTGTTACATATATAAATAATATATATATTACACTATATATTCATACAGTACCTGAGTGCGGTTCAGAGCCCACACGGAAGATACGTTGACGAACGGGTCTTTGTCCAGCAGCAGAGCCGTGCAGTTGTAGAGCTTGGCAAAGTCAATGTCTCCCATTCTGCCAGCCACCCATCCTAACGATGTCGGCTCTCTAAAACATGGCAAAATACGCAACATTAGTATTCATCCAATGGGTATTAAAAATTAAACACAATTTGAAAAAGAGAAGAGAGAAGAGAGGAGAGAGGAGAGCGTAAAGAGTTTGAGTGTGAGTTGTTGTGTTGCTAGCCTTGTAGTTAGAGTGTTTAGCTTCGGTGGGAGAGGGGTCAGGGTTCAATTCCTGTTATACACAAAGTCATGATGGGTATAAAACACTTTGCTTTTAAAGTTCTTTTAATATATAAATTTTCGCGACAATAATAGCTAGATGTAGTCAATAATAAAATAACATTGTTCTGGTATTCAGACAAAAATAGTAATACATCACGACATGTTGTACTGATGTTTCGGCTTCGTTTCAGATGACCAGTAACCCTTTCGCTGCTCTGAAGATAGACTGGGAAAATAGGCCGAAACGGCATGCATATGTGTAATGCAGTCGTACACTAGAGAGCACGATATTACTAATTCGTAACTTACGTCACCCAAGTTAACAAAGGTAGTGCAACCTCAAATCTGATGTTTCTTTAGTTAGGTTATTGAGAATAAAAATGTTTCTGAAGAAACACAGGGGTTTTTAACACTAAGGGGCTGTTTGAAAACCAAAATAAGTATTTATTATTTTAATTTGTATACGACTAAAGAGTATAGGGGGCACTGCATGCCTCCGTCCCAATGGAAACTGCCTATCCAGGTTGCCTGATAACGCTAGCCAGCCCCCGGTTCCCGGAAGTATGGATTTTACGGGTTTTTCAATACTAAAATGATACATCTCAATGATCACTTGTGGCACACGGTTGACATTTTTACCCAATATTCCTTATTAGCATAATAAAAGTTAGGTAGAATTATCCATGTGACACAATTATAAATTAAATCCAAATTATTTATATAAATAAAAAATAGTTTTTGTTATTTTCTCTTAGTAACATTTTATTCTAAATAGATGCTAACATAATTTTACAACACTTTTTAGAAGACTAAAACCCCTAAAAATGACACTTCGATCATGAAATTCTAGCTAATAGAATCTGAGATAGATAAATTTTTACAACCGTTATTTTAAGAATACCACCAAAATACATAAAACTGCAAATTTAAAATGTCGACCAACAAGAACAAACTAGAAAACCTTATTCAGAACCAAAAAGAATAATATTAACATATTTAGCATTTTCAATAGGGAATCTCCTTGGAATGGTGCAAAATGTTCTAATAGGTTATTGACATGGATAGCTTCGATCAACAATTCAATCAACCAGCATCCAAGGGTATGTTCCATATATTCTATAACGATCCTTAAATATCACCTAAGGTAACTAAGATAGCGTATAACATGTTGACCTAATTAATCGTTGTAGCTTTAGTACCTCAACGAGTAAATTGGTTCAATATCGTTGTGTGGTGATACACAGTTACATGCTCTAAATACTACTTTGTATACTTCGATATATGCTACATCTTATAATGTCGGATAAACTATGAACGTCTTTATGAAAGCTATATAAATTTTAAAATCAATCCTTTATCTGTTTGTATTGATTGTTTTTATCCACGCTAGTGGCATTTTTATGGAAGAAGATCTTGTTAAACACACAACACACGTTTAGGGACACACACGTGTGTAGGGGAACACGTTTAGATAAAATTGGTTTTAACGTCTCCATTTTTATTTATATGCCCGGGATTGAGCTCGTTCCTCTCGTCCCAAATAACCGATTTTTTAATGTCCCACTTTCACATCCTATAGTGGGCTAGGTTCCAGCCCGGAACTGTTCTACACATTACTTCAGGCAAGTCCTAGATGTTCGGGTTATTATCACATGGAAAAAATTCAATTGGTGATTGGCGGGATTTGAACCGGGGGCCACGGGGACCGAAGTCCCGCACTCTACCACTGATGACCAGCTCGTTACCCAACCCAAAGTCCGAGACGATAAGTACTAGGCTGGAAACACACTCACTAAGAATGTAAACATGGTCATGATATAATCAAATAGCCCTCACATCCATAAGTATTACGTAGCAAAATATAACTTTTTCATTATTTATTCGTTAAAAATATAATTGCTGTGTCAAACAACTCTTTATTATATCATTGACTAAACATACACAGAGTAGACTTATCTTCTAATGTAAAAATGTGAATCCAATAAAATAGAAGAAGAAAATTAAATAAAAAGAAAAAGAAAGAAATAAAAATAGATGGTTTAGTACCATCTAACCAGAGGGTACTAGTATATTGGGTTAAATATTAATAATTAAAATCCATGCCAGCAACTGATTGATTTATCACTTGACATAGAAAATTGCCATGAGTTGTTAATCTATATCAACAGATTGCACCAAGTTTTTTGGCTTCTATTTGTTTAATTGGATGGAGAGTCTTCTTTGTGTATAGTCAATGATTATACAGGGTGAATCAGACCACCCGTGCACATAATTTAACGATCAGGTATACAAATGTTTACCCACTTTTAGAATAGCTAGGATTTGCATTTTTTTGTGGAGGTCCATCTTGGTCCCAAGCCACCCAGAAAATCCTAAAAAGTTACATTTTCAAATTACAACCCCCCCCCCCACCCCCAAAAAAAAGAAAATTCACTTAAATCTTTTTTAGATAAACACGTTTTTTATGGCTATGGCTCGATAACGGTAAGAGCAAAGATTTGAGAGAATTTTCATGGTTAGGATTTAAATTTTCTACAAGACACTCTTCGGCGTTTTTCGTACTCCTTCACCTACAAAAAACGCCCTATTTAAAAAAAATTTAAAAATTTTTAGATTTTAGACGTGTTTTTAATTTTTAAAATTACTTTTCGGATATATATTTGTACTTTTTAATGGCCCCTACATTGAAAGAAAAGTGCCTAAAGTGGCTTTTTAAATTGTAAACCATTAAAAGATTTTAATGGTGGATTTTCAATAAAAAATTCATTTTATTATCGCTTGTTGGTTCAAACCGTTGTGGACGGGTGGTATGATTCATCCTGTATATATAATAATTATTGCAGAGAAGGCAATTTATTTCGTCAATCTTTGTTCCCATCATCAGACCAAATATATTATCTAACAATATTTTATAAATTTCAAGAATTCAATAGAGTGCTCGTGTTCATAAAACTTGAATAAACGCAAGCACATATTCGTATTTATTTGATGATCCGAATATCTGGATTTGGAGTTTCATGCGGCGAAAGCTCACAATGTACTCGACTGAGTAATATGTATAGGTCTGTGACCGCCACTCTCTATAGAAGGTAAAATCCCAACAATGCCAAATACATGTTAGTGGGTAGATGATTTAATATGTGTGTATGTGTGTGTGTGTCTCCAACACAACACAAACAACATTGTGGTCCAGCGATTCCTTGAAATTTCTGCAGAGTTTATTGCTTTAGGAAATAACATAAAAATTCATATGAAAGTTTAATCTTTCCTAAACGTCATATGAACTATTTTTTCCAGACTAACTGTGTATATTTTATTTATTTATATAAGGAATAATTAAAAGACCTTTTTCATACTGTAAATTTTAAATTTAAGTTAACCGTTTTTAAGTATGCCTTATCTTCATTGGCCCTTTTGTGGTTGTACTTACTAGATCTGGATAGTTTAATACATGCCAGATCAAAAGACAAAAATTATGGTTAGCTTTGCACTTGTTCTCGTCGCACCAATAATAAATTTTGATTCATGTGCATGTATGATGTAAATTAAGCTTTTTTTAATAAAAAATGTAGCCCACTTAAAACTTATTAAAGTAAGTAATAATAAAACGCTACCAAAAACCATGAATAAATTCTAATAAATTAAGGTTTTACAATAATTTAGTTTTGAAGTAATTAAATCATAAAAGTTAAAGGATGGTATTTAATATTGCACGTACGTAAAGAAGTTAAAACAGGCACCTAAGTTATATCGTATTTAAACTCACGAGCAAAATTTATGATTATCGTTTATAATACTTTTTTATTATACACATATACACATTTATGACGTTTTTAAAAACTTGCTTTACAAAGGTTATGCACTGGTAACAATATAAACGATTTATGATTATAAACCAACAATAGAATAGTTAAGCCAAAACTTTGAAGCTAGTTATAACTATTAATAAGCAAATAGTTTGAGCAGTTCAATCTATAAGGTCAAAAGTTCGAACTGGTTACCAAAATATCTAAGTGACTTTTAAGACTACCTTCGTAGTGGCTAAGTACTGATTTTTATTAAGCATTTACACAATAAAAATGTGACATAGCATTAACAAACCATTTTTATTAATAAGTGGGATAACAGATTTAGCGTTTATAAATTTAACTCTTCTTTTATAGAGCTATTTTCAATAAGAGCTTCAGCTTGTACCTCTAAAAGGAAAGAACAGAGAAAAAGGGAAACTCGATATTCGTTGTCCTACTTTCTTCGCAAAAGTGTGACACCTTTTAAGGTTTTAGCGGAACGAAAAATTAATACTCTACCGTGTGCACGCAGAGTGAATTCAGTTATGAGTCCAACAGCTTTAAATTGATCTGTATGTTCAGGAAAGGCATATTTTTTAGAGAGGCTGTAACAAACTATTATGCAGATTTTTTTAACCTTGGTGTGGAAAATATGCAATCCCTGATTGTTGTGGTTTTAGAAAATTTTCAACTTGTTATTTGTGATACAGATTCATTTATATATTCACAGTAACTTTAAAAAATACACTCTCTCAAATAGGGCCACAAACAAACTGAAGTTCCGATGGTAGTCATTAGAAACTCTTTAGAGAGAAGGTTTTTTATTGCTTTGAGATAGAAAGAATTCTTCAAAGCCTGCCGTGCATGTTATAAGAATATGTGTGCGAACTTTAGAGGCATTTAACTTGACATTGGAAAACAGAACAAAAAAATAAAACTCGTTGGTGCAAATAAACCTAACAAATTTGGTAAAATTCAGGATGTTTTATATTTTTAACAATGATTTTCCAATTTCTATTTGTACTTAGTAACACAAGTAAGACTTTGGAAGAAAACGTTGATAGGAACAGAAATGTAAGGTTTGATATAAGACAATTAATTGTAATGTTTTATTGGTGATTTATCCATAGAATTTGGAATACGGTAACGTACATTACTTAATTTTCTGTAAATATCTCCTATACTTTTTTATATTATCATTGAATATACATGTGAATATTATATATATAAAACAATATTTAATATCAAACATTTTCATTATTTTCAGTATTTTTCGTAATATTTGCAAAACACACTTTGACATTTGTACCAATCAATAAGAAACAAATAAACTTAGCTGATTGAAAAAACTAAATGCAAAAACAGACCAAGAAGACTATCGAACTAGAGAAACCAGATGTAATTTAATTGGATTCGAAACTGATCCAAGATGTATAACATCTGCTCTCAGTGGCGTTCCCTACAGAGCTTCAGAACTCCCAGAACACTTTGTGAAGATTGATTAGATGTTATTGAGAAAATAGTTTAAAATAACTAATACGTGATATTTATCGTGCTAAAATAGTTTGTGACAAAAATTATTGTGAAATCGGACTACCGGTACAGATAATATTTACTACAGTACTAGTAAACTACATTATTGATGTAACGTATAGATTGTGTAGTAAACCTACTATTTTATTTGATTTATATAAAATGCTCATAGTTTGTAGCACAGATCATAATTAAATTATGTTGTTGTGCTGAAAGAAAACTGAAGATGATATTTAAGTAAATGCTATTCGCTAAGATACTTGTAATTAAGGAGGCCGGAGGTATAGACCAACTATTTTTTTTTCAATTATTTCGTTCCAACTGTTAAATTTCCAAAACCTTGACAACAAACATGCCAAATATTGAAATATATGTGGATATAACTAATTTTTCAACCATCCCTTGACAAACCCCCTAAAAAAATATCATTTATATCCTGAATAATCCGCCCACGTGAGTTTTCCTTAAATATTGAAGGAGGGGTTTTGAGTAAACGTAACGTGATACATCATTCAATATTCAACTGGAGTGTCAGCGAGCCACGTCTGGTGCAGAGCAACCACGCTGACTTATTCAATAAGTTTAAGGCACAATAAAACTCTAATGTATACAAATTGTGAATATTCACAATATAACTTGAGACAGCATTGCTCTAGATAAAAGTTACAATTTATGTTTCAGCATTATATGCAAAGCATGGAAAAGGGGGTTGGAAGTAAAGCCAGACAATGGGAAGAAACAAAACTTTTTACATCAAATTGTGACCTAAATGAAAAACTTATACTTGTGATGTGATAAACGAGTTATCTTAATGAACAATTATTAGTGTCGTGTTCTTTCTTCGATTTAACAAATTTCAATTAATAATAAGTTTTTGAACAGAATATATTTCAGTGTTTAAGTTACAGATTGGCCTAGCGTATAAGGTAACAATTAAAAAGAAAATGGTTTTTGTAATAATGATATTTACTTGTTTTCGTACTTTCGTTTGTGATGTGATTAAATGTGTGTATTTTAACTTTGACTACTTCCTCTGGAATGCAATTTGATGTCCTTTACAGCCTGAAGAAGTTCCCCTTGGGAAGAAGTTCTATGAAGAAAAAACTTTATTTTTTCGTTGGAGATTTACACACAAAACAGATGTTTGTTATAGTTGTTCCCTGCGTTTAGAAAATATCGTATTTTTATAATAAACTTAAATAATTTATTACTTGATTTTACCTCTAAATTAGGGAAACTAAACTAAATTAGGGAAACTAAACTAAATTAGCTAAATTAAACTAGATCAACCCTAGATTAGCATATTTATCCGCTTAAATCACCCCAAAAACCTTGTACAAAATGAAGTGTCCACCCCTTTTAAAGATAACATTAACTACTTTCCTAATTACACTGTACGTGTGTGCGATAGATGGTTTTATTTCTAGGCATAATGTGAAAAAAATAGAAGTTGTGGTAACTGTAGCTTTTAAGTGACTCCTAACATAAAGTAAGTGATTATACATGACGGTTTATCAAAGAAAATGACTAATTAGTACCCATTTTGAATATGATTAGCTTCATAATAACCTTGTAAGTATTATGAGGGTAATTATAAGTTCTCAGCCTTTTTTTGAAATGTCATTAATCATAAACATTCAATTCATAATACCGCATAATTAAATCAAAGGGATTGTATACGGCATGGATTAAGTACAACAAAATGTAAAATGTTATGTACAGATAAATTATATTATTATATAACAGTATTTAAACTTTACACAGTTCAAAATGGATGCCTGAACATTCCAGGGATGTAATTATTTTGTCTCTCTCTCGGGTTCGCGGTAGCTCGTGATCAATTGCATTCGAAACGTAATTTGATGATTTGAAATCTAATTTTAATGGCTGGGACCAAAACCACTACTTTTTCCTATAGTTGAACTTTGATCGTTATGGTTAGTAAAATATAAACATATTCAATTTATTGAAACCACACAACAGAGGAAACTTAATAATATGTATTGTTTGTTGTTGCCATCCAACTATAAACTCAAATAATGATAAATTATGCTGTATATATTCTTATTACTCGTTTAGAGCTCTTTTTCATTTGTTTAGTTTTGAAAGTCAATGTTTACTTTATGTCCCATGATAAAAATATCGTCCATATTTCCTTTAGTCTCTCGTCTCAGTATGGATCTTAAAACTCAGCTTGGTCTCACTTCAAAACATCGCTTTTGCTTTCTGATACGAGCTACTGTTGCACTCTTTGGTTGCAACTGTAACCAATGATGATTGAAAGGTTTTGTAATTGTATAATTCATATGATAAGCTTTATAACAGTTGAGTTTATGTCGAAGTCAATAAATACTTTTTATATAAAGAAAGTTAAACTATTTTACTAAAGCTATGGTGAGAAAAAACTATGTTTAAAAATTTTGATGTTTTGGTAAACTAACTGATAATTGTTTACTTTTAATGTGACAAAATGTTGGTGTTAATATGCAGGTATTAATTGTGTAGCCCTCATAAAAAATACGCTTTGATACCTTTTTATTAAACTTGTTTTATTTAATTTAGTGTATATATACAAATTTAAAAAGGCTTTCACTTCATAGTTTATTATTAGGTTAAAAGTGGGGAGCGAGCTGATGTGTCCTTTCGATTGTGGCGTGATTAAATGTGTGACATCTGCGGGAACGAGCTGGTCTCGTGGTTAGAGCGCGGGACTTTGGTCCCTGAGGTCATGAGTTCAAATCCCACCAAATCACCAACGGATTTTATCTTTGTGATAATGTTGCAACCCCTGGGTCTAGCCTGAAGTGATGTGAAAAAACAATTCCGGGCTCGTGCTAAGTGTTAACATAATTTAATACAGTACTTTAGTTATTATGTCAACTGTAGTTATTATATTTTGTTTGGTTTTCAAGTTCCTTCTTGTAAGTGGTCTAGATATGGTTTACCTTTTTGAAACTAAGATCAGTCTAATTTGTTATTTTATGTTTATGTTTATGTTTAAGTTTATGTTTGTCGCCTTAAAATAAAAACTAGGATCGTAAGAAAACCATTGTCTTTGTTAGTATGTTTATAAAATTAATGCAAGTACTTCATTTTTTATACTTTTCAATAAAATGGTGACCATACAAAGTAGGTATTTTAAGCCAAGTATGAATGGGGATGAGTGTAGGATGAGTGGCGCGATCTTTCAGTCTTGTTAGTGACTAAGGCCAACATATTCCTTAGAAACAGCTGTTAATTATTAGGACTTACATTTTAGAATGGAATCCGAACCACATTTTTGCCTTGGTATTAACATTGACTTTATAGATATAAAGTCAATGGTATTTACGAATAGTCTAACTATCAGGATAGTACTGCGGATAGTCGTAGTACTCACTAGTGCGGACGTTAAACCAATATAATTATAAAGCATTTTAACATTTACAATTTTACCGGAAATTTATACGATCTTAAAGTAATTTTAATTTTAGTTGTACACATTGATTAGCCCTAAGTATTCATTACAGCTTTTTAATAAAATATATGAAAAAAATTATAGTCGATTCATCACTACTTAATATAGTTCAAAGACATAAGCAGCAATGGAAACCTGTACTAATCTTGTGTTTCGATTAAGTTAGGTTTCAAACAGTTAGCTCTTTTTGAGTTTACTATATAAGATCTTACTATGATATAGGTTTAGGTTAATCATCTTATTTTTATGAAGATAATTAAAAAAAGATTATCTTTAACATGTTTTGTAAAATTTTACAATTTAGTACAATAGCCAGCGAGGTCCTAAGTTCATCTCAATAAAACAGAGACATGTTTTATCGTTTTCTGTTCATTTCATTTCATAAATATTTCAACTATCAAGTAGGATGTCTAATTATTTTCATAGATTGTTTGTTTATACAGCACAATAGTTATTTTGGTTTAGTATTTTTTTAACAGAGCTGCATCACATAAAGTGCGGAAATTTGAACGGTATAAAAAAGCGTATTTTACAGTAAGCATACGTTCAAATTAAAATTAAAATATATTTATTTAAGATATTTCATTACAAGCATGGCCCCGCCGAGTTTAAAAGTTTTTTTGGCGGGGACCAATAAATTCAAAAAATGACAAACAAAGTTTACAGATTTGTTTCCTTAAGTTTTTTTTAATGCAAAAAAATATGAAATTAGTTCTAAGGTGGTTTGTGGCAGGCACTTATTTGTAACAAGAGTATTTTGGCAGCAAGACTTAACATACATATAAAATCATTTTACTAATTAAGTACCAAGAACCGGATATTGGTTTAGGTTGTTATTCCAACTCCCAATATGATACATTTGTAAATATTTGTGTGCTTATTGATTAGACAAAATAACCTTTGCATCTCTTCGTATATTGTCCTATGAATATATATGTTCCTCTACATATTCTCTCCATCCATGCCATTACTCGTTTTTGTACAAATTTAATTTCCATACATATCATATTTGTTTTATTCGTTTTATAAACCTTTCGTTTACTATACGTACTACCGAGAATATGTAGATGAAGCCTTCTGGAAATGCACTAGATAAATCAATTCGTTCATATCAAACAATATCTATTTACAAAATATTATTTTTTACTTCTGTGCTATTTTAACTTTTACTATTTTAAATTACGTTAATAGAAATGGGTTTCATTATTACAGTAGTTTATAAAGCTTAAACACATAGAACAATTTAATTTTTTGTTCTTCTTGGTTAATTTATATAAGTAAAACAAACATTAGTGTGATTAACAATGCGATTAGGAGTTTTTATGAAATTATTTTTAAGAGTGTGTATTTTTTTACTGACAACTTAGCCACAGAATATTCCTGTCTACCAATTAAAACACGAGTATGTATTTTCCACAAAAACAATAATAGGAAGAATGTAAAACTGTATGAACTTTATAAAGTTCCCATATCATTGACCTTCAGCTTCAGCCACGCCCCACATGGCTGCCAAAAAACAACTAATCCTTATAATATTTAAAGACTTTAGGCTACAGAGGATCCCACATACGTCCGCATAGTAAAAAATTAAAACTACAAAAAGAGTAGGATTTAATTTTAATGTTTTAGCGTGGGAAATCTTTCATTTACACGTTGTGCAGAAGTGAAAGTGTCAAAAAATTGTTTCTTGTAACGTATTATATTTAATTAATGAAAATCTGTTTCCAAATACAATACCTAGTTTTTTTCCTGAATGTTTGCTAAAACATATTTAAATTAATTTAGTAAAAATATCCGTATCAGAATTTACAATTTTAAAAAGAAATAAAAACATTTTTGCTTGGCCATTTTTTCTAACACAATAAAATAACATGTACATTAAAAATACATCAAATGTAATGTTCTAATCAATACATTTTCTTTTCATTCAAATAGAGTTAAAAAAAATATATATATTTAATTTTACTGCTATCTTTGGCATTGAAAAACTTTTTGTAATATAAAAATGTCCGTGTTATCACATTGTTGGTTTTGCATGTTTTAAAATGCAGTCAAAATATTTAACAAAAAACTAAATTGTATTTACTAAAACATGTAATTTTCTCAATATCGAATTAAATAAGACACATTATTTTACTAACTGAAAGGAGAATTTTGCCAATCACTTTGAAACTCATCAAGGAGTGAAATGGTCACAAAACTGCGCACTTAAGACAGCCCCAGAAAACAAATACGGCTAAAACTGTAGTAAAATGTGCTTAATATTACCTATATTCAACAAAAGTTTTATCGATGAAAAATGTCTATTAGGAACGAAATTGGTACAAATATATATATTTAACAGCTGCATTACTTACTCAAACGAGATATAATCACTTTAAAACTCATCGAGAACATCGATCACTTAAACATTTCTAAACACTGTGAAAAACTGAAACAAAAACAGCTAAAAATATATAAAATGTCATTTTTCCATCGCAACGTTTTTCACTTGTTAAGACTGTTTCACTAGAAGCGCCCCATCGCACTGAATTGTACGTTGTTGCGTCCATCCATGCGCGCCCCGCCGCACAGACTAGCGTATCTTCCCACTTCCCGCCAACCCGCCAACCCCAGCGTTCCTACCGTCCGGCGCGTCATCCCTTCCCGCACATTCCCAGAATGGCTACAGTAACACGGCCCACTACATTGGACTATGGGATTATAAGGATTTATTAACCGCACCCTTGTGAATGCAAACGTGTAAACTCGAGTTTTGTTTGTGGTTAGAATTTGCTTGTGAGTTTACGTTAGTGTATTTAAGATAAGTATAATTTTATACCCATTTGTAAAATGACGGACGTAAGTTTCTTGTCATTCAATCAGTTACAGAACCATATAGTTTTGGTAAATATTTGGAAAAGTATTCTCAGGCGATTAATGTTCTTGTGATAAACAAACTGAACGTCTAAGGCTCGCTACAGTTATTTATTCATAAATTTCCCTAGAGGCAGAAAGAATATAATTTCTACGTTAGAATTTTTTTAAATATATTTTGCCGTCATTTAATCACCCACAGACATGTATTTGATACAAATTGAACATAAAGTGTAGTATAACTAAGTATAGAAAAAAGTTTCATTCTTTAACAATGTAATTAAATCTTTTTACAAATTCGAAAGATTCGTCAGCACAACAAGTAGTTGTTTGCCTTTGTAACTGATGAAAAAGGACAATTTTACAATTTGATGCAAAAATGTGACCTATTTACGTGCCAATAAGTTACTCTTATTTGATTTAACAACGTTTGTAAAAGCTGTTCCACTTTAAATAAAACTACGTGACTCAATAGTTAGATCTCTGATGTAAAACGTAATTTCACTAATACCGTAATTCATTTTCAAAAACTCATGCAATTTGACTTTTAGCTAAAAAAAAAAATAAAGTTTAGCTGTATATTAGTTGTTAACTGTCTTCTTCAAATGTTTAAGTTATTAGAGTAGCTAATTTCATTATTTTAAGTATTAAATGGATTGCGTTAATTGGTTGTATACCTTTTGACACACTGTATCATGAAAAAGGACGTATCACCGACCAATATTTAGCAGTTAGTTAACCAAAAACTCCATCAACGGTTTTATAACGTTTCAAAAATAAAAAAATAAAACCAACATCAGATGGCATACATTTTGCCACTTTCTATCAGAAGTTAAAGAGGGAGTTCATCTTCGTTTCACAGTCACATGTGTAAAGTTTATGGCACCATATGTCAAGCTGTAGAAGAAACACTCTAAAATAAGTATTTCTTTCTGATCGTGAATTTGTTTTGCTACGTATTAAATCACGTTTTATGTTTCTCGATGCTACAAGTTACATTTCAAAGACATATTAAATACACATATATGAATTCGCGCGAACTATGGTGTGTAAGACAGTATTGTATTAAATATTAGTAAAAATAATACAATAACGTAGATAAATGTATTTTTTCTAACACCCACATTATTTTTCATGCCATTTGACTTGCAAGATTTGAGAGGAACGCAACATAGTATATATGGAAAATACTTGAATTAATTCATGTATGTCTCTGTTAGCGAATATAATCTATTAATTATGTACTCATATTTTAAAGTGTAAGGCAATACAACGAAGAGAAAGACTTTGAATATTATCACTGGGCCCCTTTTTATACAAAAATCTTACTACTATATCGTAGTAAAAATCAATTTAAAAGATTATAAGGTTTAATTAATTGTTTGGGCGTAATGTGGTCGGATCAAAATAATTAACTATTGTGATATTTCGCAAAATGTTTACTTGTTTAGACAGCTCTGGTTAACAAATACCACGCCATCACTATACTGTATACAAGAAAATATTGAGAATACTCATCATCGTTATTGTTTTTAGTTATATGTGATTTTTAAAGTGATATTCAACTATCTCAAATAAGTTTCAATTATTTTGGTTATTAAGTTTTGATTTCATTTATGTTTAAGTTATACAAGTATTGTGGTGTAAATGTCTATAAAACAAATTTTATTTTAATCAAATCAGTGTTCCTAGAAGTCTGTAAGTGATTAACATTACGGAGTCTGGCTTTTCCATTAAAATTCCTTTACTGTCCCTGATCGATAATTGAAATAGTGGGAGGGCATTAGGAGATACTTGACTATTGATGCAAAAAACCTACGCCAATGCATTACTAAACAATCACGTATTAATCATGTATTTTTTATCTGACAAAAAACCTCAAAAGAAAATAAATAATTTATACTGTTTAATTGGTATGTCTAAAAACTTAAAATAGTTTATACAATTCATTGTGTGTATTTTTTATGGTTATTACTCGTATACATATATTATTCACGATTATTAGTATCATATTAGTATCATAAATTCGTACATACAAATTAAGTTTAGTGACCATAAAAAGCGGGAAATTTCCTAGTTCTTGTTATATTGGCTATAATCATGTTATTACACACATTTTCATATGTAAAAAAGACTACAATTGAAACTATGGTTTTGGCCGAACATAAAAGAACCAATGATTAAGAAGGTGTTAATAGGAACGAACATCACAAATGTTTAACTATACGTAATTAAACACTATTAATTGATACTTAACCGCCGATTATTACTTTTTTAAGGAGCATAATGTGTAAAGTGAAACTGTAACAATATTTGAATGTCACTGTAAAGCAAGAGTGCTTAGTACGAACCGTGTGTGTTTAACCATGCTGATGATATCCAGTAAAACAGAGCACTTAGTTCTTTCTTCTTTTTACACTCAAATCCTCTGTGATCACATTTATGTTCTTTTGCCGTTTTATTACTTAGTTATAAATGTAGTAATTAATTATAAGGTTAGATGGTTGTAAAAGTAGTATCAAACTGTTACTAGTAATACATATTTTTTTTATTTATTACTAGGCAAGCACGTTTCTCGAAAACATTTTTCCTCAACTCGTGTGCATCGCAGGGAAAATCCACACGTACACGTGTTAGAAAGATATTTTTCTGTAGATGTGCAGAATCCCTTTATAAATAGGTATAAATAGGCCCAAAAAAAGCACAAAAATGAATTTCAAATTTTAAAAATTACATGGGCATTATGGGTTGCCATGCTGGTGACGATATAACAAAATATAAACAGAAAATGAAAACAAATGGAATAAACTCCAATCACATGTTTTATATACAGATCAGCATATCGAGAAGTCTGTGCATTACATATTTTTGGTCGAATTTACGACCATTGGAGGACCTCTTGTTGTAATTAATGCATCCTAGTTAAAACTTGTATTTCAAATATATTGTTTTATAATCATGGTACAATAATATGGACCAGCTTTCTCATATAAAAATCACATGGTAAACTAAAATATGTTATTGTTATAAACTATTTCGTGGTTCTATGTTTGAATATTAACAAAAATCTTGTGTAACATTTGCACATTAACTCGTAATCTTTTCGTAACCTCTATTCCCTACTTAAGTATGGACTTTCAATATTATACATTATACAATCATAAAAACCTTTATCCTATAGTGTTGAAACCTTCTAAAACATAATTTTATCTTTCCACTTGTTTAACATTATTATAAATAATTTCAAAGTCCAGTGTACACAAAGCGTGCATGATACAATTTTAACTTTTTCAAATATTTTCAAATACTTCTCTACTGTAATCGCTAAAACCAACTTAGAAATAAAATTTACAGCTGTATTATAAACTTATACATACGTCTATTTGGAAGCTTAATGCTGTTTATATTTCGTTATAACTTGCTAACATTCCAATATGATAGTTGATCGTTTCAAAGGTATTACAGAGCTTTAGTTCGACTGAGGAGGTTGGAGAGAAGTGTTCTAGCTAAATTTAAGCTTACCTTGTAACGTGTCAGCCTTTGATTTATGTCCTGACATATTTGAATCAATATTTTACCTTATCTTTTTCAAACACCTTCCGTGTTCTATTTCGTATTTGGCAAAGTTTGACTTAACAAAGAAGTGAATTAAAATTTTAGTAGATTGTTTTCTAATGAAAATCTAATTTTTTAATGCAACTTCATTAGGTGTCGATCTAGGGGCAGGCAACCCATCTGTTTTGACCAGCTGCAGTTCCTTTACTGGAAGATAAAACAAAGTTGAATATTCTTCTCGTATACTTACCTACATTTTTGAACTTCGACCTTAATTTTAATTATTTTTACATTCTTCCCCTATACATTGTATATGGAGAGAGTATTGTTTTCATCAAAATTTTCGAGTTTGAATTTTGAGCAGACATGTCCGTTTTAGGACCCTCTGGACCCAAAAATATGGGTATCAAAGTGATATCTGCGTGTGTGTTTCAAAGTATGTGTGGATGTGTACAGAGCTACAGACTACAAATATAGTCCGATTTTGATTAAGTTTGTAATTACTTAATTTACTTGTAATTATGTACTTATCTATGGTATCTTCAGTCATTTTTTATTATTATTTTTAACGGTGATTTCCCCATAACAACCGATAAAATAATGAAAAATCTGATTTCTCAAAAAAAAAAAAATTCCCGAACGATTTTGATAAAGATTTAGTATGTTTAGCCCTTTAAATTCAAAACAAAATAGTAGAACTCCCATTCCTGTAAAAATAACTGTCCAAAAGTTATTGTAAATTGTGTTATTTTCCCATTAAAAACCATTAAATAAGAGAAAATCGCATTTTCAAAAAAGCCGTTTTGATTAAAATTAGTAGTCTATTCGATGTCCTTATAATTCTTAACATCATAGTGCAACCCCCCACTGCTGTAAAAATTAAGGTACAAAATTTATTGTAACTTACGTTGTTTTCCCATAAAACCCACAAAAAAACGGAAAATGGATTTTTGTTTACCGATTCTGATTTAAATTTGTCTGTTATGGCTCTTATAGTTCTAAGCAAAATAGTGCAACCCCCATTCATGTAAAAAAATACGATTCAAAGTTTAATGCAACTTTCGTCATTTTACCTACGGTATTAAATATCATAGTTATAGTTACTCTCGTCACTTACTCATTAAGATTGCTGGCAAGCTAATGGGAGAAAGTTTGTGTCAGATTTATGATATAGTTTATTTTGTATTTCACGGGTGTATATACTGTCTAATACATTTTATATTTCCAATATGGTGTTCTTTCAATATTGCCTGGTTTCAAAATGTATTTGTAGGAAATAAAAAGTATTTAAGAACAGCACATCTGTGGAACAATTAAAATAGTTAATTTTTTTTTTCTAAAACCCTGGAAATTCATATATGAAGTAGAGCTAATTTATAACAACAAATTATAAAACTTAGTTAAATAATACGATTGTCATAATTATCTACAAATTTAAGCTTTTAAGCTGCTTAGTTTAAATGTAGCTGGAAATTTCACACTAACCTTTCCTGTATTGTATTTTTATAGTGACTGAAATAGTTAGCATTATTTTCCACAAAAAACGTTTCAATTTTTTGTTTTATTGCAAAACCCCCTTAAATCGCGAAGCTGGTATGAATACAAAGAAACATGTGTGAATGGTTCATAGAAAAGGAGAATGTATGAAATATTTACATTATTCCTTATCCTGAAATATACATAATGTCGTTTCATCCTATGCAAAGGTTGGACTGAGCAAAGATGATATTTTAGACGGAGCGCCAGAGCCGGGTTTTTGTACTGCGAGAAAATATGGTCTTGTCACCGTGAGCCTTCTATCTGTCCTCTAATGGAAATATAATGGAGTGCTTTTTGTAACATAAGGGATAATGTGGGCAAATTTTGTAATATGCTTGTATACCTTCGTTTTTACTCTGGCTTGCTAATAATGCATTCGTGTATGCCTATTAGTTTGCGTTGTAATTATATCTTATGTTTTAAAATATTAACTACCATTAAAGCCTTTTCACATTTTTAAAAACTTTAGTTAATTGTGCTGAAGCACATAAGTAAATACTATTTTGGTGTGATTTCTCTGCCAGGATATTTTAAAACTAATTAAAACATTATTAATACTTGTAATTATGACGATACAACTGTTTGAATTACTTTAATTCAAATTCAAATAAATTCAAATATATTTATTATGGAAATTACAACAGCTTGGCCTCGCCAAGTTTAAAAAACTTGTCGGTGAGGTCCAATTGATACAATATAAGGCGAACAAACAAATAGTTTACATTTTTTTCTTTTTCTTTTTTTGAACAAAGTTTTCTTGATATACTATATTTCTACGGCGGTTTGTGGCAGGTACTTTAACTTCAAACAAAGTAGTTGGCAGCACACTAAAAAATCTAAAATGTAGTGACATAAATATTGCTTTATAATCTACGGAATTCTTTTTGGATTGCTCATATTTGGTCCTCTTTGTTTTTCATGGTTCGTAGACCATGTTTGAACTGTTTGTTTGTATGCACAGCAGACTGGCAGTGCCGGCCGAGCTGAGCTGACTGAAAAAAAAGAAGAAGAACAAAAAACCTGAAACTTTAGTCGTTTCGTTTGACCGAACGAACATAACCTCTCACTCATGTACCCCATATTTCTCAAAGCCCTTCCTAGGTAAAAATAATACCTCTTAAACATGTGTCAATACTTTTTCATGGCCATCTCCATGGGCAAGAAACTGTAAATGGTCTTGATATGATTGATTACATAGAGACCAAGATAAAGTACGAAACTGAGTTTAAAACTTCCAAATGAGCATCAATGTGAGACGTAGATTTCAGATATGTATGAAGCTGTGACAGTGTCTTAATTGTGAATAATCATACGTAAGCTGGGCAAGTCTCGCATGAATAATGTTGCCTTGGCAACACTTGTTGTGACGTAACACGCGTTCGTCTCACGGGACAATCTTAACAATGGCCAACTCTCAGTTACGTGGGATTTATACCACATCTTACACTGTGTCTCAATGGCCTAGTCTTTACACCATATTTAACATTACTGTCCATTATTGAGCGGAGTAAGTGAAGCGAGTGAAGCTCTTATACTACACTCTCACTTTTTTTTTACAAATACTCCTCGTGAACGGCTAAAGCAATCAGCACGGAATTTAGCACGGACATAGAAACCAACTATAAGGAGGTATAAATCTGAAATGGTAAAAATCGGACAACAGGGTGTTTCCCTACTCGAAAACACTTTTCAAAATTAGTCTATGGTAGCACATTACTAAATATGATTTGTTTAATATGCTTGCTCCTCTCAATATTGCAAGCAGACATCTGTATTGTACACCTAGTAATCCTATCCCAGTTATATGGACTTTAACACCGTATATACTATATCAGTTTAATGGGTCTTGCACTACATGTTTACACTCACTGTTGGATACAGGATGACTGACACAAGACATGAACATTTGGGTAAGTATTTTTCGATTGGTTCATTTATTGCATAGGTCTAAATACACCTTGTGATTGGTTAAACCATTAAAGTGTATTAACAAATTAAAAGTTTCATGAAAATGTAGGCAGTCACTGAAATTCTAAACGGAAATTTTCAATTTTAACAGTGAAATTTTAAATGCTAGAAAGCTTTAGAATCTTAAGTTTATCAGTAACCAAAGCATATTTTATACTTCGCACGTGTATTTACTTGTGACGTCATGCTCAGTGTTGCCATGGAGACCAAGTTTACACAGAACTTGCCACGGTTGAGTGTAGTCTTTCGTACATAAGTCATTGGTAATACCTGTGGGTTAATGTAGAGTGGTAACGTAACTTACTACATATTCATGTTGTATAGGGTGTCCCAGGAAGAGGCTGTTTTTTATTGATATACCAGACGCATTTACCACTATGAGTTGCTACATTGACTATACACAGAAAAGACTTCCCATTACAGTATGTAAACATTTGAAGCCAAGAAAATAGTGTATCCATATATAAATCCCAAAGTACCCATGCACTTTTGAGAAAACTACAAGTCATACCACCATAAACCATATACATAAAATGTTCGTCATGACGAGAAACCTTGCGCAAAACTCCATTATTTTATAAATTGCTCTTTAAGGTCGTAATTCCTTTCTAAAGAGAACTTTCCATATACCTAATGTTAATACCTCAGCTGTACTTATTTGTATGTTATTCTTGCTATTTATTACCTTATTAAAATCAGGTGTGATTATTTGTTTGTACAACATTACTGTATTCTGTTTGGTTTATTTCAGCTTAACATAACCAATCAATAGTTTTATTAATACTTGTGAAGTCAAACGGGGTGAGCCCGTGGGTGACAGCAAGTTGGGATAACTATTAATCAAAATCAATGCAGTATCATTACAAACAGCTGATTGATTTATCACTTGACACAGAATAGTGGCATTAGTTGGTAGACAATCTCAAGGGATTGCACCACGTTTTTTTTTTTTTTTGCTTCAAAGTTTTACTCTACATGGGAAGTAATTTATTTATTTATTTATTCATACCAACGGTCAAACCAATACATAAATATGACAAAAACTTTATAGACTTTAAAGTCATGTAGAGTATGTAGTATTAAGTAGTCATTATTACGTGTATAGTCAATGGTTGCTACAAACTTGAAACTCCACAGCAGCAAGATACACTTATTTTTAATCCACCTTCAAGTCCCACTTGATTTCAACCTATCAACAATATTACAATAAAATATATAAAAAAAAAATGGCTGAAGTTCAAAATAGTGTTGCGTTTTAAGTCATTTGGAAACCACTAAACATTTATTCTAGATTCTTTTCAAGTATACTTGAATTGACGAAAATTAAGTAGTTGACATTGGATTTACCACCACCCAATCAAATAAATTAAATCCATTCAAATCTCTCCATTGAGCCTGATAACAATATATAGCTTTGTACACATTTTTTACCACTTTATTTCTTAATTTTGTTTTTATTTTATGCATCACCATGATGTTCTGATAAATAAGAATCAAATGAGACGCAAAAATTAGATGCATTTTTGTTGTACATATGTGTTTATTATTACCGCAGAGTTTCAAACTTGTGTGTGTTTAATGCGTCTGGTATATTAACTAAAAATAGCAACCCTCTAGTGGGACACCCTGTATAAAGATTATATTACTGTTTTTTGACGCTACAGGAACGACAATTCTACCATAAAATACTGAAATATGCAAAGATCAACCTGAATATTTGCAAGGTAGGTCGCTACCAATGAAGGAAAATGCAATATGAATATACAATTGACTCACGTAAACTACTGGAAGTTGCTGACTACAATTTGGATGTTTGATTTTGAGTAACGTTAACATACATAGTTGTATTACCTTTGAGTCTATTACCTTTTTTGCAATGACATTGAATTAAAACAATTGAATCTGTGTTGTAATGCGTTGAGTATTTTAAAATTTAAAAGTATATAATACTATTTCAAGATAAATTTGTGCTTAAAACGTACAGTTTTTAAGTTTTGCTTTTCACTTTCCATGAAACTTTGCCTGTCATGTTCAGTTTCAGTTAATCAATAAGAATAACAGCTGTAGGTACTCTGTGGTAGCGATTGTTCAGACGTCTTACAACAATGGACCCTTTGTTGTTGGGACGAAGATAAATGTATTGTATTGGCACACGTAAGTATTTGCAATAAAATACAAGTGTCATTGTGTTTTCATGATTTTACTTGCTCTTAAGTAAAGTATTGTACTCATGAATGACGTTAGCATTAATAAGCCTGGTCAATTGTTTAATTTTACTTGTACAGCTTATTTAAACCGTTTCAGTTGTTTAAGGGTTGTGCGTACTGTACGGCTAGATCATAATTTAAGGTGGTAATACAAAAACTGAAATTAAATATTTAATGGTCATTATTATTTTCATAAATCAGCAGCAAGATGTTTTTATTTCCTTTTTTGTATGAGAAAAGTTAGTTGAGGAAAACGTGGACTTGGTTAATGCGTATCAAATGTTGTATGATAAAACAATCACCTATTCCAATTAGAAACAACTTAAAGATTAATCATTATACGGATGAATTTGGTATATTTTCAAAATAATTTTGTCTCACAATTATCAGTATTTATAGTTATCCCTTCTCAAGTATTTAATTTTACAAACTTATACACAGAATTATATGTTTATCTGAATAAAATTGTATATATTTTCCGAATACAACATGAAACATTGTTCAAATCGAAAGTAACGAGAATACAAGTATTGTAGCGGAGAGGGCAGATGTTTTGGGCTTGAGGAATAGCACTACTTCTTGTTTCAGTACTCTTCTTCATAGATTTTGGTTTATTCTTATTACACGGAGTTTACCAATAATGTTGTCTGATATTTTAAGCAACAAGAATATGTTTTTGGGATACTACTAATCAAATAGTTAATGATCTATATGGTCGAATCCCAGTGTTTTGTTTCGTGTTTTTGCTTTACCATTAAATTGAGTTTTTACGTGCTTTAGTAAAGTAACGGTCCAAATCCCGGTCTTTTTAATACCTAAAATTGGTTTTTGTGTCAGTGGGATTCACAATCAGTCTCGTTTGATTCTAACGAGTGACATCCAGATGTGAAGTCGAGCACTGTAACTACAGTACTCGGCTAACCAGTCTTCGCAATTGATTAATCGGTAATAACCTTAAACACTCACATTGATTAATTAACAATTAATATTAAAAGTGACATGACAGGTTAAACTTTATATGTGAGATAAGACCAATCTAAAACCTATGATGATTAACAGATTAACGACTAAGTTCTGTAGTATTCACAGTATTTCGCATAGAGATGAGAATAAAAAATAAAGAGAATTACTTTACCTAAATTTTGTGTAACCTGAAACCATGATGGAGCCATAGTGAAACTACACTACATACAGATATACGATATACAAGTACACGGGTCCAATCCATTGTATTGGTTGAGGATGATGTAGTTTTGATTTATAAATACTGGAGAAAAATTGCAGTAACAATAATGGCATTCCTGAGTACATGCTGTCTTTTCATTTTTCAACTAAACTTCTCATTTAAAATTAAGACAACCATACAAACAAAAATTTTAAATTGTATAAAAGTAAAAGATAGATTTTTACAAGCCTAACTAGGCTAAAAATTGACGCATTATCCAGCTAAATTATCTACTATATAATAAGTGACTACTGTGAGTACTAAAATAATCTATATAATTATGTTTTTTAATTGTTAAAATTTTTTTTCAGAACACGTAAAATGTTAAAACATTAACTGAAATTTGTATTAATAAATTACGAGTATTTGTGACTCTCCATTTACCATTTATCTGCAGTACAATGCAATAAACCATCGTTTGACAACACAATTACTATTACTGGCCAAGGTTCTATCTTTACTTATCTTAAGCTTTTATAGTACTCGTCCTGTCTTAATACACATATAAATGAAAAACTATATACAGACTTCATAACCTTTTAGAACTACATTGTAATAATGTAAAGGATCAAATAAAACTGTCAGAGAAACTAATTATTTTAATTGTTTTGTACATAGTGACAAAATCAAATGCTTTAATTAAAATTCTCAATCACAATATATTAGTAATAAATGAGTACTTATGTTTGCTGCGAAGAGAGTAGTAGAAAGTATTTTGGGAAAGCGTATAACACATGATAATATTGATATGTAAATGAGACTATGTATTGAAGTAAAAACAACGAGCATATACTTACAAAACTTAATTTTCAAGTAACTTATTCAGAGATGTACCATAAAGCCTTATTTGAACCTAGAGGAGCATAAAATAGTTTAACAATCAAAAATAATTTTGTGCTAATCCACTAAAAAATGTTTCCACAATAATGAAATTTGGTCCTAACGCATATTCCAAACTAAACAAACAGTAAACAAGACGTAAAATTGTAATATGAGGTGACTTTCGTGAAGTGTGACTTAAAATGTACGATTTTATAGATCTCACACCAGGGTTCCACCACTTGGTGGTCATTTCTCTAAATATTTTACCGCAATAATTTTACAATCAATGATTACCCCACATTTTTCACACATTAACCGATTTCCGTAGGTACTTTTGCAGACAGTTTAACATCCCCATGACGTTGCATCTAGTTTACATTCGCAGTCAAAATAATGCAGACATCGCTGCGTTCATTTTACACCAGTGACAGTGACGATGACACTAAATCACATTTTACTCTCACTGTCCACTGTTGAGGACATTACAACTTTCATTTGACACATAACTCTGTGATGTGGACGCTAAATCATAGTGCACACTCGCATCACAGTAGCGCAAACATTACACCACATTTACTTTACACTCAATGTTTCGTTGACGTAAATTGCACTCCACTTTTGTCTATTATGACGTTGATTTTACAGCATATTTACACTCACTGTAACTTGGGTATAACTTAAGTTAGTCTAATCATAATGCACTAGCCAATATCATTAGAAGTTATTAAGATTGTTTGGGTACAATGTTTTAAAAGTAAAATACATAGTTTTTGTAAGATTGTATGTTATTGGTGAAGTAACATATTCCATACTCACCTCTGACAATTAAAAACAATATTGCTTTATATAAATAAAATTTAACTTTACCTATAACAATGGTATATTTAATTTTCAAAAATGTAATACCAGACTTGGTTGTGCTTTTTGAATTTTGATTGATTTATGTTTAATTTTATTATCATACAAGTCTCATATTGCTATGTGAAATTTTTAAATTTAGTAAAGTATTTCATACACATTCCCGACCAGAAACCAATAACCTTTTTAATATACAGCAATAAAATAATTTGATGTTCTGTAATTCTTTCTTAATTAATCACATAGACGTAATCAAGTCATGTATTAGTTGTTGATTGTTAGTTTTTTTTACAGCTTTTTTTTTCTTCAGGTGAAATATTCTTATCATATTCTAGCCTCTGCTGCTCATTACTACTCGATCAATGAGCTTTTGCTATGATTTAAATTTGCTTAGCATTAGAGTTTTGTAAAGTAATATTTCTATAAAATAGTTTGCACATTTGTGCTAAATAATTATACTACTGTATAAATATACACTTCTCATGTACTTACAGATTCTGTATTTCTAAGTAAAAGACCCTTATACTGTTTCAGAATGTGGTGAGAAAGGTTTCCATCAAGTTCGACAGATGATATACGTGTGACGTCAGGTCAGGGGTCGAGATGAGCTGTCACATCAGAGATAACTGATGAGACTGTCAACCGACATGACAGCGACATAATGTGGCACATCTCTTCAATTGTACTCCTTGAAGACATATATATACAATGTTTGATCATTTAATACTTTATTAACTAGCCGAGGGTGTGAAAATGACTTTACAAAAGTGTTAAACGTATGGAATTTAATGAATTTGAATTCATTTTCTTCTGTTAGAATAATATCCACACTTCTTTATGGACTATTGTAGAAATAGGTGCACTGTATCAGCGTTGCATGTCAATGTTGTAGTACGGGGTTGTTGATATAGAAATGCCCTAAGGAAGTGGCAGAATATTGTCCCAAATACTATTACTGTCCTATGACGCTAGGTTCTAGCCTGGGGTATTTTTCAGGTTTCTAGACCTAGAGGTTGCGGCATTATAACTTCGATGAAATCCATTGGTGTTTTGGCAGGATTTGAACCTGGGAACTCAAGGACTGAAGTCTCGCGCTCCCCGTTAAAACTAGTTAAACGTTAGGCGGTTAATTAAATGAAGGTTTTTTTAGTTAAAACAAAATGGATAAAGTAAGCGTATGAAATTCATTGATTGGACAATATTGTAATGTAATGACTTTATGTTAAAGCTAGCAGAGTTAGTTATTTATAGTGATTAATAACTTCCAATTCTTCAAATTTGAAGGTCACTGGTTTTTTAATTTGTGAAAGAAATTTGTTTTGTATAATTTTCTCTGCATGATTATTTATTGAAATTATATTATACTGTACAGGTTCTGTTTTAATATACTTCTTTATTAAATCTACATAATATGTATAACTTAATAAAGGAAACTGACTTTATGCAAGAAATCCACGGTAGTAATAACTATACTTTTTTATTAACTTGGATTCCACGAAATGACTTGAATCGTGAAGATATATAATTAGTAATGATAAATTAAATAAAGCTCGGCTATATCAAAGCATAGATTTATTTGTGCCTTATCCTGCATTTAATGTAGTTTAATAATAATTCATTACAACATATTAAATTAAACATTTAAGTCTAAAATATTATAGACAGAATTGTATTGAGCACCTTGAAACAGATTAAATAAAAATATATTCTTGCTTATTTTAATTACCATACAATTTTGTATGAACAATTTTTTTCATAATGCCACCACATTTTAGTATCATTGAAACACACATGAAACACTATATATATGATGGTAAAATATTAGCACAAAAGGTAGGTAAAAAGGAAAGGGTAAGTTGCTTGATACTTTAAGGAAAGCAGATGTATTTGTAGTGATATATCACATCGCACTGCAGTACCGCTATACAGGATGTCTCAGAAACGTGTTGATAAATTAAGGTTTACAATCTCATAATACTTTCTACAACACACTCAAATAACAACCATCATAATAGGTATAGTAATATAAACTAATAAAGAGTTGGATTTCATTCGTCTTTTTATCCATACAGGCACAACGAGAAGGAATATTAATTCAGTATGTAATATCACAATAGCAAACAGACTGAAGAACAAAAGATGTTCTAGCCATCCTCCTATCTCAAATTCTCTACCATTCTCTGTTCCAATATTTATTCGTACAGTGGTTCCCTTTTCCATTCATTTTAGGTTTCTATTTGTTTGATAAATCCCTATGTTTCAGCTTCATATTCAGGAATATATAGATATATATTTTTTGTACGAATATGTTCTCCTAGATTTATTGGTGTCACTAGCTGGTCTTGATTAAACCAAATTAAATTACCATTTTAGCCGAATCTCATTGTAGAAAATACATTGATGCCATGTTTTCTTTTCATATAAAGTTATTTTTTATTCAACTTGTTATTTATAGGGTACAACAAAATTAATTTTGCCATTTTGGTAATTGTGAATCTAAAATTTAAAATCCTATTTGTTGTGTATTTATTGGGACAGATGAATCATAATGTAAATTTGAGGACCTAAAGATTTGTTTGGATCACATATTAACATATTATGGTCAAGGGGCTATACAAAATGGCTCAGAATAGGTTACATAAGAGGATTAATAAAATTCATGTACGATTTTTAATTGGAGATAAATAATATATAAATTAAACCCCTTGATATTCTTATTCTTCAGCAAGTAATCGTCCAAAGGTCCAAACGAAGAAAACCTCAAAAACTCGACAAGCTTTAAACGTTAAACATTGTCTTGGCAGTCTGCCGAATATGATGGTTCTGAGTTTAAACCACTTGTTCAACATGGGACAAGATATATGGCGTTTCTATTTTACACACCAAAGGGCTAGTAAATTTCAGCTGGAATGGCAAATGAAACCAACCGACGGATGAATTATATTTCCGTTTTTGCAGAAAGTTAAGGAAATGTGTTTTACTGCCTACTAAGATTTGTGTATTTCTAGACTTAAGAACGTTGAACGTATTTACTGTTTTTCGGGTAATTTGATTTTTGGATTTGATTCAAATTGTGTTCTTTAATTTTAACGTATTGTGTATTACAATACGTGTGCACGTCTAGAAGTACTGTTTTTTTTTTTTTTTTTTAAGGTAAGGATGTTTACACACATATCAACATAAAATAACATAAAAATGATTTAAAATCATAAAAACATTATTTTGTTACAAATATTATGGATCAACAACAATAATTTAAAAGGTACTTTGACTACTGCTTAATTTACTTTTGACGTATTTTCTTTTTACATTAAATTGTTTTATTTAAATTCAATCAAAACATTTAGATTTTGCCAGGATCACAGTTACTTACAACACTTTCACTTACGAATTCGGTTTCTCTTATTGGACGTGTAAAATGTAGCTTATTTGTAGCTCCTTCATTCAGTTTATTGGCTAACGTTTACAATGCAGATTTAGATAATAAATTGGATATTGTTTTCTAAATATTATTGTCCATTTTGAAATGGTAACCAAACAAAAGTGTTCTTGTAAGTAAACACTAATTAATGACATACTGTTTATATATAGACATACCTAAGTATTTGTAAAAACTTATGCTTAAGTGAGTAATTCAATTTATGAATAGTGTCTCAGCCGGCCACCAATGTACATCTATCTGTAGAATGACAAATGGAAGCCAGTCAACTTAGTCTGTCATATGTTACACCAGGATTATTACAAGTGATTACATCGTGTCTACATTGTGTTATCTGTAACTACTGCAGACCAACATCTGGGGCTGTATGTACTTAGACGACTCAAACTAGATTTATTATCGAGTCAGACATTTCATCCCTAACACATGAAACATTATATCGGGTTGAATCTATTTAAAAAATGTAAAAAAATGGGAAAGTTGTATGTGTATTTTCCCATTTCAAGATTATTTTTCCAGTTGTAAGTGTGGAAATTCCATTTTAAAATATGTTGTTCCATTGACTGTCAGATAATGAAGTAGACATCCCATTTATATAGATTAACCGTAGAATGTCTTATTCAATGATAACATAAATGAAAACACCACTCACATATACTCTGGAAGCGTGATATTTTATGTGACATAAAAGATGTTTTTACGTACAACAGATTATCCATCCAAGTTCGTTAAAAGGTAAGCGTATTAATATCAAAGTAAATTAGTAATTTAGGTGTTCTGTCGGCGACTCAATTTAAATATTTTATTCTAAAACTAGCTGCAGATTTATCATAGGAATTGAAAAAAATATGTTTATTACATAATCAAAGGTTTCAATTTTCATGCGGTATTTAAAATTAAAGTTTTAATACTTGTAACCGATTCATACTCGTATATCTTTTTCCTTTCCTTTAGCAACTATTTAACCCATGTACATCCAGAAGAAAATGCAGAGATTGAAACTCTTCCTCATAAAAGTAAACACCCTAGCAGCTCTCCTCGGCAAACATTCAGTCTTGTACAAACAGATGCATTTAATGTCTGACTGTTAGATAACCCCTTTTGATTATTTTTTCCTTCAATAACTATAAATTAATAGAATTAGATAAATATTTTTAGAATTAGAATTAATGTAAAATATTTTTAGCAACCTTGACGTATTAGGTCGTAAAACATATTGTTTATTCACTGTGTATCAGTTAGTTTTCTACTTTATGAGTATCACAGTGTATAATTAGTTTTATTTGTTATTTCCACTGATACTTTGATCAGAATCCTACTGAAATAGCAAACCTATATAATTACATGGAAATTAATGCTATTGCCTTTTGAGGTTATAAGGTCCTACAATTAATTTTTTGGGAAGGGGGTAAAAATAAAAGAGCTTCACGTTATGACTGAAAAACCTAAACATAAACGCCGGAATGATAAAATACTCATTCAAGTCATTTAAAGCTCTTAGATGTAGAAATAGAGCACTTACCATAAAACTTCCTAATACGTAATATACTACAATGTGTTATGCTTTAACGAAAGCTCGCAACACGATTTCATATTTTATATTTGTGTTAACTGATTTATGAAGCATCATAGTATATTTTATGCTTGAATAGAATACAATTGCCAACAAATTACTACTGTATTATTCATTTATTTAAAATACTCAACGAAGATTGCCTCCTAAAAGATTTGGAAACCCCTGTTTTCAATGTATTTCTTAAGGGAAATATGTTTTGTTTAGTTGTTTTTCACCATAAAGTTCTTGAATGTAGAAACAGAGCACATACTATAATGATTCCTTAAAACGTAAAATACCACCAGGTAAAAAGTTTTCAAACCATTTCAGTTTTTATATTTGTGTTTAATGATTTATAAAGCATCATGGTATATTTTATGCAAGAAAATCCGTTTTGTGATAGAAATTGCAGGATTTTTTAATGATAAGAAAAAACAACATCCAGTTTTTACATCAGAAACTTGACTCCATCTTTAACAAGGTTTCACTCATATTATATTCACCATTTACTGGTTACTTTATCGAGAGACAATCATTTCTTCTCTACAAACCTGACACACACGACAGTTTCACCATGCTCTACAAACTCAAGCAGTAAATCAAGCAGAGTGGTCCCTTATATAATACAATCCTTGTGTGCCACTCTCTGAGATTTATTTCCTCCTGCTTC
The DNA here is from genome assembly GCF_028750875.1 of Macrosteles quadrilineatus. Lineage (NCBI taxonomy): Eukaryota > Metazoa > Arthropoda > Insecta > Hemiptera > Cicadellidae > Macrosteles > Macrosteles quadrilineatus. Next base: position 144,305,904 of record NW_026542595.1, on the reverse strand, counting down.
GCCTACAAACTGCAGATAATCATATCTGGTTTCCACAACACACTAAAGGTTATGCTGTTATTTACCGTGGCATTTACGTTTATTCCCAGTGCCTAACGCAGTGGATCCTCTCAGCAAAGCCGGTTGTAAGATCAGAATATCCATGAAAATTAGGAATAGGGTTCGTAAAAAAAGGTAAAATCAGAGTCCATCTGGTACAAAGGTTTAGCTCGTTTACTGTACTTGGATTTTTGTTCTTTCCTTAATTTAACACATTTTTTTACAATCCGGTGGATAATATATTTACCTTACATGTATATGAATCAACTAAAGTCTGTTTGCATTATACCGTGAATTTGGATTTCACACTCCTCGAATACTAAATTGAAATATCAGAAGTTATTGAACAAAACTTGTGAGTTTCAGTCACAATGCAACATCTGGTATTTGTCTTATATTTCTTTGGTGTTCTGGTGGATTCCTATCGTTATCATTCTTACTTAGCCTTATTATTTACATTACTTGTGTGTTCTTTGAATTGAAATGTACAGTTTCTGTAGACCAACGTAAAGGTAATACTAAAAGGCAGTGTCTCAAACTATTCAAGTTTTCAATTGTGAATATGGAATATATTCACAATAGTTCCCGTGTGGCATAGTAAGCAGACACTCCATCAAAAGTCAAGTACGATTGTAATATTGTAAATCTTTACCTACCAACACATTAATATTTGATTGTAATCCAAGCAAAGTGGTAATCAAGACTTGAAGCTGAATGTTTTGGTATTGTAAACCGGCTCATGTACTCGACAGGTAACTTTTAAGTACAAGTAATCAACTTAATAAAGTCATTGTTTGTTTCGCCATATCTAGAATTAATAGGATATAAAACCAATATCACGCAATGCACAGACGAATGTTTTTAACAAGCAAAAATGGCATTCAATAAAGTGATCTAATTACTGATGAAATTCTTCTGAGTATATAGAATTCTATTTGTCGTAAAGAAACCTTTATAAAACCAAGACTTCAAATAACCAGATAATTGAATTGCTCTAAAACCTCCTGTGTAACACACTAAATCTCGTAACAGGTTTTATTGAATTCAGGAAATTAACAAAATGCTTTACAAAATTATAATTTTTGAGCTGCCTTACTTTTTCAAAAGGATAATATCCCGTTTTAATGGCCTGGACCCTCACAGTTAAGGAAAACAGATGTGTTTCATGTTAAAACGGCCCTTTCCCTTGTTCCACACAACTTAGTAAAGGTCCTTGTACAAACAAATATAAATTAAGATTAGAGTCTAAATAACATTGAATGCAGTACGGTGTACTGATACCAATGATATTTAGCTATTCGTAAAACCGATGGTTGATAAAGAATATTCTGTGTTTGTAGTATTCATTAAGATTAATTTATACGATAGTAACTAAATTAAGTCATTGGGGAAGAATTAGTAATTTAGTCTCAGCATATTGTCGTCATGTATCATATCCGAGCGTATATCACTGTAGCCTGATTGCTTGATAATTTACTCGTGCCTAAACGACGATAACATGTGTGTTACATTAAATCTCTATTTACAAATTAATGATTATTCATGCTTCCTCGTTCTCTTATCATTCAACTTGAATAAATTTATACATTTATGACGTAGTAAAATATGATTGGAAAAAAGTATGTTAATTTAATATAATAATTAATATGAAAAACAAATAACTTGTTAAAATCTTTGTTACTAGATTATATAAAAAACTTTAAGGGTTTTGGAGGTAAATCAAGATAAGAGAGACCCTGTATTGTATAATTGTGCAAGAGAAGGTCCTGCTTCCTGACAAACTAAATCACAGTCTAAATGTACATTTTACTGTAGCTTAAAATGTCTCACCACTTACGATAAAATTTTAGGCCTATTATTATTTATTGTAATTTTTTTAATATCACTGTGATCTATAATATTATAGCTATTTATTTTTAAATTAATAGCCAATTCCAGCCATTTAAAAATGAATTTCAAATTTTAAAAATTTACATGGGCCTAATGGGTTGCGATGCTGGTGACGAAATAACAAAATATATAAACAGAAAATAAAAACAAATGGAAGGAATTCCAATAACATGTTTTATATACAGCGCAGCGTGGGGTGAAAATCGAGAAGTCTGTACATTACATATTTTTGGTCGGATTTACGACCACTGGCCGAGTTAGTTTTAATTAATGTGTCCTAGTTGAAACCTCGTATTTCAAATGTATTATTTTATAATCGACATACAATAATATGGAAACTGTCTCATATAAAAATCACATAGTAAAGCTAAATTATGTTATTGTTATAAATTATTTCGTGATTCTATGTTTGAATGTTAACACAAATCTTGTGTAACATTTGCACATAACTCATAATCTTTTCGTAAACTCTATTCCCTACTTAAGTATTGACTTTCAATATTATACATTATACAATCATAAAAACCTTTATCGTATAGTGTTGAACACTTCTAAAAACATCCTTTTATCCTTCCACTTGTTTAACATTATTATAAATAGTTTCAAAATCCAGAATTCACAAAGCGTGTATGGTACACTTTTAACATTTTCAAATACTTATCTACTGTAATAGGTACAAACAACGTTGAGATATATTTACAGTTGTATTATAAACTTATACATACATCTATTTGAAAGCTTAATGCTGTCTATATTTCGTTATAACTTGCTAACATTCCAATATGATAGTTAATCGTTTCAAAGGTATTACAGAGTTTTAGTTCGATTGAGGAGGTTGGAGAGAAGTGTTCTAGCTAAATTTAAGCTTACCTTGTAACGTCAGCCTTTGATTTATGTCCTGACATATTTGAATCAATATTTTACCTTATCTCTTTCAAACACCTTCCGTGTTTTATTTTGTTTTTAGCAAAGTTTAACTTAACAAAGAAGTGGACTAAAATTTTAGTAGATTGTTTTCTAATGAAAATCTAATTTTTTAATGCAACTTCATTAGGTGTCGATCTAGGGGCAGGCAACCCATCTATTTTGACCAGCTGCAGTTCCTTTACTGAAAGATAAAACAAAGTTGAATATTCTTCTCGTATACTTACCTACATTTTTGAACTTCGACCTTAATTTTAATTATTTTTACATTCTTCCCCTATACATAGTATATGGAGAGAGTATTGTTTTGATCAAAATTTTCGAGTTTGAATTTTGAGCAGACATATCCGTTTTGGGACCTTCTGAACCCAAAAACGTGGGTATCAAAGTGATGTCTGCGTGTGTGTATCAAAGTATGTGTGGATGTGTACAGAGCTACAGACTACAAATATAGTCCGATTTTGATGAAGTTTGTAATTACTTAATTTACTTGTAATTATGTACTTATCTATGGTATCTTCAGTCATTTTTTTATTATTATTTTTAACGGTGATTTCCCCATAACAACCCATAAAATAATGAAAAATCTGATTTCTCAAAAAAAAAATTCCCGAACGATTTTGATAAAGATTTAGTATGTTTAGCCCTTTAAATTCAAAACAAAATAGTAGAACTCCCATTCCTGTAAAAATAACTGTCCAAAAGTTATTGTAAATTGTGTTATTTTCCCATTAAAAACCATTAAATAAGAGAAAATCGCATTTTCAAAAAAGCCGTTTTGATTAAAATTAGTAGTCTATTCGATGTCCTTATAATTCTTAACATCATAGTGCAACCCCCCACTGCTGTAAAAATCAAGGTACAAAATTTATTGTAACTTACGTTGTTTTCCCATAAAACCCACAAAAAAACGGAAAATGGATTTTTGTTTACCGATTCTGATTTAAATTTGTCTGTTATGGCTCTTATAGTTCTAAGCAAAATAGTGCAACCCCCATTCATGTAAAAAAATACGATTCAAAGTTTAATGCAACTTTCGTCATTTTACCTACGGTATTAAATATCATAGTTATAGTTACTCTCGTCACTTACTCATTAAGATTGCTGGCAAGCTAATGGGAGAAAGTTTGTGTCAGATTTATGATATAGTTTATTTTGTATTTCACGGGTGTATATACTGTCTAATACATTTTATATTTCCAATATGGTGTTCTTTCAATATTGCCTGGTTTCAAAATGTATTTGTAGGAAATAAAAAGTATTTAAGAACAGCACATCTGTGGAACAATTAAAATAGTTAATTTTTTTTTTCTAAAACCCTGGAAATTCATATATGAAGTAGAGCTAATTTATAACAGCAAATTATAAAACTTAGTTAAATAATACGATTGTCATAATTATCTACAAATTTAAGCTTTTAAGCTGCTTAGTTTAAATGTAGCTGGAAATTTCACACTAACCTTTCCTGTATTGTATTTTTATAGTGACTGAAATAGTTAGCATTATTTTCCACAAAAAACGTTTCAATTTTTTGTTTTATTGCAAAACCCCCTTAAATCGCGAAGCTGGTATGAATACAAAGAAACATGTGTGAATGGTTCATAGAAAAGGAGAATGTATGAAATATTTACATTATTCCTTATCCTGAAATATACATAATGTCGTTTCATCCTATGCAAAGGTTGGACTGAGCAAAGATGATATTTTAGACGGAGCGCCAGAGCCGGGTTTTTGTACTGCGAGAAAATATGGTCTTGTCACCGTGAGCCTTCTATCTGTCCTCTAATGGAAATATAATGGAGTGCTTTTTGTAACATAAGGGATAATGTGGGCAAATTTTGTAATATGCTTGTATAGGTACCTTCGTTTTTACTCTGGCTTGCTAATAATGCATTCGTGTATGCCTATTAGTTTGCGTTGTAATTATATCTTATGTTTTAAAATATTAACTACCATTAAAGCCTTTTCACATTTTTAAAAACTTTAGTTAATTGTGCTGAAGCACATAAGTAAATACTATTTTGGTGTGATTTCTCTGCCAGGATATTTTAAAACTAATTAAAACATTATTAATACTTGTAATTATGACGATACAACTGTTTGAATTACTTTAATTCAAATTCAAATAAATTCAAATATATTTATTATGGAAATTACAACAGCTTGGCCTCGCCAAGTTTAAAAAACTTGTCGGTGAGGTCCAATTGATACAATATAAGGCGAACAAACAAATAGTTTACATTTTTTTCTTTTTCTTTTTTTGAACAAAGTTTTCTTGATATACTATATTTCTACGGCGGTTTGTGGCAGGTACTTTAACTTCAAACAAAGTAGTTGGCAGCACACTAAAAAATCTAAAATGTAGTGACATAAATATTGCTTTATAATCTACGGAATTCTTTTTGGATTGCTCATATTTGGTCCTCTTTGTTTTTCATGGTTCGTAGACCATGTTTGAACTGTTTGTTTGTATGCACAGCAGACTGGCAGTGCCGGCCGAGCTGAGCTGACTGAAAAAAAAGAAGAAGAACAAAAAACCTGAAACTTTAGTCGTTTCGTTTGACCGAACGAACATAACCTCTCACTCATGTACCCCATATTTCTCAAAGCCCTTCCTAGGTAAAAATAATACCTCTTAAACATGTGTCAATACTTTTTCATGGCCATCTCCATGGGCAAGAAACTGTAAATGGTCTTGATATGATTGATTACATAGAGACCAAGATAAAGTACGAAACTGAGTTTAAAACTTCCAAATGAGCATCAATGTGAGACGTAGATTTCAGATATGTATGAAGCTGTGACAGTGTCTTAATTGTGAATAATCATACGTAAGCTGGGCAAGTCTCGCATGAATAATGTTGCCTTGGCAACACTTGTTGTGACGTAACACGCGTTCGTCTCACGGGACAATCTTAACAATGGCCACCTCTCATTGACGTGGGATTTATACCACATCTTACACTGTGTCTCAATGGCCTAGTCTTTACACCATATTTAACATTACTGTCCATTATTGAGCGGAGTAAGTGAAGCGAGTGAAGCTCTTATACTACACTCTCACTTTTTTTTTACAAATACTCCTCGTGAACGGCTAAAGCAATCAGCACGGAATTTAGCACGGACATAGTAACCAACTATGGGAAGATATAAATCTGAAATGGTACAAATCGGACAACAGGGGGTTTCCCTACACGAATATAATTTTCAAAATTAGTCTATGGTTCACATTACTAAATATGATTTGTTTAATATGCTTGCTCCTCTCAATATTGCAAGCAGACAACTGCATTGTACACCTAGTAATCCTATCCCAGTTATATGGACTTTAACACCGTATATGCTATATCAGTTTAATGGGTCTTGCACCACATGTTTACACTCACAGTTGGATACAGGATGACTGACACAAGACATGAACATTTGGGTAAGTATTTTTCGATTGGTTCATTTATTGCATATGTCTAAGTACACCGTGTGATTGGATAAACCATTAAAGTGCATTAACAAATTAAAAGTTTCATAAAAATGTAGGCAGTCACTGAAATTCTAAACGGAAATTTTCTATTTTAACAGTGAAATTTTAAATTCCAGAAAGCTTTAGGATCTTAAGTTCATCAGTAACCAAAGCATATTTGATACTTCGCACGTGTATTTACTTGTGACGTCATGCTCAGTGTTGCCATGGAGACCAAGTTTACACAGAACTTGCCACGGTTGAGTGTAGTCTTTCGTACATAAGTCATTGGTAATACCTGTGGGTTAATGTAGAGTGGTAACGTAACTTACTACATATTCATGTTGTATAGGGTGTCCCAGGAAGAGTCTGTTTTTATTGATATACCAGACGCACTGAACACAATACGTTGCTACATTGACTATACCCAGAAAATACTTCCCATGTACAGTAATATAAAATTTTGAAGACAAAAAATAGCATAGCAAACAGCTGATTGATTTATCACTTGACACAGGATATTTTATTAGTTGGTAGACCATCTCAACAGATTGAACCACGTTTTTTTTCTTCAAATTTTTACTTTACATGGGAAGTCTATTATGTGTATCAATTATTATGTAGTCAATGGTTGCTAAGAACTTGAAACTCCACAGCTGCAAGATTCACTTATTTTAAATCCACCTTCAATTTTCACTTGATGTAAACCTATCAAAAACAAAAAAAGCTGAACATCAAAATAGTGTTGTGTTTCAATAAGTAATTTTAAAACCACAAAACATGTATTCTAGATTTTTTCTATTATACTCGAATTGACGAAAATTAAGTAGTTGGCATTGGATTTACCACTACCCAATCAATTAAATTAAATCCATTCAAATCTCTCCATTGAGCCTGATAACAGTATAAAGCTCTGTACTCATTTTTTACCACTTTATTTCTTCATTATGTTTTTATTTTATGCATCACCATGATGTTCTGATTAATCAGAATCAAATGAGACACTTTGGTATTTTTTTTTACTTTTAGCGAATTTCCCTATAGGGAAGTAGCTATTACCGTAGGTGGCACGGTAAGACCTAGACCCAAGACCGATTTATTTTTTCATTTTGATGTCCCCAGAGACAAAAAAAACCATTCGTTCAAATTTTTATATATGTATATATATATAGACTGTATATATATATATATATACGTCCGTGAACGCGATAACTTGAGTAATTTTTGTCCGATTTTGATGAAATTTGGTTTAAAGGTGTAAAGCGGGATAAACTTGAATGAGTTCGCGAACCAGCACGATCGGACCATGAGAACGGGGCTTTACGGGGGGTTTTATGGGGTAAAAATTGGTTTTTCTCACTTTTGACCCTCAAAACACAAAATTTCCCGATTTCTCTTTAGACCTTTTTAAAGAGCTTAAAAAAACAATTAATTTATTATATAAAATTATTTTTGTTCGATTATTAGTAACGGAGAAAATTAAAAAAATTGTAAATTTAAAATTCCCATGTTATTCTTATGGAGAATATTGTCAAATGTTGTAGTTCGCTTGTTTATGGATATATTTTGATCAAACTTGGCAAATTTATTTATTTTGTACTAAGGTATCAATATTTTACTCAAAAACACACTTTATTAGTTTCCTTGTAACAGCAAACCTAGGTACTCGTTAAACCTAATGTTATTAAAATATATTTAACTGAAAATCAATTCAGACAAATGGAAATTCGCTTAGTCGGCAGGTTTGCTGCGGCGGGGGTATTTTAATTATTCCGCAGAGTTTCAAGCTTGTGTGTGTTTAATACGTCTGGTATATTAACTAAAAATAGCAACCCTTTTGAGACACCCTGTATAGAGATTATATTACTGTTTTTTGACGCTACAGCAACTACAGTCCTACCATAAAAATACTGAAATATGCAAAGATCAACCCGAATATTTGCAAGGTAGGTCGCTACCAATGAAGCAAAATGCAATATGAATATACAATTGACTCACGTAAACTACTGGAAGTTGCTGACTACAATTTGGATGTTTGATTTTGAGTAACGTTAACATACGTAGTTGTATTACCTTTGGGTCTATTACCTTTTTTTGCAATGAAATTGAATTCAAACAATTTAATCTGTGTTGTAATGCATTGAGGGTTTAAGTATATAATACTCTTTCAAGATAAATTTGTGCCTAAAACATACAGTTTTTAAGTTTTGCTTTTCACTTTCCGTGAAACTTTGCCTGTCAAGTTCAGCTTCAGTTAATCTAAGAATAACAGCTGTAGGTACTCTGTGGTAGCGTTTGTTCAGACGTCTTACAACAATGGACCCTTTGTTGTTGGGACGAAGATAAATGTATTGTATTGGCACACGTAAGTATTTGCAATGAAATACAAGTGTCATTGTGTTCTCATGATTTTACTTGCTCTTAAGTAAAGTAGTTAACTTATGAACGACGTTAGTATTAATAAGCCCGGTCAATTGTTTAATTTTACTTGTACAACTTATTTAAACCTTTTCAGTTGTTTAAGGGTTATGCGTACTGTATGGTGAGATAATGATTTGTGGTAATACAAAAACTGAATTTGAATACGGTACCTAATTAATGGTCATTATTATTTTTATAAATCAGCAGCAGGATGTTTTTTTCTTTTTTTTTGTATGAGCAAAGTTAGTTTAGGAAAACGTAGACTTGGTTAATGCGTATCAAATGTACTATGATAAAAAATCACCAATTCCAATTAGAAACAACTTAAAGATTAATCATTATACGGATGAATTTGGTATATGTTCAAAATAATTTTGTCTCACAATTATCAGTATTTATAGTTATCCCTTCTCAAGTATTTAATTTTACAAACTTATACACAGAATGATATGTTTATCTGAATAAAATTTTATATATTTTCCTAATACAACATGAAACATTGATGAACATTTATATTTTGAAGGAAGAAAGTTCAAATCGAATGTAACGAGAATACAAGTATTGTAGTGGAGAGGGCAGATGTTTTGGGCTTGAGGAATAGCACTACTTCTTGTTTCAGTACTCTTCTTCATTGATTTTGGTTTATTCTTATTACAAGGATTTTACCAAAAATGTTGTCTGATAGTTCAAGCAATAGGAATATGTTTTTGGAATACAACTAATTAAATTTTTATTTAATGACCTTTACCAAATAATACGTATAATTTATAGTATAGTTCAGCTTCACAAATTAAAATTATCCAGTAAATAGATTTTTTTATGTTGTGTGTTTCTGGTATTGTCGAATCCCAGTGTTTTGTTTCGTGTTTTGATGTACCATTAATTTGAGTTTTTATGAGCTTTAGTAAAGTAACAGTCCAAATCCCGGTCTTTTTAATACCTAAAATTGGTTTTTGTGTCAGTGGGATTCAGAATCAGTCTCGTTTGATTCTAACGAGTGACATCCAGATGTGAAGTCGAGCACTTATAACTACAGTACTCGGCTAACCAGTCTTCGCAATTGATTAATCGGTAATAACCTTAAACACTCACATTGATTAATCAACAATTAATATTAAAAGTGACATGACAGGTTAAACTTTATATGTGAGATAAGACCAATCTAAAAACCTATGATGATTAACAGATTAACGACTAACTTCTGTAGTATTCACAGTATTTCGCATAGAGATGAGAATAAAAAATAAAGAGAATTACTTTACCTAAATTTAGTGTAACCTGAAACCATGATGGAGCCACAGTGAAACTACACTACATACAGATATACGATATACAAGTACACGGGTCCAATCCATTGTATTGATTGAGGATGATGTAGCTTTGATTTATAAATACTGGAGAAAAATTGCAGTGACAATAATGGCATTCCTGAGTACATGCTGTATTTTCATTTTTCAACTAAATTTCTCATTTAAAATTAAGACAACCATACAAACAAAAATTTTAAATTGTATAAAAGTAAAAGATAGACTTTTACAAGCCTAACTAGGCTAAAAATTGACGCATTGTCCAGCTAAATTATCTATTATATAATAAGTGACTACTGTGAGTACTAAAATAATCTATATAATTATGTACTTTTATTGTTGCAAATTTTTTTTCTAAGAACACGTAAAATGTTAAAACATTAACTGAAATTTGTATTAATAAATTACGACGATTTGTGACTCTCCATTTACCATTTATCTGCAGTACAATGCAATAAACCATCGTTTGACAACACAATTACTATTACTGGCCCCTGTTCTATCTTTACTTATCTCAAGCTTTTATATCACTCGTCCTGTCTTAATACACATATAAATGAAAAACTATATACAGACTTCATAACCTTTTAGAACTACTTTGTAATAATGTAAATGATAAAATAAAATTTTCAGAGAAACTAATTATTTTATTTGTTTTGTAAATAGTGAAAAAATCAAATGCTTTAATTAAAATTGTCAATCACAATATATTAGTAATGAGTACTTATGTTTGCTGTGAAGAGAGTCGTAGAAAGTATTTTGGGAAAGCGTATAATACATGATAATATTGATATGTAAATAAGACTGTGTATTGAAGTAAAAACAACGAGCATATACTTACAAAACTTAATTTTCGAGTAACTTATTCAGAGATGTACCATAAAACCTTATTTGAACCTAGAGTAGCATAAAATAGTTTAACAATCAAAAATAATTTGGTGCTAATCCACTAAAAAATGTTTCCACAATAATGAAATTTGGTCCTAACGCATATTCCAAACCAAACAAGACGTAAAATTGTAATATGAGGTGACTTTCGTGAAATGTGACTTAAAATGTGTGATTTCATAAATCTCACACCAGGGTTCCACCACATTGGTGATTATTTCTCTAAATATTCTTCCGCAATAATTTTACAATCAATTATTACCCCACATTTTTCACACATTAACCGATTTCCGTAGGTACTTTTGCAGACAGTTTAACATCCCCATGACGGTGCATCAAATTTACATTCGCAGTCAAAATAATGCAGACATCACTGCGTTCATTTTACACTAGTCACAGTGACGATGACACTAAATCACATTTTACTCTCACTGTCCACTGTTGAGGACATTACAACTTTCATTTGACACATAACTCTGTGATGTGGACACTAAATCGTAGTGCACTCGCGTCACTGTAGCGCAAACATTACACCACATTTACTTTACACTCAATGTTTCGTTGACGTAAATTGCAATCCACTATTGTCTATTATGACGTTGATTTTACACCATATTTACACTCACTGTAACTTGGGTATAACTTAAGTTAGTCTAATTATAATGCACTATCCAATACCATTAGAAGTTATTAAAAGATTGTTTGGGTACAATGTTTTAAAAGTAAAATACATAGTTTTTGTAACATTGTATGTTATTGGTGCAGTAACATATTCCATACTCAACACTGACATTTTTCAATAGTATATTGCTTTATAGAAACACAATTTAATTTTACTTATAACAATTATATATTTTCCTACAGTTACCTAACAATGTACATGTTCTCTCACTGATTTGAGAAAGCAAAGTGGCCAATTCGCTCATCAGTGAGACAATGTTAACATTGTCTCATTCTAATTACTTTGTCTCACTCCAGATTTGCAACGTGAAGGCACGAAATAGTGAGCGCGTAACATGCAGGCAAGTCGTATGCGCGCGAAATACGTTGGCAGCACTGGCTGTAAATCAGCTGGTCAGCTGTTGTACTGTTGTATTTGTCACTTCACGTTAAATGTTATATTAAAAGTTCACTTCTGTGTAAAAATAGGTTATGTTTCTTCATCAATTTATTTGTTTTATGGTAACTGTAGGAAAAGTATAATGTGCAACTCGAGTTCAAAGTACAATTGCCTCACTCGAGAAACCATTCCTCACTCGCCTACGGCTCGTGAGTAAGGATTTCTCTCGAGTGAGTCAATTGCTCACTTTTCTCACTAGTTGCACAAATAACTATTGTTCTTAAATGTAATGTCAGATTTGGTTTTTCTTTTTAATTTTTTATTGATTCTTTTTATTTTACTTTAATTTTATGGTGATTCAAGTCACATATTGCTGTGTAAACTTGTTAAATATGATTAAGTACATCATACAACTACAAATCATACAAATTCCCACCCAGAAGCCAATAACCTTTTTAATATACAGCAATAAAATAATTTGATGTTCTGTAATTCTTTCTTAATTAATCACATAGACGTAATCAAGTCATGTATTAGTTGTTGAATGTTAGTTTTTTACAGCTTTTTTTTCTTCAGGTGAAATATTCTCATCATATTCTAGCCTCTGCTGCTCATTACTACTCAATCAATGAGCTTTTGCTATGATTTAAATTTGCTTAGCATTAGGGTTTTGTAAAAAAAAATTCTATAAAATAGTTTGCACATTGGTGCTAAATAATTATACTACTGTATAAATATACACTTCTTGTCTACTTACAGTTTCTATATTTCTAAGTAAAAGACCCTTATACTGTTTCAGAATGTGGTGAGAAAGGTTTCCATCAAGTTCGACAGATGATATACGCGTGACGTCAGGTCAGGGGTCGAGATGAGCTGTCACATCAGAGATAACTGATGAGACTGTCAACAGCCATGACAGCGACATAATGTGGCACATCTCTTCAATTGTACTCCTTGGAGACATATATACAATGTTTGATTATTTAATACCTTAGTAACTAGCTGAGGATGTGAAAATGACTTTACAAAAGTGTTAAAAACGTATGGAGTTTAATGAATTTGAATTAATTTTCTTCTGTTAGAATATTTAACACTTCTTTGTGGACTATTGTGGAAATAGGTGCACTGTATCAGCGTTGCATGTCAATGTTGTAGTACGGGGTTGTTGATATAGAAATGCTCTAAGGAAGTGGCAGAATATTGTCCCAAATACTATTACTGTCCTATGACACTAGGTTCTAGCCTGGGGTCATCAGGTTTCTAGACCTAGAGGTGGTGGCATTATAACTTCGATGAAATCCATTGGTGTTTTGGCAGGATTTGAACCCGGGACCTCAAGTCTCGCGCTCCCCGTTCAAACTAGTTAAACGTTAGGCGGTTAATTAAATGAAGGTTTTTTTAGTTAAAACAAAATGGATAAAGTAATCGTATGAAATTCATTGATTGGACAATATTGTAATGTAATGACTTTATGTTAAAGCTAGCAGAGTTAGTTATTTATAGTGATTAATAACTTCCAATTCTTCAAATTTGAAGGTCACTGGTTTGAGAAGATCCAGTTGAAGCCATAAGATATTTTACAAGTTTTTAATTTGTGAAAGAAATTTGTTTATATAATTTTCTCTGCATGATTATTTATTGAAATTATATTATACTGTACAGGTTCTGTTTTAATATACTTCTTTATTAAATCTACATAATATGTATAACTTAATAAAGGAAACTGACTTTATCCAAGAAATCCACGGTAGTAATAACTATACTTTTTTATTAACTTGGATTCCACGAAATGACTTGAATCGTGAAGATATTTAATTAACTATGATAAATTAAATACAGCTCGGCTATATCAAAGCATAGATTTATTTGTGCCTTGATTTGTTTATTTATCCTGCATTTAATGTAGTTTAATAATAATTCATTACAACATATTAAATTAAACATTTAAGTCTAATGTTATAGACAGAATTGTATTGAGCACCTTGAAACAGATTAAATTAATATAGTCTTACTTATTTGAATTACCATACAATTTTGTATGAACATTTTTTTTCATAATGCCACCACATTTTAGTTTCATTGAAACACACATGAAACACTATATACGATGGTAAAATATTATCACAAAAGGTAGGTAAAAAGGAAAGGGTAAGTTGCTTGAAACTTTAAGGAAAGCAGATGTATTTGTAGTGATATATCGCATCGCACTGCAGTACCGCTATACAGGATGTCTTAGAAACGTGTTGATAAATTTTATAAGGTTTACAATCTCATAATATTTTCTAAAACACACTCAAATAACAACCATCATAATAGGTATAGTAATATAAACTAATAAAGAGTTGGATTTCATTCGTCTTTTTATCCATACAGGCACAACGAGAAGGAATATTAATTCAGTATGTAATATCACAATAGCAAACAGACTGAAGAACAAAAGATGTTCTAGCCATCCTCCTATCTCCAATTCTCTACCATTCTCTGTTCCAATATTTATTCGTACAGTGGTTCCCTTTTCCATTCATTTTAGGTTTCTATTTGTTTGATAAATCCTTATGTTTCAGCTTCATATTCAGAAATAAATAGATGTATATATTTTTTAGTACGAATATGTTTTCCTAGATTTATAGGTATCACTAGCTGGTCTTGATTAAACCAAATTAAATTACCATTTTAGCTGAATCTCATTGTAGAAAATACATTGATGCCAATATGATAGTTTTTTTTCATATAAAGTTTTTTTTTAATCAACTTGTTATTCATAGGGTACAACAAATTTAATTTTGCCATTTTGGTGATTGTGAATCTAAAATTTAAAATCCTATTTATTGTGTATTTATGAATCAAAATGTAAATTTGAGGACCTAAAGATTTGTTTGGATCACATATTAACAAAATGGAACCATCAAGGGGTTATACAAAATGGCTCAGAATAGGTTACATAAGATGATTAATAAAATTTACGTTTTTTAATTGAAGATAAATCATACTAATATTATAAATGTGAAAGTTTGTGTGTTTGTTTGTTTATTTGTTTGTTTGTTTGAAGATCAATCACGCATTAACTACTGGTCGGATTGTGTTGAAATTTGGTATGATGATAGCTCACATCCCCGATTAACATATATACATATTCTTACCTCAAAAATACTTTCGGGCTCCACCCCAGCTGCTCTAGAGTTTCCCATGGTTACCTTATGAGTAGGCCTATTCATATTTAAAAGGAATTAAATAATTTTGCCAGCTGTTTCAACTACAAAATTTGTTTCTATGATATTCAATAGCATTAAAAGGTTATACGGTTTACCAACAGGGTGCAGCACCATTAGTTCTTTATACATTTATGACAACAGCTAATTTGAACCAAGCAGCAACAAAAACCTGAGTGTGAGAACTTTACTTCTTTCTATTGTTTAGGTAAAGTGGTGGAACATTATGGCTATGGTAGATGTTCTATACTATAGTATACCGTAAATTAGTAAACCAAATTTTCTCAAAACATGTCCTCTCTCATTACAAATGCAAAGCACGAGCATTTAACTACAATAAGCATTGTATACCAACCCCGTACGAAGGACGGGTACTCAGCTAGTAATATATAAATTAAGATGAACCCCTTGATATTCTTATTCTTCATTAAGTAAATCGTCCAAAGGTCCAAACGAAGAAAACCTCAAAAACTCTACAAGCTTTAAACGTTAAACATTGTCTTGGCAGTCTGCCGAATATGATGGTTCGGAGTTTAAACCACTTGTTCAACATGGGACAAGATATATGGCGTTTCTATTTTACACACCAAAGGGCTAGTAAATTTCAGCTGGAATGGCAAATGAAACCAACCGACGGATGAATTATACTTCCGTTTTTGCAGAAGGAAATGTGTTTTACTGCCTATTATGATTTATGTATTTCTAGACTTAAGAACGTTGAACATATTCACTGTTTTTAGGGTGATTTGTCCTATGGATTTGATTCAAATTGTTTTCTTTAAATTTTAACGTAAATAAGTTTCACATTCTTTAGATAGTGTATTACGTTTTAAACTTGGCCACTTTTGGTACTTTCGAATAGTCCAAAGTCGATCATCATAAACAGCACGTCTAGTAGTACTGTTTTTTTAAGTTAGAGATATTTACCACATATGTCAGCAATAACCTAAAAAATATTTAAGATCTTACAATACCTGTAAAAAGATTTTGTTACAACTATTATGGATCAACAAAACGTCAAAGTACTTTGACTACTGCTTAATTTAGTTTTGGGATATTTTCTTCGTACATTAAATTATTTTATTTCAATTCAATCAAAACCTTTCGAATTTGCCAGGATCACAGTTACTTCCAACACTTTATCTTACGAATTCAGTTTCTCTTATTGGACGTGTGATATATAACCTATTTGTAGCTCCTTCAGTCAGTTTATTGGCTAACGTTCACAATGCAGATTTCGATAATAAATTGGATATTATTTTCTAAATATTTTTGTCCATTTTGAAATGGTAACCAAACAAAAGTGTAAACACTAATTAATGGTCATACTGTTTACATGTAAAACTAGAATATTTCATAAAGTATTATATATAGACATACCTAAGTATTTGTAAAAACTTATGCTTAAGTGAGTAGTGCAATATATTAATAGTGTCTCAGCCGGCCACCAATGTACATCTATCTGTAGGTTGACAAATGGAAGCCTCCCAACTTAGTCTGTCATATGTTACACCAGGATTATTACAAGTGATTACATCATGTCTACATTGTGTTATCTGTAACTACTGCAGACCAACATCTGGGGCTGTATATACTCAGACGACTCAAACTAGATTTATCATCGAGTCAGACATTTCATCTCTCTAACACATGAAACATTATATCGGGTTGAATTTATTTAAAAAATGTAAAAAAACGGGAAAGTTGTAAGTGTATTTTTCCATTTTAAGTTTATTTTCCCAGTTGTAAGTGTGGAAATTCCATTTTAAAATATGTTGTTCCATTGGCTGTCAGATAATGAAGTAGACATCCCATCTATATAGATTAACCGTAGAATGTCTTATTCAATGATAACATAAATGAAAACACCATTCACATATACTCTAAATGCGTGATATTTTATGTGACATAAAAGATGTTTTTACGTACAACAGATTATCCATCTAAGTTCGCTTTGTTAAAATGTAAGCGTATTAATATCAACGTAAATTAGTACTTTATGTACACTTTGTCGGTGACTCAATTTAACCATTTTATTCTAAAACTAGCTGCACATTTAACATAGAAATTGGAAATAAGATGTTTATTACATAATCAAAGGTTTCAATTTTCATGCAGTATTTCAAATTACAGTTATAATATTTGTAACCGATTCATACTCGTATATCTTATATTTTTTCTTTCCTTTAGCAACTCTATTAAACCCATGTACATCCCTTTGGTGAAGAAATGCAGAGATTGAAACTCTTCCTCATAAAAGTAAACACTCTAGCAGCTCTCCTCGGCAAACATTCAGTCTTGTACAAACAGACACACTTAGTCTGACTGTTAGATAACCCCTTTCGATTAATTTTCCCTTCAATAACTATAAATTAACAGAATTATATTAATATTTTTATAATTAAAATTAATATAAAACATTTTTAGCAACCTTTGACGTATTAGGTCGTTAAAAATATATTTATTCACTGTGTATCAGTTAATTTTCTACTTTATGAGTATTACAGTGAATAATTAGTTTTATTTGTTATTTCTACTGATATTTTCATAAGAATCCTACTGAAAAACAAGATTAAATAAACGTGTAAAAACTCAATAGCAAACCTATATAATTATATGGAAATTAATGCTATTGCCTTTTGAGGTTATAGAGGCCTACAATTAATTTTTGGGGATGGGGGTAAAAATAAAAGAGCTTCACATTATGACTGAAACTATACCTAAGCATAAACACCGGAATGATAAAATACTCATTAAAGTCTTTTAAAGCTGTTGAATGTAGAAATAGAGCACTTACTATAAAACTCCCTAATACGTAATATACCTATATGTTTTATGCTTTAAAAAGCTCGCAAAAAGATTTCAAATGTTATATTTGTGTTTATTGATTTATGAAGCATCATATTATATTTTATGCTTGAATAGAATAACATTTCCTACAAATTACTACTGTATTATGCATTTCTTTAAAATACTGTTAATACTGTTCAATGAAATGGCGACCATACATAGTAGGTATTTTAAACAACCGGTAGCAGTTACGACGAGATTTAACTGGACATGATTGTAGAAAAATGTTTACAAAGGGAATAAAACAATTGCAATTCGATGTATGTTGCATTTTTAACTTCCAGATCTTTGTTCAAAGATAACATCCTTTAAAAATACTACATACCTAAAACAATAATGACATGCGTTTTAAATAATAAACTAAATCATTTTTTTTATGAATAAAAAAAAAGAACTTTAAATGTTATTAACTTTACATGGGGGTTTCGATTGTTTTTTTTTATATAATACAATAGTGTATCTTAAGTAAAAAAAAAAAAACATTCTCCACATTACAACAATAATGATAGTATTCCGCGCCAGCCCCAACTAGACCAAACCCACTGATTGCGTACACATACTGCATTACACCGGCTGAATCTCGCAGGATTTTCATTAAAGTAAGTATATGTACTATTATGCATTTAAAGCTAACGAATGCAGCTACAACTTTTGTTCTAAATATATTTAAAAAAACGGCAGCGAAAAAAGTTAAGGCGACAAAAAAATTGTATGTTTAAAAATATATAAATCTGTACATATTTATACAAATAACGAACAAACGGTAACAGCTACGATGAAAGTTAACTAAACAGGATTGTATGAAATTTTATAACAAAGACAATAAAAGTAACTGCAATTAAATATGTCGTTTAACAATCGAGAAAAACGTGATTTACGTAACCCTTACACTTTATATGTTTAGGGGGGCACAGGGGGGAAGCAAGGGGGGTAGGGGCGGGGACTTTTGGCTGAACTCTTGTCTAAATCGTGGTAGTCGATGGGCAAAAAATCAGCTTTTTACCAATCCCCCCCCCCCCCTAAAAACATAGGTTGAGTGGACTAACTATACTCGCGGATCCGCGCCGCGAGCGCTCTTGCACCCGACGCCGCCTCCCGTTTTCAGACTGATTCTGTCAACTGGCTTCAACTAAAATACATAAAACCCATATCATTTTAAAGATTGAAAAATACGCCAACTTTTTATATAAAACATGTTTCTCTATCTCATCTCATTTCAATACAAATCAACTTAACAGACGAAGGTTAAAAGTTAAAAGTGAATAAATTTACATTCAAACTTAAATTACAAGAAAACTACTGAATATATCGATTACACTTTAATTACGTTTTTGTAGAGAATATTTTAAGGATTGAAATGGCGAAACAAAATTTTGTCTATTCCTATTTGTTTCTGAGATATTCACGAAATGATAAAAGCTTACACAAATACACTTAAAAGGGTGTAGGGGGGAAGCAAGAGGGGGAGGGGCGGGGACTTTTTAGAAAATGTTCCTTATATGATCTACTAACATCCATGAAAAAATCAGCCTTTCACTAATTACTTCCGACAAAGCACTATTTTGTCCCTTTATTGACTGGGCTATCAATTGTACTCCTTGAAGACATATACAGGGTGAGTTTTAATTGTCCCCCCCCCCCCCCCAACTTTTTTCTACATTTTTTCAAATATCAATCCCAGACCACTTCCAAACATTGTTGGGTAGTAAGTTCTTCATTTTGACAAGGTAGCCATTTCCGGCCGCCATCTTGGATCCGCCATATTGGATGCAAAGTTTTTTTTTCAAATGTAAAGGTGGGGTTGTGACCCATTATTTCGAACTAAATTTTTACCCTGATTACAATGGCGCAAACCGTAAAAAAAAATCTTGATTCATTCTTAAGTTATGAGGGCTTTTTAAAACTTTATTTTTAGCCCATTTTAACATTGTGCATTTACAAACTAAGACCATAATCTCAAAATAGTGCTAGATAAAGATAAGTATACACTACCAGTAATTGTCGACCTATTTTCACTTGGTTATGACTGATTTATTTTTTTCGGCCGCCATCTTGGATCCGCCATTTTGAAATGTGATAAATTATTTTAAATATGAAGGGGGCGTTGTGACCCATCATTTCGAACTACCTTTTTAAGCTGAACCTAATTCCATGATCCGTTTTTCATTTTCATTTTTTGAATTTGAAATATTGACATTTTTAACAAAAAAATTTCAATATTTCATAAATAAAACTTGATAACAAAAAATGGATTGCGGCATTGTCTTCAGCTTAAAAAAGTAGTTCGAAATGATGGGTAAACACCCCCTTCATATAATTTATCACATTTCAAAATGGCGGATCCAAGATGGCGGCCGAAAAAAATACATCAGTATTTTGGGTCAAGGAGTAAAGTTACGAAATAACATGTGATGTGTAAAATTTAAAGTAAAGTAAGGAGAACACAAAGCAATAATGATATTTGCAAAAAGGAATTGTTTAAGTATGAAAAAATAGCGAAAACCGGTAAAAAGTTGAAAGAAATTTATCAAATTTTGAAAGTAGGGCGTTTTTTGAAGGTTGAGGAGTGCGATTTTCGGAAAACACCAAAGAGGGTTTTGTAGAAAATTTAATTTTCTTTCGCTAAGATTGTTTCAAATCTTTTCTAGCTCTTACGGTTTTCGAGCTACATCCGGTTGAAAAAAAATGTGTTTTTTCGTTTTCAGAGGTCCGCCATTTTGGATTTTTGGGTGGGTTAAAATTTGAAAATGGGACTTTTGGGAATTTCACCGGTAATGTAAGATCCCATACTACAATACTACCAAGTTTCAAGTCTCTAGCACGTTTCTAAGTGGTTCAGATGAGCATACTAAAGTCGGCATTTTTCAATGTTATTCTCCATAAGAATAACATGGGGCTTGTAAAAGTTGTAAAAAACCTTTAAATTTTGACATTAAACCTAAGTTTTGGGGGTTAAGGAGTAAAGATACAAAAAACATTAAATGACTAAAATATAAAGTAAAGTAAGAAGAATACAGAGCATTAATAATATCTGCAAAAAGAAATTATTTAAATATGAAAAAATAGCGAAAACCGTAAAAAATGTGAATGAAATTTCCAAAATTTTGAAAGTAGGCCATTTTTTGAAGCTTAAGGAGTCCGATTTTTGGAAAACGCCCAAGAGGGTTTTGTAGAAAATTTAATTCCTGTTCCTGGATATACTTTCAAATCTTTTCTAGCTCTTACTGTTTTCGAGCTACATCCGGTTGAAAAAAGGTGTTTTTTCGTTTTTAGAGGTCCGCCATTTTGGATTTTCGGGGGGGGTTAAAATTGGAAAATGGGACTTTCGCGAAATTCGCCGTTAATTTAAGATCCCATAGTACAATACTACGCAAATTTGAAGTCTCTAGCACGTTTCTAAACCATTCAGATGGGCACACCAAAGTCGGCCATTTTTAATGTTATTCCCCATAAGAATAACATGGGGGGGAAACCCTTAATTTCGGGGGGGTTAAAATTTGAAAATGTCACTTTTTGGAATTTTATGGGTGGTTTGGGCACTAGACCTACAACCACCGAAAATTTCAAGTCTCTAGCTCATCTAGAAGTGGTCTAGAATTTGTATACCTGAGTGAGTAACAATTGCGGCTGTATAGTATTTAGACTCGCCTTGTGCTCGCTGGGGGCTCCGCCCCCAGGCCCCCTTTTAATAGTAGCCGTGATGAGAAATGTTCACGGGGGACAGGATGTTGTCCGGAAACATTTTTGCTTTTTGCGTAAAAGACGTAGTGATAACTTGGCAGTTGTGAAGTAGAGGGGTTGTTTAGTACAAACCAAACCAGTCTTGACATGTTAGAGTCTCGATGTAGGGCCGGTGCTATGATAAATTAAATTTGCTAAGTCACAACCTCTAAAACACTCTTAACATCAATAAGCATCGATATAAAGTTTTAGGAGTTCGAGTGAGGTAAAATAATATTTAAAATAATCTTAGGCCCCCTTCGGGGGCGGGGGGTTGGTAAAAATCATCGGCATGAAGAATGGACCCCTTGCGCAGTAAAATTCACGAAAAATAGGGGAAAAATGGTAAAATTTCAGGTTTAAACACGAATTTGGGGTAGAGATGGGATAAAAATTAAACTAAACGCATGGCTCAATCAAATCCTGGTTGAAGTTCGTTCGCTACGCTCACTCACCTTTAGGTTGGAGCTCGTTCGCTGTGCTCACTTGCCTTCAGGTTAGCTCGTTCGCTACGATCACTCACCTTTAGGTTGGAGCTCGTTCGCTCCGCTCACTTGCCTTCAGGTTAGCTCGTTCGCTACGCTCACTCACCTTTAGGTTGGAGCTCGTTCGCTGCGCATTTTGCCTTTTGGTTGCAAATTAGCTATTGTCATAATAGTAACAAAAACTACATTTCGAGACTTTCTGGGTGGTTTGGTACCCAGACAAACCCTTACAAAAAATTTCAGCTCCGTAGCTACTCTAGAAGTGACAAAAATGCTTTTTCTGTCGCGAAACGCTCATATTTCACCTACTGACGTTTACTTCTAGTTTACTTGTCGTAGCATGTTAATTCTCCATAAGAAATACGTTAAAAAACGACTTTTTTTTATTGAAAATCCGCCATTTTAAAATTTGTTTAGTAGGTTAAAATTATAGAAGGTCACTCTAGGGACTTTCCTTTCAACGTTGGGAGCATAAAAAGTAGAAATGTATATACGAAAAGTCGTTTTAAAAATTAAAAACACGTAAAAAAATAGAGGATTTTCACAATTTTTGGAGTTAGAGCGTTTTTTGAAGGCGAAGGAGTGCGAATTTCGATATGACGCCTTCTTTGAGAAAACTGTCTTGTAGAAAATTTCAGATTAGCTCGTTCGCTACGCTCACTCACCTTTGGGTTGGAGCTCGTAAGCTGCGCCCACTTGCCTTCAGGTTAGCTCGTTCGCTACGCTCACTCACCTTTCGGTTGGAGCTCGTTCGCTGCGCTCACTTGCCTCCAGGTTAGCTCGTTCGCTACGCTCACTCACCTTTAGGTTGGAGCTCGTTCGCTGCGCTCACTTGCCTTTAGGTTAGCTCATTCGCTACACTCACTCACCTTTTGGTTGGCAAATTAGCTATTGTCATAAATAAATAAAAAAATAATAGTGCTGCACCCTGTTGCTAATGGTAAAATTGTATTAATGGGGTTGGAAGAAAACTGTCTAGTAGAAAATTTAAACCTACGTTTTTTCTTAAAATCGCGTCTGGGTCTTGCCGATTTCGAGCTGCAGCTGTTTAAAAAAACGTGTTTTCCAAAAATAGGGGTTTTTAATTGATTTTTTCGGTGGGGTTGAATTTTGAAAATGGGGTTTTTACGAATTTCACCGGTAATGTAAGATCCCGTACTACAAAACTACAAAATTTCAAGTCTCTAGCACGTTTCTTAACGGTTCAGATGAGCGTACGAATGACGGTATTTTTCAATGTTATTTCCCAAAAGAAAAACATGGGGAGGGAATTGTTAATTTAGAGGGGGTTGAAAGAGGAAAATGCGACTATTCGGAATTTTACCGAGCGGGTGGGCCCAAGACCCACGTGCGTGCCAAATTTCATCTCCCTGGCACGTCTAGAAGTGCTCGAAAATGCCTGTCAAAACATGCTAATTCTCCATAAGAAAATGCGTAAAAAATTACCTTTTTGATTGAAAATTCGCAATTTTAAATTTTTTTTCGTAAATTAAAATTATAGAAGGTCACTTACGTAACTTTTCTCTTAATGTTGGGAGCATAAAAAATAGAAATATATATACGAAAAGTCGTTTTAAAAATTAAAAACACGTAAAAAAATAGAGGATTTTTACAATTTTTGGAGTTAGAGCGTTTTTTGAAGGTGAAGGAGTGCGAATTTCGATATGACGCCTTCTCAGACAAAACTGTCTTGTAGAAAATTTAATTTCGAACTCACGATTTTTCCTCAAATCGATTCTAGCTCTTACGGTTTTCGAGCTACAGCCGTTTTAAAAAAACATGTTTTTCCGAAAACCGAAATTTTTTTGGATTTTTTTTGGGGGGGTAGAATTTTGAAAACGGGGTTTTTAAGAATTTTAATGGTAATGTAGGATCCCATAGTACAATCCTACGCAAATTCCAAGTCTCTAGCACGTTTCTAAACGTTTCAGATGACTGTAAGAAAATCGGTGTTTTTCAACGTTATTTTCCATAAGAATAACATGGGGGGGAAATTGTTAATTTAGGGGGGGTTGGAAGGGGAAAATGCTACTTTTCGGGATTTTCCCGGGGGTTTGGGCACTAGACCTACAAAACGCCGAAAATTTCAAGTCTCTAGCACGTCTAGAAGTGGTCTAGAATTTGTATACCTTATCAGTTACACATCGGGCTGTATAGATTATAGACTCGCCTTTGGCTCGCTGGGGGCTCCGCCCCCAGGCCCCCTACATTAGAGGAGGTTGGCAAGTTAATTTCAAGCTCCACCTTAACGAACCCCTTATAAAAAATCATTCTTAAGGCTGATAAAAAAAGATTAGTAGATAAGAGTTTAGTTGTAACAAAGCAGGAATATTTATAAATTAAAATCGATTAAGTAATGTTTGTTTCCCTGTCGGTTAGCCATAAACTGTATGGTATATCCAGTTCCGCAACGGGGAGGCCAGGAAAAGTCGGAACTATATTTTATAATTATCGATATAGTAAATGAAGTAAATTGTTTATATAGTTAATGAAGAATTGTGATATTATTGACGAAAGTAACATTGGTTGAAATTGAAAGTTTTGGTATATTAAGTTAGAAGATGGTAGTAAAAATGTATATGTATTAATAGAAGAATATTAATAATACCATAGATAAATCATGGCTTAGTCTATGATAATACTGTGGGGTAGTGGATTGGCAGTAGTTTATGTATAAAAAAATATATATCTATGAACTAATGTTTGTTTCCCTGTCAGTTAGCCATAAAGTGTATGGCATATCCAGTTCCGCCACGGGGAGGCCAGGAAACGTCGAAACCATTTTATTTACAGTTATATAGATTAACAGTAATAGTATTTCAATTAAAAAGATGGTAGTAAATATTTATAAATATAGTAATGGAAATCAATTATGTAATGTTTGTTTCCTTGTCAGTTAGCCACAAACTGTATGGCATATCCAGTTCCGCCACGGGGAGGCCGGGAAACGTCGGAACCACAAACAGTAACACAAAACACACAAAAACACACGAAACACACAAAAACACAAGAAACACACAAAAACACACGAAACACACAAAACACACAATAACAAACTAAAGGTCGGGGACTTTTGTTAAGGCAGACCCCTTGTCGTACTGCCGTGGATGTCAAATCACGACGGGGAGTTTTGTTAAAGCAGATCCCCTAGCCTACTGCTTAGGTCAAAGTAGGAATTAACGAAGGAGCTCGTCGTATACAATGTTCTTTGCATAGGCAACTCCTTCGTGGACCCTGTCAGGATGGACCAGAACAACGATGTCGTCAGGATGTCTGACTCTACTGAGAAGGACGTACAGTTGACCATGCGTGAAACAGTCACTGCGAAGATCGACTCCGACACGATCAATCGTCTGGCCCTGGCTTTTGTGGCCAGTCATGGAATAGGCCAGCATGAGAGGAAACTGGAGACGGCGGACGCGAAGCGGAGACCCCTCGACAAACGGGAAAACGAATTGAATCCGGGGAATACAAATCGAATCGCGTTGTCCAGGAAGTCGCACCGTGATCAGACGAGGTCTAATAGCGGTCACGATCACTTTGGTGCCGTTTACGAGTCCGCTGTCAATGTTCAGGTTCCTCATGACGAGACACACGGAGCCAATCTTGAGTCGCAGGACATGGTCTGGCACGCCCTTGCCAGTAGCCTGGTTCAACAAGTGAACGTCCACATCCATACCGTCGTCGTGCTCCTTGTCCACGGAATCAGCACTTCTCAACTCATGAACGAAGCCGTCAGTCAGATTAAGAACGGCGTTGTTGATCTGCTGGACATTGGTGTTCATGGTTGAAAGAATAGCCCGGCCTGCGATTCTATCTGTATGGCTCAGGTCACAAACGGGGAATACAAAGTCAACTAAATCGTGAAGTGATGTCACATATCTAATACCGCTCAAAGGAATCAGACTTGAGCAGCCACGGCCTTCTTCAAAATCTACAGATCTAATTGTTCCATTGCCTACTTTTAGGAGAAACTCGGAGTACGCAGTGGAGCCAGAAGTTCTGTGAGGGGTGGACAGGGAAAAGATTTTGAAGCTTGACCACAGAGATGACGCACACAGTGACACACAAGCAATGTCTGCTGGAGTACGAGCTTTAGCTACAACTGGTGCGATCTGACGGAAATCTCCGCAGCAGAGGAAGATCTTGTTCCCAAATGGCTCAGGTGAATTCATGAGGTTACGCAGAGATCTGTCGATGATTTCAAAAATGTACCGGTGAGCCATCGGGGCCTCATCAAAAACTATGAGCTGGGCTGCTCTGATGAGTTCTGCACGCTGAGATCCGTTGGTCAAGTTCCAATACCCAGTGCCATCGCCGAGATCAAGTGGCAGCCTAAACATACTGTGTGCTGTCGTGCCACCAGGCAGACTACCAGCAGCAATGCCGGAGCTAGCGACAGCAATAGCAACCCTGTTAAGACTACGAACGTATGCGAGGATCACATGAATTAAGAAGGTCTTGCCGTAGCCACCAGGTCCGTCGAGGAAGATAAGTTTTATGGACCGACTACCAACCTGGCCATGTAATATCGATCTTACATAATCAAACACCACTCTCTGGTCGTTGGAAAGCTTTGGTTCCCACTCATCTACCAGTGATCTCTGTTGATTCTCACCGTAGATGAGTAGTTCCCTACCCAATTCGGTCGTGTCGTCATCTACAATGGGCAGACCGTGGTCGGCCAAGCAGGATCCCTGACGGCGAAGACTTCGATCGATTTCAATCAGACCCAGCTTGAAAGCAACGTCGTGATCAAGAGGATTCCGCTCCAAATGGTCCTCACACAATGTATCCCGGAAAGCATCCCACAAGAGGGCCGCGGGAGCTCCCATGTTACAAAGTAGAACAAAGAAAGAGCGGAGCCTCGGGCCGACCATAAATCGAGCAGCTTCCTTCAGTGCCTGGTGGTACTCGTCCTCATCTTCAACCAAACCGAGGGTGCGTGCTACTTGTTGGAATGTAGTGCAACCATCACCACCTCGAGCGAGCAGATCGGCGTAACCACGGCATGGTATTATCATGAGCAACAGCCGAAGAAAATATTGCTCACTCCTGTTTGGTGAAACCCAGAAGAGTCGACAGATCTTTTGGCCACGTTTTCTGGAAGTTAAGAAGTGCTTACCGTCTGGATGTTCGTAAACCTCAGCACTACTTGGACGTTTGCTGTGAACAATGTATTGTTCAAAAAAACACTGGTACGTCAAATTGTCAAACATTGGGTCACGAGGCCTATTGAAATAAAAGATCAAGTCAGAGGTAGCTCCAGAAGTGGCGTGTGTCAAGTTGTTAGGTCGAAAACACACATTCTGTTTTCCCTCTAGATGAACAGGGAGACATTCAACGGTGGGCTCAGACTTTGATATTGGGAAATCCAAGAGACGCCAGCATGCATCACTGGCTCCCACCATACGCTTAGTCACATAGTGCTCGACTTCATCGTCTTGTTTACTCAAAGGAGTAACTTTGACGTTCTGAAGCGAGCCACCCTTCATTAGATATTTAAATAGATACTTAATCACTCGTCGAGTGGAAGCTACCTCTAAGTTGATGTGTGCCTCATATTTTAGAAGCAATGCTGAGTTATACGGTACAACCCAGCCGTCATGCACAGGAATCGATCTGTTCCTTGACGTTATACTCCCTTCATTATTGTAATCACGCCGATATTGTACAAACCCTCTTTCATCTACGTGGGTTGTTTCACAGGGAGGCTTAGGGAAGAATTTCGTACAGCTACCTTTGTCAGAGTCCCAGCAAGGGAAGTCGGTTCTGTGATCCGTGCCACAAGGACCATGAACCATATGTCTCAGAACCAACGCCCTTAATCTGCCACCTGCCTCTTCCTTCGACGGGATATCAGCTCGAATGATGGAGTCTATGTCTGCTGCCTGAACAGGTCCATCGCCTTCGATTTTGAACACGATGTGGGCATGTGGAAGGCCCCGCATCTGCATTTCGATAACGTGGACTATGTACACAGAACGACCGAACATAGCTCCGCTACGTAGATCCCGAAGAAGTTCCAGGAGCTTAATGTAAAAGACCCTGCAGGCTGTACTGGGATCACTACGACCACTGCCTCGAGGACAAGCCCTTTTGTTTTCCTCCCAAGTCGCACTGTAGGTAAATGTAAGGAAAAACGTAGGAAAGCCGAGACGAGAAACTAAGGCCATAGCATTCTCGTAACGCAATTTCATATACCTCGGCCCCCCTGTGAACGAACTTGGGAGGTAAACTTTGCCAGCTTGTATCCCACCCTCCCCCTGAACAGTTTCATCATTAGCAATGTCGTTCAAAACCTGACGTCCTGCTTGATGTCCACCTCGAGTAACCGTCTCAACTTCATCCAACGGTCCTATCCGCATGGCATTTTCAACTGATTTAGTCTGCGTAAACTTTATATAGTTAAGCCTTTCTTCCTCGTATCTTGCATACATCTCGACCTGCCAAGCTTGAGACAGTCGGCCGAGATGCGAAAACCGAGGATCGGATAGTAGGAGGCAACGCGAATAATCATATTGCGACAATTTCTTATTAAAGTTGTCCAAGCGTCCTATGTGCCAGCCTAAAGTGCCATGGGGATAGAGCAGAGGATATTGAAATGGCTCCATAAGGGGACTGAACAGATTTATGGAACTGGGCCTACCAGAGCCAACTTTCCAAATCGTAAGCTTACGGGGCTCGTAAACAGTTTCCTCAGTGCTTAGAACAGCGTGTACCTCAACACCTGTTTGCCTGTCGCCTAGAATAGGGCCATGGGTAGCTCTACTTGTTACTTGGAAGTCCAAGTGAGCGTTGACTGCAGGTTCACTACCTAAACGCCGATAGTGAACAATGTACGGATTTTCCTGTGACAAAAATCGCGTAATTAAGTCAATTATGCCACCGTCGAGAGATCTACCCAAGGCAATATTCCGACGTTCTTCACCGTCATCGATGTACATGCGAGAACGATTTACAAACTGAACGTCCCCAGCCTTAGTAGTAAACTTTTGACCAGAGTCGGACAGATTGTAAACCTGGTGGTACATTCTCCCTTCAATTTTGAAAAATGAAAGACCACTTGGATGCCTGTACCCACCAGATAGTTCTAATGCACAAAACGCAAACATGTCGTTGTAAGCACGAGCCCTATCGAGAAAACGGCGATCTGAGTAGAACGATTCCTGAAGAGGCTGTAGATTAAGAACGTTGTTTGCCCCTTGACCACAACACCACTTCTTTCTACCCTTTTCCTCTTCAAATAGTCGAGCACCACAGTAAGAACACTTGAAAATACTATCATCCCAAAGGCTAATTTTGTTGAGATTAAAAGCAGGAATATTGTTCAGCAACTCCCCCTCCCAAGAACCCATTGGACCGTGATGAAAAATATGTCTAGCAAGTGCTGCTGGCAAATGACGAAGCTCAGAAAGCATAGGATTTTTCAGACGGAAAATGGCTACCCTTTGCCGAGAGGCGTCTGGATTCTTTTGACTGTATCTTCCAACAGCTTCCCTATTTACCTCGGGATGAGTTTGGCTGTATCGCTGTACAGCCTCCCTGTTAACCTCAGGGTGAGTTTGGCTGTAGCGCCCTACAGCCTCCCTATTCACTTCAGGATGAGTTTGGCTGTAGCGCCCTACAGCCTCCCTATTCACTTCTGGATGAGATTGGCTGTATATACGGACAGCCTCCCTATGAGAATCAGGGTGGGTTTCTCGGTGACGGCAAGCATCGTCTACATTTTTGTCCGGGTGATTATCCGTATATTTCTTCTTTGCGGCAGCAATTTGTTCGTCCTTAGTCGTGTTTAAAACTTTAGGACGCCCACGTTTCAATTTTTTTGGCCTTCCGGGTCCTTTTCGGGGAGTTTCGAGATTGGGGAGGGATTTAAACTTTCTCAAAGGAGAAATCACTACAACTGGATATAGGGTATTCAATTTTGGATCTTGGAGGAAATCAGGACTGGGGCACTGTGAAAGTGATTCGTTGATAGAATCGTTAAGAATTAGAAATTCAGGGCTAGGACAATGTGGGGTAGGAGTAAAATTCAAACTGGGGAGTGGTGTGATAACAGGGTTGAACACAAAGTCAAGCGAAGCGGATGCGACATGGCTATCGAATTTCAATTGTGTTATCGAATATTGATGTGCATTGGCTTCATACACTACGTTACATAGCAGTAGGGACGCTAAAGATATGTAGCTATCACACGCAAACAGTCGAGCCAAGTTGTTGCCCCTGATACTGATGTCATGCTGACGATGTTCATTTACTGCATGTGGATCAAACAAAAAGTATTTATCTTGGCTGTGCCAAAAGCCAACAGTCACGTTCAACCCAGTAAATAAAAACCCGACATTCACAGTAGCTCCTACAAACAATAGCTCTAACTCACAGGCGAGCTCTGCGATGCTATCATCTAATAAATCACGAGTTACTGGGTACAAAGCATCATATACATAAGAAATATCAACACGAACTTCATTTCCAGCAACCGTAAACTCGTGTGGAATTTCATCAGGGAACAAAAACCTATTGCCACCAACACAACCCTCATTACGTAATGACCTATACAATGCATCACCACTTAAGAGTATGGAATCAATGGCAAAAGTAGAGAATTCTTTCCCCAGAGACTTCCAAGCGATGGCACAGGCTGAGTTTGCCACACATTGGGCGTTTCTGCTGTAAGTAAACCTCGAATCCCCTTGATGAAACGATCCACTGGCAACACAAGTATATGCCATGTTTATACTTAATAACTCCGGAATTTAACACGATAATTGAACTAAGAGACAAACTGTATAAACAACAATTAAACGCAGAAGTTTTGCGTCTAAGTAAAGCACTACAAAGAGTCCCTAAGCAGGTACAAAGTAACTAATAACACAACCAGTCTTAAAAAACCAAATTAACTTAGCCTACTAAACAAAAGGTAGGCTCAATAAAGATGTTACCTACTCAGGATTAAGCTAAAAAAAATCCCTGGGATTATACGGTGAAAAACTAAAAACCAAAACCACTTATACTGTACGGCACCAGCGACAAAAACAACTAAAAGCCGTTAGGGAATGTAAATATAAATGGTGGAAATAAAATTCAGGTACTCAAAAACTTAAGTACTCGATTTTCACCTGACAAGAAATGAGACCACTGACTACTAAATCTATAAATGGTGCCAGCTATACAAGCCAGCTACTCAAAAACTAAACCTACTAAATTATTAACTAACAACAAGAAATAAGACTACTGGCTACTAATTTTTGTAGTAGTCAGTAAACCAAAGTATAAATAAGAACTAATAAAACGATGGCAACACGTACTAGCTGACCAAAAAAACTTAAATCTACAGTAAAAACCACACAATATTTGATTTCTACTTCTATTTACTGTTAAACAACTAATCAACTCTCTAACAACAAGTTGTTCAAACAGTCAGTGAAAACTCCAAACTATAAAACAATAACTGACGGACGAAAAAAACCAATAAATTTCCAATAAAAACCACTCAGTAGTCTCAAATGCTACACAACAGCACTGAAGACTTAAATCCAACAAAAGTCAGCTAAACTTGAGAAAAACAAAGAATTTTCTAAAGCAAAGGAAGAACCAAGCAGGAGTATGAACCGACAAGGAACGTGGCTGAGCAAGAAATGAGACGTCGGCGTCGGGGTGAAAGTTACCCCTTCTACTACTACCATGGAGGGGGTTCTGACGTAGGCACTGACCCCCTCTCCTCCTCCTGTGAGAATGGATACGCGACAATATTGTTCAAATAGCAGTGTATATAGTTTAGTTTAAAAATTAAATCAGATCCCTCGTTATTGAAATTCTACTAGACAATTCGAAATAATAATACTGCCCTAACCATCGGCAAGGTACCAAGCTATTATTTACCCGTAATAATGCGAAAGAAAATATTCCTACAACAGGCGGAAAGCATATAAAATATAAAGCTACACAGCATTTATTGCTAGTAGTAGCTGTCATAAAAGTATTTATCAGTATGAGCATTAAAAAATAATGTTATGCTAGTAAAATCTGCAGTATGTTTAGAAGTCTGTGTATAATCTACAGGATTCACCAATTTTAAATAACAGCCACAATAAAGCAATTTAGTCTTAATTTCATAACAATTGAACACATTAAAGTAATTTATTGTAACTTGTAACTAATAAGACTGTAATCTTTCTTCCAAATTTAAATGCTATTACTATGGTGTTTTTCAGAACCTAATAATTATTACATTATCATAAAGCAGCTGGCGTAAAATTACAACCGTTAATGAACTACGGCCGACATACAAAATAGTATAGGTAATACACGAGTACTTAATTAAGGTGCGAACACAAGAACTTAATAGTATATTACATAACAAGATTAGAAAGTGAGTCATTACATATTTTTAGACCATGTTTGAGGTGCGAGATTTATCGAGATTATAAATGGTCGAGAATATGTATAACCCAACTTTCACTAGTGCTTTGAACAATACAAAAAACTACAAACACTACACTACAAAGACTAATATTATTTTCTTAATTAAAACAGACATTGGATATTTCTTTATTTTAGGCGATGCCTTAAATGTCAAGTTAATATTTACTTTGGGTTTACAGTTTTGGTCGTTGAAAATTAAAATAGTTGACAAAACAATAACAAATCTTTGTTTGTTTACGTCGGTGAAATCCCAAAAAGATAGTCAACATTACTTTCGCACAGTAAACATTATTTTTCTGTAGTAAAGAATGTAATGATGGATTTTCACAGGTAATAAACTTACGACGAAAACAGGTCATTTCACATTAGTGTAGCGAAAACACATTTAAGACTGAGTGCGTAGTAAAAATTAAAACACCGTAACGACTTAATTTGACATTTACGAACGAAAAAAATGGAAAAGTTGTTTATTTCATATTATACTATTTTTGATTATTTGTTAATCAAGGGAAAACGTAACATTTTAAGAAGAATTTATTTTAGTGATAATCCAATCAGGCAAATATAAATTTATTTAGTGTGCATGTTAGCTGTGGTGGGGTTATTGCAACATATTTTATACTGTATTTTATAATTATGGAAATCGTAGATATATCGTAGGCCTTTGTTATTTAACCTCTCAAACACCAAGAAATATGCTCGGTCCCCTGGTACTTTGGGCTAACAGATGGATCTCTTTCCAAAAACTGTCAATGAAACGTTTACGTTTTTAAGTGCCTATAAGTTATTGTTCGGTGGTATATTTTTATGAATCATACTAAATGTAGTTTTACTCTACTGTAATGTATTTACGTTATTAGTAAATATGCAATCCGGAATTATACACCCCAAAACGTTTTTTATGAGCTTTTTTAAGTTTCATCGTAAATTAAATTTCAGGAACCTAGATTGTCATACCCTATGTATATATTTTTAAGATTAGATTGCTGGGGAAATTATATAAATCAGTTCAGAAGATTCAAGACGACTAAAGTTGGAGCCCAAGTAATTGTCCAAAAAACACATAGATAAACGTCCATGAAGTTTTTACAGTAGTTTTACATTAATGAATCACAGTACAGTAGGTATACAACCTATTTTTGGTCCGAAAAAGCGTACATGTTTGTCGGGGAGATGGTGTAAGAATTATTTAGGATAAGTCAATCGCTCTTAATTTACCCGGATTGGAAGGTGGGGAAGATCTCTTACCGTTTTTAATTTATAACCGTTTAAAAAATGTGTTTTGTCGTTTTTAATTGTCCGCAATTTTTTTATTGTTGGGGGAGTAGAAATTTGAAAATGTCACTTTTGAAAATTTTCTGGATTATTCAAAATAACGTTCAACATCTTCTTCAACCCAGCCCCCCTAGGGTGGTAAGGGGGATTGTTGGAAATATCCTCGGAGAAAATATGCTCCTGAGTAAAATAATACAATAATAAGAAGTTTGTAAAATACTAAACACTACAGTCTTATGTGGTTTTCAGATGTCCCCCATCTTGAATTTCGGGTTTGGGGGGTTAGGACGTGAAAATGGGGCTTATGAAAATTGTAAGGGTTATTTTTTGGTAACGTTGTACTCTATTGTAAAATTTTAATTCTTTAGCACGATTCAAAACTTGTTATATCCGCATACCAAAGTCGGCCACTTTCAAGGTTATTCCCTAGAAGAATAACAAAGGGGGGGATTCCATATTTCAGAGGGGAAGTTTAATATTATAAAATGTCACTTTTCGAAAAAGGTGCAAGACCTACAATCGTGCCAAATCTCAGATCCCCAGCTAATCTAAAAGTGGGGCTATGCACCTGTAAGAATAACATGGGGGGGGGGGGGGTAATTCAACATTTGGGGGGGGGGTTACTATTTTCAAACGTCACTCTTTGGAAATGAACAATATTTGCAAAAAAAATTGCTGAGGTATAAAAAAGTAGCGAAAACCATAAGAAATTTGAACGAAATTTACTGTTTTTGAAAGAAAGGGTGTTTTTTAAGAGTGAAGGGTTGTTCGGAAAACGCCTAACAGTGTTTTGTAGAAAATGTAATTCCTGACATTGAAATTTCTTTCAAATCTGTTCTAACTCTTACAGTTTTTTAGTTATAGCTGTAAAAAAACGTGTTTTGTCGTTTTTAGATGTCCGCCAACTTGAATTTTTTGTGGCGTTAAAATTTGAAAATGGGGATTTGGCAGTCTACACCCTATTCAAATTTCAAGTCTCTAGCACCTGTCTAAACGATTCAGTTGAGCATACCAAAGTCAATATTTCAATCTTATCCTTCATAAGAAAAACATGGGGCTCGTAAAAGTGGTAAAACCATTCAAATTTTGGCATTAAACCTAAGTTTTCGGGGTCAAGGAGACAAGTTACGAAAAATCATGTAAAAGGTGAAATTTTAAGAAAACTAAGGAGAACACGAAGCATTAATAGTATTTGCAAAAAAAAATACTAAGGAGAAAATAGCGAAAACCGAAAACCATTTAAAGAAATTTACCAAATTTTTAAAGTAGGGCGTTTTTTGGGGGCAAAGGGGTGAGATTTTCGAAAAATGCCTAAGAGTATTTAGTAGAACATGTAATTCCTGTCCATGCAAATTCTTTCAAATCCTTTCCAGCTCTTACCGTTTTTCAGCTGTAGCAGTGTTTTGTGGTATTTAGGGGTCCGCCATTTTAGATTATGAGGAAGGGTTAAAATTAGAATTTGAGATTTCTTTTTAAGATCCCATACCACAATACTACCAAATAGCATGTCTCTAGCACATTTCAAAGAGAATCAGATGAGCATTACAAAGTTTTAAAATTTAATATTTATTCTCCGTAAAAATAACATAAGAATTAAAAAAAAAAAACGCCTTTTTCGGTATTTTCTCAAATCCAACCTTTTGATTTTTTTTAGGGGGGGGGGGTGTTGAAATTTGAAAATGTCACTTTTGGCAATTTTCTGGGTGGTTTGGGACCAATACCTATGATTGTACGAAATTTCAGATCTCTAGCTATTCTAGAAGTGGATAGTGGGAATGTTCTTTCTACGGGGGGCAAGAATTTTTCCGGTAAATTTTTTTTCAGCGTTAAAAAACCAATGAAAATCAGGCAGTTGAAAGTATTTAATAGAAGGGTCGTTTGTGGTGAATATCAAACACGTCTTGACATGTTACAGTCCCGATGTGGAGTTGCTGCTCTTAAGATTGAAAATTTGCTAATTTACTGTAAAACTTATATTGAGTTCAATAAGTGTTGCAATAAAGTTATAATCTTTGGAGTAAGAGGGAGGCAAAAATATTACAAATAAAATTAGGCCCCTTCGGGGGCTGGATGGTTGGTTAAAATCATCATTGAAGGGAATGGGCCCCCTTCGGGGGCAAGCCACGCTATTGTAATAAAAACATTAAAAAATAAAAAATAGTATACTTTTATTATAAAAGTTAATATTATTGCCACTTGTACAGTTTCTGCAAGAGGGGTTATGGGGGTGGGTGACATAAACAACGACTTTCAACTTGGTTGTACTAAAAAAAAACTACCGTTTCACAACATTAAACCTACACAAATTAAAAATATCTAGAACGACGAGAAACAGTTTTACATGAGATTTGAGTTTTTTTTTTAAAGGGGGGTGTTGTAGGTTCGGGGGTGTATAAGATGAGATTGGCCTCTTTTTTATTTTTCAAATGACTTACGACCATGAATAACTTACTAATTTTTACTGAGACCTTAATATGCTTAAAATACCATTTTATTGCTCGCATGCAAATTCTCTTTTTGATTAACATGGGGGATATTTTAAACCAAGGGGGGGGGGTTTAAAATTAGACAATATCGATTTTAATTATATTTAAGGTAATTTGAACCGAATACCAACACCGCTAAAATTTCAATGTTCTATCGCTAAAATGAGTGTGTAAGTAGGCTTATTCCTAAATTCCAAGGACACAACTATCGAAATGGGGTTTTTTGAGGGGGTTGGAGTATAGATAGGTAAAAGGCACAATGGAACAAAATGTACACCATAAAATTTTGTATACAAAACATTTGTTTGTTTATATATAATCTTGCGTTTATATAATTTTTAATTGATGAGAATCTTTAAAATCGGGATTTTTTATTTTAACTAAAATTATCCCCCCGAATTTGAGGGTTAAGTAGGGTGAGTAAAAATTCCGAAATCGGTTAAGGATGAACTTTAGGCATATTTAAAAACAAGTAATAGGTCAAACATACCCAAAACGGATTTTAACCTTCTCCAGGGCAGCCAACCCCCCAAAAAACAAGGAAAAATGGCTAAATTTCAAGTTTAAGCATGAATTTGGGGGTGAAGGAGTGAAGATGGAAAAAAATTTTAAAATACAAAGTTGTAGATCGTCAAAAGTAAAGATACGTAGGTGCTATCCGTTTCTTGATCAGACCTACGGTTGAGCCGCGACGGACGTTTGAACAAAAAAACATGATGAAAAATTCCAAAATTTTGTGTTTAGAGCGAAATATAGGGGGGAAGGGGTGGAGATAGAAAGAAACTTTATATTATAAAATTGTAGCTCGTTTAATTCTAAATACAGTAAGTGTGCTCCGTTTTTTGATTAGACCAACGGTTTAAGCACAATAAACGTTTAAAAAAAACGCCTTTTTCGGGATTTTCTAAAATCCACCCTCTTGAATTATTTTGGGAGGGTTGAAATTTGAAAATGTCACTTTTGGCAATTTTCTGGGTGATTTGGGACTAATACCTATAATTGTACGAAATTTCAGATCTCTAGCTATTCTAGAAGTCGGTAAACATTAGTATACCTGATCAGTGAGTGAGTGAGTGAGTTACACATCGGGCTGTATATTTAGTATAGTTAGTTAGACTCGCCTTGTGCTCGCTGGGGGCTCCGCCCCCAGGCCCCCTTTTAATAGTAGCCGTGATGAGAAATTGTCACGGGGGACAGGATGTTGTCCGGAAACATTTTTGCTTTTTGCGTAAAAGACGTAGTGATAACTTGGCAGTTGCGAAGTATTTTATAGGGGGGTTGTTTAGTGCAAACCAAACCAGTCTTGGCATGTTAGAGTCTCGATGTAGGGCCGGTGCTATGATGAATTAAATTTGCTAAGTCACAACCTCTAAAACTTTCTTCACATCAATAAGCATC
This sequence comes from Macrosteles quadrilineatus, assembly GCF_028750875.1. Taxonomy (NCBI): domain Eukaryota; kingdom Metazoa; phylum Arthropoda; class Insecta; order Hemiptera; family Cicadellidae; genus Macrosteles; species Macrosteles quadrilineatus. Next base: position 144,268,067 of record NW_026542595.1, on the reverse strand, counting down.
GATATAAAGCCTTAGGAGTTAGAGTGAGGTAAAATAATATTTTTAAATAATCTTAAGCCCCCTTCGGGGGCGGGGGGTTGGTAAAAATTATCGACATGAAGAATGGACCCCTTGCGCAGTAATAATCACCAAAAATAGGGAAAAAAGGTAAAATTTCAGGTTTAAACACGAATTTGGGGTGGAGATGGGAAAAAATTTAACTAAACGCATGGCTCAATCAAATCCTGGTTGAAGTTCGTTCGCTACGCTCACTCACCTTTAGGTTGGAGCTCGTTCGCTGCGCTCACTTGCCTTCAGGTTAGCTCGTTCGCTGCGCTCACTTGCCTTCAGGTTAGCTCGTTCGCTAGGCTCACTTGCCCTCAGCCTAGTTCGTTCGCTACGTTCACTCACTTTTCGGTTGGAGCTCGTTCGCTGCGCTCACTTGCCTTCAGGTTAGCTCGTTCGCTACGCTCACTCACCTTTAGGTTGGAGCTCGTTCGCTGCGCTCACTTGCCTTTAGGTTAGCTCGTTCGCTACGCTCACTCACCTTTAGGTGTGAGCTCGTTCGCTGCGCTCACTTGCCTTCAGGTTAGCTCGTTCGCTGCGCTCACTTGCCTTCAGGTTAGCTCGTTCGCTGCGCTCACTTGCCTTTAGGTTAGCTCGTTCGCTACGCTCACTCACCTTTTGGTTGCAAATTAGCTATTGTCATAGATTTAAAAAAAATATTAGTGCTGCACCCTGTTGCTAATGGTAACATTTTATTAATGGGGATGAAAGAGGGGGGGGTTAGAATGGTATTGGTCTAAATATCCATAATAATTTACCTCCTTACATTTTGATCTCGTTTGCGTGTATAAGCATGTTAATTTTCTATAAGGAATACGTTAAAAAAAGCGTTAAAAAGTACCTTTTTGAATAAAAACCCGCCATTTTAAATTTTTTAGTATGTTAAAATTATAGAAGGTCACTCAAGGGACTTTCTTTTCAACGTTAAGACCATAAAAAGTACAAATATATGTACGAAAAGTCGTTTTATAAATTAAAAACACCAAAAAATCTAGAATTTTTTTCAATTTTTCGAATTAGGGCGTTTTTTGAAGGTGAAGGAGTCAGATTTTCGATATGACCCCTTCCTCTGAGAAAACTGTCTTGTAGAAAATTTAATTCTGAACCTACGATTTTCCCTCAAATCGATTCTAGCTCTTACCGTATTCAAGCTACAGCAGAATAAAAAAAAACATGTTTTTCCCAAAAAAAACTAGGGTTTTACGGGATTTCTTTTGGCGGGTTTCAGTTGGAAAAACTAAATTTTGGGACTCTCTGGGTGGTTTGGTACCCAGACGAACCTTTAAACAAAAATTTCAGCTCCCTAGCTACTCTAGAAGTGACAAAAATGTTTTTTCTGTCACCAAACGCCCATATTTCACCTACTGACGTTTACGTCTAGTTTGCCTGTCGACGCATGTTAATTCTCCATAAGAAATACATTAAAAAACAATCTTTTTTATTACAAATCCGCCATTTTGAATTTTTTTGTAGGTTAAAATTATTGAAGGTCACTCTAGGGACATTCCTTTAAATGTTGGGAGCATAAAAAGTAGAAATATATATACGAAAAGTCGTTTTAAAAATTAAAAACACGTAAAAAAATAGAGGATTTTCACAATTTTTGGAGTTAGAGCGTTTTTTGAAGGTGAAGGAGTGCGAATTTCGATATGACGCCTTCTCTGAGAAAACTGTCTTGTAGAAAATTTAATTTCGAACTCACGATTTTTCCTCAAATCGATTCTAGCTCTTACGGTTTTCGAGCTACAGCCGTTTTAAAAAAACATGTTTTTCCGAAAACCGAAATTTTTGTGGATTTTTTTTTGGGGGGGTAGAATTTTGAAAATGGGGTTTTTAAGGATATTACCGGTAATTTAAGATCCCATAGTACAATACTACGCAAATTCCAAGTCTCTAGCACGTTTCTAAACGGTTCAGATGAGCGTACGAAAATTGGTGTTTTTCAACGTTATTTCCCATAAGAATAACATGGGGGGGAAATCGTTAATTTAGGGGGGGTTGGAAGAGGAAAATGCCACTTTTCAGATTTTTCCCGGGGGTCTGGGCACTAGACCTTCAAAACACCGAAAATTTCACGTCTCTAGCTCATCTAGAAGTGCCCAAACATTAGTATACGTTACTAGTTACACATCCGGCTGTATAATATAAAGGTTGGGACTCGCCTTTGGCTCGCTGGGGGCTCCGCCCCCAGGCCCCCTACATTAGAGGAGGTTGGCAAGTTAATTTCAAGCTCCACCTTAACGAACCCCTTATAAAAAATCATTCTTAAGGCTGATAAAAAAAGATTAGTAGATAAGAGTTTAGTTGTAACAAAGCAGGAATATTTATAAATTAAAATCGATTAAGTAATGTTTGTTTCCCTGTCGGTTAGCCATAAACTGTATGGTATATCCAGTTCCGCAACGGGGAGGCCAGGAAAAGTCGGAACTATATTTTATAATTATCGATATAGTAAATGAAGTAAATTGTTTATATAGTTAATGAAGAATTGTGATATTATTGACGAAAGTAACATTGGTTGAAATTGAAAGTTTTGGTATATTAAGTTAGAAGATGGTAGTAAAAATGTATATGTATTAATAGAAGAATATTAATAATACCATAGATAAATCATAGCTTAGTCTATGATAATACTGTGGGGTAGTGGATTGGCAGTAGTTTATGTATAAAAAAATATATATCTATGAACTAATGTTTGTTTCCCTGTCAGTTAGCCATAAAGTGTATGGCATATCCAGTTCCGCCACGGGGAGGCCAGGAAACGTCGAAACCATTTTATTTACAGTTATAAAGATTAACAGTAATAGTATTTCAATTAAAAAGATGGTAGTAAATATTTATAAATATAGTAATGGGAATCAATTATGTAATGTTTGTTTCCTTGTCAGTTAGCCACAAACTGTATGGCATATCCAGTTCCGCCACGGGGAGGCCGGGAAACGTCGGAACCACAAACAGTAACACAAAACACACAAAAACACACGAAACACACAAAAACACAAGAAACACACAAAAACACACGAAACACACAAAACACACAATAACAAACTAAAGGTCGGGGACTTTTGTTAAGGCAGACCCCTTGTCGTACTGCCGTGGATGTCAAATCACGACGGGGAGTTTTGTTAAAGCAGATCCCCTAGCCTACTGCTTAGGTCAAAGTAGGAATTAACGAAGGAGCTCGTCGTATACAATGTTCTTTGCATAGGCAACTCCTTCGTGGACCCTGTCAGGATGGACCAGAACAACGATGTCGTCAGGATGTCTGACTCTACTGAGAAGGACGTACAGTTGACCATGCGTGAAACAGTCACTGCGAAGATCGACTCCGACACGATCAATCGTCTGGCCCTGGCTTTTGTGGCCAGTCATGGAATAGGCCAGCATGAGAGGAAACTGGAGACGGCGGACGCGAAGCGGAGACCCCTCGACAAACGGGAAAACGAATTGAATCCGGGGAATACAAATCGAATCGCGTTGTCCAGGAAGTCGCACCGTGATCAGACGAGGTCTAATAGCGGTCACGATCACTTTGGTGCCGTTTACGAGTCCGCTGTCAATGTTCAGGTTCCTCATGACGAGACACACGGAGCCAATCTTGAGTCGCAGGACATGGTCTGGCACGCCCTTGCCAGTAGCCTGGTTCAACAAGTGAACGTCCACATCCATACCGTCGTCGTGCTCCTTGTCCACGGAATCAGCACTTCTCAACTCATGAACGAAGCCGTCAGTCAGATTAAGAACGGCGTTGTTGATCTGCTGGACATTGGTGTTCATGGTTGAAAGAATAGCCCGGCCTGCGATTCTATCTGTATGGCTCAGGTCACAAACGGGGAATACAAAGTCAACTAAATCGTGAAGTGATGTCACATATCTAATACCGCTCAAAGGAATCAGACTTGAGCAGCCACGGCCTTCTTCAAAATCTACAGATCTAATTGTTCCATTGCCTACTTTTAGGAGAAACTCGGAGTACGCAGTGGAGCCAGAAGTTCTGTGAGGGGTGGACAGGGAAAAGATTTTGAAGCTTGACCACAGAGATGACGCACACAGTGACACACAAGCAATGTCTGCTGGAGTACGAGCTTTAGCTACAACTGGTGCGATCTGACGGAAATCTCCGCAGCAGAGGAAGATCTTGTTCCCAAATGGCTCAGGTGAATTCATGAGGTCACGCAGAGATCTGTCGATGATTTCAAAAATGTACCGGTGAGCCATCGGGGCCTCATCAAAAACTATGAGCTGGGCTGCTCTGATGAGTTCTGCACGCTGAGATCCGTTGGTCAAGTTCCAATACCCAGTGCCATCGCCGAGATCAAGTGGCAGCCTAAACATACTGTGTGCTGTCGTGCCACCAGGCAGACTACCAGCAGCAATGCCGGAGCTAGCGACAGCAATAGCAACCCTGTTAAGACTACGAACGTATGCGAGGATCACATGAATTAAGAAGGTCTTGCCGTAGCCACCAGGTCCGTCGAGGAAGATAAGTTTTATGGACCGACTACCAACCTGGCCATGTAATATCGATCTTACATAATCAAACACCACTCTCTGGTCGTTGGAAAGCTTTGGTTCCCACTCATCTACCAGTGATCTCTGTTGATTCTCACCGTAGATGAGTAGTTCCCTACCCAATTCGGTCGTGTCGTCATCTACAATGGGCAGACCGTGGTCGGCCAAGCAGGATCCCTGACGGCGAAGACTTCGATCGATTTCAATCAGACCCAGCTTGAAAGCAACGTCGTGATCAAGAGGATTCCGCTCCAAATGGTCCTCACACAATGTATCCCGGAAAGCATCCCACAAGAGGGCCGCGGGAGCTCCCATGTTACAAAGTAGAACAAAGAAAGAGCGGAGCCTCGGGCCGACCATAAATCGAGCAGCTTCCTTCAGTGCCTGGTGGTACTCGTCCTCATCTTCAACCAAACCGAGGGTGCGTGCTACTTGTTGGAATGTAGTGCAACCATCACCACCTCGAGCGAGCAGATCGGCGTAACCACGGCATGGTATTATCATGAGCAACAGCCGAAGAAAATATTGCTCACTCCTGTTTGGTGAAACCCAGAAGAGTCGACAGATCTTTTGGCCACGTTTTCTGGAAGTTAAGAAGTGCTTACCGTCTGGATGTTCGTAAACCTCAGCACTACTTGGACGTTTGCTGTGAACAATGTATTGTTCAAAAAAACACTGGTACGTCAAATTGTCAAACATTGGGTCACGAGGCCTATTGAAATAAAAGATCAAGTCAGAGGTAGCTCCAGAAGTGGCGTGTGTCAAGTTGTTAGGTCGAAAACACACATTCTGTTTTCCCTCTAGATGAACAGGGAGACATTCAACGGTGGGCTCAGACTTTGATATTGGGAAATCCAAGAGACGCCAGCATGCATCACTGGCTCCCACCATACGCTTAGTCACATAGTGCTCGACTTCATCGTCTTGTTTACTCAAAGGAGTAACTTTGACGTTCTGAAGCGAGCCACCCTTCATTAGATATTTAAATAGATACTTAATCACTCGTCGAGTGGAAGCTACCTCTAAGTTGATGTGTGCCTCATATTTTAGAAGCAATGCTGAGTTATACGGTACAACCCAGCCGTCATGCACAGGAATCGATCTGTTCCTTGACGTTATACTCCCTTCATTATTGTAATCACGCCGATATTGTACAAACCCTCTTTCATCTACGTGGGTTGTTTCACAGGGAGGCTTAGGGAAGAATTTCGTACAGCTACCTTTGTCAGAGTCCCAGCAAGGGAAGTCGGTTCTGTGATCCGTGCCACAAGGACCATGAACCATATGTCTCAGAACCAACGCCCTTAATCTGCCACCTGCCTCTTCCTTCGACGGGATATCAGCTCGAATGATGGAGTCTATGTCTGCTGCCTGAACAGGTCCATCGCCTTCGATTTTGAACACGATGTGGGCATGTGGAAGGCCCCGCATCTGCATTTCGATAACGTGGACTATGTACACAGAACGACCGAACATAGCTCCGCTACGTAGATCCCGAAGAAGTTCCAGGAGCTTAATGTAAAAGACCCTGCAGGCTGTACTGGGATCACTACGACCACTGCCTCGAGGACAAGCCCTTTTGTTTTCCTCCCAAGTCGCACTGTAGGTAAATGTAATAGTCCAGGCAAACTAAACAAACTTACATAGGGACCGTTAAAAAAATTGCAAGAAAACGTTTTATGGTTTTATTTTGTAGAGTTGGGTTTGCAGAATGACATACTAAAAGTTGCCAAAAATCGGTGCACGAGAAAACCACTAAAATCACAATTTAAAATGGCGGCTTTTTTCAACATTGGACAAATTAAAAAAACATATTTCACATGCATTTGCTATGCACATTTTTCGAGATATTGACTTGGGACCACCGCCTGTATTTATTGAGTGGTTAGTACTTAATTTTGATAGGGAACATGTTTTTGGCCGCCATCTTGGATCCGCCATATTGGACATAGATAATTTTTTTTCAATGTAATGATAGTGTTGTGACACATCATTACCAACTACATTTTTACACTGATTTCAATGCCGAAATCCGTTTTTAAATATCTTTATTCATTTAGAAGATATATACAAAAGAAAACTCTGCACCATACATTTCTTATGGACGTTTCGTAGTTTGATATTTTTTTTTAAAGTTATTTTTCTTATATCTCCAGTTCTTATTAACACTTGTAGTTCGTTCTAGGCTTAAAATATTCAGTAATGTAAGGGCTTTCATTTGAGCTCTTGATCATTAAAATCAGACGAGTTAAAGACCTGCTACGAACCTCAGAACAATATAAAATTTAACTTTTTAGAAATATATTTTTATTAAAATATTTATAACTCGGGTTGTTAATACGTCACCAAGTTCTTTCTTGTCTCAAATTACTCAGTGAATGTTTAGCTTTGATTTTATTAATCACTAAACAAAATCTGACAATTTTAAAATGAGCCATGGACCATAATTTAACATTAAAATGTATTTATTTTGAAATTTGTCTTTAGTTAAGGACATATATCCCAAACCCTAATAACTCCTGGAAAGTAATCCATAGCTAAAATAAAAGTCAATATTTTGGCGAATTATTTAAGACTGTAAAGAGTTTTGGGAGTTATTTAGAATTAGGAATATACGTCTTTAACTAAAGACAAATTTCAATATAAATACATTCTAATGTTAAATTATGGTCCATGGTTCATTTTAAAATTGTCAGATTTTGTTTAATGATCAATAAAATTAAAGCCAAACATTTACTGAGTAATTTGAGACCAGAAAGAACTCGGTGACGTATTAACAACCCGAGTTATAAATCTTTTAATAAAAATATATTTCTAAAAAGTTAAATTTAATATTGTTCTGAGGTTCGTAGCAGGTCTTTAACTCGTCTGATTTTAATGATCAAGAGCTCAAATGAAAGCCCTTACATTACTGAATATTTTAAGCCTAGAACGAACTACAAGTGTTAATAAGAACTGGAGATATAAGAAAAATAACTTTAAAAAAAAATATCAAACTACGAAACGTCCATAAGAAATGTATGGTGCAGAGTTTTCTTTTGTATATATCTTCTAAATGAATAAAGATATTTAAAAACAGATTTCGGCATTGAAATCAGTGTAAAAATGTAGTTGGTAATGATGTGTCACAACACTATCATTACATTGAAAAAAAATTATCTATGTCCAATATGGCGGATCCAATATGGCGGCCAAAAACATGTTCCCTATCAAAATTAAGTACTAACCACTCAATAAATACAGGCGGTGGTCCCAAGTCAATATCTTGAAAAATGTGCATAACAAATACATGTGAAATATGTTTTTTTAATTTGTCCAATGTTGAAAAAAGCCGCCATTTTAAATTGTGATTTTAGTGGTTTTCTCGTGCACCGATTTTTGGCAACTTTTAGTATGTCATTCTGCAAACCCAACTCTACAAAATAAAACCATAAAACGTTTTCTTGCAATTTTTTTAAGGTCATATCCTATATTTACCCGACTATAAGGAAAAACGTAGGAAAGCCGAGACGAGAAACTAAGGCCATAGCATTCTCGTAACGCAATTTCATATACCTCGGCCCCCCTGTGAACGAACTTGGGAGGTAAACTTTGCCAGCTTGTATCCCACCCTCCCCCTGAACAGTTTCATCATTAGCAATGTCGTTCAAAACCTGACGTCCTGCTTGATGTCCACCTCGAGTAACCGTCTCAACTTCATCCAACGGTCCTATCCGCATGGCATTTTCAACTGATTTAGTCTGCGTAAACTTTATATAGTTAAGCCTTTCTTCCTCGTATCTTGCATACATCTCGACCTGCCAAGCTTGAGACAGTCGGCCGAGATGCGAAAACCGAGGATCGGATAGTAGGAGGCAACGCGAATAATCATATTGCGACAATTTCTTATTAAAGTTGTCCAAGCGTCCTATGTGCCAGCCTAAAGTGCCATGGGGATAGAGCAGAGGATATTGAAATGGCTCCATAAGGGGACTGAACAGATTTATGGAACTGGGCCTACCAGAGCCAACTTTCCAAATCGTAAGCTTACGGGGCTCGTAAACAGTTTCCTCAGTGCTTAGAACAGCGTGTACCTCAACACCTGTTTGCCTGTCGCCTAGAATAGGGCCATGGGTAGCTCTACTTGTTACTTGGAAGTCCAAGTGAGCGTTGACTGCAGGTTCACTACCTAAACGCCGATAGTGAACAATGTACGGATTTTCCTGTGACAAAAATCGCGTAATTAAGTCAATTATGCCACCGTCGAGAGATCTACCCAAGGCAATATTCCGACGTTCTTCACCGTCATCGATGTACATGCGAGAACGATTTACAAACTGAACGTCCCCAGCCTTAGTAGTAAACTTTTGACCAGAGTCGGACAGATTGTAAACCTGGTGGTACATTCTCCCTTCAATTTTGAAAAATGAAAGACCACTTGGATGCCTGTACCCACCAGATAGTTCTAATGCACAAAACGCAAACATGTCGTTGTAAGCACGAGCCCTATCGAGAAAACGGCGATCTGAGTAGAACGATTCCTGAAGAGGCTGTAGATTAAGAACGTTGTTTGCCCCTTGACCACAACACCACTTCTTTCTACCCTTTTCCTCTTCAAATAGTCGAGCACCACAGTAAGAACACTTGAAAATACTATCATCCCAAAGGCTAATTTTGTTGAGATTAAAAGCAGGAATATTGTTCAGCAACTCCCCCTCCCAAGAACCCATTGGACCGTGATGAAAAATATGTCTAGCAAGTGCTGCTGGCAAATGACGAAGCTCAGAAAGCATAGGATTTTTCAGACGGAAAATGGCTACCCTTTGCCGAGAGGCGTCTGGATTCTTTTGACTGTATCTTCCAACAGCTTCCCTATTTACCTCGGGATGAGTTTGGCTGTATCGCTGTACAGCCTCCCTGTTAACCTCAGGGTGAGTTTGGCTGTAGCGCCCTACAGCCTCCCTATTCACTTCAGGATGAGTTTGGCTGTAGCGCCCTACAGCCTCCCTATTCACTTCTGGATGAGATTGGCTGTATATACGGACAGCCTCCCTATGAGAATCAGGGTGGGTTTCTCGGTGACGGCGAGCATCGTCTACATTTTTGTCCGGGTGATTATCCGTATATTTCTTCTTTGCGGCAGCAATTTGTTCGTCCTTAGTCGTGTTTAAAACTTTAGGACGCCCACGTTTCAATTTTTTTGGCCTTCCGGGTCCTTTTCGGGGAGTTTCGAGATTGGGGAGGGATTTAAACTTTCTCAAAGGAGAAATCACTACAACTGGATATAGGGTATTCAATTTTGGATCTTGGAGGAAATCAGGACTGGGGCACTGTGAAAGTGATTCGTTGATAGAATCGTTAAGAATTAGAAATTCAGGGCTAGGACAATGTGGGGTAGGAGTAAAATTCAAACTGGGGAGTGGTGTGATAACAGGGTTGAACACAAAGTCAAGCGAAGCGGATGCGACATGGCTATCGAATTTCAATTGTGTTATCGAATATTGATGTGCATTGGCTTCATACACTACGTTACATAGCAGTAGGGACGCTAAAGATATGTAGCTATCACACGCAAACAGTCGAGCCAAGTTGTTGCCCCTGATACTGATGTCATGCTGACGATGTTCATTTACTGCATGTGGATCAAACAAAAAGTATTTATCTTGGCTGTGCCAAAAGCCAACAGTCACGTTCAACCCAGTAAATAAAAACCCGACATTCACAGTAGCTCCTACAAACAATAGCTCTAACTCACAGGCGAGCTCTGCGATGCTATCATCTAATAAATCACGAGTTACTGGGTACAAAGCATCATATACATAAGAAATATCAACACGAACTTCATTTCCAGCAACCGTAAACTCGTGTGGAATTTCATCAGGGAACAAAAACCTATTGCCACCAACACAACCCTCATTACGTAATGACCTATACAATGCATCACCACTTAAGAGTATGGAATCAATGGCAAAAGTAGAGAATTCTTTCCCCAGAGACTTCCAAGCGATGGCACAGGCTGAGTTTGCCACACATTGGGCGTTTCTGCTGTAAGTAAACCTCGAATCCCCTTGATGAAACGATCCACTGGCAACACAAGTATATGCCATGTTTATACTTAATAACTCCGGAATTTAACACGATAATTGAACTAAGAGACAAACTGTATAAACAACAATTAAACGCAGAAGTTTTGCGTCTAAGTAAAGCACTACAAAGAGTCCCTAAGCAGGTACAAAGTAACTAATAACACAACCAGTCTTAAAAAACCAAATTAACTTAGCCTACTAAACAAAAGGTAGGCTCAATAAAGATGTTACCTACTCAGGATTAAGCTAAAAAAAATCCCTGGGATTATACGGTGAAAAACTAAAAACCAAAACCACTTATACTGTACGGCACCAGCGACAAAAACAACTAAAAGCCGTTAGGGAATGTAAATATAAATGGTGGAAATAAAATTCAGGTACTCAAAAACTTAAGTACTCGATTTTCACCTGACAAGAAATGAGACCACTGACTACTAAATCTATAAATGGTGCCAGCTATACAAGCCAGCTACTCAAAAACTAAACCTACTAAATTATTAACTAACAACAAGAAATAAGACTACTGGCTACTAATTTTTGTAGTAGTCAGTAAACCAAAGTATAAATAAGAACTAATAAAACGATGGCAACACGTACTAGCTGACCAAAAAAACTTAAATCTACAGTAAAAACCACACAATATTTGATTTCTACTTCTATTTACTGTTAAACAACTAATCAACTCTCTAACAACAAGTTGTTCAAACAGTCAGTGAAAACTCCAAACTATAAAACAATAACTGACGGACGAAAAAAACCAATAAATTTCCAATAAAAACCACTCAGTAGTCTCAAATGCTACACAACAGCACTGAAGACTTAAATCCAACAAAAGTCAGCTAAACTTGAGAAAAACAAAGAATTTTCTAAAGCAAAGGAAGAACCAAGCAGGAGTATGAACCGACAAGGAACGTGGCTGAGCAAGAAATGAGACGTCGGCGTCGGGGTGAAAGTTACCCCTTCTACTACTACCATGGAGGGGGTTCTGACGTAGGCACTGACCCCCTCTCCTCCTCCTGTGAGAATGGATACGCGACAATATTGTTCAAATAGCAGTGTATATAGTTTAGTTTAAAAATTAAATCAGATCCCTCGTTATTGAAATTCTACTAGACAATTCGAAGTAATAATACTGCCCTAACCATCGGCAAGGTACCAAGCTATTATTTACCCGTAATAATGCGAAAGAAAATATTCCTACAACAGGCGGAAAGCATATAAAATATAAAGCTACACAGCATTTATTGCTAGTAGTAGCTGTCATAAAAGTATTTATCAGTATGAGCATTAAAAAATAATGTTATGCTAGTAAAATCTGCAGTATGTTTAGAAGTCTGTGTATAATCTACAGGATTCACCAATTTTAAATAACAGCCACAATAAAGCAATTTAGTCTTAATTTCATAACAATTGAACACATTAAAGTAATTTATTGTAACTTGTAACTAATAAGACTGTAATCTTTCTTCCAAATTTAAATGCTATTACTATGGTGTTTTTCAGAACCTAATAATTATTACATTATCATAAAGCAGCTGGCGTAAAATTACAACCGTTAATGAACTACGGCCGACATACAAAATAGTATAGGTAATACACGAGTACTTAATTAAGGTGCGAACACAAGAGCTTAATAGTATATTACATAACAAGATTAGAAAGTGAGTCATTACATATTTTTAGACCATGTTTGAGGTGCGAGATTTATCGAGATTATAAATGGTCGAGAATATGTATAACCCAACTTTCACTAGTGCTTTGAACAATACAAAAAACTACAAACACTACACTACAAAGACTAATATTATTTTCTTAATTAAAACAGACATTGGATATTTCTTTATTTTAGGCGATGCCTTAAATGTCAAGTTAATATTTACTTTGGGTTTACAGTTTTGGTCGTTGAAAATTAAAATAGTTGACAAAACAATAACAAATCTTTGTTTGTTTACGTCGGTGAAATCCCAAAAAGATAGTCAACATTACTTTCGCACAGTAAACATTATTTTTCTGTAGTAAAGAATGTAATGATGGATTTTCACAGGTAATAAACTTACGACGAAAACAGGTCATTTCACATTAGTGTAGCGAAAACACATTTAAGACTGAGTGCGTAGTAAAAATTAAAACACCGTAACGACTTAATTTGACATTTACGAACGAAAAAAATGGAAAAGTTGTTTATTTCATATTATACTATTTTTGATTATTTGTTAATCAAGGGAAAACGTAACATTTTAAGAAGAATTTATTTTAGTGATAATCCAATCAGGCAAATATAAATTTATTTAGTGTGCATGTTAGCTGTGGTGGGGTTATTGCAACATATTTTATACTGTATTTTATAATTATGGAAATCGTAGATATATCGTAGGCCTTTGTTATTTAACCTCTCAAACACCAAGAAATATGCTCGGTCCCCTGGTACTTTGGGCTAACAGATGGATCTCTTTCCAAAAACTGTCAATGAAACGTTTACGTTTTTAAGTGCCTATAAGTTATTGTTCGGTGGTATATTTTTATGAATCATACTAAATGTAGTTTTACTCTACTGTAATGTATTTACGTTATTAGTAAATATGCAATCCGGAATTATACACCCCAAAACGTTTTTTATGAGCTTTTTTAAGTTTCATCGTAAATTAAATTTCAGGAACCTAGATTGTCATACCCTATGTATATATTTTTAAGATTAGATTGCTGGGGAAATTATATAAATCAGTTCAGAAGATTCAAGACGACTAAAGTTGGAGCCCAAGTAATTGTCCAAAAAACACATAGATAAACGTCCATGAAGTTTTTACAGTAGTTTTACATTAATGAATCACAGTACAGTAGGTATACAACCTATTTTTGGTCCGAAAAAGCGTACATGTTTGTCGGGGAGATGGTGTAAGAATTATTTAGGATAAGTCAATCGCTCTTAATTTACCCAGATTGGAAGGTGGGGAAGATCTCTTACCGTTTTTAATTTATAACCGTTTAAAAAATGTGTTTTGTCGTTTTTAATTGTCCGCAATTTTTTTATTGTTGGGGGAGTAGAAATTTGAAAATGTCACTTTTGAAAATTTTCTGGATTATTCAAAATAACGTTCAACATCTTCTTCAACCCAGCCCCCCTAGGGTGGTAAGGGGGATTGTTGGAAATATCCTCGGAGAAAATATGCTCCTGAGTAAAATAATACAATAATAAGAAGTTTGTAAAATACTAAACACTACAGTCTTATGTGGTTTTCAGATGTCCCCCATCTTGAATTTCGGGTTTGGGGGGTTAGGACGTGAAAATGGGGCTTATGAAAATTGTAAGGGTTATTTTTTGGTAACGTTGTACTCTATTGTAAAATTTTAATTCTTTAGCACGATTCAAAACTTGTTATATCCGCATACCAAAGTCGGCCACTTTCAAGGTTATTCCCTAGAAGAATAACAAAGGGGGGGATTCCATATTTCAGAGGGGAAGTTTAATATTATAAAATGTCACTTTTCGAAAAAGGTGCAAGACCTACAATCGTGCCAAATCTCAGATCCCCAGCTAATCTAAAAGTGGGGCTATGCACCTGTAAGAATAACATGGGGGGGGGGGGTAATTCAACATTTGGGGGGGGGGTTACTATTTTCAAACGTCACTCTTTGGAAATGAACAATATTTGCAAAAAAAATTGCTGAGGTATAAAAAAGTAGCGAAAACCATAAGAAATTTGAACGAAATTTACTGTTTTTGAAAGAAAGGGTGTTTTTTAAGAGTGAAGGGTTGTTCGGAAAACGCCTAACAGTGTTTTGTAGAAAATGTAATTCCTGACATTGAAATTTCTTTCAAATCTGTTCTAACTCTTACAGTTTTTTAGTTATAGCTGTAAAAAAACGTGTTTTGTCGTTTTTAGATGTCCGCCAACTTGAATTTTTTGTGGCGTTAAAATTTGAAAATGGGGATTTGGCAGTCTACACCCTATTCAAATTTCAAGTCTCTAGCACCTGTCTAAACGATTCAGTTGAGCATACCAAAGTCAATATTTCAATCTTATCCTTCATAAGAAAAACATGGGGCTCGTAAAAGTGGTAAAACCATTCAAATTTTGGCATTAAACCTAAGTTTTCGGGGTCAAGGAGACAAGTTACGAAAAATCATGTAAAAGGTGAAATTTTAAGAAAACTAAGGAGAACACGAAGCATTAATAGTATTTGCAAAAAAAAATACTAAGGAGAAAATAGCGAAAACCGAAAACCATTTAAAGAAATTTACCAAATTTTTAAAGTAGGGCGTTTTTTGGGGGCAAAGGGGTGAGATTTTCGAAAAATGCCTAAGAGTATTTAGTAGAACATGTAATTCCTGTCCATGCAAATTCTTTCAAATCCTTTCCAGCTCTTACCGTTTTTCAGCTGTAGCAGTGTTTTGTGGTATTTAGGGGTCCGCCATTTTAGATTATGAGGAAGGGTTAAAATTAGAATTTGAGATTTCTTTTTAAGATCCCATACCACAATACTACCAAATAGCATGTCTCTAGCACATTTCAAAGAGAATCAGATGAGCATTACAAAGTTTTAAAATTTAATATTTATTCTCCGTAAGAATAACATAAGAATTAAAAAAAAAACGCCTTTTTCGGTATTTTCTCAAATCCAACCTTTTGATTTTTTTTTAGGGGGGGGGGGTGTTGAAATTTGAAAATGTCACTTTTGGCAATTTTCTGGGTGGTTTGGGACCAATACCTATGATTGTACGAAATTTCAGATCTCTAGCTATTCTAGAAGTGGATAGTGGGAATGTTCTTTCTACGGGGGGCAAGAATTTTTCCGGTAAATTTTTTTTCAGCGTTAAAAAACCAATGAAAATCAGGCAGTTGAAAGTATTTAATAGAAGGGTCGTTTGTGGTGAATATCAAACACGTCTTGACATGTTACAGTCCCGATGTGGAGTTGCTGCTCTTAAGATTGAAAATTTGCTAATTTACTGTAAAACTTATATTGAGTTCAATAAGTGTTGCAATAAAGTTATAATCTTTGGAGTAAGAGGGAGGCAAAAATATTACAAATAAAATTAGGCCCCTTCGGGGGCTGGATGGTTGGTTAAAATCATCATTGAAGGGAATGGGCCCCCTTCGGGGGCAAGCCACGCTATTGTAATAAAAACATTAAAAAATAAAAAATAGTATACTTTTATTATAAAAGTTAATATTATTGCCACTTGTACAGTTTCTGCAAGAGGGGTTATGGGGGTGGGTGACATAAACAACGACTTTCAACTTGGTTGTACTAAAAAAAAACTACCGTTTCACAACATTAAACCTACACAAATTAAAAATATCTAGAACGACGAGAAACAGTTTTACATGAGATTTGAGTTTTTTTTTTAAAGGGGGGTGTTGTAGGTTCGGGGGTGTATAAGATGAGATTGGCCTCTTTTTTATTTTTCAAATGACTTACGACCATGAATAACTTACTAATTTTTACTGAGACCTTAATATGCTTAAAATACCATTTTATTGCTCGCATGCAAATTCTCTTTTTGATTAACATGGGGGATATTTTAAACCAAGGGGGGGGGGTTTAAAATTAGACAATATCGATTTTAATTATATTTAAGGTAATTTGAACCGAATACCAACACCGCTAAAATTTCAATGTTCTATCGCTAAAATGAGTGTGTAAGTAGGCTTATTCCTAAATTCCAAGGACACAACTATCGAAATGGGGTTTTTTGAGGGGGTTGGAGTATAGATAGGTAAAAGGCACAATGGAACAAAATGTACACCATAAAATTTTGTATACAAAACATTTGTTTGTTTATATATAATCTTGCGTTTATATAATTTTTAATTGATGAGAATCTTTAAAATCGGGATTTTTTATTTTAACTAAAATTATCCCCCCGAATTTGAGGGTTAAGTAGGGTGAGTAAAAATTCCGAAATCGGTTAAGGATGAACTTTAGGCATATTTAAAAACAAGTAATAGGTCAAACATACCCAAAACGGATTTTAACCTTCTCCAGGGCAGCCAACCCCCCAAAAAACAAGGAAAAATGGCTAAATTTCAAGTTTAAGCATGAATTTGGGGGTGAAGGAGTGAAGATGGAAAAAAATTTTAAAATACAAAGTTGTAGATCGTCAAAAGTAAAGATACGTAGGTGCTATCCGTTTCTTGATCAGACCTACGGTTGAGCCGCGACGGACGTTTGAACAAAAAAACATGATGAAAAATTCCAAAATTTTGTGTTTAGAGCGAAATATAGGGGGGAAGGGGTGGAGATAGAAAGAAACTTTATATTATAAAATTGTAGCTCGTTTAATTCTAAATACAGTAAGTGTGCTCCGTTTTTTGATTAGACCAACGGTTTAAGCACAATAAACGTTTAAAAAAAACGCCTTTTTCGGGATTTTCTAAAATCCACCCTCTTGAATTATTTTGGGAGGGTTGAAATTTGAAAATGTCACTTTTGGCAATTTTCTGGGTGATTTGGGACTAATACCTATAATTGTACGAAATTTCAGATCTCTAGCTATTCTAGAAGTCGGTAAACATTAGTATACCTGATCAGTGAGTGAGTGAGTGAGTTACACATCGGGCTGTATATTTAGTTAGACTCGCCTTGTGCTCGCTGGGGGCTCCGCCCCCAGGCCCCCTTTTAATAGTAGCCGTGATGAGAAATTGTCACGGGGGACAGGATGTTGTCCGGAAACATTTTTGCTTTTTGCGTAAAAGACGTAGTGATAACTTGGCAGTTGCGAAGTATTTTATAGGGGGGTTGTTTAGTGCAAACCAAACCAGTCTTGGCATGTTAGAGTCTCGATGTAGGGCCGGTGCTATGATGAATTAAATTTGCTAAGTCACAACCTCTAAAACTTTCTTCACATCAATAAGCATCGATATAAAGCCTTAGGAGTTAGAGTGAGGTAAAATAATATTTTTAAATAATCTTAAGCCCCCTTCGGGGGCGGGGGGTTGGTAAAAATTATCGACATGAAGAATGGACCCCTTGCGCAGTAATAATCACCAAAAATAGGGAAAAAAGGTAAAATTTCAGGTTTAAACACGAATTTGGGGTGGAGATGGGAAAAAATTTAACTAAACGCATGGCTCAATCAAATCCTGGTTGAAGTTCGTTCGCTACGCTCACTCACCTTTAGGTTGGAGCTCGTTCGCTGCGCTCACTTGCCTTCAGGTTAGCTCGTTCGCTGCGCTCACTTGCCTTCAGGTTAGCTCGTTCGCTAGGCTCACTTGCCCTCAGCCTAGTTCGTTCGCTACGTTCACTCACTTTTCGGTTGGAGCTCGTTCGCTGCGCTCACTTGCCTTCAGGTTAGCTCGTTCGCTACGCTCACTCACCTTTAGGTTGGAGCTCGTTCGCTGCGCTCACTTGCCTTTAGGTTAGCTCGTTCGCTACGCTCACTCACCTTTAGGTGTGAGCTCGTTCGCTGCGCTCACTTGCCTTCAGGTTAGCTCGTTCGCTGCGCTCACTTGCCTTCAGGTTAGCTCGTTCGCTGCGCTCACTTGCCTTTAGGTTAGCTCGTTCGCTACGCTCACTCACCTTTTGGTTGCAAATTAGCTATTGTCATAGATTTAAAAAAAATATTAGTGCTGCACCCTGTTGCTAATGGTAACATTTTATTAATGGGGATGAAAGAGGGGGGGGTTAGAATGGTATTGGTCTAAATATCCATAATAATTTACCTCCTTACATTTTGATCTCGTTTGCGTGTATAAGCATGTTAATTTTCTATAAGGAATACGTTAAAAAAAGCGTTAAAAAGTACCTTTTTGAATAAAAACCCGCCATTTTAAATTTTTTAGTATGTTAAAATTATAGAAGGTCACTCAAGGGACTTTCTTTTCAACGTTAAGACCATAAAAAGTACAAATATATGTACGAAAAGTCGTTTTATAAATTAAAAACACCAAAAAATCTAGAATTTTTTTCAATTTTTCGAATTAGGGCGTTTTTTGAAGGTGAAGGAGTCAGATTTTCGATATGACCCCTTCCTCTGAGAAAACTGTCTTGTAGAAAATTTAATTCTGAACCTACGATTTTCCCTCAAATCGATTCTAGCTCTTACCGTATTCAAGCTACAGCAGAATAAAAAAAAACATGTTTTTCCCAAAAAAAACTAGGGTTTTACGGGATTTCTTTTGGCGGGTTTCAGTTGGAAAAACTAAATTTTGGGACTCTCTGGGTGGTTTGGTACCCAGACGAACCTTTAAACAAAAATTTCAGCTCCCTAGCTACTCTAGAAGTGACAAAAATGTTTTTTCTGTCACCAAACGCCCATATTTCACCTACTGACGTTTACGTCTAGTTTGCCTGTCGACGCATGTTAATTCTCCATAAGAAATACATTAAAAAACAATCTTTTTTATTACAAATCCGCCATTTTGAATTTTTTTTGTAGGTTAAAATTATTGAAGGTCACTCTAGGGACATTCCTTTAAATGTTGGGAGCATAAAAAGTAGAAATATATATACGAAAAGTCGTTTTAAAAATTAAAAACACGTAAAAAAATAGAGGATTTTCACAATTTTTGGAGTTAGAGCGTTTTTTGAAGGTGAAGGAGTGCGAATTTCGATATGACGCCTTCTCTGAGAAAACTGTCTTGTAGAAAATTTAATTTCGAACTCACGATTTTTCCTCAAATCGATTCTAGCTCTTACGGTTTTCGAGCTACAGCCGTTTTAAAAAAACATGTTTTTCCGAAAACCGAAATTTTTGTGGATTTTTTTTTGGGGGGGTAGAATTTTGAAAATGGGGTTTTTAAGGATATTACCGGTAATTTAAGATCCCATAGTACAATACTACGCAAATTCCAAGTCTCTAGCACGTTTCTAAACGGTTCAGATGAGCGTACGAAAATTGGTGTTTTTCAACGTTATTTCCCATAAGAATAACATGGGGGGAAAATCGTTAATTTAGGGGGGGTTGGAAGAGGAAAATGCCACTTTTCAGATTTTTCCCGGGGGTCTGGGCACTAGACCTTCAAAACACCGAAAATTTCACGTCTCTAGCTCATCTAGAAGTGCCCAAACATTAGTATACGTTACTAGTTACACATCCGGCTGTATAATATAAAGGTTGGGATTATTCTCAACGCCAGCTGTTGAGACAACACGTGTCTCGGCGTGTTCCCGTGTCGAGTTCGTGTCGTGTTCGTGTCCGTGTACACCCACCATATCCAGTGATAGACCACCCCTGTGCATCAGGAAATGCAACAATGCAATATGAGTTGCATCTTGAAAACACTGCATGGTGCATACATTCCGTGCATAGCTAATTGCAATGGGAGGTATTTACTGTTTCTGTTTTTTAGAATTGTGTCGTAAGGTAGGAGTGTTTAATTTGATTAATTATTTAATGTGTATTTGAAAACTGAAATTTTTCTTGTGATTTAGAGTTGTTTGGAAATTGAAATGTTCTTACTTCCAATCATTCACTGTAATACGAATATTTAAATTCAGACAGTCAGTTGTGAAGTTGACTGAATACCAAAAACATCAATTTCTCACCTATTAATCAAAGTCTCTAAGACTTCAACACTTAATAAACATGAAAATAATCAACGAGATAAAACAAATGATCCAAACAAAATATGCGCAGCGGCGCGCGTCGTGGAATAAACAGAGGTCAAATATCCCAGTTAAACCATTACCTTTGCTATTACTAGTGTGATATATGGAAAGTAATGGCTACATGAGAAGATCAAGGTACCGCGTGAGGTAGGTGTGAGAACTAAGGTTCGATAATTATTCTAAAGTTCAGTGGAAGCTGTTCGAGAAATGTGATTTATTTTGTGATGTTTGAAGGTAGCTGAAGAAAAAGTAGGGAAAATCATAGTTGTGTGTGCAGTTTAAGTTTGAAGTATAAATAATACAAGACTGTTTATTGATGTGGCGTAATCGAAGTTTATAAGTTGCAGATGAAAAATTAGGCACCACAGACCCATGTTCCTATGGTGACCTAAGCAATAATGCTATATACATGTGTCCAGAGAGTGACAGGAAACACTACTTTTTAAATTTGTATTTTCAATTGTTGCTTTTTTTTACATGGACATTGCTTTGAAAGGCATTGCTCCGGAAACCCATTGTTCCGAAAATATTTCGTAGTTTTGCTTTACCGAGCAAGGTCTGTATCTCCTACCAGTAGCGCTGGCGTCGTACGGCCTACAGCGGCAGAAGCCTCATTGTTGTAATCGTCGACGTATTTGGTGTCAGATTACAGATCACTTTGCGCCAATAACCAATTTCCTCCCGCGTAAAGCGATGGTATATCAAATGAGGAGCTCGCCTCAAGCGGTGGGAGCGTTTTTGGCGGTAAATTCCAACTTGAGTGGCATTTGTGATTTTTCTTTCAATTAAGGTATATTGATTCATGAATTTATACAGGGTAACAAGATTGTTACTAGATGTTTGGCCCGGTCTTCGCTCGGGTAAATTTTTGAATGTAAAATAAATTTATCACCTTTGATACGGCTGTAAATCCTAGGGATTCTCACAGCATTCTACACTCATCCTTCACTCATATCTGGGCTAATATGAAGGTGGCGTCCCCATCTCAAATAATTAATTGATAATTGCATCATCATCGGATATTGAAAATAAACCACCAATGCAAATCTTTGGAATATGAATCTAGTTTTACTTGATTCCTTAATAGGCCTAATATAAACTTTTTAGTAACCTTTATCTTTGTTTTGGTTACGTAGTTATGGCCCGTCTTGTAATGTTTTCAAACGCAGTGTAGTTTATTTGTACATCAAAAGTGAAGTTACAAAGCGAATTATAATATCTAGAACCAAACCTTTCAGTTAGAATTTATTGTAAAAAAAAAACATTTAATTCAGCATTTAATTTACATTTACTGTATTTGTTAAAAACATTACATTTTAATTGTCTTAATGCAATTAACTAAAATTAGCAAAAAAAGCATTCAGATGAAGTTAATGCCTGTTAAAGGATCCTTTTTAGTTAACGATTTTGCATGAAACAATGGAACACCCTTGAAATTTGGTATAAACTATAAACCATTAGACAAAATGTGAGTAGGGGTTTTAAAATTGAATTTTCAGTCCATATGGATTTCAAAAGGACTTTTCGTAAAAAGTTTAGCTATCTTGTTTGTCAACTATTCTCCCTAAATTCCACAATTGTTCGATTTATTATTTAGAGTAAAACCCGCATAGACCTTAATAACTCGTGTTTAACTTTTCAACTGATTTCCTCTTTTCAGCCGTAAGGCCGAACAACAAGGTCAAACGTGATTGGACCCTCCTGTGGTATATAGGTATAGTGGTATGTTGGTATACTGGTATCTTGGTATACCGTTGGTGAGTACCACCCCGGGCTACCATTGTGTTGGGTATGGACTTCACAATATGCGTTTTCGGAGGTTTAGATCAGCTGATAGGCACGGTATCGTTCAGCTTGAAATATGATCTGGTTTGAGCATTGAGCAGTTGCTGACTTTACTATCGAATGGATACCTAATGTAAAATATTTTGTAAAGGGGTTTCCCTGGGTTTTTAATTATAAATCTACTAAGGTCATAGGATAGTCAATTCTTGATTGGAGTTTCCTTAATGCATCATATTAATATAAAATGGCTTTTATAAACGACTCTAACATAAAATAGCAGGAAATATAGTGTTGTTAACTTGATGGTTTACTTCATACATGCACACCTTCAAATTTCTCTTACTGTATTGTTACAAGTCAGGAGCCCCGCGCAACAATAGCCAGGCGCCGTCTCAAAAGGGTTGTTTGTCAAAACGGGTTTCTCCGAAAAACATTAGACCCATGTCAACGGACTACGTCAATAGGGTCTTTGACATCCACCAGAAGCTTCCACGGTGATCTGTAAACAGCTTTGTTTGGGGTACTAGGAGTATCCAGATTGTTCTACGGCAAGCTTATATGAGGGACCGTCTTCCGGCACACGGCAGTTGAGTTGAGTTGAGCCTTCCGAGAATCGTCGCAGCAAGCGCCCGTCGGTGTTAGTGACCAGTGCTAGTGCTAGTGGCAGTGACAGTGTAGTAACGGTGTAGATACAGTGTAGTGACACTAGTGACAGTGTAGTGACAGTGTTGTGACAGAAGTAGTGATAAATCCTGTAGGCTAGCTGTAAGTAGAAACATTGTAAATTAGAATAGGCATTAGCTAGGTTTAGGTAGGGTTAGTTAGGTGGTAGGCAATTGTAATATTTGTAAATAGATAATAATTAGAGTAAATAAAATAGCTATATAAAATCGCCAAGTTTTATTTGTAAAGAACCTGCTAAGCCCGCAACAATTGGTGTCAGAAAGCGGCATTATTTTGGCGATTTTAATTGTAAAATATTGAGTTTAATTTTAGTTGTATTGGATATTAGTAAGAATCAGGGTCTTTGTTACATTATTAGTAATTTGTGTCGTAAATTTGTTTACAAAGGAAAAATCATTTATTGTAAAATTATTTTTATTGTTTGGCATAAAAATGGCTTTCAAAGGTGTGAAACTTGATGAGTTAAAAGTAGCTGATCTTAGAAGAGAATTAGAAGAACGAGATCTAGATACTAGTGGAACTAAATCAGCCCTTCAGGCACGCCTTAAACAAGCTTTAATTGATGCAGGTGAAGACCCAGATAACGTTTTATTTGAAACATCTGATATGAATAAAATGCTTAAGAACTTAGAGTCAAAAATGTCAGAAAATAGTAAAACATTAGAGTCAAAAATGTCAGAAACTAGTAAAACTTTAGAAAACCTAGAAGCTAATATTGAGGCAAAAATCTCAGAAAATAACAAAAACTTAGAAGCTAGCATTGAGTCAAAAATGTCAGAAACTAGTAAAGCGTTAGAAAACCTAGAAGCTAACATTGAGACAAAAATGTCGAATGTAGAATCAAAAATGCTGAACAAATTAGATGAGTATTCTAGCAAAGTTGATAGTTTAGAAAGTAGAATGAATGAAATCGATGAGAAAGTTAACTGTATAGAAAAGAATTTAGAAGATAGGTTAGTTGATAAGCTTCGGCAGGAGATGGCTGCATCGGGGAGCTTCACACCTGCGTCATCGGCTAGCACTGGTCAACTTCAGCAGGGTAACGTCCTTGAAACGATCTCCAAGCCAGCGCCCACCATTGCTGCCGTTGCCCCTCAGAACGTCGTTCCTCACTTCGATGGCAAGACTCCCTGGGAGGACTACATGCTTCTCTTCGAGACAGCGGCTATGGTCCATGGGTGGACCGAGGAGACAAAAGCTTCGACACTGTGTCTTGCACTACGGGGCGATGCATTAGCTGTTCTGCATGCTATGCCAATGGCGGAGCGGAAGAACTTCGCAGAATTAGTAAGAAGATTGGACATGCGCTTTGGACATCGACATATGGACCAGCTCTATCGATCACAGCTGCGGAACCGGATTCAAAAGCCCAGCGAGTCACTCCAGGAGTTTGAAGCCGACATTGCTCGCCTGGTGAGAAACGCCTATCCATCGGTCACGGATGATGTCTACGAGAGTTTGGCGGTGGATAAATTCCTAGACGGTCTACGTGAACCTGAGACTCAACAGGCAGTGAAGCTCGCCAGACCAAAGACCCTGAGTGACGCACTGACACAGGCACTGGAGTTCGAGGCTGTACGGCAGTCGGTGAGAGGTCAGGCCCGAGTCCGTGTGGCAGACGCAGAAACTACATCTCCACTTGACATCGAGGAGCTGGTGAAAAGAGTTCTGGAGGCGCTAAAAACACGTCGCCGGCAGATACGCTGTTGGAGCTGTGGACAGATGGGACATCCCAGGAGTAAATGTCCTTCAACCACATCAGAACCGAAACAGGAAAACTAAGGAGGGTTGATGGAAAGGGGCAACCGTCAGCCCACGATTTGAAAGCCCCGAGGAAAAGTGTTAAAGTTGCTTCACTTGGAAGTCAGTCAAGCAGTTTCTACATAGATGGAAAGGTGAACGGGCGTCTCCAAAGCTGTCTTCTGGACACCGGGGCGACTATGACCATCCTGAATCCCAACACTGTGCCGACTGAAGATATTTCACCAACATCATGGTCTTTGCGTACAGCTACAGGTCAGCTGGCTCAGGTCTACGGGCAGACGGTGGCTACCTTCCACATCGGCGGCTGCGTATTTAAACATTGCGCACTAGTTGCCGACATAGACGAGGACGTGATTTTGGGAACCGATATAATGGTGAAGTACGGATTTAAATTAGACATGTCAAGAGGATTAGTGACTCTCGGAGATGAAGATGTCATACTTCGGCGCGGAAAGGATATCTCTGCACGCGTCCTTCTATTGGAAGACACGACGCTACCAGCACGCAGCCAAGTCATCGTTCGAACTACTGTCGAAGGAGAGTGGACTAGTGGGCAAAGTGTTCTTCTGGAGCCAGGAAGTGACAGTGAATCCCAGCTTGGACGTAGTGTTTTTGTTGCCAGATCCTTATTTAACCTAGGACACGAAAATCCGGTGTGACTGATGAACTTGAATGGTTTTCCTGTGACAATAAAAAGAGGAGTAACGATTGGAACTTGCGTGGCTGTTAATTCGGTTGTACGTCAGCTAAAATCATGTCCGCCATTCCCAAACAGATTGCCGAAGGAGCTGGAAGATTTCGTGGAGAGCATCTGTCAGGAGCTGACGCATCAACAAAGTGCAAAAATAAAGGACTTTATTACCAGATGGCAAGATGTCTTTGAGTATGGAAGTGGCCCTAGAGGAAGAACGAATATAGTACAACACAAGATAGACACCGGAGATGCAAAACCCATACGTCAGGCCCCTAGACGACTCCCACTGGCGAAACGTGACGAAGCCGAGAGAATCATAAAGGAGATGGAAGCGGATGGTGTCATCGAGCCTTCTAGTAGCCCTTGGGTGTCACCTGTGGTACTAGTGAAAAAGAAAGACGGCTCAACGAGATTTTGCGTAGACTACCGCCTTCTCAACAATGTCACCAAGAAAGACAGCTACCCTCTACCCAGGATTGATGACACACTCGACACTCTGGGAGGATGTCAAATATTCTCAACTTTGGATCTGAGAAGTGGCTACTGGCAGGTCGGGCTCGCTCCTGAGGACAAGGAGAAGACGGCGTTCTCTATTGGGACAGGACTTTGGCAATTCACCGTGCTGCCTTTTGGACTTTGCAATGCTCCTGCTACTTTTGAAAGGCTTATGGAGAACGTCCTCAGGGGATTGTCATGGGAGACATGCCTGGTTTACTTGGATGACATAATCGTCCTAGGTAAATCCTTCGAAGACCACCTGAAGAACCTGGAGAATGTCTTCATGCGACTGCGGACGGCTAATCTGAAGTTGAACCCCAAGAAGTGCAACTTGTTTCGCAAACAGGTCAATTACCTCGGCCATGTCGTATCAGACAAAGGAGTGTCTGTAGATCCGGAGAAGATCAGAGCTATCACCGATTGGCCAATACCAAAAGATAAACACCAAGTTAGAAGCTTCCTTGGCCTGTGCGCTTACTACAGGAAATTTGTTAAGGGATTCGCTAATATTGCCAAACCACTAACTAAGTTAACCGAAGACAAGATAACCTTTGTTTGGGATGATGACTGCGAGAAGGCTTTTGACGAGCTGAAGACCAAATTATGCAGAGCACCCATATTGAGCTATCCACAATCAGACGGAAAGTTCATACTAGACACGGACGCCAGCAATACAGCCATTGGAGGAGTCCTTTCTCAGCTTCAGGATGGAGAAGAACATGTGATTGGATACTTCAGTAAGGTCCTGTCAGCGCCTGAGCGTAATTACTGTGTCACCAGGAGGGAGCTTCTCGCGGTGGTTAAGTCCATAGAACACTTTCATAAGTATCTGTATGGAAGAAGGTTTCTCTTGAGAACGGACCATGCCGCACTGATGTGGTTGTTAAGATTTAAGTCTCCGGAAGGACAGGTTGCAAGATGGTTAGAAAGGTTACAAGAATATGACTTCGAATCAATCCATCGTGCGGGACCGAGCCACAGGAATGCAGATGCACTATCTAGAAGACCATGCGGGGACAGCTGCGCGCACTGCACACGCAAGGAAGACAAAAGTGCATCAGTTTATCGTGTAACCGCCGTTGACGACGAATGGGATAGTAAGAGACTGTCAGAGGACCAGAAGGAAGACTCCGACCTAAGACACGTTATGCAGTGGAAGATGGACAATAAAGGAAGACCATCGTGGCAGGATATTGCTCCATTGTCTAAGAATGTGAAGACCTACTGGGCGCAGTGGAACTCGATTTTAATGGACGAAGGTGTTTTGAAGCGTGTCGTCGAATCGGAGGAAGGAGGGCACCGAAAACTCCAACTAATAATTCCAAAGAAGAGGATTCCCGAAGTCCTAAGGGAAGTTCACGATGGAATTTCTGGAGGCCATCTTGGGGTACATCGTACACTGGTAAAAGTAAGGGAGCGCTTCTACTGGGCAAATCAGAGAGACGACGTTATAGACTGGTGCAGAAGGTGTGCGACATGTGCTGCTTCAAATGGCCCTGTCAACAAACGAAAAGCCCCAATGAAGAAATACAACGTAGGTGCCCCGTTTGAACGCATCGCCATTGACGTAGCAGGACCGTTCCCCATGTCAGATACTGGAAATAGATTTATTTTGGTTGCAATGGATTACTTCAGCAAATGGGTAGAGGCCTATGCATTGCCTAACCAGGAAGCGGTAACAGTTGCAGATATATTAATCAAGGAATTGGTGAGCAGATTTGGAGTCCCACTCGAACTTCATTCTGACCAAGGAAGAAATTTTGAGTCTGCAGTATTCTCTAGAATGTGTGATGTTCTTGGTATCCGGAAGACTCGAACAACACCTCTTCATCCACAGTCAGATGGCATGGTAGAGCGCATGAACAGGACGATGGGAAGATACCTGTCAAAAGTCGTCTCCGATCATCAGCGAGACTGGGACCAATACCTTCACCTGTTCCTACTTGCGTATAGGAGTTCGGTCAACGAAACCACCGGCCAGACTCCAGCCAACGTAGTATTCGGCCGAGAGCTCCGTCTTCCATGCGACCTGCAGTATGGTTTGAAGCCAGACGAATGTGCGGTTGGTGAGGATTACGTATCCAATCTGCGGAAGAGGATGGACGAGATACACGAGAAAGTCCGTCGCAACATATCTGGAGCAAGCGACAGGATGAAGGAGAGGTACGACGTGAAGGCCGAGAAAGGAGGGTTCACACCTGGAGACCTCGTGTGGCTACACAATCCCCGAAGGCGTCGTGGATATTCGCCAAAACTCCAGAACTCGTGGGAAGGACCTTATGAAGTTATCTCCCGATTAAATGACGTCATCTACCGGATTAAGAAGCAACCAAATGGCAAACCCAAAATAGTCCATTTCAACAGGCTTGCACCGTACAAAGGAGATCACAGCCAACGAGATGAACAACAAGTTCGGAACCTCTCAACTGAGCCAAGAGACGTCGTGCCTGAGATACGTGGAAATGAAGGACCGAGGTTGTTATACAAGGACCTCTTTACCTTCCAGTGGAATATGCCTTGGCACACTGCGTAGCAGAAGACCTGAGAGCGTCGCGAGGTATAGCTACAGTCTTCAGGACAAAGTTTGGAGGGACCGAAGATCTTGAGTGCCAGAACCCCACTATTGGATCAACCCTTCACCTGAAGCGCAATGGGCAGCATTTGTTCTACCTCGTAACGAAGGAGACGTCAAACAAGAAGCCCTCCTACGAATCCTTGAAGAAGAGCCTGCAAGATCTGCGGGACAAGCTCCTTCGGATTGGAATCAAAAACCTTGCTATTCCTAGGTTGGGATGTGGTTATGACGGTCTGGAATGGAGGATTGTGAGAAATATGGTGCAGGAACTTTTTAAGGACACTGGCATCGAAATTGTGGTCTGCGTATACCACATGGGGAACCTCCGGTGGATCAGAAGATCACAAGCTTCAGGGGAAATCTGTTCTGGGACAGAACAGTCTTAAGGAGGGGGTAGTGTTACAAGTCAGGAGCCCCGCGCAACAATAGCCAGGCGCCGTCTCAAAAGGGTTGTTTGTCAAAACGGGTTTCTCCGAAAAACATTAGACCCATGTCAACGGACTACGTCAATAGGGTCTTTGACATCCACCAGAAGCTTCCACGGTGATCTGTAAACAGCTTTGTTTGGGGTACTAGGAGTATCCAGATTGTTCTACGGCAAGCTTATATAAGGGACCGTCTTCCGGCACACGGCAGTTGAGTTGAGTTGAGCCTTCCGAGAATCGTCGCAGCAAGCGCCCGTCGGTGTTAGTGACCAGTGCTAGTGCTAGTGGCAGTGACAGTGTAGTAACGGTGTAGATACAGTGTAGTGACACTAGTGACAGTGTAGTGACAGTGTTGTGACAGAAGTAGTGATAAATCCTGTAGGCTAGCTGTAAGTAGAAACATTGTAAATTAGAATAGGCATTAGCTAGGTTTAGGTAGGGTTAGTTAGGTGGTAGGCAATTGTAATATTTGTAAATAGATAATAATTAGTGTAAATAAAATAGCTATATAAAATCGCCAAGTTTTATTTGTAAAGAACCTGCTAAGCCCGCAACAGTATTGTATTGAATATAAGATACTCCAAAGAAGTAATATACATAGTAAGGAATAGTAGTTAAGTCAAGAAAGTAGTCCATAAACTATCATCTGTCATGAGGTAACCATAACGTTACACAATATCTATATTTGTTTGTGAGCTGATATACAAGAAACATGAATTTCAATATTTCCGCATGCATCTCTATACGCATAGGAAACGAACTGATCTTATATACGCTACCCATTTACGATGTATACTTGTCATTTATATATATATATTTTTCTTGTTACGCTATAAACAGTTCATTATGTTTGCGACTATTGAAATGTGCATTGAACATTTTAAGAAACTACTTTTTTATTGCTATCTAAATTTGCTACTTTATACTTTATACTTTCTTATGAAATGGCGACCATACAATGTAGGTCTTGCTCTAGGTTTAGCCGGTTTTCTACATTCAGGCTGGCTCTAGAGGTGATCGTGGCCTATCACTAAACTTACATAAAATCCATATAACAGATGATTGGCGGGATTTGAACCCGGGATCTTGGGGACCGAAGTCCCATGCTCTACCACTAGACCAACACTTAAACCTTTAAGATTTTTAAATGTCCCTAAGGATTGTAAAAACTCAAATAACTTCTCAAATATGGATTTTTTTGAAATAATTGTAATATACCACTTAAAGTAACACAAGCTTTTTTATTTTCTTACTTAAACCATGGACAAAAAGAATGCTTAAACTCAACAAACTCATGTTTTTTTTCATGAATAACATTATTAATACAAACATATGAATCATAACATGTGACTTGATTACATTAATGTACTAAGGTAGTAGAAAGAAACAACTTTGCAGGAACATTTTCTAACAAGGATAGCTACGTTTCCCAGTGTAAAGCTTGGTCCCCAGCTACTCAGTTATAAGCAGATTGTGCTGTAGTTTCTTCAGTTACGATTCTACTCTAGACGTTCAACTAATGCCACTATTAACGGCTATTAACATTCTCATTAACACCGACGCTGTGACATTATAGTTCCTGGTATACGAGCAGCAACTGGTTTACTTGAGCGTTTAATTGAAACCGGTTCTTCGTGGGAAATCGTGTAACGGGAACTGGTTGCATCTTTATTGCTCGGCGTTCATGTGTGATGATCCCCATATGGTTCGGGTATTCTAAAGCCGCGGTGGAACAATCGATTGTACATGTCAACCGAATGATTATCTAGTCTTCTCTTGTTCAATCATGATTTCAGTAGAATAAACAACCGGTTTTGAAGAGTCTATACTGAACTTGTTCTCTTTGCATATTTACAACTCGGCTCATCTAGATGATAACCGTAAGATTTTTTTTGATTTTGACAGGGATGGGACAATCGACTAAATCCGACGACCGATAGGATGTTTGCTGGGTTCAGTCGTATAATGAATCAACCGAATTGTTTTAATGCTACAGTCTCTTTAATATACAAACAAATCAAAACTAATTCAGAATGGACAATGAAAGGAATAAGGATTTCTAGAGTTTAACAACCAATCAAATCAACTAAATGCATTTGCTACTTAAAATAAACTGGCTTGTTATAATAATAAAAACAAATTTGAAACAAACATGCATCTTCGATAAAAATAGTGTTCAGTTGTTATTTATATACAACAGACGAGTTAAATGTAAACCTTTCGATCTACGGCCCCTCGCCCACTATACGATTTCGGTCGTACGACACTGTGTCGGAACGACAACATTTCAACAGTGAACCATTGGATCTTATGAGAGCTCGCCCACTGTACGATAATCTCACGACTACGACAAACTGTCGTGAAGCAGTCGTCCACTGCCACTGTGATACACGACTGTCGTACGACTGTCTAAAGGTCGATTCACACACATCAGTCCAGTCACAGTTCCGTTACAGTCCAGTTGCAGTCCAGTTACAGTCCAGTCACAGTTGCATCCGCAATTTCTCAGTCAATTGTCCGTCGTTTGGTTTCAGTCAGTCTTCCGTCTCTAAAATTCACAGTAATTTATAGTCAAAATTTTAAAGTTATAAACCTAAATTCTATCAAATTATCATTGTCCATATTGTTGATTGTTACAAACAGTACTCAAAATACAAATGCAACCATTTAAATAGCAATAACACTATTTTCTAACCTCAAACAGTTCCGTCAGGCGTCCGAACAATCTAAAAGTATCGTTGGAAAGAAATCTGAAATTGACTGACGGATGCCAGCAGAGTGACTGACGGGACTGCAACGGATGAGTGTAGATAGCGCAATAGAAAATCCATCAAAGAATATTTTTGTTAACTTTGACGTGCCTGAAGTGACTTCACTGTGACGTGCCGTAACTGATGTGTGTGAATCGACCTTAAAGCAGGAAACCCACTGGTCCGACACTCTCCGACACGTCACCTTCCGTCAAGGCTCCGACACCTTCCGACAAAATTACTTTGCATTATTTTAAATGGACTGTAACCCACTAGTCAGACACGACACCTTCCGATCCAACACGTCACGACAACATTGCTCTCTGGGGCATTCTTGTCGGATGTCGGATCCGTCATTTCTCCACTCTGCGTGCACCAGGCCTAGATTTACTGTCTAGCTTTGTGTGTGATCACAATATGTGGAACGGATATGGAACATGTGATCACAAGAGTGTGATGTTTTTGTACAATTATTGGTTACCGATATTTAAAATTCCCATGTTATTCTAATGGAGAATATTATAAAATATTGTAAGTTTGCTTACTGATGGATATATTTTTATCACACTTGGTAAATTTCTTTATTTTATACTAAGTTATTAATACTTTACTAAAAACCACACTTTTTTACCCTCCCTGTAGCGATCCTAGGTACTCATAAAACCTAATGTTAATTAAATACACTTAATTGAAAATCAATTCAGGTAAATAGAAATTTGCTTAGTCGTCAGGTTTGTTGCGACGGGGGTATTATTGTTTACGTTTTGTACCGTACTTTTTGCTAATTTCCCTGTAGTACAGTAAATGTTACCGGAATTATCAAGGTGGGTCTAGGAAGGTCCTTGACCATTGTAATCTCTCATACTAACAGAGATCGTCATAAATGTTATGGACTTTTTTCATGCTCCCTAACTACTGCTTGTGAACAGTATGTGATCACATGTTCCATCGCAACTGGCACTGTTAGAGTAGTGGTGTATTTCTTGTCGGAGGCCTACTGTCGGAGCCCGTCGGACCAATGGGTTAATGCCTTAAAATTGACGGAAGGTGTCGTGTCGGAGAGCGTCGGACTAGTGAGTTTCCTGCTTAAAGCTAGGCGCCCACCGGGCAACCCAGCGGGTGACGCGACGCGACGCGGCACGGCGCGACGCGGAGAAAAACTTCCGTCCGCTTCTCCAGGGTTCGCGCCCACCAAGCAACTCTAGCGGAAGCGCGGGGCAGCGCGGAGAATTATTCTTTTGGAGGGGATGCACAGTGCACTTCGATTCGGACCCGAACACTCCCGAAGGGCTCGCGATACTTTCCGAAAACACCCGAATGAGCGGCAGACGAGGGGCAGACGCCATTTCCGTGCCTCTACCCCGCGCCCACCAGGCAACTCAACGGAGGCGCGGCAACACGAGAGGAAGAAATTCTCCACCGAATTCTCACTGCCGGATACGAGAAGAAGTTTTTTTTCCGCGCCGCGTTGTGCCACCCGCTGGGTTGCTAGGTGGGCGTCAGTCCATAAGATAACATGGCACGGATACGTGGCAACTTTTTTCCACGGCGTCGCGCCGCGCCGCGTCACCCGCTGAGTTGCCCGGTGGGCGCCTAGCTTAACTCGCAGTGGCGTGTATGATCAAATGGGCGCTCGCCCACTATACGATATTTATCGTATGTCGTGCGTTCTCCCCAAGCCCTCCTAGTCCTATTTCGCGCTGAGCCTTCTCGCTGTTCACTTCGCATGACTTTCGCTAATTTAAGTTTTTTCATTTAAAATGGGGTTTTCGTCTTTTGAAATAGTTTTTTGCATAATTTTGATCATGCATATATTTTTACAATTAGTTCATACTTGTTTATTATAATGTTTGATATATCGCTTAGTTTTGTCTTTTTCTGCCAACATTTTACGTGATTTTGATCTTGTCTGTATTCCTAACAGTTCGTTCATATTTTTTCTTCATACTATTTTAATGCACTGACAACACAAGGGGGTTTTTTAAGGGCTTTTGGTTAAAATTACTTATAAGTAAATATTTTAAAAAAATTACAAAACAATGCTACTTTTATTATTCCGTAATTTTTGTATAACAATTGTTATTAATTATGTTTTATTAAATAGTTTGTCTAAAATACCTAAGTATTACTTTTTGCAGAATATATTTTTAAACAAATAGTATTAATATTTAAAAACAACACAAAACATGTTCGAACATACACACCTTTGGCCAAAACCTATGAAAGTAATATAACAAACATCAGTTAACTTAAAAACTTGTTAAATGGCACGGACTCGTATAATTTTAAAATGTCTTAAAATAGGAACATTAACTTAACATTAACCTACATTAACTTAAGAAATAATCTAAACATAAAAAAATAATTACTTTTTTAATGATGTAGCCCCACACTGACCACTTCCAACAAAATATATCAAATATATAATGTAATCTTACTAACTTCTACGTAATAGCTAGACTTTCTTTAGAAGTGATGCAGTTCCTCAGTTTAGTATTTTGGTAAGCAATTGTAGCTTTTATTTTCTGGTGTAATTCATCAAAGTACGTAGCAGACATTCTGAAGTAGTTGAAAAACATGTTATCATCACGCCGAAGTTCATCAAAAAGAGTTTGAAATGATCCTGTGTGTTCCCTACTTTAATTAATAGGGTGAATCCAATACTTCCGCTTAATCCTACGACGCTTAATTCTACGCCATAGCAGCCACATAGCAACAACACGTAACGGATCCATTGTTTGACAAAAAAAACATTGTTAAGATATTGCGCAACACACTCACTCCGCCATGGCTACCGAGCAACTGGTCATTTATCCGATGAAGTGTCGTATAGTGGGCGAGGACCACACATACGATAAGAATATCGTACGACACAGTGTCGTACGACCGAAATCGTATAGTGGGCGAGAGGCCTACGGTCGGTTCGATCCAAAAAAAGTTAGACGACAAGGAATTAGAAGTAAATTCATTGAGTAAACAAATTGAGCATGAAGACAGAAACTGTAAATATTATTGCAAAAATGAAAGCCCAGGTAAAAGAAGCCGAGGCAAGATCATGGTCTAGTAATAGGTTTCTCGATGACAAACTAATTGATTGTTATTTTCAGGCATTAGCTGCCAACAATGGGCAATCAAAGTCAAAAACTGCTTTCCTAGGGCCTGCTGTGAGTCAAATTATTAAACATGGTAGTGTTGATGACATAAATGAATCCCTATTGCAGCTGTCATTTCCTAGCTTAGATTATGCATTTTTATGCATTTGTAATAATCCAGTAGGGACACATGAAGTTCTAAACTCTGATGTTTTTCATTGGAGCTTACTGTTTGTTGACTTGGCTTCAAAACATGTGTTTCACTTTGACTCTCTTACGTGTACCAACTCAAACACAGCTAATGAAGTTGCAAATAAGCTATTTTCAGAAAAATGTTTTTTTATAGAAGTTACTTGCAATCAGCAAAACAATGTTTTTGAGTGTGGGCTTAGTGTACTTGTGAATGCTGAGTTTGTTTATGAGGGGTTTTGTAAGAGGGAGAGTCCCTGTCATGTTCAGTTCCTTGAATGGTACAATTTTTTTTACTGGGGAAGGTGCTGGCTGTAAGGTGATGACAGCTAATGTGAGCTCCTTTCAAGAGAAGCAAAGTAATGATGAGTTTGGTACTCCTTCTGAGTCCGCGGATTTAGTAAAAATTGATATCATACCTGTAAACAATGTTGTAGCTGATAGTAATGTAGATAATGTTAGTATAAGTGAGTCACCAAACAAAGGGTTGAATCAAGGTATTGATTAAGCCTTTTAAACGTTTTGTAAAAATCATCAATGAAAAGTAAAAGGGGTGTTTTCACACATTTTGAAATTTCCAGCATGAAAACGTAATATAATCTTGAATATGCCAACATTATTTATTTACTCTTTCTGTCAATCCTGTAAATCTATCCACTAACCCAACCACTAAACCACACTCATCATACTGAAAAAGTAATTGTCTTAAAGCCACAGATATGTCGTGACCGTCGCTGCGTCTCCCGCCATTAATCCCCATCGGCGTTTTTGGCGCGAACAAATCAGCTGTAAGCGGGTCAAGGATGATATTGATCACGGAGGACCCTACTCCAGCATCCTGAAGACTGGTAATTAATAATTCAGCAGCTCGCCTGTGTAATCATTATGTTGTGATGTGGTTATCTGTAGAATCTTTATTTGTTTTCTTCCAAACTTGCGTCTGGTTTGGAAAACCTTGGAGTTTTTATTTTAGAACTTTGGGATTAAAGGTCAAAATCGGTTAAGGTGTTATGTTTTGACATTAGGTGTTTATTGTTTGTGTGATGAAATAAATAGGTTTATGGATATTTTTTGAAATTGGAAAATTCCATGGACAGCAAAGTTAAGTGAGTGTATAAAAATTAAATACCATGTAAATAAAGTAATTTCTCAATCACGTGTGGTAACCTTGTTAGTAGTAAAGATCAGCTGTTTATTAGGCCAGGATACTTAATTTACACCACATCTGTTTCAGTCCAGCATTTAGGACAGCTGAATCCAGTTTGAAGCATAACCAAATATGTATATTCGTAAGGCCCCTAATTTGTACAGTATTTGCATCCAACAAAATGTAATATTATCAAAAATAAAGAAGGATACGGTGCATATGTCTTGATGTTACTGAATGTCTCCTTATTCCATCGTTTCACATTCTATTTTGTCAGTCTTTTACATCCAAATATTTGGAATGGTAAAAGATGTCATATTTTCAACGGTTATCATCACAGTTATTTATTTAGTCAGTTATTATTTAGCTAACTTTGTCAGAGTATTATATGGATTTTATTCAAAGTGCAAGTTATGAAAATAATGCAATTTATAGGTCAAACATGCTGTTTTGCAGATTGATCATCCCTGTGAATCGACTGAAAATAAGGTATTAGATTTAATAATCTTTGATTTCGTTAACAAACGAGCCAATTCTTTGGGAACGTCTCTTTACTTTCAGGTTTTCAAATAACTTTAAAAAAGGTCCTTACCAGAAAAATGCATTCGTTATTGGTTATTTTACTTAGAAACTTCCCATTTTGGCGTTTGAAAATACTAATAAGTTTTCCAATTAAATAAATATTATGTTTTTGTTATTCATGAAAATCCGTCTGAAAACATGCTTTTGCCTGAAAACCAACAATTTATCTCGCAACGAAAAGTGTTGGGTTTTAGAAAAAGCTTTAAAGGACAAAATGTGCTTAAAACTATTCCATTTATTTCTGCACTTTATTATCAATGAAAATGTCCAATCCCAGAGAAGGTTAGGCTATGAAATAGAGGACAAGTAGAACCTAAACCCAAACATCAAAATCAGTACTGTATTGATGTAAATACAAGGTCAATAGGGTCATTGACTGGACTACTAATTAGAATTAGAAAATAGCAATAGCACATTGTAACGCGTGTTCTAAAATAAAACAGAATCATTTAGTCTACAAAAACGCACTCAATTAGCGAACATAACACACGAAAGTTACCTTCATATACTACAACAGGATGAACGTTCCCTTGCGAACGTGGATGTAAAATGTAATAATTTCGTAACGAGGTTTCTTCTTTTCACCCAGAACGGTTAGTTGGCCAATAAGGTTTCTCCAAGGGAAGCTAACATTTCCACAGAATGACAAACAGTGGTATTAGTATCCAATAATTGCCAGCAAATTGCATCGGATAAATAGATTCTAGATGTTAAACTGTGCTATTAATACCACTGCCTCTTAGTGACCTTTGACCTTAGCTGAAGATCGTGCGAAACTAGTTTTATTTGAATAATGCATTTACTCAGTAACAGAAATAGTGTGTAATGATGGGATATTAGTATGTGAGGGTGGTAATTATTGAGAATTAATTGGGTAATTAAAACATTCCTTGGTGCTGGAATTGCTTAAGGGATATTTACTAGTGTTTATTCTAGGAGCCTAAAAGTAACTTAAAAACGTGGTATAACAAACGCAGAATACACAATTAATTATTTATAATATTCTTAGGATATTTTTCATAGAATCTTAATTTAATATTAAATAAATAATACGAGTAATTACTAATCTGTAGTTAATAAGTTCGCCTCAATAAAGAAGCATTTTCATTTCATTTCATTTCAATCAAAACACGGCAGATAACATTAGTTTTTTTTTAAGTTCTTACTATTTATTTTTAAACAACTTCTTGATCAGCATCGTACGTGTTATTAAATTACCTGAAAGTACAAATAATACGTCAAATAACACTTATAATAATATATTAAAACTTATAGGTACTGTTTACTCAAAAGACGTCAAATAACACCCATGTCAAATAACATCCATATAAAAGATGATAAGTGGTGATTTATTTTGATTGGACACTCCAATCATCATCAGACAACACTTATAAAAATGGGCACTCCAACCGTCATCAGAACCAATAGGCGAATGCCCAAACATTATTATATATTTTTATAAGTGTTGTCTGATGATGATTGGAGTGTCCAATCAAAATAAATCACCACTTATTATCTTTTATATGGATTTACCGTCTTTTGAGTAAACAGTACCTGTAAGATTTAATATATTATTATAAGTGTTATTTGACGTATTTTGGTGCTTTCAGGTTTTTTATTGTTAAATAAACGAGTTGGTGATTTGTTCACAGAACATAGGTATAAAGGGTATCCTGGTTTTAGCTTAAGTTTTTATCACATTAAACTTTTACTTTTGTTCTAAATTGTAGAAAAATAAAAGAGCGACTCATACATTTTTAGCTCGAGGTTTGTAATAAATTAATTCTGGCACCAAATACAAATCAAACATTGAAAGAATTACGTGTATATTATTACACACTCAGTATTTTAGCAATATTTTCTAAAGGGAAGTTCCGAAAAATAATGTTTTATGACTATTCCTGAGCGTAATACGTTTCCTTGTCAGTTTCAACCCGAAAAATTTTTCAACATTTTATCCTCTCAGACACTTAATCTATTAGAATTACAAAATTTGATAGTGTTGTCACAACTGCACACGTTAAAGGATTATCTGCTGTAAATCTTGTGATGTATTGTTTTAGATAAATCCCAACAGTGAGAAGTTGACAGTTAGATTTAACGCCATTATGAGAGTGAGCCTCATAGCGGGGGGTTGTGGAAAACGTGAGTGGCCGTGTGAGATATGAGGCCATTGAATAACTTAGCGGCGAAATTGTGAAACTCGTAATAAAGTTAGATACATCATCTTGCCTAGTTTCCGTGAATATGTTGTGTTCATTGATCACCTTTGGGAAACGGACGGGTTTCGATGTTAGATATTCATTTGATCTATACTTGTGGATAAAACACTTTTAAAAGTTTACGAGAAAGAAGGTATCAATCAAGAAGGATCAATTGACTTCAGAATTTAAAGTAGACTAACATCCATTAACCAGTATTTTTTTTATCTAGCTTTTTAAGACGAATATTACTACTTGCGTTTAACTCATTGACACGTTTTAATTGATGGTTACAATAATTTACCTATCAATACAAAATTCTTTAAAATCTATTTTTAAATTAATCTTTGATATTTTAAATAGTGTGGATCATGTGTAAATTTAAAACGCTGTGTTTACAAGAGAGGCCTAAAGAACCGTCAACATATGCTTTAACATATGCATTTAACACTCCAGCAAACATTATTACATGTGTTTAAATTATGGTATCACCTAGTAAGATGGGGACGAGGCTAAACGTATTTTTAATTCAATGTGAAAGGAGATGAATGTACCATTGTAAGGCTTTGTTCCTGAGCTGTTACCAAGCATAACTAGTCAATAACATTAATTTAATAGCGCAATGATAATGGACAGTTTGGTCCAGTATGGCACCTCTTTAAAGCCACCGAATCTTCATACAAATTAACCATCGAGCTCTAAAGGTGGTATTACTCACCTACTTAGTATTAGTTTTATATGCAAACAAAGCGTGATACATTGCGTAACACACGTACGTAGTAATTGACAAGACGTTAAGGTTACATGACACAACAGTTTAGTCACACTCTTTGTCTAGTCAGTCATCTACACGTTTCTCTCTCAGATTTGTGTAATGAGAAGATTCGACCTTCATCCATTCTATGTTGTATACATGAATAAGAAAAGAAGTTATCTGTGTTTCATCTTTTCATTGTCAAACCTCAAGCCAATCATGAGAAAGAGATGTTGGAGTATATGTGCAGTACAACTTTGGGTAGTTTGACATTGCCTTAAGACTCCTTAACAAACTTATATTATGTAATGGATAAAACTTCAGAATTAAGAGTATTTATTAAGTGATTCAGTGATAAATTAAATAGAGTGTAAAACATTTATTTATTTCATTGGAGGTTCAAAAATAAAATACAAGCATTAAGTTACTTGTTGGCTCATTTCTTTCAGGACAACAGAATAAAATTACAGGTCGAATGAGATGTCTATTATTTTACCATGTGGTGAACCTAATTTCAAATTTTCTTTATTATGAAACTGTCCGAATAAAACGTTTATGGAAAATATAAAACTCCAACTGCAGTATGCAGTTTTGTTACAATGGGTGTTTTAATTTATGTTAAAAAGTATCAATCTTATTTTGTAATTGAATCTACACGAATCTGTTTACGTAAAGATCAGGGTGTGAATTTAATTATATAATTAATTCCATGTGTACTCCAGGATCTGAAATGGGTTGAGTATGCATGGAAAACCTGGCAAAATTTCAGTAATAAAATTGCGTCAGCCTTTCCATGCATACTCAACCCCCTTCAGTTCCTGGACTAGTGGACGAAACTGTTAGAATAATAACTGTATTAAATATTATTTGAATTAGTCTGAAGTTTCTCAACTAAATTATTGTTAGAGTACCGGGAGAGCGAGCTTTGCTCGGGATCAATAAACAATTTATTAAATAAGTAAATTATTCAATTGAAACTGTTGCAAACATTTTCATTGCCCAGTAGAATTTGGATAATTTCGTTGTTTATCTTTCCAGCATTCAGTGTAGCAAGGATAGCACGGCATTTAAACTTGTTGTATATTGTCCGCTTGCAATGTTGGTGCATCATGCTTATTTGACAATATCTCTCATCCGCCGACATGGCGACTTTATAGGTTTGATGATTTTTTGAGGAATTTGCCATCCAATCCATAGTCAATTAAAAAATCAATAGTCAATAAATCCTCGGACAGAAATAAAAGTTTGCCCGTACACACTCTTTTTTTTAGTTTAGGATAGGATAGGATATCGATAAATGCTACACCGCACTCATAGTATACAAAGTAATGTACTCCAATAATACTCGCATGACCCCCAATACCTCTCCTTGAGGATTCACTTTCATTTTCCGACGTTTGTCACTCATGATGTCAACTCGATGAT
This sequence comes from Macrosteles quadrilineatus, assembly GCF_028750875.1. Taxonomy (NCBI): domain Eukaryota; kingdom Metazoa; phylum Arthropoda; class Insecta; order Hemiptera; family Cicadellidae; genus Macrosteles; species Macrosteles quadrilineatus. Next base: position 144,227,328 of record NW_026542595.1, on the reverse strand, counting down.
GTCAGAGCGGGTGGGTCTGTGACGAACTGGTATTTATAACTAGGGCGTTCATAATGTGGATAAGTTCACCTAAGTAACTAAGTTCACAAGGTAAGTCCAGCTCCATTGCCACACCCCTCGTTGTGGCCAAAGACCGTAAAATGGAGCCTCGTCTACGATTGTGTTCGGTCGTTTACTGTGAATTGTGAGATGTGCTGGACTGTGATGTAGGTTAGTGTTTATGCAACAAAAGGTGTTACATCCTTAAAAGATTTAGTTCTACATCAACTATAATGAAGGCGCGAGCAATTTTCAAATCTGTCTCGGATATACACGTTCATTATCAAATAGGTATTGATTATTTTAAATACTATGAATTGTTTAGTTTCGCCAACTAACTTGGTTGTACAACAATTTATCTCTAAACTGTCTTTGAGCTTGTAGGAAATGCTAAAAAAATGCGGGTTATTTTGAGAAAGGTTCATGAGATGAACAAGCAAAATAGAAAGTCATCTTTGGATTATCAACTAAATTTCCAATAGGATCGTAAATGTCTCCGAAGACAAAGTCGCGATTCAGTCAAATGACCTCTTGAATAGGTACCTGTACCTGGTACGGTATTTTAGCCACCATACATGGACATCTCAACGTGGGTGGGTGAAGGAAGTTACCAACACGATCACGATGTTTCACAAATTGCCATCCTTTCATGAAGAATAAGGAAGAAACAAACAGGGACTTATTTAATTTAGTTAATTAAGGGATTTGGAACGTTTGAGCTTTCGGTCTAAAATCAAACTGATGATTGTATTTTATTAAAAGATCAGGCATGTAATGCATAATCATTGAATATAGATATAACTAGACATTCCATCCCCATGTCATGGTTGTCACCTTTTTTATGGGCGTAGATTATGTGAGTCAATGGCAGATTGCGCTGATCTAAATTACAGATTTTTTTTAGGAATGTGCGGATTTTTTAACGAGTCTAACTGGTAGGAGGACTTTTAGTAAGCTACTGCATACTTTTGACTCGTCAACTATCTCGGAAAACAAATAAGGGATGAAATATAATCTTGCACACTAGGGCAATGTGCGGATTGATTAAAACCAATTTGAGACAACTGATCCATATAGATGGAATGTCCTCTTTAAAATCCAAAAGTCAATGGTATAATGCATCCAAGAATTTTTTGATTTAGATGCAACTCAATCCCAAAAATCTAATTGTATAATTCTCTTAAGTTGTGATTTAGAACTAAATAAGGGATGTTTAGCCTACGTATGTAATTATGGTATCTTAGTTCGGTACTTACGTACGCATAGCTATACTCAAAATAGTTACCATAGTAGACGTTAGTAAAACGTATCATAGAAAAACAACTAGAAATTGTCTTGAACTTTATTTATTTAATGCTAGTAAAATATAATGCCCCCAATGCAGCAACTGGCAGTGAAAACATTTTTTTTTGCCTGATTATATGATTTTTACTAAAATATGTCTATAAACACACCATAGACGTACACCATGGTTATTTCTAATCATGTCGTGGTCATTTAGGGACCACGAGAGTCTGCAGTTGGTGGCAGCCAATAGCAAGACTGGACTAGCGACGTTGCAACATCGCCCGTTCACTTAATTCTCGACACTAATTTATTAAAACGTACTAAAAAATATTGTCAAATCAGCTGGTATTATTGGATTTGGGAACACCGCACTGTCCTCATTGGCTCCTTCGAAATCACGTGGTTAATAGGCTCCTCCCTCAACTGCAAACTCTCGTAAATATCAGTATAATTCACTTTTTAAATAATAGTAGGTTTAACAAGTAATTGTGTTTGATGCCAAATGAACAAAATAATAAAGTATTTACAGTCTACATTATATTAGTCCTTTACTCTAGCTTTGTTTGAAGGATTTTTATGTTTATTTTCCTTAAGATTTTATTAAGAGACAAAAGGAAAACATTTAATTAATTAATTGATTAACAAAATAAATTACCTCCAATGGCTGGCTGAACAAGTCGTGAGATAAAAAAAGGAATTAAGTTTTCAACTAGTAATGCTAGAAACATCTGAAAAACAAAAATTCAATACACAGTTTTACTCAACCATTATTTACACATATGCACATACCTATTTTGATTTGAGATGGCAAGACGAAGAGTTGTGCTATTATGCGTTTTTTTCATTCAATCAATTATTGTCAAACCAGCTGTAATTGCTTGTATTACATTGTCTATACTGACTGGTCATTAGTCATACCAAACACCTATAAACTCTTCTCTCACTCTCTCTGCATTGATCATCATTGTCAAGTCACACGCATCATGTCTAAAGTAATATTTACTCATAACGTAAAAAAATATTATAAAATTCACTAATTACTAAAAAATTACCACCTTAAATTGAATTATTTTATCATTTACAAATGCTAGAGCAAATATTTCACAGAAATAGCTTCATCTAGGCTTGTAACGTTAAAAAAAATAAACAAATCTTTAATTTTGTAAATAGATTTAGTGTTCGGATACTTATGAAAATGCATAATGCCTAAAAAAGTGACATAATTAAAGAATATTAAGTGTTTTACGTACTCTTAAAATATCCTATCATGAGCTTAAGCCTGAAAACAGATACCGAAGCGATAAGATATACTGATAAGATATTCTGATAAGAAAAACTCTTATCAGAAGAGTGTCGTAGATTTTGATGGTCTTGAACTGCATATCCACCTGTGCTTGATCATTGTTTTTTGGCCTGACCAGGCTACAGGGCAGGCTATTCTTAGTCAGTAACAAAGCTACACTCTCATCAATTCAAAACTCGTCCTTTCTTTCGCCTTATCCTTAAATTACGAGACTAAAACACCAGAGTGCGTATTTTAGCCAAACACGAGTGAGAAATGAATGTTAATTGGATTAGACGAGGAACTTTGTTACTATGATCAGCTGTTTTCTTAACCTGATTGATTTATTGAATACGTTTCCTACCAGTCGTCATACTCTTCTGTGTGTATCCTTGTACCAACAGGTAGTGAATATGTCAAAGCCCAAAACGATGGCCATGCTAACGTAAAGTTGCTCTGATGTAGTTGCTCATCTAATATTTTTTTGTTGATATTCCACTTTGACAAAATCCAACTATATATTTCTCCTTAAAATATTAACACCTGTTTCTTTTTTAGTTACAATTACGATTCCTTTTCTACCGGAGTTTGCCATCTTCCATATCGATCTCACACCATGGGATGGACTTTGTTCCCATCATTGAATCTATAATTTCCATTGTGTTTGTTGCATCACTGAGCTGCAGCTGGTGATATATCCCGTCTCTGCACAGAACACGGAACATATCCTTGAGATAGAGTCATCCTCGATGATGATAAGTAGTCATAAAACTTAAATAGCTCTAGCACCTCTTTTGATTTACTCAGCTATAATCCTGTACACGAATACACAACGATAAATGTACAACGAGAACACACTTATTCTGATCCAAGGTCGTACATTATGATTCGCAAAGTCTAGTCTCAATTTACACCAGAAATGCGTTTTTCATGATCCGTCAAAAATGCCAAAAATAATCCTCATCATCCGGCAAGGTAAAATCTAAATATTGAAGTGAAACTAAAGAATCAATTTATTAGAAATACTAGAGATTTTGGAGTTCAAAACTTGTCCAAAATCATAAATTGTGCAAATTCTCTATTTTTACCCCATGCTGTAAATAAAAATTTGATTGGAATTTCTTCCATTTGTTTGATTTTCTGTTTATATTTTGTTGTTATTTCATCACCAACGTCGAAACCCATAAGGCCAATGATTTATTTTTATTTTTGTCCTTATTTTGACCCTATTTTAATTTATAAAAGGATTTTGCACATCTACAGGCAAATATATTTCTAACAGTTGTTAGAAAGTTGAATTTTCATTTTTGACCCAATGAGTATAAATATACTCAAAATACAAATAAATCCTGCACAAATTGGACTGATAATCTTTCTCTGGTACAACTCGCGTGTCAATCGGCCCAGTAGTATGGGCAAGGTGGCTGTCGTAAAGGCTTATTTGTGCGATTATTGCTCAGCTACTATCGCTGTTGGAAGGAGTTACATATAAGTTCTGACATATTATTGGAACGGAAATTCAATTTACCTAGGGGAAGCATGTAAGTAATACTTGGTTGTCAGAAAGTCGACTTACCACTGGAGCTAGAAGGTTAACAAATGTTGTCCTACTTCCCCGACATCAGATGAAGACAGACGAAGGCTCTCTGTGCAGGCCCCCTGGAGTGTGGTAGAATAGCTGATAAATCACTCAGAGCTGGCATACATGGGGAATGTTGATAATTGAGCTCCTACACACCTAGTAGAGTTAGGGTTTGTATAGCTTTGTGGAGGAGTATTGATCATAAAGTCATTCATAGCCTTAGACGTAGAAATGTTTGTAGATATCGTAAATACAAATTTGGTTTCTAGAGTCAAGTTGTCACAAAAGGACATTGGATAGCCACTAGTTTTTTTGTTATGGTTTGTTGGTATATTGCAGCTGTTGTTAGGTTTACATTCTGAGATAAAGAAATGATTAAAACAGTACTTAATTTTTAGTTTTATACAATTTATTATGAGTTGTATGGTAATCAAAGGTTGTAATTGAGCGAAGCTCACTTTCCCTCACTTTGTAACTTCTTTGTAAGAGCATCAGAATGCAATGGCTTGACCAATTGATATGAAATTTGGCCAACAGCTAAAGAATACTGAGCACAATGTTTAGGTAAAAAATATTTGCAAATTTCCTTCTGGATTTTATTTTACGGGTCACGCAATTTCGCTTGTTATTTTAATGTAAGTTGAAAGAAAAATTATATTGGGTCTATGACATATGGGTTTATCTCGTTTCATTTAATTAAGATAAACATATGTTAATTGCTTGTAACTGTTTTGTTTACATTTCAATGTTTACTTTCATCCTAGGATAAAGTTGGAATGTAACAGTTTATCAATGGAAGTAACAGTTTTGCTATATTTGTTTTGAGCATGCCTCAAAGGCCACGTCGTAATATTGGTCGTCACGCAAATAATGCAAATATTGTAAGAGTGTAGTCGTGAACAAGAAGAACCAGATGAAGCAGTGGCGGAAGAAGCTACCGGACCGGACCGAATCGGGCAAGTGTAGCCGCTGCTATGCGTCTAAAGTGTAACGGCAGACCACCCTAGTTAATTCGTTCATAAAGTACGGAACAAAAACGGCGAGGATGTGATCTACGCAATGGAATTTCTGTACAGTTTTACAACGTTTGGGAAAACTTCATTACTGTAGATCATCTTATTAGACAACCAAAACAATAAAAGACATATTTACCAGCTCAGAAAAACACAGGTTGAAGTAAGTTATCAAAAACACCAAGGTATTTTCAGAGATATCAAGAATTAAAGCAACCCCGAACCTACCAAGGCAAACAGGTATGCATAGCTCTCCAGATGTTTTCCCAATGAACACATCTTCAGAAGATACTGCACTATCCAGCCCCTTTTCTCCTCGAATCTTACCTTAGCATCCATTGGTGTCCCCAGAGGAGATAGATCAATTAGGGATTACGCAATGTCAAAGACACCAGTAAGTGCTAGGTGCTAGACAACAAAACATTGAAGGACATTCAGCAGCAAATAATCATGAAAATATTGAAGAGCCACCTGCTTATCACTTAAGACGATCTTCGAGGATAAAGAAATTGAAAAAAAATTGGTAGTTGCAAGTGAATATTAAATTAGCGTTCTAAAAATCCCATTAAACATAAAAAATATTGATTCTATTATTTCAAAAATTGCCACCAATTTCCAAAATATCCGAATATTTTAAAATAAGAAAACTATGTATTTGATGGTGTTATTAGAATGTGTTTGCAATTTTAAGGTTTATTTACTCTTACTATTGTCTCTTAAATTACTCATTTAGGAGCTACATGGCCCATAATAAATAAATAAAGTGGCTCTTTTTGAAGTTTTACGATCGAGGCAAAGCCGAAGTCGGAAAATGAGCGAGGGTTAAAAAGACACTTTTTGCCCCTGTGGTAAACTATATTTATCGTGATATTGCATCAATTTTTAATCACGATTACTAGAAAAATATCGGTATGGATCATAAACATAAACAAATGACTTTTTTGGCCCGAAAATAAACATTATTTAACATTGCTTAAATAGAACTTCCAAAACATATGTTCAATCATAGACTAACCAACACAGTATGTTTTGGGGTAGCGGATTTCTACCCCCGGATATTTACCCACATGAAAAAATGCATACGTCATTTTGACGTCACGAGGGGCGGGGCCTATACACGGTCGAGAAACAGCCCGCGACTGGAAATCTACCCCCGGACATCTACCCCCGGACATCTACCCCCAGACATCTACCCCCGGACATCTACCCCCCGTGGTCAGCTCTGTCACGTATCGGCCAATATTCATTGTTGTAATTGATTTTATTGACTGTTTTATGTAAATCAACGGCTCTTCGGTTAGTATATAATGGAATGGCTGCAACAGCCCTTTTTCACCCGAACTACTTCACCGATTTTTATGATCGGAATGTAATTTTAAATCTTAAGATCTAGCGCAACGCAAAATGGTAATTAAAACGATATAAATAAATAAATAAAAATGTCTTTATTAAGTGTTTCTCTGGTACACCAGCTTTTCAGAACAACTTTCGTCACTACGCTAAATATCTTATTCAACAATCAATTAATTATATTATATTGAATATAATATTTTGATAAAGGCCTTCAAAAGTTTGACCCTTAAGCATTTGATTTATTTCTAGACAGTGATTTAAATGTTTGGCCAACTTTCACATACAGTAACAGCTAACGGCGCATGCACGAGCACAGATCGTGAAATTTAATACATATCATTGAAAGAGGCTATTTTCTGATTACTAGAGGTAAGAATACAGTGCAATCAAATGTTGATAAAAAGCCTGCCACTGGTTGATCAATAAATTAATTAATTATTTCATTATTAATTCCCCTCTAGTAATAGGAAGAAGCCTAATCGGTGAAGTAGTTCGGGTAAAAAAGCGCTGTTACAGCCTATTTCATTAGGAAGATAGATAATGTTAAACAAGACAATGACATATCACATTACTAACCGAAGAGCCGTTGATTTACATAAAACAGTCAATAAAATCAATTACAACAGTGAATATTGGCCGATACGTGACAGAGCTGACCACGGGGGGTAGATGTCCGGGGGTAGATGTCCGGGGGTAGATGTCCGGGGGTAGATGTCCGGGGGTAGATGTCCGGGGGTAGATGTCCGGGGGTAGATGTCCGGGGGTAGATGTCCGGGGGTAGATTTCCAGTCGCGGGCTGTTTCTCGACCGTGTATAGGCCCCGCCCCTCGTGACGTCAAAATGACGTAGGCGTTTTTTCATGGGGGTAAATATCCGGGGGTAGAAATCCGGCGACCCTATGTTTTATCTATGGTTCAATGCTATTAGTATAGGATTCGGGCCAACAACGTCATTTGTTTATGTTTATGATCCATACCGGTATTTTTCTAGTATTCGTGATTATAATCAACTAAGCTATAACACGAAATAATTTTTATGTTACATATTACGGTTGTTTATTATGATTGTTTATTACGATTGTACATCTGATTTTGCGGACAGCTGATTTTGCGGCCCCGGCCTGTAAAAACCTGCTCGGTCCCCAAATTATGGACAGCTGGCATCGCCAGCAAAACGTAACTTTCGGCCACCAATTAACGTATGTAATACAGCCAAAAACATGATAGTGTGGTGAAAAATACTTATTTTTAGTTTCTTACAATTATGAGTTTTAACTCTATAAAAAAATTCTTGTAATTTTGTTTCAATAAGACAAATTGAAGCATTAGGTGGAGCGTTGTCGCTTAATCCATAGTCTAGTTTAATTAGCAATAGTTCAAACTTAACTTTTCAAATATTTTCAAAGATTTAAAGGTTTTCATAATTTTAAATGGTTCAAGATTGTTATTTTGAAAACAGTTGTTGTTCATAAAATCATGATATGACAGTAAATATTTTATAAAATTATTACTTTTGCGGGGTGGGGGGTTATTTTCTAAAACAAAGCTCGGTCCTTATTTACTGCTAGAAGTAGTGTAGTCCTAAATTGCTGGTGTCTATTTTTTTAAATTTATTCTAAAGAGGGTTAGGTTTCGTTGGCGAGGCAAAAGAAAAAAACTTAAACTCTTGTATTTCATTACAGGACAGGTATGCACTTTTGTGAAATCAGGAATAAAGTGCTTTTCCTATTAACTCCTCAAAAGTAAGAAGTATTTTTTTAGACGCACTTTTATCTTTGGATTTGAAAAAATCTATCATAGTCGTTATTTTTATTGCAAAATGCATAAAATCTTCAAATGATATGTAGCCATCTCTTGTCGCGTATTTTCGTATTAAACTACTGAGTATCTGGTGACTAAAATTGAAATCAAGAGCTTCCAAAGCATTTTGAAGACTTGACGAGTTTAAAAATCCTGTGGCCTTATCGCTGTACAATTCGTAAATTGATTCCCACGTTTTAATCATATTCCACAAAGTTTGGAATTCACTATACTCCAGCTTCCCTGAATGGTCTGTGTCCAGTAGAGCCACCATACTTCTACACAGATCATATGAATAACAACCCGTCGTCTTTCCTAGAGAACTTCCTAAAAAAGTTGGTTCCAGGACTTTGTTTGATATAAAAGTCGCAGCGTCAAAAAGAAAATGTCCCCAACCGTCACTATTATGAGCTGGGGAAACTCTCTTCTTCAAACTGAAATCTAAAATTTTCTTCAAATCTTTCCAATCAACTTCCTTGTTAGGGCCAGACACCTTGTGGAAATAATCCGTAATTGATTGGTCCATTGTGAAGTCTTTAATATTGTCTGTTGTTTTTTGTGACACTGGTGCATCACTGGGTGGCACATCTTCCGGTGAAAGACCTACTGTAGTACTAGAATCTGAGTACATAATTAGGGGTTTCTTTTCCGTATAAATTCTCAAAAAAAAATCTCCACTTATTCCCTTTTTGGTAAAAGGAATTACGCAATAGGTTCCTGGCCTAATCTCATACCAACCTACTACTTCACGTATGTAGGTTAGGTCTACTGAGCCAACTGAAAATTGGTTGGGTAAAAGAGCCAAACGAAGTCGGAAAAGAAAAACAATTTTTTTTAAATATATAAGATGGCACATTGAGCTTAGTAATTGGTGTGAATAATGGTTATTTACACGAAGAAGTGTTGTCACGTGGTACGGTACAACGTTTGTATAGAGCTGTTTCAATGAGGATAAATGAAACTGATTTACAAATAAATAATGTATTTGTTATAATACAAAGTTTGTTCATAATTCAATCCCCACATAGTTAATAATAATTCTTCAAGTTGAAGTTACAGCCTTATAGAGTAACCGAGTTTTTTTACAACTGAATGAATTGTGGATTTTAAAAATCTTCAAATTCCTTAGAATATTTCTCAACTTTGCCTTCCTTTGGTAGTTTCCAAGGGGTCGTTCCATCTTCTTTAACCGATCCAATCTTCGGTCTATACGGTGCTTCACACTTTCTGTTCAACACGGCCAACCAGTTCGTCGCCAAAAACCATTTGTGCTCTTTAATATCGTTGGCTCCGTTTTTCAAGTTCCCGAATCTTTTGGACAGGTCGGCTTGCACCATCTTTCCCACCAAGTCTTTCAGTCCCTGGCTGAAAGTTTGAGGAAATTTAATCTTTCCGTAAATTATTTTCTCATAGATTCTTCCAGCGTCGCTCGCCACGAAAGGCGTTGCTCCTGCGACCATTTCGTAGATAAAACATCCTGCAGCCCACCAGTCAACTGACTTCCCGTAACCTTTGTTCAAGATTATTTCTGGAGCCATGTACTCAGGGGTGCCGCAGAGAGTGTAGGTTCTTAGACGACGCTTTAAACGTTTGGTGAAGCCAAAGTCTGCTAGTTTCAAATACCCTGTGTGGTCCAGCAAAATGTTCTCTGGCTTCAAATCTCTGTAGACAAAGTCCAAGTGGTGAAGATATTCCAACGCTAGGATTATCTGGCAGGCGTAGAATCTCGCCTGATCCTCGCTTCCTGGACCGATGGCCTGCATGTGTCTGTAAAGATCTCCACCTTCGACAAAGGGAAGAACAAAGTATATGTAACAATTGTCCTTAAACGTGTAAATCAAATATATGGTGAAAGGGTAGTTTATACACTGCATCAAGCCTTGTTCCGTCTTGAGATTCTCCACTTGCCGATGTTTGATCACTTCGTCCTTATCCACACATTTCAAAGCGTACAGTTTTTCTGACGGTTTGTGCTTAGCTAAGGCGACAAACCCGAACGATCCTTTACCTAACAGCTTTAATTTCACGAACTCCTCCAAAGAAGCGGGTCTTTTGAAAAATGAACTTGGCAGCGACCATTTTTCGTAGAATATCTCTTTTGAGGATTTCATGAAATTCGCGAAGTTTTCAATATCCAATGATCCTGAGTCTGGGAATTTTGCTAATAAGTCTTTTTCGGAGAGTTTTCCTTTTTTTAGAGATGTCCCGTGGGAACGTTCTATTTCAGTACTTGCCATTTTTCATTGGACATACACACACACGACGTGTCAACCACGCATCACGATATTTCAATATTTCAGCGGTGAAAAGAAGCTCAGTATTATCACAGCTAGTTAGTTCATCAAAACGAACTACGAAACCAACATAATGTTTACATAATTTTGAATAGGTTATGTTTACAATCACTAAATTTCAGTTGATGTCATATGGGAGAAAAAGGCAAACACTCGTTTCTTGTGTATCGAATCAAGGCCCCACTAGACTAAAACATATGGGATATTGCAGTGAATCTATCAACAAATCTATCCACTAGTGTGACGTCATGGATCCTGCAGCATTGGGGCCTTGATCGAATTAAACAAAAACTTGACAATTATTTAATGATACAGCTTATGGATCAGCAAACTTTGTATTTTAACGTAAAAATTGTTATATTATAAGAAAGAAATGTGTATACCAAAATCTATGACCATAACCCAGACATAACTAAAACTTAATTCGTCTTATACAGTACAATAAAATTTACATCTGTAAAGGAGTATGTATACAAGATAATTTCATCTAGGTTTGCTCTTGAACCGTTGCGTAACACAATAACAATCAGAGTGCAGAAATCACAACAAGCTACGTCACGGTTGTGACTCACACAGACCTTGACATTGTCAGTGGTTGTGACGTCACGTGACGCAGTATCGTAACGTCACGGCTATTCTGGTTCGTGACGGCCCAGCCGCTGCATCCGGAACTGACGGATGACTCCACGATGTATCCGTCGATGTCCATTCAGTAACAGAGGGCAGCAATTATAAGTGATGTAATGGTAGGGCCGGATGTGATATTTTGCGGATAACTTGTGGACGATTTGTGGATAACTTCATAAATTGTAAGAACAGCCAGAAGGTTTTTTGCTGTTGGTCGATGTTTGTGTTTGAAACAATGAAATGTCATAGACGTTTTGTCATGTAAACACTTAAATGAGTGTGATAGGTAGCCACTAGAGGTGCTAAATTGTCGGATTTAGAAAGGGTAATACATTAAGCATCGTTAGTAGATGAATTTGTCGACGACAAAACCCGTTTTTAATGTTAAAAACTGGACTAAATTAATTCTTAGTGCTTTCTGCGTACATATTCATATTTAGGTTAAGATTAACCCCGTCCCCATTTTAAGCGTAATAATAATTGCAGTAGCAGTATTGATGCTCTAGTGGACAGACGTAGACTGACTTGACGACCAATTCTTCGACACACATATTCGACACATATTCGACGATTGAGATCATGGTTTACCAGACATGGGGAAATAGGTTTGATTGATACCGATAAGTTAATGTATACTTTGTAATGTATAAACGAAAGTGACAAATAACACTCATTTAATTGAAAACGTAGTTAGTTGCTCCCTACAACCATAGATAAAAGGAGTATATGCACTTTACTGTCTACTTCTATCTACTTATGTCTACTTCTTTTAATCTATGCTACAACGATCTGTCGCAGCTACTGATGAGTGTGTAGACTTCTCACCCCTTTGTAAATTTTGAAGCTCGTTTTTCATGTCTAGTTCATGTCCGGTAACACTGATCGGTAGTGTCAATGAAGATTTGTTTGTATAATTTTATGGTTAATTCCATTATGCGGGCTTTACTATTTGGTTGCATAACTATTACGAGTTATTGTTTATGACTCGATCCTTTTATTTGGCTGAACTGTAAAAAAACTCGACATCTACCTACAGTTCACCGGGCGGAATCAACAACGAAATTGTCTTCAGCTGATCCATAAGGACGAGAAATCTTCTGAGGGAGTATGTTTTATGTACGGTTTCAGCACGCTATGTGTAGTCTTGTGGGAGCATGTGTATCTACGTCAAATAAGTATGTCAATCTTTGGTTTAAGCATAGACTAACCAAAACTAAGGTAGTATGTTTTATCCGTAATCCGTGGGTTTATCTATGGTTTTTAAGGTATCGGAACATGTGTTGTATCAATGTTTTTTTTATTGTTGGCATTGTTTTTGGTGTTGTGAATGTGTTGTTCGGCGTGGGTGTTGAGAGGCAGAAAGATGCTCGAACGGTTCATGAAAGCAATCAAAGGCCTTTTGGAGTAATTTTGGAATATTTTAACACACAATTAATTATTGCTGTTTTCTCATTTTACACCTACCACAACAAAACTACGCTTATTTACGCTGGTTACACTGTTACACATGTTTATTTACAGTACAGTATGATTCACCCTGGTGCTATGTGACCGGTTGTACGGATATCAAGGATACACTCAATCACAACCTGTCCTGTCCCTCGCAGCTATTTGTGTAGTACACGTTGGTAGACCTGTAAAGTGACGTTGTAAGTGTGACGTCATCGTTGTGTCGTCGATGTTGTGACATCACAGTAGTGTGGTCAGTTCGAGTTTAGCGTTTTCCTTTATTTCTCTAGTGTTAATAAAATACAGTGTTGAAATAGTTCTGACAAATGACCCTGTTGGGCCCTATTGGGTGGCTTTTGAATGAAATGAAATGAAAAAAGACTTTATTATAAAAATACCCCCGCCACAGCAAATCTGCAGATCGAATTTCCATTTACCTGGCTGGATTTCTACTAAAATATTCCCTAAAAATTTACAGAATGATTTTATAATTAAATAACATTAATTTTGGTAAGTAATTAGGTTTTCTGCTACAGGGAAGATATTGAGATATGTTCTTTTTATTGCAATGTTGGTTAAAATTTATCCATAATCAAGCAAACAGTTTATTTATCCTCCATAAGAATGACATGAGAATTTTAAATTTACAATTGTTCTAATTATCTCCGTAACCATACATACAACAACCCTTCAATATACAAAATTATTTCTTTTTAAGCTCTACAAAATGGTTTGGAGAGAAATGATGAAATTTTATGTTTTTAGGGTCAAAATGGGGAAAAGTCAATTTTTACTTCATAAAACCCCTCGTAAACCCCCGATCCCATAGTCTGATCATGCTGGTTCGCGAACTTGATGAAATAAACGTAGGTATACACGTTTGTACCAAATTTCATCAAAATCGGATCTTTTTGCCTAAGTTATCACGCTAACGGACACACACACATATATACTGTATATAAATTTGAACAGATGGTGGTTTTGGCCTCTGGGGACCTCAAAACGCACAAGTAAATCGGTTCCAGGTCTAGGTCTAGCCATGAGTCCTGTGGGAAATTCGCTAAAAAAGAAACAAACATTGGTACATCCAAGGAAAATCTGAACCTTTTCCATTAATTCACTAACACTATTTCTAGCAATAGATTATTAGCAATAGAAGTGGTAGTGAATTAAATTTTGGTTAGGTTAGGTTGGTATAGAGTTTAGTATAGAATTAGAAAACCCTAATCTAACCTAACCACATTCCACTAGTGCTAGTGAATTAACGGGAAAGTCTGAAAACTGTTTTAGTCACATCGACCGTCTGTTGCGGCTGGAAACTGCTCAGCCATTCGCTTTTAAAATTACGGTACATAGAAAACCTAATTGAATTATTATAATCATTTTTTCAAAGTTTTTGTTTGGCGTGTTGTTATTTGTGTATTTGCGTTTGTTATTGACGACTCTTCACAGCTCCAGGGATTAAGGGAATAATCTTAACCAACCTACTGGAGTTATTGAAAATGGACGGTTTAGGTTTGAAACGAGTGGCTTAGAAGGAAAACAGGTATCACTTGACATTTAGATGTAAAATTATGAGTTATATCAAAGATTACATATGCTACACAAAATATATTCACGCCTTATAGACTCAAATATCTAATGTGAGTCATCCAGTAGAACTTTTCACATATCAATATCGATTCTACAAATGATCCTATAGTAGTTTACGAAACGAACGCGTACTTTTACATACTTTTTATACGTCCGGGGGATTTTTGGCAAAACTTTCAAATGTAGTACTTTTTACATACGACCGTTTACTAAAAGGCGCTAGGTAACTGGGACAGGTGGCGTCGACCTGTAATTCAGCTACTAGGAGGTGACGAATTATGGATATTTATAGGCATGCTCTGTGGATGCGATACTCCCTGGTGTGGATTAACGTCCGCACGAGTGAGTACTATCCGCAGTACTATCCTGAAAGTTTGACCAATTCGTATATAACAAGGCAAAAATGTGGTTCGGATTCCACTATAAACTGTAGGTCCCTTAGTTGCCATTAGCTGTATGGGTTATTAATTAACAGCTGTGTCTAAGGAATAAGTCGGCCTTAGTCACAAGACTACAAGATCGCGCCACCCATCCTACAATCATCTCCATTCACCTACTTTGTATGGTCGCCATTTCATTAATATAGTAACTTCCAAAAGAGGTTATGTTTTCGTTTATAACCTCTCAAATAACCACTGATTGTGATTCATCGACTAAGAAACAACCACTCACTCGACAACTTGCTCACAATTGATTGTGTAATCAATTAAATTTGTCTTAACAGCTGATAAGTTGCAATTACAATTTTACTTCTTTTCTCTCAATCCTTGAACCTCATTGGTCCATTACTCGTGATGTAAAAAAACATGGCTGTTAAGTAAATAAACAATGATGTTAAGTAAATATTATTTTCTATTCTAAGAACTGAACTGAAACGGCTAGTAAAACAAAACTGTTCACAATACGTTCTACAAACACAATACGTACATAGTACGTTACACTCCCAACGTCTTCGTTGCCATAGTAAAATATTTAAAATACGTCTCCCATATGCAACACCCGCTACAAGATATGGAGAACAGCTTACATATTATTACAGTATTCACAAGTTTTGTTGAGTCACTGTACACACAACCTTCCTTTCACTTGTAAAATACACTAATTAAAAAGGAGGTATATGCCGTGCACGGCCGTTTTGATATTCAATATAGCGATTGTGGATATTGAATAAAACATTGAGTATTTTCGCACAGCGGGGCCCCATGGAGTCGAGGAGAGGTTACCCAGAACCCATCTCTCACCCCCTCTCTTTTCCCCCCTCCTCCCCTTTGTACCTGATGATGCTCATGTGTTGACTTATGTGTTTTAAAGCTCCGAGGTCGACTCGATTTGAAATTTATACAAAACTGTCAGGTTAATTTTGAATGGAAAATATAGCTACGTTTAACGAAAGTTGTTTGACTTGGGTTGGATTTTGTAATAAGCTATTGGTAAATCAGATATCTATATATTTTGAACTGTGTGTATTTGTTTACAATTTCTTTTCAAGTTTGTAGGATAACAGATAAATACTTAAAGTACGTGGATGAAAGCTTATTCACTTCTAACGTATATAAGTCATATTTTAACGTCGAACATAATACGCAAAAAGCCTAATGGTGGTCCTAAATATTTGATGTACGAAACTCGGATATGCAAATTGTCGAAGGCCTTCCCTGTGCACGACACGGGTTCATATTTTAAAGGGTTATCAAGATAACCTTCAACCCCGCACGTCTCCGAGTCTCCGTCACTTATTTACTTTTACTTCTGTAATTATCTCGAATCGTTTCAAATATGTCCAATGTCCTCCAATTACCTAATTACCCTATCATTTCAATTTCGGCTTAACTGCCTTGAAATTCTATTACGGAATTCACAAATTTATGAATCGTTGGTATTGCAATTTTAGTTATGTAAAACCTTTCACTGCGGATATACTACTGTGATTTAGTACTTGGGTAAACTATGAGCCTTTTCGTAAAAGATGGTATACTTCAATTTAGCAACTGACAGAATGTTATGTAATAGGAATTGCTTGGTTTTTTACCGCATAAGAAGGAAAATCATTTTCTCATAATATAGCATAGTTTGTTGTATTCATCACACTCTATGCGGGGCAAATATTGTTACAGTACTGCCAGGATCAAAAAGAATCAGAGGTTTGCTGGTTTGATTTCAAGCTTGGATCGCTTCTGGACCTAGATTCAAACTTTTTTATTATGATATCTAATTATTCCGTTCAAACAAAGAAAGTAAGAGCTCTAGGGTTTGGATCTTCGAACCTTAATTAACTACTGTATGTTCTCTTTGAGAAAAACTGAAAGTCATTAAGGTCAACAGTAAAATTCCGTTTTTAGGGTCAAATAATAATCAACAGTTAGTTGAATATTTTGTATTATATTGATGAGACTCCATGTCTGTTTGGACATAACAAAATTCTCAAGCTTCACCAATTTCACTTGACTGTAATATGTAGTCTGGCTGTACAGAATTACCTCATTGTTCTTGTTAACAATAAAGGTTTCCGCAAAAGCGATCTATATAGAATCCGAACATTGTCTTAGCATATCAAGGACTCAACTCTTGCTCAACAATATGCTCCATAGACTAACTTCCATAGAACGGAAATATGTCAATAATTATTGAGTGTGAAAACGAAGGATTAGTTTCTTTGTGAGCCGCCGCAGCGCTCCAGGCGAAAGTACCATTGTTGTCGATTTTATTAACTACTGGGTAGAACAATTGGTAACCTTGATTTTATTATTAAGATTTTATAATGTTACATTATTCATATCGCAATATAAACTATATGGTATAAATACATGTAAATGTTTCTTACTGGGTTTATTTTCTCACTGCGTTAGTGAAACCTGATAACAAGCGTCTCATGGGGATTAGCAAATACAGCAAGACTTTTAATATTTAATGAAGGTTGACTTCTTAGAGGTTTGCAATAACATGTGCATTATAAGGTCAAGGGTGTATGAAAATGATTCTTATTATCTACAGTGACTTATCTTGAGTGTATCGATAGGCCAGTTTAACAAGATTTCAAAGGTGTTTTGGTTTGAGAATTCATAAAAAATACCACTGGAAGATATTCTACAAGTTTAAGTTAAGTAAAGAATGATTCTGTTTCAATTGCCTCTTTCGTGAGGCAATCCTCCAATGACAAGCGCAGCTGAAGATCTCCAGATATGAGGTTGCTGTTTTTAAAATTATTTTTTCACTCCAATTACCTTGCTGAGCTGGTTTCCCAGAAAAGGTATTTTAATTCCACAATAGGTAATCATTTTCTGATTTATATAAACAATCATTTTAATTAAGAGAAACTCCCATGCTATATCACATAGAAGGCTTCAAATGAGTCATCCTCATTTTGTTTGGACAGTCATGGTGTAGGACTTTTTCAAGTGCCAATAGCTCCCGTCCAACAGAATCAATGTCCTACGTACATTTTTGCCACACGATCTTTCCTAGCTAGAAAACATAATGGGTCGTAAGTCTTTGTCACTGGTCACTCTAATTAACCACTAAACGCCTAGACACTTTAAATTATTAATGTTCCTAGACACTTTAGGCTATGCATGCATGCTCTTAGACACTTTAAGTTATCCATGGTCCTAGACACTTAAGGCTATCCATGCTCCTAGACACTTTAAGTTTTCCATGCTCCCAGACACTTTAAGTTATACATGCTCTTAGACACTTTAAGCTTTAAGTTATAGATGCTCCTTGACACTTTAAGTTATCCATTGCCCTAGACACTTAAGGCTATCCATGCTCTTAGATACTTAAAGTTATACATGCTCCTAAACACTTTAAGTTATACATGCTCCTATGCACTTTAAGTTATCCATGCTCCTATGCACTTTAAGGTATCCATGCTCCTAGACACTTTAAGTTATCCATGCTCCTAGACACTTTAAGTTATACATGCTCTTAGACACTTTAAGTTATCCATGCTCCTAGACACTTTAAGTTATCCATGCTCCTAGACACTTTAAGTTATCCTGTAATTCCTAGACACTAGAGCAGCCCCGACAGCCGGTTGTGGGAGTGTCTGTGGACGGATGTGAACGTTTGTCACATAAAGATCGCAAAGGTCACCTTGACTGTCACATGAATGAGACCATAACACCAGTAACACACCATTGATCGCACGACTGGGGTGATTTGTACTGCTTTGCCGACACATTCTCACAGCAAGGGAAATGGGTCTAGCTTTGGGAATAGGGAAGTGCTGTGATTTGTGTGAAAACTAGTCAAATGGTCAAATGGTCAAACTAGATGGTCTATAACCTCTAGTGGTGGGTAAAAACTACTTTTGAGTCTATGATGCTCTCTACCTAGGGTTTTAAATACGTGTTTGTGGTCTTTGTCCTAACCTTATTTATTTATTTATTACAAACGGCGATACACCAATACTAAAGTATTACAAATATGATAGCGTTGAAAACAATGTCCAGTTTCACAGTTTGATTTATACTCAGAATGAATTGAAAACAACTACATCCAACAAACAATCAAATTTTCAAATTAGTTAAAAAAAGGCTATATTTAGTTGACGTAGGCTAATCTTTCGGAGGCAAAACCAATGAAGTATTCATTGCCAAAACTAACTAAACTGTCTAGTGCAATCAGTGAATGGTTTTATAAAAAAGATATGTAAAAGAAAGTCTGTATACCCACAATTTCTAAGCGTAATGATGCACATAAGTTCCATAACAGAAAATATAACTAATTAAATATTTCGATATAAAGGTTTTACAAATCTATCAATATTCATAGAATTTTACAAATACTTTAGTAAACTGCCTGAATTGTTTCAAGAGCAAAGCTTCGACACATTTGAAAATTGCCACTGAGTGGCTCTTTGACCAGTGTTCGAATTTTGTTGGAACAAAACACACCTAACATTAAGTTTATTATTGTTACTGGTATTATTTTTCGCAATACTTTTTAACGAGATTCATATCCGACATACAGTTGTAAACGGCACTGCAGACGAGATATGATTATTGTTATCTTCAATAAATACTGCAGACATGTCTACAGCCAGGTCGTGATCTCCGGGTTTCGGCCACTAGCAAGTTCTGTGTCCGGGAGTGAATCATATGGCAGCCATTACAAAATGAGAGTTGCCTTAGGCCTCAAAACCACAGACCTGGAGACGAGACCACTTTCTTCTGCCACAGTGTTAATTGATTTTCATATTTTTGTCGATTCAACCACATGAGGTTTTTGCTGGCGGTGTTTAGACCAACGTCCATTTTGGTCAAAATACCCAACATCAAATTGTTATTTGATAATGTATTATATTTTTCCTTAATACACGCTAGTGCCTAAATGTCGTATCAATTATGATGGTGTGTGGGAGGGGTGAGGGATGCTTCCAACAACACGAGGAGTCACCCCACTAGACTTTAGACTTTAATCAACCCACTCAATTGTTGAGATGACTGTAAAAAACTACAAAAGCGTTGGTGGTGGGATAAGTGTTTATATTGTGCGCATGTGTATCCCGCTACCCGCCCTATTTAACAAGATCTACCACTAGTACATAGGCCTATGTTTTCTATGGTGACTCGTAGAAAAAATCCGTACGATGTTTATGTCAATATCCTAAAGATTTGCTATATAAGTTTCAGAATAAATATATTTGTAATTTTAACTATGCAGTCATTATACAATATTTATTTCATTATCATTAATTATTTCATAACGCCCAAGGATTACATAACCTTCGCCACGCACAAATTACCACCTTAAAACCTCTTAAAATCGATTATCCTCCTTATCTTTTACGGCCATCAATTTAAACTCCAACCACATCCCTCAAAGTTACTTGCCTCGTTTCAAATCATTAGTGGTACGTGGTCGTGATAGCGATCGCAGCGCGGGGGCGGCGTGGCGGCGGAAAGTAAAAGCTCTCGAGCCACGAGGATGCACAGATTGATTACCAGTATTGCCGATAATTATGTTGTTTAGGCCGCCAAGGAAAGGCAGTTCTAATCTGAGATTGCAGATAAATCAAACTCTTGACTTCTGGGGCCGCGGCGTCTCGTGCGGAATCAATTTCGGCTCAGTGATCGACGATCGTTGGGAAGATTTGTGGTTAAAACGGAGTTTACCAGATCGTTAATTATTTGTATCTTGTGGCATGGACGAACGATGACTATGAGATATAGATACTTAAGCCTAATTTTTAACATGGTTTGATTGTCACAAAAATCCTGCTTGCGTATTAAATAAGTACGAGAATACGCCCCGTGTTCGAAAAATCGACCAAAAGTATGTATTGTGCAAACTTCTCTATTTTCACCCCACACTGTAAATAAAACATGTGATTGGAATGTCTTTCATTTGTTTTGATTTTCTGTTTATATTTTGTTGTTATTTCGTCATCACCATAGCAACCTATAGGTCCCATGTTAATTTTTTTTAATTTCAAATTCATTTTTCGTGCTTATTTGTGAGCCTATTTTAATTTATAAAGGGACTCTGCACATCTACAGGTAAATATCTTTCATTTGGTACCAACCGCGTGTAATTCGGTCCAGTAGTAAGGCCAGGCTAGCTGTCATAAGTTTTTTAAAAGTTTTTTGAGCGGAGCGAGCGAAGCTCTTATACGTCGACTTTTATGCATTTCGTAATACGCAAACTCCTCCTAAACGGTTGAATCAATCGTTTTCAAATTTTGCATGGTGATAAAGACCATATCGGTGATTGAACGGATGGTGTTTTTGGCCTCTAGGGACCTCAAAACGAAAAAAAAAATCGGTCCCGCGTCCAGGTCTTACCATGAGTACTACGCACGATTCGTAATCGTGGTACTACGGTAATGGCTTATTCCCTATATAGGAAATTCGCTAAAAATGAAACACAATTAATTTTTCCTACAGTCACCCGACAAAGTTGGCTTCCTTGTACTGTTTATAGTACAGAAAGCTGCTAATTGCTGCATATTTATACTTTGCCGTACGGTTTATACTTTGTCGTACGGTTTATACTTTGCTGCACATCAGGATTCCAACGAAACATCACAAAACAGCGTGGTTCTATTATGCACGTAATCCGTGTACGCTTGGAAATAGGTTGGCAACACTTAAAGATAATAATACTATGAGCAGCTGATTGACTATTATAACTACGATTTAACCTGTCATTTCGTGTTTATAGTTTCGTTATTTCTAAACTTTCTGGACTTTTCTTTTAAACGTTTTTAAAACATTCCTACGATCTTAATAAACAAGAAAATACCTTTATAGCATTTTTTTTAGGCGCGGAAACCACTTCAAATTACAAAAACATACGGAACTATATTCTCAAAACGCGGAGCACATTTCTTGCCGAGGAAAAATAGCGGAGTGATACGGACCGCGGGTACTACTTTCTCTAGGGCACCATTTGTGTTGCCAGCTGAACCTAAAAACGTGTTGTATAGTGTTTGAAAGACTAATTATTTATATGCTTTATAGTGACTATAGGAAAAATATAATGTGTAACACGAGTGAAAAAGGCCTTTGCTGCACTCGAGATCATTCCGCACTCGCCTGCGGCTCGTGCGTAAACATTGCTCTCGTGTGCAGCAAAGTGCCACTTTCACCACTAGTTACACAAATAACTATTGAAACATTATTTACCAACATTGACTTTCGGAATAAATGTAAACATTGCAAATAAATAAGTAACAGCTGATAGAATGCAGACGTTTTTCAGTCCCGATGCATTTCTTATGGTGGATATTTTACGTTATATCTCGTTTTCTGGTAACTTTATGGGAATTCTGCTATTTTTCCCGCGTCCCTGGGGTCAAGACCTTTAATTTAAGACCTCTCCCACTTTTCTGCGACTTACCAGACGTCTACAATTTTCTGGTAAAAATTTTGTCTTACAGAATTATATATAAGGATATTTTACATGAATTCAATAAAACATCACCAACTGGAATGATACATGTAACACCATTTTAGTATATATGTATGTAGACAAAATTGTATAATTGCCGTCTGTTTTTGATCTTGATACAAACAAACGCAAACTTGAAAAAGTTAAGATGATTGACAAAAGAATTAAATTTTAAAAGCCTATTAGACGAAGGGCTTTCATGAGATAGCCTATCATCCAAACCAGCGAAAGGCACATCTAATCTAGAGCCACTAGAGGATAAGAGCTTTAAATTAATACCGGTACTCAATCAATATGCCTATAAAAATATATATTTAGGGGTCGATTTGCTGAACAAATTATTTTAATAAATGTAGATGGCAGTTTTGAATCCATATATTTGACTGTACATTTTTGACAGAAATCGTCCGTGTTGTACCGTAATATAGAGTGACTGGTATACTTAATAGTGGTAACAACACCTTGTCCAAATGACAATTTATTTATGCTACATGGACATGGAAGTTAAATTATTTTTCAAGATCGCACTACATTGACGACTGGGCGAAGTATATTGTACGAAATAGCACAATTCAACTCGACCGGCACGAAATTGCGATACTTTGTCGGCGCGCGTGCGTTGTAATAAAGCCTGGTCTGTAATTACTATTTCTGCCGCCACTAGTCGAGAGCAGCACCTACTGGCCGCCTCGCCTAACCTAACCTCTTCATGAATAAAACACCAACAGATTACCCAAATTAGAGTCGCAAGTGTTGTTTTGAATTGTAAACGCGATTCGTTGCCGTTTGGAATGTTGATGAGTCGGAATCTTCTGAATCTATGGAATTTTATACACCTCCTTTTTCTAGTGTGCAATACCAGACTTTGTCTATGGCATAGAAGAAACACAATTCAGGTGAGGATGAGCCAGATGAGTGTTGAATGGCTAAAATGATAGTTTTATCACTAAATTAGAGATGAAGTATTTCATTGGACAGAATCATTTTGCAAACCCAAACCATATTTGTATGGCATCCCGGTCATACAGGACAATGAGAAATCTACACTTTGGTTCAGCAAATTTTCTTCTGGGTACTTATGCATCGAGACATCAACATCAAGAACTATGTTCAATGTTCTATCCTGTACCACCTGCCGTCTGAACCAAAATTTACAAAAGAAGGCAAGTGCATAAGCATGAGAGAAACGTGGCCATACAAACACGATTCGGGGATTTTTTCCCCTTTATCTCATGGGACTGTATTCTGAATAGGGTATCTCAGGAGAAAACAGGAATTTCGGTTGCAACAGAACTTTTTACTAGGTGAGTGGAAGCATTTTCCGTCCCATAATAACCTGTAAGAATTCTAAAGATTCTAAAAACCTTCAGTCTATTGTCAATAAATAAATAAATAAATAAATAAGGTCTTTATTTCCAAGCGTTCATCAAAGTACAAACTCTGTTTTTCATGACAACTTTGGTCAAATTAAGTAAATAAAACAATACAATGGTCTATTCATAAAATAAAAAATGAAATTATCTATACAGTTTAGGTAAACATTTCCTTTACACATTTCTTAAACCTATTACAGTTGTACTCTTTTAAAGTGGGTGGTCAATATGGTCATTCTCAATGTACTCCCACAGATAATGGTAGTCGGTTCACATCAAGACAATGGATGCGGATGCGGATCTTAGCTGAGTAGGCTAGAACACTGGACAATGTCAATCACCAGACAGAGAGATTCTCTCCAACAGAGCAATTTCTTGGTCGATCAATGAAGCAAACAGCTGATTCAAATTTCATCCAACAACACAACAACAACATCCACACAAGTGACACAGTTAGAGAGTGAAACATCAACCCCGCTTGTCAAAAACCAAGGAATTCCTCAAGGCAGCTGTCTAAGTTAACAATTATACAACTCAATTTCAATTTGTATACAGCAGAACTTCCTAGCCGTGTAGTGCACAACATTGTACAGTTAATTTGTATGCCTATGACTCACAACTGCACTTGTCTTATGAGCCATCCCAGATGCGTAGCATGGATGACAACAGTAGACACTGTTTGCAGGATCATGACATGCTGAATGGTGCACTAGGCTCTTGGCCTATAGGAGCCACAGTACATTCTTGAGAGGCTCTCTTTCCGGGAGGAGGTCTCTCAGCAAGGCACCAGCCATGGAAGTCTCCAGCTTCACTTTTCAAGAGTGAGGCTTGTGTTTGGAAGGTGAAGCTTCTCGTACTTTGGCCCAAAGTAAAGCTGTACAACGACTTCCCCTCTAGCCTCAAAAAATATGCCTTGCCATCTTTTAAAGTCAAAATTAATAAATTGTACACTATTTTCTTGTTTCTATTTTGTTATATTTATTTATTGTTAGTTATTATATGAAGAGGGTTGTTCTGAAAAGCAGTTGTACCATTGACTAAACACAGAATTGACTGTGTACAGTCAATGGTTGTAATGAGAAAAGCTTCATCAATAATTTTATTTTATTATATACTAGCAGAGTACCCGTCCTTCGTACGGCGGTGGCATATCAGCATAATATGCTTATTGCAGTTATACTAAAGCTTTGCATTTGAATGGGAGGGCGAGGGACACAGTTTGATAAAATTTGCTTATTTGAATTTACGGTATACTACATATTACACATCTACCATAGCCAAAATGTTCTACCACTTTCCATTAACAACAGAGAAAAAACATTATTAAAAATTCGCAAAATATCACAAATTGTTCATGAAATTAAAAAAAAACATAAACTTAACTGTAAACAATCCTACTTTGATAGTTCTCATTGCCTATCATAGTTTTTTGTTGCTGCTTAGTTCAAATTAGCTGTTTTCATAAATGCAAAAAATAATAGTGCTGCAGCCTGTTGGTAAATATTATAACTTTTTAATACTTTTTCATATTATAGAACCAACTTTTTTAGTTGAAACAGCTGACTAAATTCTTTAATTCCCTTTAAATATGAATACTCATAAGGTTAACATGGGGAACTGCAGAGCCACTGGGGCGGAGCCCGAAAGGATTTTTGAGATAAAAATATTCCTATATCGGAATCGGAAATGTGAGCTATCATCATGCTAAATTTCAGCCCAATCTGTCCAGTAGTTAATGCGTGATTGAACTTCAAACAAACACCAAACTTTCACATTTATAATATTAGTAAGATTTATTAAAGACTAGCTGGCCCGACAGACTGTCCTAATGTGGTAATGTGGTATAATGTCAAAAGCTCGTTCATTTTCAAGATGAGCTCGTTCGCATGGCTCAATCACGTCCTGGTTGAAGTTCGTTCGCTACGCTCACACACCTTTAGGTTGGAGCTCGTTCGCTGCCCTCACTTGCCTTCAGCTTAGCTCGTACACTACGCTAACTCGCCTCCAGGTTGAAGTTCGTTCGCTATGCTCACTCACCTTTTGGTTGGAAATTAGCTTTTGTCATAAATTTAAAAAAATTATAGTGCTGCACCCTGTTGGTAAACCTATTAACTTTTTAATGTATTGAGCATCACAGAATCAAATTGATCAGTTGAACCAGCTGTTAAGATTCTTTAATTCCATTTAAATATCTATATAATTAATACGCTACATGAAACTTTGTCGGTTGAACTCCTCCGCCATTTCTTAACCGATTTTATCCATTGACGTCTCATTGGAAAGAGCGTGTCGCGTAGATTTGCAAACTGACCTTACATTTTTGAAAAAGTCCCTTGGGCTCTGCCCCAGTGGCTGTTAAAGTTCCCATGTTATCCTTATGAAGAACATGATTGTTTACATTTTGATCAGCTGTATATTTTAATTGCTGTTATTTTTCATTTCAAAGTCTTTTAAACTCATCGGAAATTATGATGAGTTTAATTTGTTTTTAAATAACTACTTTACTTCTTTGCAATTGCTCGATTTCGAGCAACGTGTTTACTAGTGAGTACTTATAAGGTTAACATGGGAAACTCCAGAGCCACTGGGGCGGAGCCCTTTTGACGGATCTGCACCATACTTCACACAAACCATCCTTGAATAATGCTTAATAAAACCTGAGTCCATAAAGGACAAACAAACAAACATACATTGGATTTTATATATATAGATTATCTGATATACTTAATCTCATTGAGTAAATAATACATTTAAACAACCCCTTTAATTCTTAATCAGTGACAACACACACTTGTACAAGAAGCTAATTACTTAAAATCCTTTACAATATTGATAGAACCAGACATTCCATCCCCATATTAGAGTTATCATCAGTTTTTTTTACTTGAGTGAATTTAGTTGAGCTGATATAAATCACTGATGTTTTTAATCAACAGCTTTTTCATTGGTATTACTTCCGAAATTCTAAAATAGGACGGAAATATATAGTCAGTGCACACAAACAGAACTGGACATGAAACGTCTGGATGTTTAAGTTTCATGAAGTCTTCAGATTTACAGCAGGATGAGAAATATACTTACAGTAACCAATTACTGCCTTTACATCCAGAACTGTGTACCGTTGTTTGAAAATAACTCTATGAGGATGTTTTTTACAAAGCATTGTACCATTACTAAATAGATTAGATTACCAAATTTAGGATTCAGAAGCAGAAACAACTACTGTATGTGAACAAAAGTTTATTCAGTTTATATAAAAAAGAGTATAAATTAAAATTACAAGTACACATGTATTGGATGATTCCTTGTGATATGTTTACACAAAATATCATTCGCATCTTCTACAATCAAATAACATTAATAATAAATTATTAACTTGAAACACATTAATCATCATATTTGAAAGGGCAAGGGTTGGTACAAAAGTGGAAAAACGAATAAAATTAGAGACTTTGTAAAGAAAAAAACATTTTCCCTAGAATTTTTGAATTTTAGAATTCGTAAAGATCCTAAATAGTGAAAATTTTTTTTTCATTCATTTGTGGAATATTAAAAACATAGTACAGTACTGTAGTCTACTGTAATTATTTTTTTAATGAAAATTCAGTTTTAAAAACATCTGTCCAGTAGTGACGACGTTTTGCTATTCCAGTTAAAGTTCACAACAAAAAATGGAATGTAAAAAATGATAGTAAACTAATCAAAAAATAAAAACATTTTCAGCACTCTGTCTCCAGAGAAATTCTAGCAATTTTGTATGATCTGTCATGATTTTATTTAGCTGTAGCTGATTAAAGGAAGAGTATATTTTATTATTAGTGCTGAAAGTGGCATTTCCCGATCCGTGCTCAAACTTTATCCGTTTGAGGTATGGTAAGGCCGAACACAAAATTTCCCTTTGAGATGACGCCAATCATGTTTATTATTTTTACATACAAGGCAAAGCCGAGGATGGGAATAATTGTAGCAAGTACGCAGGGACGCTTTATTAAATGTGCCGGGCCCACCGCTGCAAGAGGTTTTGGGTGTGTTTGAGGGGCGCAAAGTGAATAAATCCATGGTAATGAAGAGAGATAGGTGGTGGAAATAGCCTGTCACATTAAATCTGCGGACCTGCAAATGCCAGAAAATCACTTTCGGTACAAATTTGCAGCGATATTTTTCATCACGATGCAAACATAAAATACTCTAGTACAACAGAGCTTGCTAAAATCAAACCTATTTTTCTAAGGATTTTGATAATTTATAATTTTTAAATAATCATACAGTAGAACCGCCATTAACCAAAAAAAATATAAAGCTAATATACATAATACGCAATGTAAAATGCTTTAGCAACTTCAGTTGTTTGTTTAAAGTATTTTCTAACCCGTTCTAACACTTCTGTATCTAAAACACTGTATTATATAGATATTGTTTTAAATTCATTTTTCTACACACTGTGGTAATACATAGGCTATTTTTTAGCATATTACGGGTTGACCGAAAAATTGGTTATCTGAAACGGCTTTCCCCCTTTATTTGTGTTAACCGGGGTTCTACTGTAATTATTTTAAGAAGTTGCTATCTTAATAATAATAAAACAAATGGCTTAAAGCAAACATTTGTAACAACATAAAAACGAGAATTTCAAGGTTTTTTTGTAGCAAACACAAACTCTGTCCAAGCTTGGGAAACAAATACATACAGAACACATACATACAGCTGATTAATTTTGATATCAGCTGTTGTCAACAATAGCTACTTTCTGAATGATGAAAATTGTTTCCCAAGCTCTAATTTAGAGCAAGAGAAAGACGTTAAGATAATTTCCCTTGCTCTAAATTTATTTTCCTTTGCCCTCAATCAGTTTAGCGCAACCATTTTTTAATGTTTAAATCAACTGTTTCTACTGTTAAGCAATCTAAATGTTAACAGAAAATAGTATATTTCATTACTAGGACCGAAAGCGGCATTTTCCGACGCGCGCTCAAGTTTCATGTGTGAGGCAAAGCCGAGGACGGGAATAATGGAGCAAGTGTCGGAAAAAAGCTTTTGGTACGAGTTATGAACGATACTTTTCATCACGAAGCAAAAATGCACACATTCAGAATATCATATTTCAGTAGGATTAAAATAGTTTTAGACTACTCTTTATCATTGAAAATCACAACTTACATAATATGGTTTCATAATTGTAGAGTATTTAGATAAATAATGTATTAATAAATACTTCGTCATGTTCATTAACTTAACATTTTGTAATATGTACCAGTGTCTAAGCTTTCTGTATTCCTCTTCTTATCCTTCCCATGATTTATCTGGTTAAATGTGATAAGTTAAGCTGTTTTCATAAAATCTTCAGTATTGTTAGGCATACTTTGAGCAATTCCAAACATGCATTATGTTAAAAACACAGCAAAACAAACTAATGCCTGTTTCTGTATAGATTTAGATTAAGCAACAATAAAAACAGCTGTTCCAAATCATTAAATTAAACTGTAACAAAACACTAGCGCACGTAGTGAATAAATGAAGAACTAATTGAGAGCGAGGGAAAGTAAATTTAGAGCGAGGGAAAATAAGCTGATCGATTTTCCCTCGCCCTAAATTAGAGCTTGGGAAACGGCTACTTTCATTGATGTCAGCTGTTATCGAAAATAGTTACTTTCGTTACGGAGTGATGAAAATAAAATTTGTGTTGTGATGAAAACCATAACTCATAATTTGTAGTAAAAGTGATTTCAGAGCACTTGGATGCCCCATAAAAGAAGCAAATAAAAACCACTAATTCTTAAACTTCTGTTTTGTTTCAGAACAATCTCACTAAAATTTCATTTGGCATTAGTATTATAAATACAAATAGTTGTGCATTTGAATTGTATTATTTACATTGTTCACCATCCCATTTATTTTAGGTTATATCATTTTGTTTTGTTAACAATGAATTTACAACATTGGTTTGACACATGCAAAGAAGAAAATTTGAAAATGGAAAAGAAAAATTGTTAGTCAGTATTTTTTACTCACCAATAAAATGAAGCTAAATGCATGTCATGAATATAAGCGCCTTTACGTAAAATTGGTATAATGTAGCTCTAGTATACAAACACACTTTAAAATTAAGCTATGATTTTTATACTTATTTGGATGAGTTTTGCAAGTCTTAACTTTAAAAAATTTAAACAGCCTATAAAAATCAGAATTTGACCAATTTTTAAAAATGCACATTTAGTTTTATCAGAATAAAATTCATACATTTGATCATGATACAAGAATCACAAATTTAAAATCACTATCCATAATAAAGCACTAGGCTATACATATTTTACAATGTACAAATACATACTTAAGCTTAAAGCAAGTAAATAATTTAACAAATAACATAAAAAATAAAATGTAATATTTCATAAATGACAAAACTTAAAAAAATGAATCAATATATACATGTGCTAAATTTATATTACAACACAGCAATTGCCGATTAAAAGTATTTTGTACAAATAATTTAGATCTATCTTACCTTATAACTAATATGTCTGTATTGTACATCTCAATTACACATACGACAATGAGAATTACATGCATCATTTTTAGCAAATAATACGACAAATATATACGTGATGTTTGTTACTATCCATCCAGAACATGTACAAAATTTAAGTTCGTATTCATGATTTACTTAATGGAACACAATCGTAGACTAACCCGTGAAAATCATCTTGTTGCTAAAGGATAACAATTGAATAATGCTACTTAAATTTGTAAACTGAGTTCAAATAACCAAAGGTCTCAATGAAAAAAAATCATTATTCTTACTGAACATGGAATATCGATGATAGCGTCTTTAGCTGATAAGACTAAAATTGCTGGTTCAAGATTGGCCAAGCCATTGACTTGCTATTGTAGTTTACAGTGTAGCATTACTTTACTATCTTTTGATCATCACAGACCACACGGTCTAAGTTAACAAGCAGTTGAGATTAAATTTGATGCAATAATTAAGTATAAAAAGGTAAGGGAAAATAGATATAGTACATTAAATTTGGATGGTAAAAGTGCTGTTTTATCGTATGCAAGAGTAGAAATATCAGGACTGTAACACCACCCAATGGTTCTACTGTCTTGGATTCTCGTCAGAGAATTTGCGTTAAACTGTTCCAGCACCTGGGTTGTTCTACACAGAACGTATGCTTGATTGTTCCATAATCTCGGTTGTTCCTCACACAGAATGTGTACTGCCTGTGCCTGACTGTCTTCCAGAACACGGCAGACGACATAACTGGGACATGATGATCTTGTGAATACTCATCCCCCGTCCACTGCCCGACTAAAAATTGACAAAACATGACACATTAGTAGAGAAGTTGACATAATATTGCTATGGGATTGATACATAAAGTGGCTGAGATGTCAAGCTCTTTGACTAAAAGTAGAAATACAGGGTGTTTATAAATGATTCATCAGGTTATCATGTCATGTATCTCACTTATTTCTTATCTTACATTAATGATTTTGACGTGTGATTAAAGAGCATGTTTAAAATTTTTATAATCAGCTGTTTAGTATTCATCCTTGCTATTTTCTTGGATATGTTTACATTGTATTCAAAAATATTACAATTCAAGAAAACCTTTTGTGTATAATTATTACTCAAGTGTAACTTTGATACATGTTAAACGTGAGTTTTTCTGACGTTTTAGGAAAAATCTGCCAACGTGCCAACACACCAAAATCAGCTGACGGTAGTATCATCAATTAATTTAAAACTCTTAGGGACTGTTGAAACGTAAAAGTTGTGGTCGCCCAATTCTTGACACAGTAGCTAGGGTTAGACAGTGCTTTAAGCAAAGGCCTCCACATGGTGCAGGCTGCACACTTGGCTTACCAGTAGCAAAATCTACAGTTTGCAAGGCTTTACTTAAATAATTGACATTAAGACCCTACAGACTGCAACTAGGATACTTCAAAAGTCAAATCAAGAGTAGATTCAATCAGCTAGCCGGTGTATGGACCAACTTACAACATCCATTAGAAACTTGTTACATTGCAAATGGACAGCACATCGAGCAATTATAGCTGTATCTAAGAAAAACTTGAGAAATTCCCTTTGTAATGATAGTAGTTTTCATGGAGTGTTTGTTCAGTATTAAGTTCAATAAAAGTTCTAAAACCTTAAAGTTAAAAAGATTGTATTCTTGGATGCTGTTTTGTTTTAAGTTATCGTAACACAATCGGCAGATATCGGGAGCGTTTAGACGTTGGAAGCGATTATTCAGACGTCGGTAGCAATTGTTCAGATGTTGGCAGCAATCGTTCAGACATTAATAGAGATGGGCAGAAGTCAGTTGAATTCTTTACTTAGCGATAATCCTGCTATTCTTGCAATAACGGTGCTTTTCAGATAACGTTCAATAATCCGGCAACACCGAAGGCCTGAATGTGCTGGATCAGCAAGTGTCCACTGTATAGAGATAGAGAGTTGACAACTACTCAAAATTAACATAATATAAGGTTTTGAGGTAGTTTTTACCGAATCATCCCATCTTTATGTTTAAGGTCAACAGGGAAATACACAGCTAAATTTAGGATTTTGTTCACTGTTGTCAAAATACTCGGCTCATTTACCTTTTACGATTATCAAGGATGGAATCATCTGTGCTCTATTATACCTTACCAAACTAGATTTGATCTGACGGTAAAGGAATAGACAATTATTTTTACAATCTAGGTTTGTACCTGAAGTTGTTCAATAGTAGTCTCGTCATTTGCCAAAGCTTCCAGCTGATCGTAGAGGATGGCCATGACGAACATACCAAACAGTGCTGACTCCAGCACCAGGATGACACAGTGTAGTCTGTTTGTGAACAAATAAACATCAAACCATGAAGAAATGTCCACTTTCAACGTTTTAAATCACTTTTTATTATTTTTTTTCAATAGTTAACAATTTTAATGTGGATTCCGCTGGAGCGCACAAAATTACAAGATCTTCCAGACGATCCCACCAGTTCTCTAACAATCGCTCATCTAATAAGACATCTCTCAACTGGAAACAACGTTCAAATAACAAAAGACCTGACTTCAATGCCCTCGGAATAGAAGGCCTCTGTCTTAGATGTGGAAGTAGCAAACAAATTGCTGCAAATTGTAACAAACACAAGTATAAACTCCAATGTGGGGAGTGTTTAAAACGAGGACATGTCTCTGCGGTCTGCATAACTACACTGATGTCAAGTACTAAGAAATCAACATCAATGTTAAATTCGACCAACAACCTAAATTCAGGATCAAATGATGACGATTATTCAAGTGACGACTCTTCTGATTACTGAGTGCACAAAATTGATTCGATCTACCAGAACTTTGATGTCGTAGGTTTATTTGAAGTTGGACTTGATTCAGACAAGTACATTGTTTCTGTCAGTATAAATGGAAGATCACAATGTTTTGAAGTTGACAGTGGGGCTAAATTTTCTCTCCTTGCGAAGAATGACTTTGAACATCTACATCTGAACGTACCTGTAGAACCATCAAGGCTAGCTTTCCGTTCATACTCTGGAGACATAATCAAACCAGAGGGAAAGGTATCAGTTTCTGTATCATACAAGGGTAAACAGTTCAAAGGTGACCTTCACATTGTCCCTTCAGGTCATGACGCACTTCTAGGACGCCAATGGATCCGAGGACTGGGTATTGAGCTGTGTGAAATTGACGCTGAAATGAACCGACCAGCTACTACCCTTCAATTACAACCAGTAAATTCAGTTGAAGAGCTGTTTGAAAAATTTGCGCCAATTTTCGAGCCAAAAATTGGATGCGTTCCAAACTTTACAGTATCATTACATCTTCGATCAGGAGCAAAGCCTATTTTCAATCGTGAACGGAACGTTCCTCATGCTCTTATTGATCAGGTCAACAAGGAACTAGATTCACTTGAAAAT
This sequence comes from Macrosteles quadrilineatus, assembly GCF_028750875.1. Lineage (NCBI taxonomy): Eukaryota > Metazoa > Arthropoda > Insecta > Hemiptera > Cicadellidae > Macrosteles > Macrosteles quadrilineatus. Next base: position 144,193,821 of record NW_026542595.1, on the reverse strand, counting down.
GAAGGAATCATTTCACCTGTTACGTCAAGTGATTGGGGGTCACCACTAGTCGTGATACCTAAGGCAGATGGAAGTGTTCGTCTCTGTGTTGACTACAAATGTGGTGTGAATGAACGAATAGTCCAGGCAAACCATCCTATTCGAAAAATTGACAATGTACTCGATAGTTTGAGAGGATCTCGTTACTTTTGTAAACTTGACCTGTACAAAGCTTATCTGCACCTCAAGGTCGACGAAGAGTCCAGTATTATCCAGACAATATCAACACACCGTGGAACATATCATGTCAATCGTCTACGCTTCGGAATAAAGACAGCACCTTCTGAATTCAACCGAATTCTTAAACAAATTTTGAAGGGATTGTCTAAATCTGAGGCCTACTTTGATGACATAATTTGCCATGGTTCAACAATGGATGAGTGCAAAAGAAATCTACAGGCCTGTCTTCAACGACTCTCAGATTTTAACAAGAACAAATAGAATATCTAGGACGAGTGGTGGAGTTAAACAAAATAAAGAAATCTCCTACCAAAGTTCAAGCTATTAAAGAAATGTCACGTCCATCAGAAGTTGAAGAATTACGACGATTCTTAGGAATGGTTTCTTACTACTCTCGTTTCTTTCCAGATGCTTCAACTGTCACTTCTCCTTTACGACGTTGGTTACGTAAAAATAAGAAATTGGAATGGACACCAGAATGTGATAAGGCTTTTCAACGAATCAAAACTGAGCTGTGCAGTAACAGGATACTCTTACCTATCGATCCAAAACTACCATTAGTTCTCACCACGGACGCTTCACCTACTGGACTAGCTGCAGTTCTTAGCCACTTAATTGATGGAACGGAAAGACCAATTGCTTACACCTCACGTTCACTCACTGATGCCGAATGTAACTATAGTCAACTAGACCGGGAAGCATTGGCCATAGTTTTTGGTGTCTCCCACTTCTATTATTACTTATTCGGGACTCAATTTCAACTTGTAACAGATAATCAGCCCATATCTAGGATCTTTAGACATGACAAGGCTCTACCACAAATGACTTCAGCTCGTTTACTCAGATATGCATCATATCTGTCAGGTTTCAATTACAAGTTGGTGTTCAAAAAGGGCATGGAAAATAAAAACGTGGATTGTCTTTCAAGAGCTCCTCTTACACAGACTCACTCTACTAAAGACAAGAAAATCGGAAAAGAGGTACACCAAATCTGCAGCCAAGTTATTTTTCAAATTTCAAACCATGAAATCACAGCTGAAATCATTAAGAACGAGACAGCCAAAGATCCAGTGCTCTCTAAAATTTTGAAAGACCTACTCACCAATTCAACTGATTCTGATTTTACTTTGGTCGAAAACATTATTTTCCGGGGAGAAAGAGTTTACATTCCATCACTACTTAGAAACAAGATTCTAAATTAACTTCACGAAAGTCATCTTTGAATCACAAAAATGAAACAGCTAGCAAGGCGCTATGTTTACTGGCCAAATATTGACAAGGACATTGAGCATCTTGTGAAAGGAGTGAAAATTGTGCGCTAACACGGTAAAATCCGCCCAAAGCTCCCAATCACCCGTGGGAAATCCCAAAAGAGAACTGCGAAAGAATACACATTGACTACGCAGGACCGTTTCAAGGCTTCAACTTCCTCGTGTGTATTGATGCTAGATCAAAATGGGCGGAGATAAAAGTAATCAAAGATGCACCATCCAGCTCCAATACCATACATCTACTTGAACAAATTTTTGCTACACACGGCTACCCGAATGTTATGGTATCTGACAATGCCTCAATTTTTCAAAGTGATACATTCCAAGCTTATTGCAAATTGCATGGCGTTTTCCAGAAATTCATATCTCCAGGACACCCAGCAACAAACGGCTTAGCAGAACGCTCTGTTCAAACATTGAAGAACCGCCTGAAGTCCACAGCTTCGGAAAACATACCAATGGCAATAAAGGTCCAGAAGATCTTAATGCGGTACTGGGCAACTCCTCTAGCATGTGGCAAATCACCCGCTGAACTTTACCTCCGCAGGAAGTTAAGAATACAAATGGATGCTATTTTTCCTAACGTACAAAAACCTTCAACTAGAAATGCTCCTTCTGCACGTTCATTCAATGAGGGGGAGAGAGTTCAGGTTCGTCTCTTCATGAACAACAAGAACGTTTGGGAGTTTGGAGAGGTTTCATGTGACGTTGTGAGGTTGTGTGGTTTTGGATGACGTTTTCATGCTTCAAAAAAGTTGTTAACATAACAGTTTGATGTTTTATGAAGCACTATTATTGTACATTTATTATTATCATTATTACATCTTTTCCATAGCAATGCCACCTATTGTAAGATCTATTGTATCTATTGTAAGATGGATGTAAATGCAAGAGGAATATGGAATGGAGTGAGAGGATCTATGGCAAGTGATAAAAAATACAACAAATTTAGGAATGATCAACTTACAATCTTTTGATGTTTTTAAGCACAGAATTAAGATCCAACCCAGAATTCTTACTAGGCCGTAATAAAAACATCAAAAACCCTTTACATGTATTAGGTACCTACTGTCTAAACCGTTGCATCCAGCAATACCTTTATGCATAAGTTAAAAATGCCCCTAAAAGATAAAAATGTTTGGTTGTAAGTACAGTAGTTTAATGACAAAAGTTGTGTGGAAACATTGATATTTATCAGAGAAACGCTGGCTAATAAAGAAATTTTATTAATTATTTATTTAAACCAGAATCTAAAGGTGCCTATCTCGCTGGATGGTAGGATATGATGTCAGAGCAAAAAGAGAGGAAAATGACGTTGATATCAGCTGATAATATAAGTGTCATTTACCGGTTACATGAACAAAATCAGAGTGGCAACAGTGCTTCTGTATTCTGATTTAGACACCAGCAGATTCAAAGACAATATTTCTACTAGCTCGGTGAGACTTCTTGATAGGTCTCTATTCTGTGCTGAAAGTTAGTTTATAATATTGCAGGGACACATATTGACATATAATATTGACAACAAAAAGTTGCATTATACAACATTTCATTTTGCAAATATTTCTTAAGTTCTTTTTACAAATACAGTACACAAGATGATTCGACTTACATTCTTGCCTGCTTCAGGTTGACTTCCGTAGGACATTGCGGACACGCCCTAAGCCAGCTTGTGACAACCAGAGCGATCGCGTACAGGGCGAGTAGTCCAACATAGACTAGAAACTGGATAAAGTACTTTTGGTTGCGCTCCCCCACACAGTTATTGATCCTGTCAACACAGACTAGTCAATCCCAAGCCAGTATTAGGGCAACATAAATGGTAACAGAATATTGACCATGTGACATCACGTTTTTGTTATGTTATGGGCTACAGATCAAGGATTCTGTGTTGAAATAAGCATCTGACAATCAATGGCCAAGTGAATCCAGGATATTTACCAGGGACAATGGTGATCCATGCGGCGGATGCATCGTTTGCAGATCCGACAATGGTGAGCCCGCGGAGGACGGTATGTCTCACACCTCGTACACACAGTCCAGTCCTCATTTTGTAGCAAAGACTCGGAACCTACACAAAATAAAAAATAATCCAAAACCAAGTCAACACAACATAAAATTGTGAAAAGTCCATAGCACACAATCACTGAACCAAAACCAGCACAAAACGTTATTCAATCATTGAGTCATTGTATCATAGAAAATGTACTTAGGCCCAAATTATGAAACTTGTTTTAGCCTATAGATTGTACAAAAAGGTTAGTTATTAAAAAGTAGCTGTAAGCCAGGTTTTTTTTATTTTAGAAATAAGTTACTACCGGTAGCTGTTGGCCCGTCTTACGTACGGGAATCAAGTACCCTCAAGTCGATTAAAACTGAATATAATTCAGAACTGCTAGTTTACACGCATAAAGAAAAATTCTGGCAGTTTTAATAGGGAAAATCATCCTGTAAACTAATAGGCCTACCACGTGACCATCTATTTCTTTCATGCGATTATAAGATTAAGTTAGGTATGGTAGCCTAGTAATTATGAAAACAAAACAATAGCCTGCTAATTTAAAAACACTTTCAAACATGCGTTTTAACAAAAATGTTTCCAAAACAAACCTTGTTTATGATGGCAAGTAGTAGGACAATGTTTTAGAACTTGTCATTCTAAAGGGAACATTTTTTGGAGTTTTCGACTATTTTAAATTAAGGTTTTCCAAAAAAACTAAGTTACTGATGTTATGCTGATTTCCATTGTTCCTAAGTTCAATTATATGTACCAGTTACATATTTACAGATGAGCTATAAATTCCAAACCTTGACTCAACATACAGTATCAATTTCACACGTTTACTAGGGCTTAACTGATTACTATGTAAATCAAGCAATGTGTACACATTTAATTTCAGTAGACCCTGGCCAAATTATTAAAACACAAACCTGAATGTATGTCAGAGAAGTCCATCCTGTTCTGTGGCAAAGGCACGGCTCCAGGGTCAGAACACATGGCTCTAAGGTGAGACAGCGACAGCATAAATATGACTGTGTTGAATAGCACCACGTGGAACGGGGCCCACAAGCTGCAAAAAACGAAGTTTTCATTTTATAATATTTGTACTGTCTATTTGAAATAATAAAAATATAATAATAATAAAATTATTATTCTAGGGCCCCTATTAAGGCACAGTTCTCAAATTGGCTATTGGCTGCAAACAAGGCATCACTTTCAACTGTGCAGTACGGTAAGCTTAGTCAACACATCAAAAACACACATGAAATTTGATTTTACTTCATTTAAATGGGGACTTCAACATTTTGCTTTAAGACTTAAGCAGAGTAACAAAAATTGGAGAAAATCAACTTAAGATTGAAATAAACGACGTTTCTCTCAATACAAGAACTACTTAAATGAAATATGTTATCATTATCGTTAAAAATATAGGTAGCTGTCCCACAATAATCTGATACTTTGTAATCCAATGTACTATGTAGGCCGATGCGCTGCTGGCAGTCTTATCGGCAGAAACAAAACGAGTCTGCCCCATCCCTGCACTGTTCTGTATGTAAGTACGGTAGGCCTACTATCATTGTGTAGCAACAGAGAAGTAAGGTAAGTTAAAGAGGAAACACACTTATGGGAAAACCGTACGCTTTAGGCTCAAAGTAACTATGTCATGTTGGGAGTACAATTGTGACGAGCAAGGAAGAGCCCGAATGGTGCATTGTGTGGTAATCCCTATCGTACAGGGCACAGGGTCTTCCTCTACCGTGAGTGATGTAGTAGGCCAACATAAGGACTTTGCACTAAGTGCTAGACACCACTTATAAATGTGTACGATGGACGTTTCTTCTGTTCCTTACTTCCCCCTGTGATGTAGCCTAGTTTTAACAAATTGCATGTAGCCTACTGTTCCATAGTCTTTGTTTACTTCAATTTTCTTTATGCTGTCAAAAATGTTTTAAGCTAAATATGTGAATGCAAGGACATAGAATGGAGTTTGTACCTATAGCTTTGTTTCTGACTACGATCAGCTATTTTTCATTAGGGTGATTTATTAGCAGGTAGGCTAATGATCAGCGACAGCTGGATTCAGTTTCAAATTGTCAAAAAGAGTAACTTGCTGTTAAAGCCAGATTACTGACTGATTATCAGCCGAGCAAGACAACTCAGTGGTTATAACATAGTGAATGGATAGTGAGATAGCAGTTGGATATATTTATTTATTTATTTCACCGGACACCAATTAGGCTACTAAACAATATATAGGCTATAGGGCGGCCACTTAGAAAGCAACCTCCTCTTACATGTGCAACAAATCGTCACGCAGGTCACTATCTGTCCAGCCCACCTATAGTTCATGAATCGCTGAGTACAGACTCAGCCAATTTAAATATCAAGGGACAGTACCTAAGTTATACATGTAACTTGGTGGGACCCTGACATACAGCAAGGCCCCACTAGAAAATCAGATAATGAGTTTGGTTTATAAGCCTATAAAAAGTCCTAATCTGATCCCTTGACTAGCCAACCTACAAGTGTGTAGACCTGCCATACAAAAGCAAAATCTTTGTAGGCCTAGGCCTAATAGCCTAATGTTTTCGTTTTTAACTTCTTCTTGCCATTTAAAATACTTGAAACATATGAAGTCGTACCTGTCTTGCATGGTTTGCATGATGACCCATCGTATGACTACATAATCTGCATAAAATACTGCAATGTAGGTAAGAGTAATACAAATGAAACCACAAGGATCCTTAACAAATATTGACATTTTCAATATTTGTTGGAGTCCAGGATTCACTTTAACTCCATGACTGTATCTTACAAATAATCGCACACACAAATATATCCTGCAAAGTTAAACTTTCCAATTTTAAATAGTAACTCTGACTTCATGATGTTGCTGTTGTTAGTGTTTTCGATTAGTTAGCATCAGTTAGTTACTTAGTTATGGTATAATGCAACTTGCGAGCATAACTAACTGGTTGACAGAAGCAGAAAGAACTCGAAACAGCTGTTAAATTTCATGTTGACCAACATCCAACATAAAAACGAAAATTTTTATAACTTCTGGATTGGATTAAAATATTATTGTGATCGCTTGGAGTCTCATAGTAGTCGAGTAAATCCGTACGAGAACCCTAAAAAAATTGCTTTAAATTGTTTTATTGGTTATTTTGACTTAAAATTATGTGTATTTTCCAGGAAAAAAAGTCTAATAAAATCGGAGTCTCGGAAGTCCAAAATTCAAGATGGCGTCCAAGATGTTGGTCAAATGTGTCCGTTAGCACAATAACTCAAGCAAAAATTATCTGAATTCGATGAAATTTGGTACTTAAACATGTAAACCTACATTTATTTGAACGACTTCGCGAACCAGCATGATCGGACCATGGGAACGGGGGATTATGGGGGGTTTTACGGGGTAAAAATGGGTTTTCCCCATTTTTGACCCTAAAAACGTAAAATTTTGCAATTTATTTTGAAACCATTTTAGGGCTCAGAAAAAAATTAGTACATTGAAGCGTTGTCATGGGTCTAATACATAGTTACGGAGAAAATTAAAAAAAAAATTAAATTTCAAACTCCTATGTTTTTCTTACGGAGAATAAGAAAACTTGTTGTAGTTAGCCTGTATATGAATATATTTTTATCAAATTTGGAAAATGCATTTGTTTTATACTAAACTATTTAACATTTTACTAAAAACACTTTTTTACCCTCTCTGTCGCAGCAAACTGAAGTACTAGTTAAACTAGTGCTATTTAAATAGGGAATAAATGTGATATTTTTAATATGATATTTTTAATGTGATATTTTAGTGTAAATTCAATCAGGCAAATTGAAATTCGCTTAGGGTGCAGGTTTGCTGCGGTGGGGGTGTTTTAATTTATGACTATTTTTTTCTTGAAAAATCCAATAATAGGTCTTAAAATAAAGATCACAAGCTAGCTAAAATTCAACATACATATGTTATTTACTTAAATAAATATCTATACATTTTTTGCCCGAAAGGATTTTTTAGATAAGAATAGGCTTGTATTAATCGGGAATCTGAGCGATCATAAAGCCACATTTCAGCCCAATCCGACCAGTAGTTAATGCGTGATTGAACTTCAAACAAACAAACTGTCACATTTATAATATTAGTAATAGTATAATATAGTCACACTTTCTTGTGGTTAGTAGTAGAGCATTATACAAATAATAATTCATAATTTTCATCAAGTTGTACACTGTTATGATCACTTTACGAACTGGCACATTGTTCTCCAAGCTGGTAAAGTCCACAAGCTGTAGTACAAGGTAACCCATACTTTGTTGCAGGAGCATTGCAAATTCTTGCAGCCAGTAGAGTAGTTGCAGTGAGCAAATCTTAAAAATCTCTGGAGCGGCACTTTGGGTCATCGAGTTGTTTTTATTGTTTATTTTTTTCCAGCAGAGCATCTCGACATTTTTTTACATTAATTGAAAAACTCTTCAAATGAATAATAGTTTTTTTTTTTTAGCAGTTGATTCACTAGATGTATGAAATAATTTTGGTTTATTTTACTTTTTAATTTGGTAGGAAAATTATTCAAAAATTTTGATCCCATGAAGGTTTCCTTTTTTTAGTTTTTTCATAGAAGCTAAGATTGATAAATTTATATAAATTTTATTTCTAGTTCATATGGATGGACATTTTTCCTAATTTCCAAATTTTGTTTTAAAATTCAGGGACAAATTCATAGATATATTTCTGACTTACTACCGTGAAATGGGGCAGTTGCCTTCATAATAATTAGTAATAATTTTAACCTTTACATACATTTGGTTCTCGAAATGGAAACTATAACAGAATTCGTAAGATTACAAAACAAATCTTCAATTTTAAACTAGAAAAGATGTGCAATGTTTGGCAGTATGATTGCAGCTCTGATTCGTCGTTCTCCGGGCTCAGGCCAAACCGTGTGCACGTTTCCATTTGTTATGTTGTGTTATTGATTTAATCATTATTTTACAATTGAATTTCATTGACCCATCAGAAGCAACTAATATACGACTCCAACGGAAGGAAAAGCAAGATATAAAAAAAGAAACACTGTTAATTTTAAGTAACATAAAATTGATAATTTTAAAAACATATTTCGAATATTTGTCTTATGGCTTTTTATTGTAGTCTAAATTAGGGGCTATGGCTCCTACAGGCCACTAGTTGTAGTACATATTTATTGATCAGACAGTCAAAATTTGTAGTTTTGAAAATTGATCTTTTACAGTTATCGTTTGTCTAAGTATAGCATGATTCTTATAGCATTTTTAGTTTCAGAACTGTATCTAAATTTTTTGGGCGTTCCTCCATAGATTGCCAGACCATAAGACAAAATATTTTTATTTTAGAATGTCCAGGTTACATTAGTGACACTGGCCTAAAAACATATAACCCTGAAGAAAGTTTTTGTATTATGATTTGTGTATATTTAAGATTTGTGTCTAGGTTAAGCAAAAAAATTGAGTATGCTTAAGATCTCCTATTTTTACGGGGTAAAAATGGGATTTTCTTCATGCGTAGGCTTTCGCGGCCGTTGTCATTGAAATCCATGGTGATGGTTTTCGGCGTAAACCGCGTCGTCAGTTGTATATCACTGCCAGACGTTTCGCCCTTACTATGAAGTGGCATCCTCAGTGGCTAGCCTAGTCTCAGCCTAGCCACTGAGGATGCCACTTCATAGTAAGGGCGAAACGTCTGGCAGTGATATACAACTGACGACGCGGTTTACGCCGAAAACCATCACCATGGATTTCAAAAATGGGATTTTCCCATTTTTCACTGTAAAAAGTTGCAATTTACTTCCAAACCATTTTGAAGAGATCATAAAAAAAATAATTTAGTATACAGACGCGTTGTTGTGTGCCTAACGGTTACGGAGAAAATAAAAAAGTGTACATTTAAAATGACCATGTTATTCTTATGAAGAATAAATAAAGTGTTAAAGCTTGCTTGTCAATGGAAGTATTTTAGTGAAATTTGGAAATTTTGTCCATATTGAAAAAAACCCGATTTACGAGACTCCGATTTTATTAGACTTTTTGTATATTATTTCACATACCTATTGGAAATGTAAACCTTCAAAAAATCTTTTAAAGCAATTTTTTAAGGTTAAGGGGTTTTATTTCATATCTTGGCTAGACTAAATTTGATCTAAATAACTGTAAACATGAACAATAATATGATTGGAAACATATGAAGTAAAAAAAAAAAAAAACATCTAATTAACAGCAGTATTGCCAAAATAAACCTGTAAACATTATACATGTAATTATTTTTGTAATTAACTATTTGTGTTTTATTACTAAACTACAATTGAATGAGCGGAAGCGAATCCTGTGGAGTTTAAAAACAGCTGATTAACAACAGTATTACCAAAATATACCTGTTAACTTTATACATATATTTTTTTTATAAACTACTTGTGAACTATTACAAAATAAAAGAATTAAATGAGCGTAAAAAAAGTATTGAAACAAATTCTATTACTTGACTCGACACAGAATTCGCTTATGACAAATATGTGTGTGTTTGTATCTGTGGAGACGATACAGGCCACGATGAATTGTTATCCAAGCGTACCAATTAACAATTAAGATATGGTAATTTTCAGAGTACCCATAAGAATTACATTGTTTTTTTATAACTATCCCACCACCACTTAAGATAATTTAATGATTAAAAATACTAAATTGCATATATTTTTTAAGGATTTACAACATGGGTATAGCACAGACTAGGGATAAAAAGTTTTGTTCCCTATAGTGACTAATATTGAAATAAGTTATTTACTACTAACAACTTAAGACAGATTTTTACCTATTTTCAACCCCATACAACACGTTTACTGTATATTATTTATCTTAAATCATGAATAGTTTATAGATAATACAGTTTCAAAGGTTTGTACCAAATTCGGTCTAAATTGGAGGTTCAGAAGAAAATTTACAGGGAAAATAGTAAGGTTTATTATTTTTTCAAATTTTTGGACGCCATATTGGAAAAACCCAATTTCCGAGACTCCGATTTTATTAGACTTTTAGTATGTAATTTAACATACTTTTTGGAAATGAAAACCATCAAAAAACCTTTTAGAGCAATTTTTTTTAAGGTTAAGGGGTTTTTTTCATATCTTGACTAGACTATAGTGCATAATCCTACAGTTCCTAATTGAATTTGTTCCATAGTACCTGATAAAATGTGGTGTCATTACCACATCATGCATAACTGATATGCACTATGGGATATGGGACAATCCCACAGTAGACACTATGTCACAGTAAGTTACCTAGTTTTGATTTTATTTCATAGTGTGTAGATCGAACTTGCAAACTATTGGCTGTAAAATCAACCATTGATTATATAAATCAGCGAACCTACAGTGTTGTAACATTTTAGCATCATCAAAATCTAAATACACTTTCAACTTTGGTAGGTAGATCAGTAAAGCCGGGTTTCCCTACCGGTATGTAGCAGAGCTATATATATATATCAGAGCTAGACATAGCTCAGCTAGAAGTTCAAAAAGCGTCTTCAAAAAACTGCTTAATTGCTATGGGCTATATCACGGCCGCCTTTAACTACAGGCCGCGGCCTGGTAGAATTGGCAACGTCGCAAGTGGTGTTGTTCAGCGACAGACGTCCCATAAGATAACATGGCAGACAGGTGACATCAGCTCATTAATTCGCACTTTATTGATTTAAATTTATGAACATAAATTTATTAAAATATTGAAAATAAAACCCACAGAATTGAAAACTGAAACAATATGAATTAAAATCTATATCTGTAAATTTGTAAGCAGAGTCAATATTGTCATAGTCCAGTAACCAATCTTTCGTAAATACACAAATACCATTAGCTGCTTCCGAACAAAAACAGCTGTTACAACACCACTTGCGACGTTGCCAGTTCGAAGGCCGCGGCCTGTAGTTAAAGGCGGCCGTGGCTATATAGCCGGATTTCACAGCTATATAGCAGAAAACGAGCTATTAAAAAAAAAAACATTCCTGCTCAATAATTATTTGTTTCTAGCTGATCAAAGAGTACCTGACGATAAACCATCAAGTAAAGTGATTATCATTGACTATAAATATTATATAATCCATGCATGCATAAATATAGCTTGAGTTGTCAAAGTATGAATATAAATTTGTGCACTGATATTTTTCATGGCAACTTACTGAAGACATGACTGGTTTTAAGCTCAGCAACCATTGACTTTTGTAGTCAAAGGCTCAACGAACACAGTAGAAAGACTCACTGACTGAAGGGGGATGTCGGGGATTTTTTATTCCAAGTAAACAACATTACACACTTACTTATGGATTTAAATTCATTCAACTCAGCTCCGCACCAATCAAGTTAGGGCCCCATTGAGGAGGATATGAATGAAGAGTTTTTTTTTATACATTGATAGTTTTTTTTTACCTGTTAATACCTATCAGTTGGTTTCTCAGCCAGGACCATTAAAAGCCTGATGGAGTGGTGATCAAGGATAGCTGGGTCTAGTTTTTAGTTCCAAACCTTTAAAATAAGCTACCTCTAAACTCTATTGACTTTTCTCAGGGACCAGAAACATTTTGATTCCTAGGATATCTAGGAACTATATCTGTTTATCAGCCAGATGTAGAATAATGCAAACAGACTTACCACACAAAATTTACTCAAAGAAGTACTTAATGTGAAAAGAAAGTAGTAGAGTGGATCAATATCATTGACTTTATATCTACACTTGTGTAGATATAAAGTCAATGTCAATATTTACCTATGTTGTGTTTGTTGTTACCTTTACAGATAGACATAGAACTAAACAAATGTATCAAGAATTTTCTAAAAATGTATTCTGTGTAGGAAGGTTGATGATTAGATCTCATTATTTAACAGCATATTATTTGATCCAACAATTACATCTTGCCATTTGAAGGGTCACTATATGGTATGGCTTCATTTGCATGTAATCTGCATTTAATATGATTAAAGAAACAAATATAATATAAATTATAAGGAGGGTCTTTTGTGGGAAGATTGTAATAACAATTAAATATTTTAATTTTGAATGATAGGGAAAGACTTGTTAATATTATATCATTTGATAATTACAAAGTTATCTTTATTAGATTAGTAAAACTACTAAGAAAACTTGTGGGACATAACCCTGACCTAATTTCTAAAAAATACTTCTCATTACACTTCTACTTGCAATTAGTGTGTTTCTAAAGTTTTTTTAAATCTATTCCTCTCACACATTGTAAATTAATTAGTAAAGAATCTGTATCTAATCGATATAAAGTGTATAGTCTATTGCAAGCTGTCAGTTGTAGTTGTGTGTCAAAACTGTATTGCTTATAAATACCATGGTTTTAAGGCTGTATAAGTTATTTAGTATTGGTTGTAATAAAATACTTTTATTTTGAAATAAGTTTCTAAGAACTTTTTTACCATTTTATGCATTATTTTTATTAGCTATAACTATAGTTGTTTTATAAAATCTTATAATAATGTTCTCTTGAATAAAAAAAAACAACTTAAACACTACAAAAATATACAGTTGAATAAAGGAAATAATAGTCTTTGTTATAGGTTCAATTTAAATAGAACATTTCAATAGATGAAAATTTTTATTCCCTAATAAACATTTTTATTATCCAACTAATATTATAAGTGAGGAAGTTTGTATGTATGGATGTTTGTGACAAGTAAATGCAAGAAATACTAGGGTTGCAAGGGTAGGGTTGAAATTTGGTATGATAGCTCACATTCCCAATTAGCATATAGACATATATTCTTATCTCAAAAATCCTTTCCGGCTCCGCCCCAGTGGCTCTGTGGTTTTCCATGTTAATTCCCATGTATTCATATTTCAAAGGAATAATTAAAGAATTTTGTCAGCTGTTTCAACTGCACAAGTTGGTTTGATGATATTAAATAGCATAAACAAGGTTATAAGGTTTACCACAGGTTGCAGCACTATTATTTTTTTGCATTTATGACAACAGCTAATTTGAACCAACTACAACAAAAATCTGGGATACACAATGAGAATTTTACTTCTTTCTATGGTTTATGTGAAATGGTAGAACATTATTGCTATGGTAGATATGCTATACTAGCATCTATACTATTATATAAAAATCTAATGGTGTCTGTCTGTATGTGTGTTACTAATAGGTACAAAAACTACTGAACCAACTGGGCTTAAATTTTACAAAAATATAGCTACCATACCAAGGACCCTTATAGGATTATTCACGTTTCAATACTGACCGTAGGCTTTGCCCCTTTGGCTTTAAAAGTACTGAGGTGAACATTTTGAAAGTAAATATTGATTGGTCTCCATGGCTGCGATGAGAACACTTACAATGTTTGTTTACATTTGCTTTGACATTAAATGTAAACAAGAAGAACTGCTAAACTGCATATTTCACAATTTCAGACAGCTGATACAAAGAAATTAAATATAATATGTATTTTCTATAACTATGTTTATTTTAATCTAACCTTTTATCATGGATTATTTATTCTAAAACTATGTCAATGATTATAGAAATAAAAGATTCTATAACCGTTGCTGTATCAACTCCGGCTCTGCTTTGGATTTTTTAAAGCGTCTATGTTATGAAAATAATGTTATTGATATGTTTTCATGGAAATTATGAAAATTACAATGTATAGATGTTTTGTATGAATTTGGAGGCTACTTTAAATAAATTCTAACTGCTTAACTTAACATGTGTTAGATTAACTTAACATAACTTGCACATCACATTGTTTTTATATGTATATATAGGTAAATTAAGTTATTGTGTTTTGCTAAACCTATGCTTTAATTCTAAAGAAAATCATCAATAACTAAATTGTACGTCGTTGATTTTTGTTTTCTAAAATCTGTTGTATATGTGTAACTATATTTAATTATCAATAGTAATAGAAAATACTCTTATTTAATCTTAACATAAATTTCAGTTCACATTTACTTTATTTGAAACATTTATTATTTGTGTTTTGCCACACCACTGATTAAATTAAACCAAGTAAAATAAAACCATAAAACTAAGCAGTACACAGTGTTCTTTTGTTTCTAAAATAAATGAAATATCTGTTACTATGTTTACTTAATGGTAAGTGTGAAAATGTAAGGCAATGGACGATGGAACCGATTAAAAGAACTGGTTTGTATATTAAGTTGTTTGTTGATATTTTTGTAGAGTAGAATCAGAGATGCAATGAAACATATACTGTATTTGCTATTACATTTTTTAGTCCTTGATGCATTGATAATCATATTAGTTTTGTCTGTAGATATAGTTTCTTTAATATTTCAAAAGACTGTATTGATAAGGCACAGCAATATTTCTAAAGTTTATTACAGCTGACTTAGTTTTGCTAATGATTTATTGTGAGTGAAGAAACTGAAGATGGAAGTATTTGTGATTTAATATAAAGAATAGTGAAATAAAAAAAAAATTCATTTAAATTTAATAATTAGAGTACTTTTGCAACTTTAAAATTGAAATTTAAAATGTCAATAATAAAGTAAAAGATATGTAATTAAGAGAGATGAAGGTAAATCATGTATGTCAAAGTTTTATTCAAAGATTTGGTCAGTTTTTCTCATATCAGCCAACACAAGATTTAAAATTAATCAAAACCAAAATGGTGGTATCCACTACTTACCAGATTTAAAAGTCATAAATTAAACGTTTCTATTAGGGTTATAAAAGTTGAATTTTGTTTCTAAAAGCGTTGGCAGATGTGTAACTATTATATGCTACAGATGTAAAGATTAAAATGTTTCTATTTGGTGTCCTCTTCCCGTTGCAAACCACGGGTACAACAGCTAGTACAGTATAAATTAAAAGAAACAAATTTTCTTAAACCGTGTCCTCTCCTATAAATGCAATAAGCATTTTATACCATGCCAACCCCTTACAAAGGACTTATAATCTGCTGGATTATATAATTTTAAAAGTTTGATTTATGTCACTCCACATAGTCTTTATTGAATACAATAAGGGGTTTCTTTGTAACATGCTTTTTTTCAACCGTCCGGCCGCTCCCACTTAACAAATTTTTACGATTAAGGTGTCATTTTAAAGCTTATGATTTAGTGGAGTGATCAATAATGGAAACTAAAAAGGTAGGTCCCCCCCTAACCGTTTACATTTATTTCTTGAGTGTTACCATAGATAAAGAATACTCCCTTATGGTTTTACCCTCAAAGATCCAGTAATTATGATCAACTTTCTTTAAAAAAGTTTAAATTTGAATTATAAATAATATGAATGTTTACAGTCAGGTTGTTTACAAGAGTCGAAACAGTTTATGATAACTGATTTTAAATAGCTAGTGATAATGAATTATAACCTAGTTTAGGTAGTGAATCACCCTTTACTATCAACAAATAAAATTTATTGTAAATAAATAATTTTGTCCACCTAACTGATACAACATCTTCAACATATAACAAAAAATGTATCTTTGAAAGGTAAAAGGGTATTGCATTATTCAGATACAAGTTTTGAACTCTAATGTGCAATTTGCGCACAAGACCCCTCTCTGCTTGTTTTATGTACCAGTATTTCTGTTTCCTAATTGCAGGGATTGTACATCTTTCAGAATTTTTTTAAAATCTCAAATTTGTTTCCCTTAGACAACGCTCTAATAAATGTAAAAGAAGAACATTAAGTTAACAATTTATAAGACAAAAATTTAATTTTAACTTTTAAATTTAAAAAACAATCAGAAGACCTAAGCAAATCTGGTATCTGACAAACGTAACAAAACAGTTAATTGTTAAAAATGTAAAACTACAGATAGCAATGCCGCTGATGAGTACAAAGTCCCTTCAACGATTTATTACCCGTGTTTACATGAGGGTTATCACCGAAAATTCCGCAGAGAATTTATTAACTACCGTGTTATCTGCACTTCCGACGGTCATTCAGAATGCAAACTTATGTATCAGAGGACAGCAGTAATGGCACCTCGTTCTCTATCTGTTGACCCACTCACATATATACTGGGTAATCATTACTCTATGGTGATAGCAGACGATGCGTACTGTAGTAGTTTTGGTGTTCCTGCTACAGGTGGTGTTAGTGTGGACGTCTCCTGCTCCTTCGCCTTTCTGGGAAAACTTCATCCAAGAGGATGAAACGGAGGCCGATGAAGGACTGACTGAGCAACTCATGGAGATTGGAGAGTCACTTTTTGGCATGCCAAAGACTGAGTCAGGTTGGTTATGTTTTAAGTCATACGAAAAAAATCTGAATGATTTTGGACCCAGACACCAATATTGTAGTTGTGCTATGATTTAATGCGATGGTATTGAACAAAATGTCTGACTTAGATAACAACAAGACCATGTTTAGAATGAATGGGACAAAAAAAGACTTCAAGTTTTGGGAACAATATGATTTGGACCTTAGATCCATTTTGAAATAATTATACACGAAACATTAAGAGGTTCATTGACTTTAATGAGAAACCATTTATATAGAAAACATGAAAATTCATCAATCTTATAGCTGTTATAATCATTCAATGTTTTTTGTACATATTTTTCTGTGTCATTGGCAACCTTATTTTTTAAAATTAGACATGTTTATTTTGATTAATAAATGCTTTTCTTCTTTTTTAGATTTATAAAATCACTCTCAAGTCTCTAAATAATTAATAACGCTACAAAAAAAAAAAAATTTAAATTCCAGAAAATCTCAATAATATGAGTGTTTTATTTTCACGGCTGAATAAAAAGAGTTCAACTGACATGCACAGTTTTGAAAGGAACACCTCTTATCAAACGTTCATTGTACACTCCACCAGTTAAATCCACAATTTATTGTCCTCTGTAGGAGATGCAGTATCCAGATGGAGTCCAGAGATGGATCTAAACCCTGAGGAGTTAGGGGAGTACGCTCAGGGAGATCTGCTGATACCAGCCACCTCCGAGAGGGAAGCTCGGAATGGACTCAAGGCTGCTTCCACACACTGGCCTAAGGGCATTGTCCCATATGAGATCAGCCCGTACTTCAGTGAGTATTGGTTTGTCAACTACTTTATTTAAAGTGAATTGGGGCTCTAGGGGAAGGGGAGGTACTTTAACAAAATGACAAGAGGGACAGGGAGGTTCCTCCAGGGTTTGATGTGCATTCAAAGAAGCATCGTAGACTCTTAGTTCACCACCAAACTTTGTTATAGTTAATAGTAACCTGTACATCCTATTGTAATATTGTACCATAAATGGAGTGATTTAAAACATGTTCAGAATTGTTGTACCTACTTACTAACATGATTCACCTATTCCTGAGTAAAATGTTGTTACTTTTTCGCATTAAGGTGTGGAGGTGTTAAGGTGTTACTATTTCAGGTTAAAAAGGTAATGACAGATAATCTGTCATGCAATTTTGGGTGAAGAATTGTCAGATCATAGTACAGCCCCCCTCCTCTGTTTTGCTTGATCTTGGTCGCGGATAGTCCAGTCTGCATTGGGGCAAAGGTACTTTAATTGATACTTTTTGCTCTATTTAAATTTATCATCACCTTTTAAAACAAATCAACACAACTTTATTAACTTACAGTGTACTTAAAAACCATCTCAGGCGGTCAGCTAAAGAAGCTCTACAGTTTATTGTCATTGGTTCAAAAAAGATTCTGTTTCCAGATCAGCGTGACCAGTCCATGATTAACGAAGCCATTGCCGAGTATCGGAAGCTAACCTGTGTCAAGTGGGTGCCGCGGACTGGTAGTGAGAGAGATTATGTTTACATCACTAACAGCAACACTGGATGTTGGTCCTCGGTGGGCCGGATCGGCGGACGACAAGAACTGAACCTTCAGAGTCCCGGATGCCTCACCAAGAAGGGCACGGTGATTATAGAGTAGGCAAAAAGTAACAGGCAGTAAGATTATTTCTAGTTTAAACACTTAAGTAAGTTTGTAATCATACTTAATTCATGCCCTGCATTTGTGTGACTGGTTCTCTCTCTCTCAGTTCTTGGGCTTATCTTTACATTTTTTGATGGGATTTAACGTGGTGTTTCTGACAACATTTGGAAGTTCAGCACTGTGAGGACAAACAATATTTGCATTTAAAATGTATCCATAAGAGAAGCATAAGCTACTACAGCTACAAAACACAACAACAATAACAAACAAAAGTACAATTACAAAGTTTTACAATTACAAAAGTAACTACTACTTTTGTAATTGTAAACTAGCTGATTTACACAACAACCAACAAGAACATGTTTATTTAAAATTTCGATTTTACAGTCAGAAAGTGTAATAATGAAACCATCATCCAAGATTATGACTGAAAGAACACTTAACTTAACAGTTGCGTAATATTTTCTTTCAGAATATATAGTATGGTTATAGTTAGCCAAGTGTGGTCACAGTTCTTGCGTTGTCAGAAATGAGCCAGTTTAAAAGAGCCGGTAGATTTTTGATGGTTTGAAATTGGACCCATCGCTGTCCTTGATCATTTGGATAGTAAATGGTGCTGTTTAAAGAAACAGCCTGTCTTAGTCAATACCAGCTAACATCTGAAAGAAAGGTACCTAACATAAAACAAAGAGCTAACATCTGAACAAGTAACAAGGCATACAGTCATTTTCAGCTTAAATCGTGAAATGTTCTGTCTCTGTCTTGATGATGGGGAATGATATATTATTATGATTGTAATATTTTGAAAGATGGTATAGCCTACATGGCTAGTATGAACATTTACAACCCTCCAAGGTAAAATTTCTAACGTTCGAGACCTTGCTACAGTAGCCTAGTGTTTCCCAAATTATAACAAACCATATCTCGTTTTGCGGCATATGTGTTAGTGCTAGTCATGATTAAATTTATAAGTTCACCATAAAAATAGGTAAAAAAAAAGTAAAAAATATCTAGGGGGCTATCAACTAGAACTTTAGGTCCACATTCACAACTAAATGTGTTCATAGATTTCCAGGTTTCAAATTTGGAAACAATACATCTATCTAGCTCTGTCGCACTCACTACAATCGAGAAAATTAACCGTCAAAGATCGAACATTTGCTGTACAGTCCTAGTTTGAAATCGTTCACTAATTCATCGTCAGATGCCACCACCTACTGTGTTGCAACATCAAGAGCACTAAACTGGTTTTTGTAAAATCGTAACAGTCTTTTTACATGAGACAAGGAAGGCTTATCAAACCACTGTTGAGGGTAAAGAAATGAAACATTTATGAATTATATATAGAAAAAACATGAAGTAAAGTACCATGTGCTTTTTAGGTCATGCATGAAATGATGCACGCAATTGGTTTTCTCCATGAACAAAACAGATGGGAAAGGGACAAGCATGTAACAGTCAACTACCAGAACATCCAGTCCGGTGAGTGCTTACTGAAAACATCTCTTACAGGTTCAGTCACGACACTTTTCCTTAACTTATATAACACTTTACAACCATTCCAGCATTTATGACACGGTGTCATTCTCACTATGACCGATTTACAAAAATTAAGTTAGAGTAGAGGAAGTACACTTAGCCCCAGAATAACCTAGTATGTAACTAATCCATTTAAGAGCATTATAAAATGTTTCAGGCAGAGAAAACAATTTTGAAAAAGCAAAAAAGAAGGAAACTGATAACCAGGGAGTGGCTTATGACTATCGCAGTGTGATGCATTACTCTGCCAATGCTTTTTCTAGGAACGGACAACCAACCATAGTCCCCAAGGTACGTCAGACATAACTGATCAAAAAGAGTATATAATTGAAAAACACAATGAAACCAACAAGTGAGAGATGCTACTGGGTGATGAGCTAGAGAACCTTGTACAGCATATTTAAACACACATGTGTTGCCACACTGAGCAAAAAATACGACAAAAAGTAGCACTTGCACAGCAACTCTGCTATAGAAAATCGACACTGTAAAATTTTGTTATGGTGGTACCAACTAGAGAAAAATCAACCTGTTCATTGGCTCATAATTTCAACACAATCCCCCTATTCATTTCCTTAGTTCCAATGTGTTAAATACAATGTCCACCTATAATGTACCTTACCCCTAGTAATACCAATACCGTCTCTCAGTTCTCTCGTTCGGTGCAGCCTCCATAGTTGTATCTCTAGCTCAGTGGTTGTCCCAAACATTAAAAGTCTTCTAAGGACTGACAATAATAATCTCTGGTCCCAGATTACCATTTTTAGAAATCCAGTGCAGATTATAGCACAATATTATACGTAATTTGTAATTTTGTAACATTTTCTTCGGAACTTTATTGTTTACAGACAAGAGGAGTTACACTTGGCCAAAGAGAAAATCTGAGTAGAAAAGATGTTCAGAAAATACGCCACATGTACAAATGCAAATAAAAAAGTTGTTATGTTGCATCCTATGTGTATAACCTTTAACCCCTTATATCTCAATTCTTGTATTTTATACTTGTATTTTTTTTCAAAACATTTAACGCAAGCTTGACAAGACTATATTGTTGAAATTCATATCTCATACTTATTGTTTTTAAACATTGGCCTATTCTAAATCAAAGTAAGCTCTGTCGAGGTTTCATAGTCATCTAATGACACTCCCACCTCTGTTTTAGCGAATGAGTCCATTAAAAAGTGAATCCTATACATTTGAATCTTTGGCGATATGACACAGTAACATGAATGTATGATAGACCTATCTGTATTAAACTTATTCCCAAAGATTGGTTATAAATTGATCCAGCTTAACACGTTCGCTACCGCAATAGTACAAAATTTTTCATTCATATGGACCAGCGACGCACATATGCGACGGCTGGTTTCTACCCATAGACTGCCGTCTTGTATGCATTGGCTAGTCACGTTAAAATAGACTAACGTCGCATATTTGCATTGGTGTTCCAATGTTATCAAAACGTATGTACTGTTCTGTGTTGTGTGTTGTATATGCGGCGTTTGGAGATATTTCAAGAAAAATATAATGATTTTCACTATTGTCTTCAGTATATACTGGGTGTCGCAAATATGCAACATTACAAAAGGTTATCAAAAATATAAAAAAAAAACATAATATATTATTTATAAACAAGATTGCAGAGTATTACAAAGTAAATGATCACTGTTTGACAGGTTTTTGCCCGTGGTCTGCATGTATTGTTAACCAAATGACAGCCAGTCTATGTGTAAGATTAAATTGTATACCTCGGTCCGTGGCAATGATCGTGGCATCGCAAATATGAGACGCTCGGTAGCAAATGTGTAAAAAAAATAATTGACTAAAAAAAGCACAGTTTATGAATATCAATAGGTACTCTAAACATGTGAAAAACTAAACAAGTTGCAAGGTAAAATGAAACAATTAATGGTAAATTACATACAATATACTCTCTATACAATATACAAGTGGTTATACTACACTGCATATGCAGTACATTGTTCCAGTTTATAAATCAACTTTAGATCAATAACAAGAAATATAAACTATAAAAATAGCAACACCTTGATAGATGATATAGTCTAAGGCACAGGCTATAATTATAAACCTCTGTAGTGCCTTATATATATTTTTTAAATTTAAGGTTTGACATTAGTAGACTTGAATGTTATTGAATGTTATGTTGATTGGTGTGTATTGTTGTTTGAAAAGGTTAAAATATTGTAATTTGCTCTTATTTAAAATACCCCCGCCGCAGCAAACCTGCCGTCTAAGCGAATTTCCATTTGGCCGAATTGATTTTCAATTGATCTATTTAAATAACATTAGGTTTAACGAGTACCTAGGTTTGCTGCTACAAGGAAACTAATAAAGTAGTGTGTTTTTAGTAAAATATTGATAGCTTACTATAAAATAAATAAATTTGCCAAGTTTGATCAAAATATATCCATAAACAAGCAAACTACAACCTTTTACAATATTCTCCATAAGAATAACAAGGGAATTTTAAATTTACCATTTTTTTAGTTTTCTCCGTAACCAATAATCGTACAAAAACACTTTGATATACTGAATTGTTTGTTTTTTTAAGCTCTTTAAGAAGGTTTGGAGAAAAATTGGGAAATTTTGTGTTTTGAGGGTAAGAAGTGAGAAAAACCAATTTTTACCCCATAAAACCCCCCATAAAACCCTGTTCCCATGGTCCGATCATGCTGGATCGCGAACTCATTCAAGTTTATCCCGCCTTACACCTACAAACCAAATTTCATCAAAAACGGATAAAAATTACTCAAGTTATCGTGTTCACGGACACATATATATATATATAAATCTATATATATATATACCTATATATATATATATATACATATATAAAAATTTGAACGAATGGTGTTTTTGGCCTCTGGGGACATTAAAATGAAAAAGTAAATCGGTCCCGGGCCTAAGTCTTACCATGAGACCTACGGTAATAGCTACTTCCCTATAGGGAAATTCGCTAAAATCAAAAACTTTAATGCAGTATACTATTACAGATTGACTTTTGAACAATATTTGTTTCTCTTTTGATAATTCAGTTAATATTTAGGACTAAATTGATAGTAAGAAATTAAATCTCGGTAATTTTGTTTGTTGGGGGTGTTTATTATCAAGATACAAGTTTAAAAATGGATTTATTTATCAAATGTTTAAAATCTGATTGGATGACAGTGTATTTTAAGTATACATCAAGCACTTCATAAGGCAGATCACTGAAATAAGGTACCATTCCACTGATTCAACAAAGATAATAACAGAACAAGTTATACTTATAATAATAACAATAATTAATAACTAATATATAAAATATCATAGGTATCCTTTTTTTTATAATAACAAACAATATATAAAACATATTAGCAACATATAATAACAACAGATTAACAATAAAGTATTTCAAATTGATAATTTTTCTTTTTTACTTTTATGCCTTTTTATTCAGTGTAGGTCTTTTCTCAAGATATTTTTATGAACATTCAACAAATAAATATTAAGTTATAAAAATATAGTAATAATAAAAATAAATAATCAAAAAAGTTTGTCTTTGTTTATCTCAGATAATAATAACTACTGTACTCACACATTTTCAAATTCTATGACACACTTTGTACCGTTTATCCTTTCAAATCAAATCAAATCAAAAATTCTTTATTTATTATTTCTTTATCCTTTCATTTGGGGGTTTCATCATTTGACAATAATCCTGTGATACATTATTAATTAATCATGAATACAAATTAGTTACTAAACAATAAACAATTATTTTTTTAATATTACAAGTTAATTAGTTTAGACTCAACTCAACTAACATTTCTGAAAGCAAGAACTGTTTTGTTTTTGGAGTCTCTGGTATTTGCACACAATAAATTGTACAGTTAATAATTACAGTATTACTGTAGCTTATTCAAAAGTAAATAAAAAATTTTTATTTTCATCAATAACTTCAAATTAGACTGTTTTGGAGGTACATAAGTCCAACCTACTATTATAGTAGGGGTTTTTGGTCTGTTCATCAATTTATCTATAATAGATGTTTGCTAATGAGTTAACTCAAATAAAAATATAAGGTAGCTAAAACTAATTGAGACAAAAAAGGCAGTGAGTTTATTTTGATTTAAAGTTCTTATTGGTCACGAACTAGTTTTTAGTAGAACGAGGTCTATATAGTTAATTTCACTTCATGGGACTGTTTAAATGAATTTATTTTTGAAAACAATGTTCTAAAATGTGTATATATTGATGGGAAATTCTGGCTACTTCTGTTGATTCTTGATTGTGTCCCTTAAGTTTTTGTTCCACATTCTACACACACAAATGCAAAATTAATAAATATAGCAGTAAAACTTCAGAACAAGTTCCAAGCAAACTTCAAAATCTTTTCTTGTTATATAAGCTTTGATTCTGAAATTAATATCTTAATTTATTGTTTTCAACAAAAAACCTGGAAGCAGAGTGATAGACCCAAAACTTCAATATACTACTGCTTTTACCAAGAATGTTTTAGATACAAAACAGTATGGCTATTAGTGAAGGGTGTTCTTCAATACAGAGAAAGTTCTCAAACGAAGAGACTTATCTTTTTTCTAGATTGTTGGATATGCTACTTGAGATCGGCATGATCACGGCTGAACGCCGTTGGTGATTGGAGAGAGTTGAACCCATGATTCTACACAGAGGTCTCGCGCTCAAGCACCTTGACCAGCCGTGTCCCATATCAGTTCTCAGAAACACTCTTAGAAGGCAAGAAATTGCAAACAATCATACAACATTTCAGTCCATTAGTACCGTACTTCAAATTCGTAATTTTGAATTTTACATTTTAAACAGTTAACTATATATTTTTACATGAGTCAAAGACAGTATATGAAACAAAAAGCTGACGTGTTACCTGTATAAAAATAAAGACAATAGTATTATTGTGGCACATGTAAAATAGCACTTATAAAATTCTACAGTACAAAACACACTAAAATATTATTTATATTTGGCTAAAACAATATTGTTGCCCTTCATTATGAAGACAACATTATGATACAAATATGTTTATTCCCTATTTTGATTGATGGCTGACTCAGAGAACCTGTCCATGGCACTCGGTATCTTTATCCTTAATCACTACACTTAGCAATTTCACTAGTTGCTCTAAATGTGTGTAAAATAAAGACACCAAGGAACAAAATGTTTGCATTTACAGATGAACTCTTTGGGTGAGGGTGAGGATTATGCCAGTATTGAAATGCATAGAACATTATCATTTCTTGAGTAAGTTTATATTTACACTGCCTAGCCCCAAAACTGGACTCTCACTTCCTAGTGCTGCAAAAGACTGCTAAATCTTAAACTCGGTTCTTGCTAGGCAAGATTCAGTGCCTGTCAAATTTCCTACACCATCCAAGTTAGGGCGGTTTAAGTCTTGGAGCAGCCTCTAAGGGCTCCCACAATAAAAATTCACAAATTTTATTGAATGAGGAAACAGTCTAAACTGAAATTTCCATTCAAAAGACCAATTTAATCTTTAGTCTTTAAGTAGGCATACAGATTTTTCTTATAGCTAAGCGCTCAAAAAACTTTGCCTATAAAGAATTTAAAAGTTAAGACGTTTCTTTACATAACTTATCCCTTTCTCCAATGATTTAATTTTTTAGATGATTCCAAAAATTCAATAAAAAAAGGCTGACGCTATTTAATTCAGATTCAACCCTGGTGTATGAATTATACACACATTTGGCAGCAAATATAAGTTTACAGCTTTTCTCCAACAATTGTTTTTGTTCCAGCATCACAATTGAAAGACAGTAGACATCCTATAACGATTAATACAGCGGGTGCTGTCTTTGTTCATTTTATCCAGCAGTCCAAATACCAAGTTCACAATGAATCCATAACTCATTGGTCACTAAACTTCATACTCTATGCAACATGTTGGTTTTTAGCTCTGATTGGTCATTGCTGGAGCTGTAGAGTCTCCGGAAGCATTAGCTGGTTCTCCGTTGTCGCCCCCTGATTGGTTGGATTCATTCAGCTCACCAATAAGAGCTCGGTATTTATTCGCGATCATTTCCCAATCAATGATGTTTTCTATCCTTGTCGCAGCGTTACTGAAACTCAATTGAGATCCGAGAGGGCTGAGGTGAACCACACTCAACGCCACGGATTCTGAAAAACAACAAATTTACATTAGTATTGTTAAAAAAATCCATTGTTAACCATGACGTTAATTAATAATGTTTACAGTTTTTGTTTATTGCATTGCACTTGCATAATACATTTGACTTGGTGCCCTGAAATTGCTTCATTTGTAAATAAAGATCCACTCAATCTTGAACTTTTTACATTGTATTAGGCCTTTCATCTGTTATCTATTAACATTTTTGACACTACATGGAAGCCTATTAATTACTTTACTTATGTAATGTAATATACTTAATCACCGTTGTTTTATGCTGATGGGTTTTGTATTTATTTGTCTCTTTACCTCTGCAGCTAGTATCACTAGCTCAATATTAAATTTTCCGTGCTGATCGACGTTGTTTGTATGGAGGTTTTCTAACCAGGTCAAAATCAGTAAAAAAAGAAGCTCCTGAGAAACATCTCATTTTGACACTCTTTTTTCAGCAACTTTTCCATGGAATAAAATTGTATTCATTGTATTTTTTTACACATTTATGGGTACTAAATAGTGATTACACAGGTATTTAAACCTTAATTGTTTTATTAAACTTTCTAAACAAATTTAAGTCATTAATCTGATGAAAAAATAGAATGTTATGCTTTGTTACCAAATAATGCAAACAAATCAGAGAAGTGATTAGGTACGCGTTAAAATAAATCATGCTTTTGTGATGTGTTAGGAGTAAATACTCTGTTGTGTCAATCATGATACTGATGTTAAGAACACATAAACAAAATGTTTCAGTCTGACATAATTTAAAAAAGGTATTGACTCATTTATTGACTATATGATGAAAAAATTACTAATGGCAAGAATATTAGCAACCCCAAGTGTAGCCAAGTAGCAAAGTGATTGTGTGAACAAAGACCAAATTTGAGGTGGTCCAAACAGACAAAATTGCTTGTAAAATGATTTGCTTGTAACTAAAATTAAGCTGCTTAAGTTGAAAAAAGGTGAAGAAAAGAAATGTACCTCTACCTTTCGGCGCCACCTGTCCCTTTTTGACTTTGGCCAACCACTTGGCGCCCATTTTGGATCTTGCGCTGACTCGAGAGCGTGACTGTAGCCCCATCATCTGCACCAAACTTGGCCTCTTCCTCTGCATCACTGTTGGACCAAGATGTGTTATGTCTCATTTAAAGTTGTAAGTGCATGGGCGTCCATGCATAAGGGCCAAAAGGGGGCCCAACCCCCCCCCCCCCCCACCTTTGACCCTTCCAGAGTGACCAAACAGTCTGAGAATTTCTGGAAGTTTGCGTAAATTTATTGAATCAGGAATTATGTGGAAATTTTGAACTTGAACTGGGAAAATCTGTTTTAGTCTTTGGTCAAGGTAAAATTGTGATCGTTATTCGTGGACAAGGCAAAATCGTAAACACTCGGTCATGGCAAGATCGAGAACATCTTTGGCAGTCACGGCAAGATCAAAAAAATTTCGGCGGTCACGATAATATTGAGGAAATCTTCTGTAGCAATAACTTCTTCCATAGTCAAATACCCCCGCCACAGCAAACCTGCAGACTAAGCAAATTTCCATTTGCCTGATTAGATTTTCAATAATAATCTATTTAAATAATATTAGGTTTAACAAGTACCTAGGTTTGGTGCTACAGGGAGTTTTTTAAAGTGTTTTTTTATCAAACACTCTGTGTGTTTTTGTTATTTTTAATAATAGCTGTGTATAAAATAAATAAATTTAACTAGTTTGATCAAAATTTGGAACATTTCAAAACCCCATAACATTTCGTTCCCATGACCTGATCTGGCTGGTTCACAAACTCATACAAGTTGATGCCACATCTCTTGTTTATGCCAAATCTCATCAAAATCAGACCAAATAAATGACTTGAGTTTTTGATTACAGGGACACATATTCACATATATTTAGGACATAAAATGAAAAACAAAATCAGTCCCAGGTCCAGGTCTTAGTTGTCATATTACTTATCATGGTAACAGCTACTTCCATAGAGGGAGATTAACAAAAACTAGGTGAACTGAGTGATGAGGGATCAATCATGTGACTGGATCTCAGAATAGTATAGTGAATGAGCTAAACTCTATAACGGAGATGAGGTACATAAGACTCCCTCTTATCCGGACACCTTTTAACCGGACATCGGTTTAACCGGATTAAATCGGTGGAAATGACATCTCTTTAACCGGACAATTTTTATCAGCACTTTGGTTTAACCGGACTAGATAGGCAGGAAGTGGGCGGTACTGAAACAACTGTTCTCTAAGAAAGATTTGAGACCAGTGATCACATATCTAAATACAATGCTCTCCTAAATTTAAGTCGAATATCACAGTAAACGGCCCGTTTTAACGAGTTTTTGGTGATGTCGGTTTAACCGGAAAACCCGTTATCCGGACTTACCTCGGTCCCGAGGAGTCCTTATGAGAGGGAGTCTACTGTAGTGCTAACTTGGACCAGAATAACTAATAGATTTTTTAAATGAAATTTTAAGAAAATGACACAGGAAACTATTGTTGCGAATAGTTTGGTATTTGATGCAATGAAAAATAAAATTTTAACTGAAAGAATTACTTGCCAACTGAGATTTTTAATAGACTTGATATGAAAATCAAACAAATGTTAGGCTGCTACTTCTAAATAAATGATCTTTTCAGTTGGGATTGTGGCAATATATTTTCTTGCAACAATAAAGGACTTTCAATTTTGACCTTTACGTTTAAATTAACACTTGTTTGCCATTTTTTTAGACTTCCTCCATATAGAATGACCCTCCCAAAGAAATATGAGTACAATCGATACTTACTTCTTCGCTTACATATTCTGAGGAGATACATGAGCCAAGTTGTGATGAGGTTGATGGGGGAAGGAGTGGTTGTGGTTCTGTGCATATTACGAATCAGCTTCGCCAGACCATACTTCCATTCAATGTCAGATTGTGCCTGTAGAAAAAATGATGATTCAAAACTACAGATGTTTTAAAACATGTACAGCTTTGTCACATGTAAGATGTTCTCTATAACTACACATTTTGTTTAGCATCTTAACATTATATAAAATAAAGACTTCCAAGGAATACTTAAGTAATTTTATTGTTAAACAAGGAAATTGCCTGAAAAGACATGTTTTGTATGGTTTTGTTTGTAATATTTTCATTTGTTAGAGATTATTTATGATTTTGAGTGGGCTAATAATTTTCCTTAAATAAAGCCAAAGCCATTGACTTTGGATATTGAACTAGACATCCCATGTTAATTAGCTTTTAAGTAGTTTTTTGAACTCGAAAGAGAACATACAGTAGTAGTAACTATACTAAAAACTATATGAAACAATAAGTTACAAACACAATCTCACCTGGATTCTCTGGTAGGTGTCACTCATCATAGCAATCAGTAGATTGATGAGTACAACCACCGACACCAACATGTAGATACCAAACACAAATTTGAACAAGTACAACGTCCACTCCGGCTGTGTCGTGTCTTTTGTCTTCAAGTTGTCTGGCGTTGTCTGACCAAATACAGCAAAGAACAGGAACTCCAGGGCAGACATTGGGTTCAGTCGCACTGGAAGGGAGTGATTGTATGTTAAATTGTTATTGTTGGGCATTTGTGTCTTTTAAATATTAAAATTTAGCGATACACAGATTTAGACTATATACAAACCTATGGTTGGTAAGGTGCTAATCTCAAAAAGGATCATGTGTTGACACCATCATTTAGTGGATGCTATATGAGATAAGGTAATCCGGACCCTTTGAATATTTAAATAGTATTTTTTAGAAGGAATTGAAAATCTTCTTTTAAAGAGGCAGATTTCAATCCATTGCACTCTCTAAAATATTTGTTTAATATGTTTTATCACATATTTTAACGTGACGGGGTTTTTCTGTTTCTTGATTCTGAATCAACCACTTTACTGATTTGAAATAGAACATTCATCGTTTGTGACACAAATTCAGCATTTGGATAAAAATGACATACATAGGGTTGATTTGTTTATACTATGTGTAATGCTATAATCATCGATCCGTCCATTTATTTGGTGTTAAGATGATGTTTCACTGCAAATTTGTTTGAACTAACAGCTGGATGGATATAAAAATATTGTATTCTATTATTTAAATATTCTATGAGGTTATTTTTATTTTGTCTATGATTTTGTCCTTGATTATAGGAAATAAATAAGATTCGTAGAGATAATTAGACCACAGATTTAAGTAAGCCATTGCTGTATACCAATCGGGAGGCTCTGCCCTTCGAGTCTTCAAAGAAAAGCCTGTGCAAATTGTTCTACTGCTCGACTTTTTTAGGAAAGAGTAGGGAAATAACAGAGCTTACAAGTTTTAAATAATCTTGGCAGCCTCTTGTTAACAATGAAATGTTTGACTGCTTAACCTTTGTTTGGATTAGTCCTGGAAATATTGATGTTATAAAACAAAGAGATTAAGAATGATCAGGAATGGAGATTTTAGATTACTACCACAATCTCCTGACGGGTTTTATCCAGGGATAAACATATGGATGACATACATTAAACACAATGTTATCATTGACCTAGGATACTGTAAGTATCTTTTGTAAATCTAAAACGTTGTTTGGCGTTCATCTGTTGGTTACGTTGGGTGCGCTGATGTAGGCAAAATATAACTTTTATCTCATCTATATATCTTATAGTTTGAATAAATTAAATG
Organism: Macrosteles quadrilineatus; assembly: GCF_028750875.1. NCBI lineage: Eukaryota > Metazoa > Arthropoda > Insecta > Hemiptera > Cicadellidae > Macrosteles > Macrosteles quadrilineatus. The sequence goes on along the minus strand of NW_026542595.1, from coordinate 144,163,021 downwards.
AGTATGAATGATATTAGGATGTCAATGAGGATGGGTAATTATCACGGATAACGGTATGGATGATAAACATGGAAAAATTACGTGACTAGCTTACTAGAGTGTTTACTTTTATAAATTCATTCTATATGGGCCTATCTATATATATAAAATCCAATGTATGTTTGTCCTTTATGGACTCCGAAACCGCTCGACAGATTGTAATGAAACTTTCAGGCATTATTAAGCATTATTCAAGGATGGTTTGTGTGAAGTTTGGTGCAGATCCGTCAAAAGGGCTCCGCCCCAGTGGCTCTGGGGTTTCCCATGTTAACCTTATGAGTACTCATATTTAAATGGAATTAAAGAATCTTAACAGCTGGTTCAACTAAACTATCTGATTCTGTGATGTTCAATAGCATTAAAAAGTTAATATGTTTACCAACAGGGTGCAGCACTATATTTTTTTTTAATTTATGAGAACAGCTAACTTGCAACCAAAAGGTGAGTGAGCGTAGCGAATGAACTTCAACCTGGAGGCGAGTTAGCGTAGCGAACGAGCTAACCTGAAGGCAAGTGAGCGCAGCGAACGAGCTCCAACCTAAAGGTGAGTGAGCGTAGCGAACGAACTTCAACAGCTAATTAGCAACCAAAAGGTGAGTGAGCGTAGCGAACAAACTTTAACCAGGACATGATTGAGCCATGCGAACAAACTCATCTTGAAAATGAACGAGCATTTGACATAAATCCACACTAGGATAGGACGACGTCTGTCGGGCCAGCTAGTAAAGGATAAGTATGGATGATTTAAATAAATGATGTCAGGACTATTTTGGCAAACCAAATCTTTGGATGGTAATGAAAACGTCAACCGATGTAGTAGATCTGAAAACTGTCCAATAAGCTGCAGGGTGTTAGTAGAAACCAAATTTGATCCATACCATATTATCCCAGCAGTACTGTATTGTTCAGAAACTTGGGCACTGACTGACCAAAGAACAGAAAAACCTTATTGCTGGGTTTGAGAATATAGAATACAGAAAAGATTGACTGGCTATTTCAAGATAAGGGAGGTTGAGATACGAAAGAACAGAGAGCTAAGAGAAACGTTTTAAACACCCAGATATGTGGGTGCTTTCAGAAAGTAAAAGGCTCATTTGCAGGCTAGATGCGTAGTGGAGAGAAGATACATCTATATATATAAAATCCAATGTATGTTTGTTTGTTTATCCTTTATGGACTCCGAAACCGCCCGACAGATTGTAATGAAACTTTCAGATATTATTAAGCATTATTCAAGGATGGTTTGTGTGAAGTTTGTTGCAGATCCGTCAAAAGGGCTACGCCCCAGTGGCTCTGGAGTTTCCCATGTTAACCTAATGAGTATTCATATTTAAATGGAATTAAAGAGTCTTAACAGCTGGTTCAACTAAAGAATTTGATTCTGTGATGTTCAATAGCATTAAAAATTTAATAGGTTTACTAACAGGGTGCAGCACTATTATTTTTTAAAATTTATGACGACAGCTAATTTGCAACCAAAAGGTGAGTAAGCGTAGCGAACGAACTTCAACCTGGAGGTGAGTAAGCATAGCGAACGAGCTAACTTGAAGGCAGGTGAGCGCAGCGAACGAGTTCCAACCTAAAGGTGAGTGAACGAACTTCAACCAGGACGTGATTGAGCCATGCGAACGAGCTCACCTTGAAAATGAACGAGCATTTGACATAAAACCACATTAGGACAGGACGACGTCTGTCGGGCCAGCTAGTCACTTTATAAAAGTGTATTCTGAGGAGTACCACAAGGAAGACGACCACTAGGAGAACCAAGCAATGAAAGACTTATCCAGACTGGGATCTACATTAGATGATCAAGGGATAGAAGAGAATGGGAGGCCAAAATCCTCTTAAGGTTTCAGTGGCTATTGAGGCAAAATAAGGTACAATAAGTGATAGTATGCAATGGAATGTGGTATAGCTATTTGTACTTTAAACCAGTGTGTGTCAATCAACGGCCAATCTCACTTCAAGGCTTTTCAAATCTACACAATTGCTGTTTTATTGTAAATATGGATTTAAAATACATATTGTATGGCCTAATCAAATGAAAGAAATAGGTGGTCACGTGACATTTGTACAAGATTAATGTGCTTTTGAAACTGATGCCAGAATTTGTCTTTATTCCTGTAATCTAGCTTTTCTGAATTATATTCAGTTTTAATTGAGTACTTGATTCCCGTACGTAGGACAGGCCAACAGCTCGTTATTTTAAAAACCAACATTATATAACATTATTTTTAACATTTTATATAAATATTTTAGTATTAAATCAATAATATAAACATTACTAATCAATCAACACAAAAAGTTAAAAAACTAAAATTTCATTCAAACTTTTTATAATTTTTTTAAAGAGGTACGTAAAAGCATTTTAGCCAGAAGGACAACGACGCTTAAAGTAACTCCTCACCAATACATATCTCTTTCCTCGAAGCCCAAAAATACTTAATTTTGGAGAAATTATGACATTGAGCCCCAAATTTAGGGAAACGGCAAAAAATCATTCACTCACCTTGGATGGAAATGCTTTAGATGGATAAAAAACTCCGTGACTTAAAAATGTACCTAATAATTGCTGAAACTTAAAGCACAAATCTTGTCAAACAATTTGAAGTGCTATAGCAAAAAGCAGACATTCGAATGTGTTATTGCGTGCAATAGAAGTTCAATACTTTACAACCTTACTAGTATCACTTTCTTGTTAACTAATTTTAAAGTATGCAAAGCCAATGAAATATAAGTCAACATACCTTAACAATACTGGAAAAATATTTTCAAGATGCTTTTTTATACCTCAAAAATGTTTATGTAAAGTTATAAAAAGTTACATATAGATCAGATCTAATTTTTACGTGAGTTGGTCTTACTTTTAAAGTCAATGCTAGTTTATTATGATTTAAGTATTTGAGTATTTATAGCGAGATCAGTGTATTAGTGGTATCAGTGGGTATATTTTAACATTTTATTACATAAAATATACAAACAAATAAACAAAATATATCCTTTTATTAAAATATTTTTTACATGAACATGGAACTATTAAAATAGTATATGAGTGCATTTTCATCCTACAAGATAAATGATAGTTTGTTATGTTTAATACTTCCCTTCAATTCTTCAATGCCAATCAAATCTTAGTCTTCATAAGAAAGGCCTAAAGTGTGTAAAAAAAAAACTATGCCAAAATATTATTAGAAAAAAATAGATAAGTTTGGTTATCGCTTAACCGTATGTCTTACTTCAATAACCTACTTTTAAGGTACACATAGAAATTACATTTCTCACATTATACATAACAAACTGCATTCGTAAATGCCAAACGCTCATAAAGTAAATGAATAAACTATCAAATAAGGATGCAAACACTGAAAGCCCTAAGCTAACGGGAGCCAATCTTTCTCTTGCATTACCATCCCTGCTGACATTGAAAGCCCTATCCTAGACATTTAGTGAGCGTAGCAGCAAGGTTCCCGGTGAGACGACATCAAGACTATTCTAGAAGCCTCGTCAAACTTACAGTCTTCACCTCCCCGCCAAACACATTTCCGTCTCCTCGTATACCATGAACAATAGACGGTATCTGGCTCCAGCTGGGGGAGGGGAGTGGTTGACGACAAGTTCTCTATTGTAACAAAGACTTAGCTTTTGATTGGCATCTTAGGAATTGAAGAGGATCCGCTAGTGTGTCAAGCTTGTTGATAAAGTTCAGAACTGTTGAGCTTTGTGTGATTCTGTGTAATTGTGTGTTATTCGGTTAAAGGCTGTATTTTTGGATACAGTAATCAGAATACAGGATGAGTGTAGAATAGAGTGGGGTGCCTAATTGTGTATCTTTGTTACTGACTAAGATCAGCTGTTTTTTTTGTTTTTTTTTTAGCACGGACTAATTATTAAAAGCACCATGATTTAGGACAGCTGGGTCCAGTTTTAAATATGGTTTTGAGAAGAAATGGGTTTACTTTGACATTGATCTTTTAGTACTATCGTACTATACACAGCTAGTTCACAACAATCAGAACATCAAAAGTACTGAACTCTAACAACAATGAAGGAAAATAAGACAAAATTGAGTGCAATCTAATGTGTTACTATCATGCCAGTCAGCAAGTTAAAACTGTATTGTGAATATTAATTTATTGAAGGTTTTGTCTAGAAATATCATCTATTTGATTTGTTGTTGTTGATTGTTTTCAATACACTTTATTTATAAGCTGTTTTTATCCAATGATTATTTTATGACTGGTTTAACTGTGTCAATCAATATTATTTGTCAATGTAATTTATAACTTGCAATATTATGATTCTCACTACATTTACTATATGTTGTTAGTACGAAATATAGTTTTAGAGAAGGTGTTTTATGAAAAGTGTGAATAGAGTTGAGTCAAAATTAAGTATTTAATGTAAGTGGATATTGCAAATAATTATTATACAGTGACTGAATCAACATTCCATAGATAATGCAAGATGTATTTACACTTAAAGTGGAAATAAGATTCACACGGTACAGTTGTTAATGAATTACTCACCCTCAGCGAAGTAACCGTACGTTGGAGGAACATACTTGTGGTTGTGCTGCCCCGCTCTGATCTCCTCTGGAGTTTGATTCTTGAACGGTTGATTCAGCGCGACGATATGCATAGCGAAACCGAAAATGAAAATTGCCAGCACGGCTAGAAACCTGGCCAAGTCTTTCATCAGATTACCGATAATGATGGCCCAAGGACCGAACAGGTAATGAAACGATAAAAAGTCTAAAATCTGTACACAAGCTAAGAGGAACGACAACGCAAACAGCTGATTTCTCAGGTACATCAGCGTTGGCCAGTAAAGTCTCTCTATTAAGTAGCCAACTAGATGCAAAGCTACGCCGAATATTCCGAACAGTAACACTGTCACTTTGATCCAGCCGAGGCCAGTTTTATCACTCGGGTTGGTCAGTTCGGATAACAACAGCCCCGATAGCCACACTAGCAGTGCCCACTCGTACCAGTACGGGTTGAGAGTAGATCTCACCACCTGGTAGATAGGTGTGATGCCAACCAACATCAGCAGGATCATCAGGTAGATGTGAGACGTGAGGTAGGACATGAACTTGATTATAGGGATCTTGTTGTACTTGTGGCCGAGGGAGAGAGTGAAGTAGATCCAGACCGGAGGACAAATGATGAACGTGATGAAGAGGAGCATCGTCTTCCATGCTGCCCAGCCGAGACTCCCTTGCCACAGTTCCTGTCAAAGATGTACATGTATGGAGGAAAACTTTCTCAATTGCCAAAATATGAGTAACAACTGGTCAAATATCAGAACTTACAAACATTTTATCCAACATAACTTAGGTTCAGTACCGACTGTCACACCACTCTGTATATTTAGTGTACTGACCCACGGTAGTAAATTTGTTAAACAGATGTATATGGCATTGAAGTTTATACTAGTTTAGCAATAAAGATGTTTGATTTTCACCTGCAAGTATCTCTGGACCACAGTATGTGCGATGACTTCCTTCTGTTCATTCTCAATGAGTACGTCCAGAAACTCCATGTTTCTACGGTCTGTAGCTGTGAGTATTCTACCTGCAGAGTCTGCGCCGGCCGCAAGAGCTAACAACTCTGTAGCCATCCCCTCGCAGAACTGACCTGCCGAAATTAGATCTTTGGCTCGCTCTTTTTCCTGTGAAAAACGTCAAAACGAAAAATGGTTATCTGTAAGAATCAAAGTGGATTATAGGATAGCCATGTTATAGTGTGATTCAATGCCTCATCCATCGAACTTTTTTCTGTGTGATTCGATAATCCAATTCACTAGATGGAGCAAATTAACTATAGCTATTGCTAGTTAATTTTGTAAGTAGCTCCCCCAATGCTGCAATGATCAGTAGGTGAAACTCTAATTAAGACAGTTGTACCCACCTTGCTAGACAGTTGTATATATATGGCTGACAATTTAGCTGCTGTGTCCACAGGTGCTGGAGACACAAGGATGAATTCCTGCATTGGCTTATCATTGTGCTTCTTGCTGCACACCATGAGGTTATACACAAACTGAAATGTAAAACATTTTGTAAAAGTATGTTCATTTTTAAAAGTCCAGGCACATATTCTTCAACATGTGCTCAGGATTTGTAATGAGGTGTTAATTAATAAATTGTTATAAACAATTCAAAATTTCCAGAACAGATAATCCAAGGAGGAGATTTGATATTAATTGACGACCAGTTTTAATAAAGCATTGCATACAATACAAGCAGTAGTTTTAAATATTTTACTTTGGATTATAAATATATAACTACCTAAATATTTAGCCATGTTTTTTACAAGTTACCTCGAAAAAAAAATACTGGTTGGAGAATAAATTTTTTAATGTTCAAAATATATTTATACAGAATTATATGTGGTTTTCTAGTGTGATGTGAGGGATACCAAATAGTTCTGTTAGGTAGTAATTAATTATAGCCAAACTTGAGAACTTAACTTTAGCGGTCCAAGTGAATAACACCATACAATAACAGAGTAACATAATAACTGAGAAGAGAATTAGCTACTCACCCTTCTATCCTCCATGAGGTTGTATGTGTCGTGTTCCTTGGTCAGCAGATACTCCAGGACGTCATTGTGACCCTCGGAGGCAGCAAACCAGATTGGCGCAGACCCGTAGTTGGTCTCTGACTTGGGAGATGCACCAGACTCAACCAACAACCTCACTACGTCGAAACAGCCGGCGCGGGCAGCACAGTGCAACGCCGTCCATCCGTTCTGGTAACAACATGACATTTTGTGTGGAGAAAAACAACTTATAGTGGTATAGTGGCTTAGTGGTATTTTGTTAGGTACATAAACCAGACTAGGCTGGTCAGATCCAGGTGATATGCAATGTCTTATTTTAGTAGTCACTTCCACTTCTATATTTTATTTTTGGTCTTAACGTCATTAGCATTTTTGCATGTTTTGTAAGGGAATGGTCTAGCTCATTTACAAATGAAGTAAGTCAAAATAGTGTAAAACTAAATATCTCTGCTTGTATTTAAAATGTATATATTGATGCCATTGACAGAAGAACATGAATCAAATTCTACTACCATTGGTAATCCTGGCTGTTTTTTTTATGACAAAGCACAGGTTAAGGCACCAGTTTTTACATATTAATGCACAATAACAAGTTGAAAAACAAACTAAAAGTAGTGAAAATATATAGAATAGATTTTTTAATTGATCCATGCTTAAACAATAAAAGGTTTTAGTTCCGTAATGCAACTTAAAACTAAGTAGGTACTGTAACCATTTAAATTAATAATTGCCACAGTTTCCCAACATGATCACTGGCCATGATCATAAAACACATTCATGGTATTTTAGGAGCTCCTTCCATGAGGGATACCACAATTGTTACATTTAAACATTGGTTTTGCAAATAAAGTTCTGCAGGCATTAAGGAAAGTCCATAACTCAGGATTTGAGTTGAACTTTGTCCGCCCCACTCCTTCCCCCTTTGAAACATGTTCATAGCAGAAAACCTGCAAACTGGACTGAAGTTATACATGAAGCAGGAACAGTGTGGAAATTTCCAGAACTAAATTGAGGACGTTTATGCGATTTAAAGTTAAAAGTTAGCCATTTTGGAGTCAGCAAGCCTAGAAGAAGTGTCAGCAATTTGCAAGCTTTCTACTTTGGATCATTCTTTCCCTCCTGACCACCTTTAGGGATTTATTGGCAGAGGTGAGAATAGTTGTAAATACTTTAATTTGATTTTAACCGATTTTGAAATCATATGAATTATTAAATTTAACTTTTAAAATATATTTCAGTGTAACTTGTTCATGATGAAATCTTGGCTAGACATGCAGTGTAGGAGGCTTTGGAATATTTTAAGAATTATTATTTAATATTGTTACCTTTAATTTTAAAGTGATTTAGTCTGATAAATATTGTAGTTGATGTAGAATTCACAAATTATATGGTATTTTTGATCAGTACAATTTATTTCTTAGTAACAGTGGAAAATTTTGCCAACTAAAACCTGTTTTGAGGATGAAACATGAAAGCTGGTAACTGATTACTTAAAATCTTTTAATTTGTCTCTTTATTAAAAATGTTAACGATTATGTTGTAGTATACTGTAAATATAAATGTTTAATAATCATGTTCCTGTAATATAGCCCTTGTTGTATTTTTATAAAACTCTCAATCCATATTTTATTTTCACATAGACCAGTACACTCACTATGGCTGAATCACATTAGAAGCAATTAATTATAGAAGTTTCCACATTTTAAAATGCTCAATTGCAATTTCTTATTAATAGTGCTGTATATAGTTTGATCTAAAATATTGTTTTATTATGTGTTTTAATGAAAAGTCAACTAAATTAAATGTTCAATGTTATCTGTGAATTTTGAGTCTGACAAAATGATGAATTAATTTAGCAAATTAATAACTGTAAAACAAAGTGAATTATTTTGTAAAGATTTACATAAACGTTCCAAAGTCTCACCAATGTATGTCAAAGTGTGTAAGTATGTATTTAAATGTTTAATAGGGTAAGATGTGTTATTATTAATTTTTGAAAGTGTTAACATTACAGTTTATCATCTCCGTGATTGTACATGAACTAATTTGAATATATTAGCAGCTAGTGAGTCTAAACTTAAATTAAAGCAACCTATGATACATTTTTGGGTGCTAATTGAGAGAGTGAATCATATTCTAGTAGTGAAGGGGTCCATACAAGAACTAATTGCATTATTTTGGATAAATATTTTGAATTATAGCTCATGGACTTTGTAATTTAACTTATATTTTAAACTCAAACTCACTTGAACTGATTTAAATATATTTAGCGTTTCACTTTTGTCATTGTATGTAAATATCATGTTTAGGTTAGGTTATGTGAAAATTTATATGCCTAAATGAAGGAGACTTTATAACAATCGTGAACTTTATTCAATTTAGTGAAGATTAGTTGAGTTATTCATGTTTGGGACATGGTATACTACCAGCAAAAATTAACTAGGAACATGACTACTATATTATTAGACCTGAGTACTAGTATGTGTATGGGTTTTGCACAGGGAATTTTTGGACCCTAGTGATTACTTGGTGCTACCTTACCTCCCCTGATGTGGTCTTCGGTGCTAGACTGTTGAGTTTCTGGTTCAGTTCTACCTTTTTGGGACATCTACTTACCGTGTTGGACTACTTCTCTGGACATTGGTGTTCACTCGTCAACCTGTGGGTGTACCGTGCTCCACCTAACCGTCGCAGACTTAACCAACGCACTCAAACCACAGATAGGACAATTTCATTTTCACTCTTTTGTATTATATGTATATATTTAGATGATTTAAATTAACTTGCTATTGCTTTTGTACATTTTCAGGGATTATTCTAATTAGTTTTAAGTGGGAATTCTATGTTTATTGCCACTAGTTAGTGTCGGCCGATAAGTTAGGTATAATTCAGTGGATTTACTTTTGCAAATGTTGAATATTGAATATTAATGGGCAATTGTTATTGAGATATCATTCTTTACTTCAATATTAAATAATTTTGTGGTGATTGAAAATTCTAGTTGTCATTCAGATCACCTGGTGTGCCCTATCTTGATTAGATACAACAGTTATAGTATTTTTGAATATTTTGAATACAATTTGAATTTAGATTTATAAGATTTATTTGAATTTTTAATTTTAACTTGGAAACCACATTTATTTAAAACATCTTATTTGAACTTGCCCTATTATCTACTTTTAACTTCTGGAATTAGACAGAGAGTATTTTGCATCAACATTCTTATCTGAGCAAAAGATAAGCAGATATCTTAAGCCATATTATCAAGACAATTTTTGAAATATTTTATTAATTAGTATCACTTGGTAGATTTTGCTGAAAAGTGTGTTTAGCCAAGGACTTAAATTAATTAACTTTAGGGTTTAGCCTCTGCCATTCCTTTCAGTATTTTGTTTTTCGAAATTATTTTAAATTTTCCTTTTCCTTGGAACATTTCCTAGTTTGGATCCCAGGAAGTTTAAAAACTAGGTGGCGCCCCTTTTCATGAAGAATTATTGATCAAGGATAAACACTCTGTGTATAATATTCATCGACCCCCCCCCCCATACTGAGCAATCCGAGCCCAGAGTGTCACAGTACACATCAAAAGAACTGTTTCCTTTACACCTACCTTATCCGTAGCATTTATCTCCGCCCCTTGTCCCAGCAGCACCTCCACCATCTGGTAGTGGCCATGGGTTGCTGCAACATGGAGTCCTGTCTTTCCGTGCTTATCAGAGGAGTGTAGAAGATCCGAGGATCTACTCAACAGCAGCCCCACAACTGTGATGTGACCACCAAAACAAGCCAAATGCAACGGGTTGTAGCCCTGAAAACAACCATTCATGTTGAAGGTGTAATGTAAAACCAGTCTTTCATTTAAAATTTTATGATGGCATTGTGATGTTGCAATGACCATTACAACAGTTACAACTTTAGAGCTGATTGACAAAGGTAAAGCCTATTTTATTTATGTGTAGTTTATGTTGGTGACACTAAACACTAGTAAAAAAAAATCTTTTCTCAAAATTTGCTTTTAATTTGATGATTTTTACTTCACTCACTAGGTTATAAAACTAAAGGATAATCTATTGTTTTTTATTAAATAGTTTTATATAGCTAAGATAGTTTTGAAAGAACAAGAAACAGAAGCACAACCCTACATAAACCAGATGGAACTAAAATTAAAACTGTCAGTGTATTCATAAGTATAAGAAATGTAGGTGAGAGTTTAATCTATGCTACTAGATACTAACATTCTCAGAGGTGGCTGCGTCCACTTGCACCCCGACAGAGTTTAGAAGCAGCCTGACGACGTTCTCGTTGCCGGAGTATGCGGCAAAGTGTAATGGAGTCATCCCTGACTCGTTGCCCAGTTCGCCCACAAGACTAGCTCCGGTTGGCGGATCTGACTTGACTGTGGCCGGAACACTCGCTAGAAGCTCTCGAACAGTGTCTATAGGGGCAACCATGAAACAAATTACTGTCTGAAACATTTGAAGCTGTAAGCCTGGTAGAAAACTGCTTAGGTGTTAAACTATTTGGTTAGTAAAGAACACAAATGAGGCACCACCTCAATAGCATTGTTGTGGTTATATCAATGTTAGTTTTATAGAAGGTATTTGTGGTTAAAATTATTGTATTTGATTTATCTAATGTACTAGATGGCTTGAGTGGTCTATAACAGATATTACGGTGGTTAACCATATTGAGATGGTTTACTAAAAGAGCTCTACCGAGTATGCAAAATTATTATGGTTCACTTATTAATGTAGTAAATAAAAATACAACAATGAATTTTAACATAATAATATTTACTGTTTGTAGGATATAGTGTTCTGATATTATTCTTGTCGATTTGAAATTTTCGATTTTCTTATAATAAGAAAGAATAAATACCATCCCTTACATTAAAAGCAAGTCAGTTTAATAGCCTACCATTCACATATAAATGATATACTTTTAAAATTTTGGTTTTAGCCATGTTTCTTTGAATAAGACTTTTAAAGAAAAGTGAGGTATGATTTTATTTGTGCTTATTTTTATGACTTTTATTTCTTCCCCTAAGAGCAACTCTCATAGTAAAACTACAGACGTGGTAAAAACCAACGTAAGGTTCAGAAGTTTTTAACTAGGGTTGTTTGTAGGTATTTTATATATATTTACCAACACAGTTTCATTCATAAACTAATAAAAAAAGCGCCTCAAAGTTTACTTCGAGGATAGAACAGTGTTTTCACCCCATTTGCGAAGTACCTTTTCTTTTCAGGGTTTTTGTCTATAGACCTATAATTATCAGTCTCTTTGAATTACCGAGTTATGGCATATAGCTTAATTAGTAATTTCTGATGGGTGGGATTTCAACCACTCCCCATCTACTATTGAAAATACAATAGTACAAGTAGACTTCTCATTCCATTGTAAATTTTGAAGCACGTTTTTCGTGTCTAGTTCATGTATACGTGACACAAAGGCGCTAGTGTCGACGAAACTTTGTTTCTATTATTTTAGGGTTAATTTCTTGATTTATGCTTTACTGTTTGGTTATATAACTAGTGGAAAAGTTATTGTTTATGATTAGATCGTATTATTTGGCTAAACGAGGTTTTAAATGGCTGTAATAACGGGAAACAAATTGTAAACAAAACACGACCTCTACATAAACCGTACAGAACTAACAATATAATTGTCTTCAGCTGTTCCATAAGGATGAGAAATCTACTAAGGGAGTATGTTTTATCTATGAAAATACTCTGTAATGGCATTTTGATGTGTATGCGTGATAAAGAAAAATGCAACCAAACTAAACAAAGAATGAAAATGGAATGCAATAATGCAGGAAACAAGATGCAAATTGTGGGTGAAAATTTTGATTTATGTATACTTATATTAAATATTTAAAAAATGGATTTTGGAAAAATGGAAAGAAGAAACAAATAAAAGAAGAGGTTACGTTAAATTACTGAAATTCGTGCAGGAGATAGTAAAGTTTAACTAGAAGACATGTTGATTACTGTTTGTGAAATGACGTTTCATCAAAATAAATGTGAAAGGGATCAATAATATTATATTACAATGCAGTTAAACATAGACAAAAATTAAGATGATATTTAAGTGAAGTATGAAAATAAAACAGAGAGAAAATGGATGAATGAGCATGAAGATAAAAACACTATAATTGCTTTTAATTGTTTTGACATTTGATAAAATACAAAAATCGAAACTACAAAATGTTATCTAACATGAAGTATAATTTAAATTATAAACTACATACACATAAAATTGGTATGCTAAATAAATTGGCGGTTAGTTTGTAAGGACATTAGAACTACTTTACAAGTTTGGAAATATTGGATTAATTATAATTTTCTACCTCATTTTATATCAAACCAGCAAGTTGAGAGTTTGATGCAATACATCTTTTAATGTGATTAGATACTGTTAAAAAAGTTACTTGCATGCATGCCAGATTTATTAATAAGGTTTATCAAAATACGAGCCAAAGAATGTTACACATTACTGTGTGAATTACAGAAAGAAAGTAAAAAGATAAAAAAGGTATCACAAATGTCTTACTATATACCTGTCTGGAAAGCTGAAAAATAATTACAAATATTTTTGGAAATCAGTCAGCAATTTGATAAGGTCTTAGGTACTTTTCCTATAGTAAGACCATTACATTAATGGTTAGGTCTAAAAAGTAATAATTTAAAAAAATTTATTATATTGTTTACCTATACTTTATGACCATTATTGGTGTGACTTATAAACTTTGATAGGTACATAAATATAGAGACAAAAAGAGAGAAATATTTACATTGTACCTTAAGTATTTCACAAAAAAAAAAACTGTTAATAACAGTTCCTGGCCAATGATGCTGTCAGTGATAAACAAATAAATATTCAATTAAAGATGAATGATATCGATTTTATAAATATATGAAAAATAATTACATTTGAAAGAAGTTTTAAAACTATTACTTATAGATTTTTATAAAATTTCAGGAGGAAATTTCCTTTGTTGTTTTCAATCTTAAATTTAAATTCAATGGTTAGTTTACTGCACAGAATTTCTGGAGGTTATTGCAGAATACTCTACAATGATATTTTATAACTACTTTATTACTGAATTCACAGTTACTATTGTTATTTCACTTATATAGTTAAATATGATGAAGTAGGTACCTGCTTGGCCAAAGTAAGCTGCCACATGAAGAGCCGTGACTCCGAGCTTTTTACTAGAAACACGTAGAGATTGGGAAGACTTCATAACTTCTAAAACTTGGCCGTGGCCGTTCTGTGCTGCAAGATGGACTGCGGTGAATCCGGCCTGCAGAATATAAGATTGGTAAGATAAAATCCAGGCCTAGTAAGCTGCATCAACCAACTATGTATAAAATCAAAATATAGATTACAAGATCAACACCTACCTTATTCTCGTCAGTACAGGAAGCTCCAGCTCGCACCAACACTTTGACCACATCAGCGTGTCCGCCCTCGGCTGCCAGTTGTAGCGGAGTCGCCTCTGTGACTCGGTTGCGGGCGGATATGACACCCGTGCGGTCAAACTTCATCAGCTCCTCGATCACACGAACTGAACCCTGCATGGCTGCTATGTGGGCACATGTGTTGCCATCCTGAGGGCCATTGTGACAGTTAGGTTTGTTAGATACAGTGAAGTGATGCAAGATGAGAAGTCACTTTAAAAAGTTACTCAGTGTTAATGCATTAGTGTATTGATTCCCAATTGCTTTTAACTAATTAACTATGTTATAGTACTCTCCTCCAATTTTTGCTGGCCTTTTTCTAAAATATTAATATAAAATAGATACAACAAAAAAATTAACACAATAAAATAGATAGACAATGCAATCAATTTTGGTGAATGACTACAAACTAATTTATATTTTCATCATCCTTTTTCCTCCAACAGAAAATTTTGTTTTTGAAGATGAAATAAATCTCAACATTCTGCAGGAACGGAACACATTATTAACTTACTATGAAAAAAATACTTCAACAGCTTGATCCTACACAATACAGAGTGAGTAAAATAAGGTATGCAATATTTTTAACGCTGATAAAGTGGAATTTGAATCGTTTCTAGAGTTTTTGCCTCTAGCTAAGAACCTTTACAACTACGGTACTAGTTCAGTTAACGTTCTTGAACTTAAAAAAGAGATCTTCATATGGAACAAGAAACTAAATTGTTGCCCAGGGTTCTCAATACAAGTGGATTTGAAGTAACACTGAAACTATTTCTGGAACCTGTTGAACCAAAATATTTTAATATGCAATAAGGAACTAAACTGTAAGCACAGAACTTCCAATCATTGAAGTACTGTACTGTGAAACCCATGGATCATGGATCATTTTTAAACCCAAAAGTAAACTTTGGTAGCTACCATAAACTACATTTTTTGTTCTTGCCTTAGTGCTGGCCATCACCAAGCTAGGATGCTGTTGAAGGAATAGTTGGGCGACCTCAGGAAAGTTGTTCTGTGCAGCCACATGTATAGGCTTCTGTCCCTGGTCGTCTGTAGCGTCTATGGAGGCACCAAGCTCCAGCAGCAGGCGACAGACTTCCAGCTGACCAGCCGCAGCTGCAAGGTGTAGAGGCGTCTGCTTGCGGAGTGTCAACACATCTATCATGGCGTTGTGGTCTTGGATCAGGAACCTGGATATTGTATTAGATATCATAAATATTTCACAGAATCGGAGAATAATTCAGTTAATTTTTTTTAATGAGCGTTATCACCACATTGTAATAGAGGGTCCTATGAAACCTCACTTTTTAGGATGAAAATTCTCTTCAATATTTCATCATTTTAACAGTACTCTGAGGGCTACAAAGGGGCATAGAGCAACACCTTCACCCTCATTAAATGAATACAAATATTTGATTTTATTTTATCTTAGGAAAAAGCGCTTATCAACATGAAACTTCACATATGGATATTTTCAAAAATTTTAAATGAAACTGCACCAATACCAAACGAATATACAGTTCACATATTGAATAGTTTCAGAAATAAATGAATATTGAATAGGAAAAATCAGATAGTGAGAGATTTTGTGGTTACAAATCTTACACTATCTTTTGCGGATGTGTATGAAATGCTTACAAGTTGTTTCGGTCAAGTTACGAGCTTATCAATGATTATATTTCTAGTATTTTGGTTTTAAAGCACCAAATACATACTTGCAGAGGTTTGCAAATCCCTTCATGGCTGCCAAGTGTAGAGCCGTTCTTCCAACTCTGGACTTGCTGTTGATGAAAGCTTTGTTGGTCAGTAAAGCGTCACAGACCTGCGACAATCATGATCTTGTTACAAAAATATTTTTTCAAAGGATTCCGTTCGTGGCTCGTACCACCAATTAAATTTATCAGTAGAGTTCAGGCTTGTACTGTTGCATTCAAATAAAGATTGTGATTTACAAGAATAAGAAAATATGTGGTTCAGGAGACTGCCAACCTCTTAAATCAAAAACCTTTTTAAGGTTGAAATTAGAAATCTATACATACCTGTTGGTAGCCCTGTTCTGCAGCAAGATGCAGCGCAGACCTCCCCTCAATATCGAACACGTCCACTCTAGCGTGATTGGCCAGCAGAGTGTTAACCATATCTGTGTGTCCGTGATGACAAGCTATTAACAGCGGAGTCCAGCCCATCACATTCTGTCTGTTCAAAGCCTTCTGAGCCTCCGTAGAGCTCATGTGGGCCAGCATCTCCAGCAGGGTATCGTTGTTGCCAGTCACTGCGATGTAGTGGAAGGCTGACTCCATCATCTGGATCATGTGAATAGCTTCATTAGGATTACAGTTCCTCACTTAGGATTGGGAAACAGAGAAACTGATCAAGCAAGGAACATCGCCCAGAGAGTACTAATGAATAGTTTGTTAGCTTTAGTTAACTTTAGTTATAGTTTGTCAACATAGGGTGGATTCTTCACAGATGGAAAGCTAACTCATTCTGACTGCTTTGATTGAAGGTAGGCTTTTGAGCTTGAAAATGGTATCCATTCAAATTTATGTTGTATCCTTTTAATCATAATAGAATGATGAAAGCAATATAACTATAATAAGAATGAAGATTTAAAATTGTGTAAACCTACGTATAGTATTCAGATTGTAGCTATTAACTAGTTTTTGTTAAGTATCACCATCCTCAGACTATAGTAGCTGCATATTCAAATTTGTCATCTTTCCCTGAAGACTATCAAAAAGATTAAACAAACATCTACAATATTTTGAATAATGTTCTTTTGACGTCCTTAAAATCTGCAATAGAGCTTTCAAAAGGCTGGCACCACTTTTTTTGCCAAAGCTAGTCGCTGAATGTGTTCTGTACATTACCATGAGAACTCTCAATATTTTTCAAAAATTCAATCAAACCTTATACCATTTTGAAGAAAGATTATGTTATTTACCTTATGTGTTTGGATGTTAACATCTCCTCCAGCTTCCAATAGCAATCTCACAACTTCCTTATCTTCCAGTGGATTCTCTCTGTGGGCAATCTCAGCCTTCGTCACCTTGTTAGCAAACAAAGACATATACATCAGCAACACAAATCAACAACAGTTGAATTCTCACACTGAGAAGTGTTAAAATATTAACTTGTTTGAATGAAAAAAAATCCTGATTTTGTTTCTACTTAGCTTAAAAATATCAGTAGATTTTTCTTCACAGTTCTTGAGCTCTATATTGTATTCTCTCTGACAAAGAGTCCAAATTAAAACGTTGATATAATATTTAATTATAACAAAGTGTTCAGTAGTAGTAAAGTTAAATACTATAGTGAAATCAATGGCCAATTAGTAAAATAAAGTTATGGGCAGTGTGGGCACTGTCCAGATTAATGTCTTAACTACTTTGTTTTACATACTTTTGTTTGGTTACATTAGAGTTCTGATGTACCGCTACAGAGACTTCAGATTTGAACTATCACAGAGAAATAAAGTACAGAGGAAACACGCTTATGGGACGACCACACACTGTCAACTCTGGTATATTGTGCTGGATATATACTTGTGACGAGCTAGGAAAAGTCCAAACAGTGAGCACTGTGCAGAAATCCCTATTGCACAAAGCACAGTGTCTTCCTCCACCATGAGCACTGTAGTACAAGAGGACGAGCGAGGTCGTTGGTGTTGGATGTTGACATAGACACCAGCGACTAGTGCTAGACACCACTTAAGTGTGTGTTATCATAGTGTACCACTGAATGTTTCCTCTGTACCTTACTTCTATGTGAAGATATATCATTGATGATGGACTTGGATGATTACCTGTCCCGCGTAGTGTAGCGCTGATGCGCCATCTTCATTTACGGTGTTTGCAAACCCAGTCGATACCTCTGTACTGTTATTGGCTTTCACAAAGTCTAGGAGATGCTTGGCTATGTCAGCGTGACAGTTGGCACATGCTAGATGTAGAGGCGTCTCTCCCTTCTAAAATCATAGTATTTGTCGTTAAAAACAAATAAAAAAATTATGCAAAAAAGGAATAATATTACTTATTAACAAGAATTTACTCTCCATTTCTTGGTAAGCAAATGTATGAAAATTTTCCAAATTAAATCAAAATCTTAACAAGTTTTTAAACATGCCCGCAGTTTGTGACACGTACGTTATGGGCTCAAGATAATAATAATAATAATAATAATAATAATAATGTCTTTATTTAGCAAGCGTTTTTCAGATACAATATTTCTGCTTTTCAAAACAACTCTTGTCCTTAACGCTCCTTTCACACTATACGATTTCGCTCGTGCGGTTATTAATCGTATTTGTTGTATCGCATTGGAGCTTATGGCCCCTTTCACATTATACGATTACCAACCGTGTACAATTTTCACCCGCGTAGCGACCGTAGGTGCACACGGTTGGTATCCGACTCCCGCACGAGTAAAAATCGTGTCTACTACTAGTGGCCATGTGACCATATGGCCCCTTTCACACTACACGATTGTAGTCGTGCGGGAGCCCTCCCCAAGTGCAGTTTGTTGCGTATAGTTTTCAGATATTTTGCGTTTACAGTTGTTTAATTGTTTAATTATTGAGTTGAACTACCTGTGCAGTGCATACTGTATTTTATTATTTAGTTTTTGTTATTAATTACAGTTTTGTCTATATAGTTAAAATTATGAATGTGATTGATCTTAAAGCTTTAAACGATTCTCTTGAAATCCGAAAATAGTTAAAAAAAAACTTTTCTTCGTCATTTCTCAGGTCTTGAAATAATGTTTTAAACATCCCCACTTCCCCACGTCTCAAATTTAAATACGACTATTATTAAATTTATTTTTCTCCAATAAATTATCAAAGTAGCAATGATTTCCTTGCGATCCATACTACTTAAAACTTTCCACTGAAATGACAATGAACTCTGTTCTAGTGGAGTGGGGGTTAAGAATTTTTTAATCGTACGATTACAAATCGTGTAGTGTGAAAGCAACAGACCCACGATCATCTGCCCGTACGATTAACACTCGTACGAGCGAAATCGTATAGTGTGAAAGGAGCGTAATACTAATCAACTATCAACTAAAACTAACTATAAAACAATATATAAAGAATCTATGAAAACAATGCAAAACAATCCATACCAACAATCTATTTAACAATCTTAAAATAATAAAAAATCCATAACAAACATTACTTAAAATAACCTGAATCTGCAATACTAGGACTAGACCAATTAACAATAAAAACATACATTTACTTTAGACAACTACTTTTAGCAAACAAATATTCCTTTAACCTTTTTTTAAAAGTGTTCAAAGAGTTGGCCCTTATTACTTGATCAGGGGAGAGCATTATACATGGTAGGGCCGAAGTATGAGAAGGCACGCCTCCCCACTTCATGTCTGACTCTAGGAAAGTGCAACAACTTGTCCTGTCTCGTGCTGCAGACAGAGACATCTCGGCGAGAGAGAAGTTTCTCACACAGGTACTCAGGCTGGCCGTGCTCTATAGCTTTACGTATCAGGCTGCAGGTTAGGTATATTCAATTATCTTTAACTTGCATAATGTTTGCAGCGTTTCTGTAAGGAGTTATGTGATCTCTTCTCGTGCAATTATAAATAAATCTAAGTGATGCATTTTGTAGTCGTTGGATTTTATTTAGGTCGCCTTTTGTAATGCTATTTCCATATGCTGGAAGACAATAATCAAAAACTGACAATACCAAGGCCCTTACTAGTTTTATTTCGGCGTTCTCAGGTAAAATTCCTTTCAATCTATTTAGACTCCGCAGCCGGCCAAGGGTTCGCTGACACATGAGGTTTACATGGTCTGTTAGCGTCAGGTCTTCGTCAAGAATTACTCCTAGCGTTTTTAGTTTCTCGCATATTGATGGCTGTCCCATTTATTTTAACTTTACTGACCATGTCTTGCCTAATTTCGTTTAATACATGTCGGGGTGCAATATGGACAACTGAACATTTATCGTTGTTCAGTTTCAATCCATGGCTCTTTGACCAGACAGATATAGCATTCAGCTCATTATTAATTATATCAAAGGTTTTAGGTAACATAGGACAGGTGTATCTGGCAATCATCAGCATACAAATGTAAATTGCACGTTTTTACAATTTTTGTGATGTCAGCAGTGTATATATTGTAGAATATTGGACCCAAGCATGTTCATTGGGGAATTCCTCTTTCTTTTGACAGGGGGGATGATTTTACCGATGATTTTTGTTACCTGAGTTCTGTTTTTGAGGTAAGATTCGACCCATTTTAATCCTGTGTTATTAAATCCGAAATAGTGTAGTTTGGCTAACAACAATGTATGAGATAATGAATCAAACCAGAGAGTAATCCAACATGATCAAAGAACTACATTTACTATTATCTTTTGTTTCTAAGAGATCACTATACAAATTTAGAAGCGAAGTGCAAGTGCTATATTGTTTCCTGAAACCTGATTGTTGTTTTGGTAAAATGCTTTCTTTTTCGATAAATTCTGAAATCTGTTTGACTACAATTTTCTCTAGAACCTTTGATAATGTTAGCAGTACTGATATAGGTCTTAGATCTTTAACATTCGTCGGATGCTTAGTTTTAGGCAGTGGGCTCACAATACTTTCTTTCCAAGCATCTGGGAAGTATCCTGTAGCTAGTGACTGGTTTATCAAATAATTGCTGCAAGACAGTACGGACTCATTGATTTAATCATGAAAATATTTATACCATCGTTTCCCTTTGCTTTTGAGCTTATTTCATTTATTCCTTTTTGGACCTCTAGTTCTGTTACGTCCAAGATATACCAAGATATACTTGCACCCCTTTCCCCCATCCTTTGCAGGGGAATTTTTCTCGTTCTTGCGCCCCCAACAAACCTAAAACCTCTTCATTTTGTGTGTTTCCTTCCGGATTACATATCAAATAATATACAAGAGGTCCAATAACCTTATTTTATAAAATAAGGTTATTTAACCTCTTGCTCCCAGGCCAACCAGGCCGATTTTATAAAGGAATTTAAATTCATAAAAACAAAATTAACTATACAATGATTCTAGTGGCTCACTGCTCACTTCATCTATGATTATTAGTAACGATTGATGGAGAGAATTTTGTTGACATTGCACTACTACTTCTCTTAGTGAATTAAAACAAAGAGTGTTTTAAAAATTAAAAGCACACGTTCTTAGCTAGTTGCTGAACAATTGATTTCCAGTTTTTTCAATCAATGAACTAGCAAATTTGAGATTTCCTTCGTACCCAGCTTCTACACAGAACCAAAACTATTTAGGGTCAATTTAGAAACTTAGGTTCTGTTAAGAATGTGTGTCACTTTAGAAAGTATAAGTCAAAGTGTGATTGATTCAATAAAATCTTGTTTGTTTTTAAGTTAAAAACCTTACACTACAAGAGACTTTTATTGAACACATGCAGAGTTTCATGAGGGATAAAACAGGTAGTTATGGACTTTGGCAGGATTAACTCCAGAATCCAGTATTATAAAATGGTTGACACTCTTGGACAGAATATGAACAAAAGTAAAAGTATAAGTCTTCCATTAAATAAATAATGAAAATGTATTTGTTGCTTCAAATATACCTGAGACCAATAGTAAACATTTTTTTTAAACTAGTAATTCTCTAGTTCAGAAAAGCTCTGAAGATGTACCTTGGATTTAAACATAGGGTCTCCGCCATCCTCCAGGAGTAGAAGCAGAGTGGCCAGGTTTCCGTTGCTTGCCGCCACATGTACGGGAGTCTGTCCGTCTTCTGTGGCTAGGTTAGGTCCAGCTCCTGACTTGAGCAGCATCAAACCACACTTCTCTCCGTCTTTCACTCTTGAGGCTATGTGTAACGGGGTCTCCTTGTTTTTGCCACCTGGACGAGAATATTATTATAGTAAACTAGCTGACCCGGCGAACTTCGTATCGCCTAAGTTATAGGTTTCCCCTAAGACAGACCGATGGAAAGAAAGTACCGTTACGTTTAATTTTCAAGATGATCTCGTTCGCATCGCTCAATCACGTCCTGGTTGAAATTCGTTCGCTACGCTCACTCACCTTTGGGTTGGAGCTCGTTCGCTACGCTCACTCACCTTTAGGTTGGAGCTCGTTCGCTGCGCTCACTTGCCTTCAGGTTAGCTCGTTCGCTACGCTAACTCGCCTCCAGGTTGAAGTTCGTTCGCTATGCTCACTCACCTTTGGGTTGCAAATTAGCTGTTGTCATAAATGTAAAAGAAATAATAGTGCTGCACCCTGTTGGTAATCCTTGTAACTTTAATGCTATTGAACATCATAGAACACAGAACCAACTTGTTTAATTGAAACAGCTGTTAAGATTCATTAATTCCATTTCTCATAAGGTTAACATGGGAAACTCCAGAGCCACTGAGGAGTTTGCAGACAAACACTGTGACACGAGAATTTTATATATTAGATTATGTACCAATATATGATATAAGTAAACAACTGAGCAAAATATGATCAAAATACTACTGAATACAACCCTAAAGTCCCCAATGTGAGTGATGGATGAGTGTAGAATGGAGTAAAGACCAGCTGTTTCTATAGCCCAGGACATTTATTGAAACACCGATGTTCAAAAAGAGCTGGTTTAAAAGGTAATGCTTATGAGAAATGTTAAGGAGGAACAGGGAAAACATTCATATTTAGACTTACGGTTATGCTGAGTTTCAGTAATTGAATATTTATTAATTAAATATTAATAACAACTTGTTATATAGTAATTGGGTCGCTCTTGCAAAAGTATCTGTTCTTATAGGGTAAAAACCATTATTATATAAAACCAAAATTCCAGGCTAACTGGTCCTAAGGAGGAATGAGAGATAAATTTAGATCTTTTTCAAAGTAAACACACACAAAAATACAGAAACCCAGAACAAAGAAAATGTCTCCTAAAAATTACATTTATTTACATTCACAGACAAACCTTGTCATATTATTTATGTATTATTTACATGGATAACCTTATCCCTTACCCTTTACTAATTAACAAATAAAAAAAATCTTTAGGATAAAAAACACTATTTAATTTACACTGTTCTCTTCTTTTTAGTAAACCAGGTCCTTTGGGGAACAGTTACCACATACTTATGTACTGTAAGGGGTCTTACCTCTTATATGAACATCAGCCCCATAACCCAGCAATGTCTCCACAACTGCCGGTTTGCAAGACTCCACAGCAATGTGCAAAGGGGTGTAATTGTCCTGTAAAATAATCCTGATTGAAACAAGTTCATCCGACCTCTGACATCAGGCTTTGCAGGGAACATGCTATGTTTGCGTATATGTAAATTAAATAAAAAATGTTTACCTATGTTTTATTTAGGATTTTTTCCATATTCATTTTTTATCATAAATCTGCTAGCCTATCTGTTAAATCTACAGAAAGTAACATTTTCAGAACATAAAAAGGTTTTAATTTGTAACCTATTTTAGTGATTAATTTTTTTAACTTAATATTTAAATTGTAAATTTGTGCATTTTTTTACCTAAATCCTTTCAATTCAATCAATCAATCAATCAATAAATCTTTATTCAATACATACAAAACAAGTGTACATGAATGTATCATCAACCTAAAACTACTTCACATGATTTCACCTGCTTCCCTAATTGCTTAGTCATACAGTTTTTTTGTTACAATGTTCAAAATTTTTGAGTTTTTTTTTTAAGTTTATTTTTGAATTTATTTACGCTACTTTCGTTTTTAATACTGCTGGGGAGGGAATGCATGAATTTAATTCCAATATATTTAGGACTTTCCTTAAATTTTTCTTATTTATGTTTTTTAGTTATGATTAATTTTAAGTTTGGCATTTCTCAAAATCATTCCCTTCTGAACGTTAAAGTATTAATGATTATTTATTTAGCAAACTCATTAGTTGTGGTAAGCAATAGCAGACACCTCATTAACAAACCTCAACAAAATATAAAACAAAATTGAAATTTTTTATATTAATTCGTTTACATACGAGTACATTGATATTTAGTTATTGATGGTTATTGTACATGTTTTGTGACATAGGCTACTCCATATTGTATGCGGCCTATAGTAGATAGTTATCATTAAGTTGTTGAACGAGGAGGCAAAAGTGAATGTGAATATAACTAAAAATATGGATGGATGATTTTATAATATATTTTCTTTAAAAAGTCTAATGGAAATAAAATAATTTAAAAGAATTTTACTTGTTTTTAGTAAATTGTAAAATAATTACCAGAATAATAGTTTGAATAACAAATATAAATTCAGCTTTGCAAAAGACTAATATTGGTTTTATATTACCTGTTGTCAGTTCCAAATTGTAACTTTCTTCAATGCAATATGTTTGACAAGCTTCCATTTTCAAGCATACAGTCGAGGAATGTACATTAAAAAATCCCCTTGTATAGCTTCTCGTTCTGAAGTCATGTGTTAAGTGTCATGAGCGTAAACCAACAACTAAGCTGTACAAGGTTTTTTATGTACATTCCTCGACTGTATGCTTGAAAAAGGCAGCTCAACGAAACATATAAAATTGACGAAACTTACAATTTGGAACTGACTACAGTTAATATAAAACCAATAGGTAATAGTCATTATTACAGTTCGGGGACTACTACAATGAATTTTAATATGCAAAAGGTTTAAAGAAAAATGTTAATTTCACTATGCTAACTGTAGTAAATAACTTATCCTATCCAAAATCTTTGTTTTATAATAGTAATGTAACTAAAAGTTTGAAAATAGCGGACAGAAATAGAAGAGACAGACAAGTCTGACGTTTTGTGAGAAAACTGACAAAAATAAAAATATTTGTAGAGTAAAAAACATTTATAGCATTGTGTGTGTTTCATATGTTGATTGGTCAAAATGTGAGAAGTGTGAATTGTGTGATGTCACAAATTGTGTAAGTGGTAAAATACAACCATTTTAAGTAAAAACTTACATCCTGGTGCAAAGGATCCTAAAAACATACAAATCGATTATCCTAACTGTATAAAATCTGCTAAAACCCATAAATATAACTCTAAAATAAATAAAACTAATTGTTAATGAAATACCAACTGCATCAAAATAAAATTAAGATAAAAAAAGGTTAACATACAACACTTTTTGGGTATAGGATTATAATGTATACCTATAGATTTAAATGTTTTTCGGAAAACCGAAAAAGTTATAAGTAGGCCATCAACCAGTTTTATTTAATTTATAAAAGTAATAACAAAATCTTGAATATTAGTGTTGGTATTCAGGCAGTTTTTTACAACTCAGTTCTAGGCTCATAATAAAACATTTACAAAGTAATTAATAAAAAAAACAATCTATAGTTATTCAAAGTAAGAGCCAAAATAATATACTAAACTTAAGATGAAACCTGTATACATTATTTTAAAAAAACCAAAATCTGTAAATCTTTTAATGATTTTGAATCAAACAAACTTAAGATAGTTACAAAAAAAAAAATAATACAAATACTAAGTTTATGCCAAATCGTCAATATAGTTAATATGTTATGGATTAGTAATTTTATAGCAGTGACGCTTAATTTTGTACCATCATAAGTGGAGGAAAATAACTAATATCTTACGAATAATAGCCTAATCAAATCTATAAACCAACTATTTTTGATAAAAAGACTATATCAAATCATAAAAGTATGTACACCATTGAACTAACTACACATAATTAAATATACATAATTGAATATACATAATCAATGGTACAAATAATCACAATACGGAACTCACCGAAGTAGTGACGTCAACTTTCTCCCCCTTTTGTAGAAGAGTGTTAATGATTCCAACATGGCCGTACCTTGCTGCTGTGTGTATGCTGCGAGCACCGTTCTACAATACATATAATAAAATAGTTTAAATATAAATATACAATTGGAATTAAACTGTAAATTAAACATCACTGTTGTTAAACGTTTGTTTGAATCCTAATCACTTTTGTGGAGCAAAAGTCAGAACACGTAAACCCCATTACTAGATCCATAACAAAATGCAACCACATAATTATTACCATAGGTATGGTTGGTAATTTAACATTTATCATATGTTAAACAATGTACTGTACAAGAAAAGCTTAACAACCTGTCAATCGAGCGTCTCCTTATTAAAAAAGTGTTCCTTAAGTTTCTAACACGGAAGTTTTACTATTCTGTGAAAGCCACTGCCACCTGGATTAAATAGTTTTAGAGCAAAGTTTGATTCATGTCCGACCGGTAAAAGATATTCATATTGATCTAGTTTGCTGGCATCTTGCCAGAGAAATAGCTTGGCTCGTCTGTCTGTTTGATTTATTATGAACAAAATATAAAGAATTAATATAAACTCAATTTTCTTGGATTAATTGTGAATCTTTGTAGACTGGTTTAAGAGAAAGTCTAAAATTACGAACTTTTACGAATCTTTTTTTAAGTGTAAGATTCTTGGTACAAATTATCAATGTCAGATACGCAAACACAGTTTCTGATTCCTCAACTTAGTATAAACTTGTTTAAATTTGTTCTGAACTGCATTTAGTTTATTTGTATGACTAACTAGGTGTGTTTAGTCTCCTTTTCTTGTTTTATCAATTTTTTTGGCTATTTTAAACAAATAATAAAAATTGTTATCTAACCCGATCCTTAAGGTCCCGGGTTCAAATCCTTCCAAGTACCTTTGATTTTTACCTGTGAAATAATGTCTGATCCTCTAGGCCTAGCCTTAAACAGTTTCAATCTAAGACAGGAAGGAGGTGAAGGTAAGACATAAAATATATCAAGGAAAGGTAATATACAAAGTCAATTTAATCACCTTGTTAGGCATATGAAGGTAGACACCCTTTTTGAACAGCATCATGGCACAGTCAGCATGGCCGTTGAGAGAGGCTATATGCATGAGCGTGCTGCCATCCTTGGTCCGCTCGAAGATGGAAGCCTTGAACTTGTCTGCCAGCAGCTCTATGATGGAAGCATGGCCGTTCTCTGCCGCAAGGTGCATTGGGGTCCGATCTGCGGGGAGAAGAAACGGAAGTTCTTCATTATTTTATCAGAACTTCATTGATATATAAGTTCAAAGTTGACGAGTCAGTGAGAAAAGTTTATGACTACACTAAATGTTATCAGTTTCATTCACTCTTGTACTGTACCGGCTCACCCCTTTTGCTTTGCTGTATATCTTCCACACATATGGCTGAGGTCTTAGTGAATGTACAAAATTCATTGTTATGCCCCTGAGCTGGAAATAATTATTGTAAGACTTATTACTTACGTCATTAGCTCAAAATATTTTATGGCGAATCTCAGTTCATTGTCACAGTACAGTGTTGAAACATGAACTGAGCTTCGCCATAAAATAATTTGAGCTAATAACGTAAGTAATAAGTCTTACAATGAATGTACAAATTTAAGGTTAAAAGAGGTCGCAATATATATAACTATTTTTCTATGATCAAAGCATCATCCCATTCCATTCTACCCTCTTTCATCACACACACATATTCAGCTTAAAATAGGCAACATTAAGTCCCTGATGATTTTGCAGAAAAATGTTAACCGACCTGAACAAAAACAGCTATACTTACTCTATGAATTACCGAACCCACTAATTAAATTCATGTGATGTTTTTCATGGTGCCTACCTTGATTATCAATAATGGAAGCACTGGCACGGACCCCGTAGAAATACTTGACTAGAGTTTCATCACCTTCAGCAGAGGCAATGTGTAGAGCTGTCTGCCCTTCCGACTGTTCAACAAACAACATACAATAATGCTACTATCCCAAAGTAGGTCCCAGATTAAAACTATATCTTCAAAGTATATTAAAACAAAACATAAATCAATAATGAATATCATAAGAAACCAATGTGTTGTGGAGGGTAAAAGTTTATAGTTTGGCAATCCTGATTCTGTTTCTTCCTCAACGATTATGTGTTGTTGTTATATTTACTTTCGTTAAGATGTAATAGATCATCGTTATGGCTATTACAAGCTTGCAACATTTTTTTGTAAGCCTGCTAGTCATTGATGCTTGATTGAAATCGATGCTTTTATTATTACGTTAAAAGATTACTTCAATTTTAATACAACTAAATAATTTTCAACACAACTAAACTTTACTAGTTTAATAGTCCAGTTATTTTTCGAAACATATTTTTTCCATTTCTTAATATATGTTTTCGGGAATATTTATAAAAAAATGGCTAGTAGAAGATTTTGAAAAATCAAAGATAGGTAAATTAATTGACAAATCTACAACATATTAACTGGTTAAAACCCGACTCTACAAGAGACCGAAGAAGTTAGTACTAGGCCTACATGGAAATGAAGACACAACAGTTCAATGCTAGAACAACCTCAAACATTCAACTAATATATTTTTAGGAAAACAAATGCATCTACTGATGATATCAAAACATACAGTTTGAAGATTATAATCTACTTTGTTCCCTAAAAAAGTCGAATCTCACCAAATTTCCTATATTTTATTTAGACCTACATAAGTACTGAGACGCCTTTAATGACCATTAAAGGCGTCTTTAATGGACACTTTAATGGTTTTGGCACAATCCATAAGCTATAGGAAGCTTGCAAGTAAGATAGCGAAATGTACAATGTTGCCAATAATTAAGGAAATGATCTTGGATTAAAACTCTATTTTTTAGTTACAAAATTGTTGAAAAGTTTTCAAAGAAATGCTGTAATAAATATTGTATAAATATTTCAAGTTTTAACGATGTAATAATAAAGGTAATAATAAAGAAAAAAATGTTGGCCATTTCTGACACATTTGGTATTGTCCATGATCGTCTGTGATTATGTAGAGAATTATTATCTTCAAACATCTAAATGTTTAAGTTTTGGAATATTGAAAAAGTTACATTCGGACAGGCCAAATTACTTTAAGAATTTAAGACCACAACAACTATTACCATAATAATGGATTGCACAGGCTTTGTTAGGAGTAATCACAGCAAACAATTTTACTGAACAAAAGTTTTGAGGTTAAGTGAGACAAAAACGCTGCTGTCACCCATCTTGCTTGCTACAAACGATCGTCTTTTTTACGGGTCGTTGTTTTCTTTTAGGAGTAATAATTTTCAGCGCAAGGCGTGCTTTTCGTGACAGATAACAATAAGTTTACTTTTCCGGTTGTGAGTTCTGCTGGAAATCTCGACACCAGTTATTAACAATGGAACTTTACGTTGTTTAAGAGATTTACCTTTGTAAGAAAAGTCAATATTATAAAAACTTTCCCATGCAAATTATTTTCTAATTTGTTGTAAACACCATACCAAACAACATTTTCAACAGTTTCAAACCGATATTAAAAGCGAGCATTTTTGGTGATTTCAGGAAAATGCCCCTACATGTTAATACCATTCGGCTTAGTGGTAATAGTAGTATTAGAAGGTGTAGTTGGCACTTAACTACAGGAGTATTAGGTAATTAAACCTAAATATTTTTTTTTAATTTATGGCAAATACAGTTAATATTGGTTTTATAGCCTGTGGATTGTCACAAAATATAGATAAACAAATACCTGCTAATGATAATCATTCAGAAGCTGTAGCCTCTTCTTCCTGAAGATTAATCTATTCGAGTAATCAGAAAACCCGCCACTTTTAATGTATCAGAACGGTGAATGTTATGATGCTCTTTTTTCTGTTTGTGTGTTCCCTTACGTAATTTTTGTGACGACGGTTTCTAGCCAAATATACTACAGTAGACGAATAGTCTTGTAGTAAAACATGATAATGTAATCGATTCGGTACCAAAACTATACCAAGTTTGATGGAACCAATCTCGTAACCGTCTACCTGTGATGGCTCGGGTGAGTCCCCTGGTAGACGGAGGGTAAGAGAGGGTCCATCATGCAGCCTATAACCTCGTACTATTTTAATTATTACCCCAAGCAAGTATTTACACCATAAAACAAACTAATGTGTTTACTCACATTTTGCGAGTCCACATTGGCCCCGTAGTCCACCAGGATGCGCACCATGTCCACATCCCTCCTCCGAGCAGCCAGATGTAACGCGGTGTCGCCGTTGTCTGTGGTCGCCTTCAACTGATCAGCTGTTTGCTGACTCAGCAGTTCTCTGCACATAGACTGGTTCCCCGCCTCGACAGCAAGCAGCAGAGGTATCTTCCCTTTCTGGAAATTTTTAACGGCAGAACTGAGCAAACCCTTCCATCCGGGACCCTGGGAATCCCTCTTCCCCGCCGCCCCCAGTGACGGTATCCCAGCCTGAAGCTTGTTCTTTGTGACAAAGTCATTGTTGAGAAGAGCCGGGATCAGATTGTTCGCCAGATCCGGTTTTTCTACTTCCTTTTTCTTCTTCCACATTATTGCAAGTGTCCGGTTTTCCCTACCGTTCTACCGAGGATCAACAATTTTCGCGCGCGTTGCTTGATCATTGCGTTAGGTGAACTCAGAGGTGTAGAGCATTTCGGGTGGTTCTCGCTTGTTATAAACTCAACTTTTTTTGTTAGAGAATTTAAAGGGGTTCACACCTGTGAATGCGCTATTTGCACACGCTTTACTCAAACGGTACAGTCAATTCGTAGGGTGCTTGAGAGGGTAGATCTCGCATTGAGTCAGATTAACTTATAGCCATTTGATCATGACGTACGTCAGAAGTTTGTCAGTTGTACTCTAAGCCCAGCTATCATCAACGATTAAACTTTTCAATAATGATCCTAGATCGAAATCCAGCTGATCTTTGACAAGAACAAAGCTACAAAACAACCATCCTACCTCATACCTCATTCAAGCATGGCTGAAATACATCGATGTTTGATTGAGTATTGAACATATATCATCCTTGAGAGTTTGAAAATCGACTTAGAAGAATAAGGACAGTGACCCACTACTTGTAGGATGCAAAATAGAGAAAACTCACCTTAATAAGATACTCAATAACCTTCTTGTCACGTTTCATCATTAATCCAAGTGTTGTGGTGGACGAGCATCCCTGTACGAGGAACACAACGATAGATAATCACGAGGAAAACTGGGAGATATTGGGGAGGTTAGTTGCATGCCAACTGTGGGAGCGCTGGCTTCGGATTGGGTCGGCTTGATATGTATATCAACCTGGCAACTCTGAAATTGGAGTGTCAATCATAACATTGGCTGACCTGGTATAACCTTCCTTACCAAACCAGTGAATCGATGATACATGTGTGTCTTTGAAAACGAGGGTTAAGCGGTGGTGAGCGAATGTAAAAAGGGGAAATTAGAAGATGGTGTTATTGATGAAATCTGGTACAAAACTAAGGCCATTCTACAAAATTTGCATGCATATTACGATTGATCGTGTTTTAATTTGATAAAAAATCCATAATCTTGAAATTTTTTTACCCTCTTGTGATAAGTTCCCTACAAGCCTTAAATGATTGCTACTTAACACTCCTGTGTAACATCGCCTGTTATAACTAAACACCTATATGATATTTTATTTGTTGTATTGCGACATACAACTAACGGTCACATTGTCAACACCAAATTAGGACAATAACACATGCTTATGGAAGAGATCCAATAAACTGCTGTCCCCGACAAAAGTCTTGGAAATCACAAAAGACTGCGAGCAGGAACAACACTCCTTGACACCAAGAACAACACTGACACAAAACCAAATTCTGCACCACTTGTCTGCTCGAAGATCCGAGAATTGAACAATTCAAACACGCCACCAATCCCTGCACATGTGACCACCCCACTTGTGCCAATCTCACCACATGAACACGCGGATACGGCGTTACCAACCTTTCGCACTCGCTAAATATTACTGAAAAAGATTTTGACAAAGCTTAACGGAGAGGAATAAAATGGCGGACCGGATTAGGGAGGGGTTGAGGGGGCGGAGGTTGGTATTGGTCGAGCTTCCTATAACTGTGAGATACGATACAGTCTATAATAGAATAGAGGAATGGCACTACTACCCTCTCAGTCCTGGCACGAACACCATCTTGTCTTTCTCGCTCTTCCTCTTTGTTTTATTGGACGCTTCTGCGAGCTTTGCAATTAGGGGGCTTTGAGTAGTGAACAATTCATTTGTACACGGAGTTGCTAAAACATCATGGATAATTTTTGTTTGTGAAAATCCTGTTATCATATAATTAGAGCACAGACAATATAATACTTTAATGTAAGTAATATTAAAGTTAAAGTATTATATTGTCTGTGATTAGAGTATTCATTCAATAATTAATTAGATCTTAGGGTCACAAAATGCAGTCGAAGTGAAACATGCGTGTTGAGTATTGTGTAAGTCATCACTTAATAATTAATAAAGTAATTTCTGTGGTAATACTTCGTCAGAGAAAACTTAAAAGGTAGACGGCCGGAGATTCAGATTCCCATCTTGTTTACATATACATATAAGACATTTCTATAACATAGGATGTTCTGATATACAACTGAAAAAGTCAGACGTAGCTAACAAAAACAACATATATAACTATATATTGTTTTTATGGTGGGGAATGCTTGCAACAATGCCTTATGCATCAACAATGTAACAATATGTAACAATATCTTTCGATCATAGAAGTATTTACGTTCAAAGATGTTTTAACAAAATCTTTCGTAACACCATCTTGTCCGATAAAAAATACAAGTAAGAGTATAACACACCAAGAATCAAACATTCAACAATTAATTGATTTATTGTATAATTTTGCTGAGAGTTTTAATTGAATAGATTACATTTTTTTGTTTTTACCTTTAAATAAAAGTTATGCATATTGTATTAAGCTATTAAGGAGGGGCTCATACTACATACAAATCTTGAAATTAAAATTATTAAAAATGTTTAGAAGAGAATATTGTTTGAAATAGTAAAACACAACACAGATTTTTAATATCATTGGATTAACATCTTGATTTGCTACCGTATTATTACAAGTATATAAACATTTTTGTCTGACATTTAAATTTATTGACTGATTGCCAGTATGCTATCACTTTTTTTATTAGTTTAATCTCCATCAAATAATGTATTGGTCTTTGTGTTGTGTTTGGTTGGTTAAGATGATGTATCATAAGGATCGTTTTTACTATGCTTAGTATATAGTATAGTATATCAAAGATTGTTTAAACCAATGGTATTGTACTTAAACTACTTTTGTGTTGTCACTGAATCAAAATGTCAAAGCATTTATGTACTAAAATTGAATTCATAATAAATATCTACGAATTAGTATATACTCATTGTTTGTGGCATACGAAAGTAGACAACTGGCCAAGTTATACACTGTTTTTTTCCAAAAGAAAGTATATGAACCTTATACAAAGTGTTTCATTATTTAATTACTGGTTTTTCGTTTAGTAATCTATTTATGAGAGTTGAGGTGAACCTCTTCCAGTTTGGCCTACTTAAAATGTTGGTGTATACAAAACAAAATTGTATTTTACAGAATCTCTTTAAGTTGGTGGCTTTATATTATATGTTTTTAATCTAAAACTATCAGAAGTTGTGGATTCAATATGCTCCAATTTTCTCACCTTTTTTGAATTTGTCAAATAGTTGAATTTATTGTTTTTCAGATGAACTAAAGACTCTTCTAATCTTTATGGTGTTTACTGCTGACATAAACCTCACTCATATACATTGAGTAAGGTTTGATGATCTTGATTTAATTTTCATATTTCAAGAACTAGTTCAACTAAATAAAATGATTATTGATTGACCTGCAGATTAAAGAAGTTTACAATGTCAAATAAAACCTAGAATAGTTTAATAATTTAATCAATATTATTAATTGTATACTGGTTTATAATTTCCGATTTATAAACAATAGTTTACTATTTTACAAGGTTACAACAATGGAGAAGAAATATTTGTGACATTGCGCACTGTCTACCGGAGAATGGTGAAACTACCTCGACTACCCTGTGTACCCTACCGAACATCGTGTTGAGTTATTTTCTTGTGTGATCTCGGAATATTTTCAACCCGGTAGTAAAAACATTAGAATATTAGATTTTGAAATGTCAGTTTTGTTTTTAACGGATTCAAAAGATTA
Source organism: Macrosteles quadrilineatus (assembly GCF_028750875.1). Taxonomy (NCBI): domain Eukaryota; kingdom Metazoa; phylum Arthropoda; class Insecta; order Hemiptera; family Cicadellidae; genus Macrosteles; species Macrosteles quadrilineatus. The sequence goes on along the minus strand of NW_026542595.1, from coordinate 144,128,943 downwards.
AGATGGTTTTTTATAAACATAACTACGGATAATGAGTGTCAACTCTTTATTTTGTGATATAATTAACACTTATAATGAAATAGAATATTTACACTTATTTATTTATTTTGGAATATTTATTTAAAGTGACACTTAATGATATGAAGTGAAAAACATGATTTGCTTAGTATCACTTGATATGGTTTTATAAAACGTACTTTATTTGAAAAATATAAAGCTCTTTGTAATGAGACATTTCAACTTTGATACAAAACTATACACCTACTTTAGCGAGGTTAAATACCGAATGTAGAAAAGTAAAACATTTCAATTATAGTTTTTAATGCAATAAGAATGCAGCATAAATTTGTAATGTTAAAGGTTAGAAGTAGAAAAGTAATTTTTAATTATTCTACTTACTTTTTTAACCGAGGCATGTTAAATAAAAATAAAAAAAAACCATATTTTTACCTACTACTTTATATAACAGAGTACTGTAATACAGTTCTTATGTTGTATTACTATGTTACAAAACGTAGTAGCTAAAAACAATATATAAGTAGTGAAGTAGATTAATATTGTGAAATAAGTAGGTCCAACAATATAGAACAATTATTAAGTCACACTGTGAAATGTTACAAAATAAGATATTTATTGATTTTAATCGATCAAGCCAAACGAAATGGTTCTATAAAATAATATAGAGCTGTAAAATTCTTTAATAACTTCAGTTGTCTGGTTTAAAGTATTTTCTATCCCGTTGTAACATTTTTGTAGCTGAAATAAAACACTGAATTATATAGACATTCTCTAAAATTCCTTTTTCTTACACACTGTGGTGATACATTGGCTAGTTTTAGCTTATGATAGGTTAACCAAAAATTGGTTATCTGAAACGGCTCTCCTCCCTTAATTTCGGTTAACCGGGGTACTACTGTATTTAAATCGAACAAGTCAATAATGTTTTACTTTATAAGATGGGAAACAATTCCGAATTGAAACGTTTTAGAGAGTATGATCGTGTATTATTGTGTGCTAGTAAAAATATTTTTGTAAACTTGTAGCATTGACTAGTTGTTGTACCATAATAGTAATAGCCAATGCTTGTCGTAGTGGTTAACTAAAAAGATAAAAGCATACGTGGCATTTGCTACAAGCCTTCAAACGGATCGACGCAAATCATCAGCAGCACCTAAATTGCATCGTATGTTTTGAAGGCTTGAAAGCAAAAAGTGGATGCAAATAAAATTATTTTGAATGACATCGAAGAGGATTAAGTTATTGTTTGCATTTCAAACAAAAGCTTATCTGAATTAAAACCAAACCTTCCTATTAGTGGAAAATACAAATAACAACAAATGCATTAAACCTTTGTCGGTCATTGGAATATAGCCCTGAATGTGTGGAGTAGACTTAAATACCCACTATCCTAATGAATATACAGTGTGTGTAATAGTCACGACATCAAGACAGAACCTGTCGCATGCGATAGTGTTGATTGAGAGAGACTTGTGCTGTTAAATGTTAATTAATGTAAATGTGGGGAAGGTTATGAGTCGGTGCAAGCCATGTGGAATAGTCATGTTGATATGGTGGATTGAAATGATGTTGTGAGCTTTAATGAGAGGATGGTGTTTATAAGTAGTATTATCATTATGTTATACCAAGTAGTTATCAAGTATTGCTATAATAATGAAAGTAATTCAGTAACAACTCAAAATTACGTTAACAGGGCGTTGTTCGTCAACTTTCATATTTGCCGAGTAAATTATAAACAGAATATATATATATTGCGTCAATGGATTTGATGGTTTGATCAAAATAAACAAGAATGCAAAAATACAAAATGAATTTTAATTAGACGTGTTTCAAATATTGGATTAAATCAAAATTGTATGTTATCACTTTGACGAGCGGGTGGTAAACAATTATTTTTCACGCTAAGTATTTACGATAAACTTTGGATAGTGAAGTACATCCGAGTAAATAAGGACTACCTTTAGCCATTTTTCGTAATCAAATAAAATATAGTACATAACATTACTTCGTAGATTAAATAGGAGATTTTCTCAAAATATTGCAACTTTAACATGGGAATGAGACTGTGAAATAGTAGTATAGAATAATTAATTATTATATAGAATAATTAATTATTAAAACTCATTTTAAGTAAACTCAACCAAAAACTATTTATTTACAAAAACTAAACAATAATGTAAACAAACCAAATAGCAGATGATTCATAACTTTATAACTCAGCTGGTAACAATAATCCTACAAGTAGTATTTGTTTGAATTACGTAATAAACTAAATCGCATAAACATCAATTGTAAAATAGAAAATTGAAAGTAGCATTGTAATAAGGCCGGGCGTATGCTGAGACGCACGCGGCGCAACGCACGCAACACAGCACAAGGCAGAAAACTGTGCCGTCATGTTAACTTACGGCGCCGCGTAAGCTGAGACGCACGCGTGTATGTGCCTGACACACGACGACAACAAACAAACGAGCGTCGATTGAGTTCCAATGTGAATTATCTGTGGTGTATGAAGTAAACCATGCAGTTTTGAAACGTCATGATAGGACTATCGGAACGGAGCTTTATAATTTAAAAATATTGTTATTTCCATTTTTGAATCCACGTAACACATATTGTACTTGTTCTTAAAATCCTGTTTAGAGCTGAAAATCCAAATCAAAGGTCATAAACTAAACTTAATATTAATATTAAGCGATTTTGGGAAAAATTATATTCCTTATTCTCATCTTATTTTTGTATGTAGAATCTGGTTCTGCTACTTTTTTTGTGATACTATGTATATTTAGCCATAGCTTCGTAATTTAGGGAAATGCCTCAATAACACCTATATAATTCCTATACGTTAATTAACTAGTTCAGAACATGAATTAATATTTTATCAATGCATTATTCACATTTTATATTAGAAAACATTACTATGCAACTTATTTGCATTACATTGGTTTTCCAGCATCTCAGCAGGAAACGGTACAGGCGGCCGCATTCGTACCAACCTGTAGATATTTGCGAAAACGTTCGAATACACGTAGGTTTACATTCTTATGAGACGCTCCCCCTTTTTTTAAGGAGAGTTTTTTTAATATGACTGCATTTTCCAATATGGCTGACAACTTAAATATTTTTATTTAACACCCTGTAGCCTATTTTATAATTGTTTTGGAAAGTAAATGCGATTTAAAAAAGTTTGTATTCTTTAAGTTCTTTTTATTAAGCTACTCGTTTAGGAGTTACGGCTTGTTGCACTTTAAAAAAGTGGCTTGCTTTGTACATTCTGCATCCTGCAGCTCATAAACAAGTATGTTTGGAGAGGATAATGCATATACAGTAGTAAATAAGGCTTAGGCCTAAATAGTGTCTACATTCTAAAAGATACATTAAAATATTGATTCAATTTATTTAAAAATGACTACCATTTGCCTAAAGTGACAGCTAACTTTAAAATTGAAACACTCTGTATTTTATGGTCTCTTAGATACTATTTAAAGTACCAAGTCGTATTTACTCTTTGAATATCCTCTCAAAACTTACTCGTTTAGGAGGTACAGGAGCAGAATGTACACCACGTGCCATATTTTCTTAGGTGCAACCACAGACAAGAGACCACCAGTAGCTTTAGAAAAGAATTTAAGATAAATAGTATATTTCATCACTAGGGCCTAAAGTGACTCTTTTTGACCAGAGGTCAAGTTTTACGATCGAGCGAAGCAGAGGTCGGAAAATCAGCGAGGGTTAAAAAGTAACTTTTTGCCCGTTTCGTAAACTATATTTTTCGTCATATTGAATCATTAATTAACCAAACAGAGCTAGAAAACGAAATAATTGTTATGTAAAGATAACCTCTAAAAACAACTTCCAGCTTTTTTTCAATTCTACTATGCAAATTACCCAAGTGATTCAATTATTTCGTCTATAACGATTGTGTTATTATACCATGGAATGTCGAGCAATCGACAACAATAGGCTTTACCTTACTGTACCTAATAAATCAATCGATAAATATTTTCGATCGATACGATTGCCAAAATCGAAATTTAAAACTGTTTACAACAGCTGAAAATCAGTTACTACTTGGCGACTGCATGTGTTACGTGTGCTGCGTCTCAGCATGCGCTAGTCAAAAATTCGTGTGCTGCGTGGCTTGCGCCGAAAAACTTGGCTTGCGTGCGTTGTGTGTGACAAATTTAACTTATTGTTATAACAGTCAATTTAAGTACTAGCTTTGGCTGGTCTGTATGAATAGTATGTCAACTACAAAATCCTAGATTTGTCACAAAGAGAATTTAGTGCAAGCTATACGTTAGTTAAAAACTTGTACATTTTCGTAGTTGGATTCTGTTATTCATGGATAAGATTAAATAACTTTTTAACAAATAATAGTAGGCTGGTAAAATTGTGTTTTCAAAAGGGTTAGTCAATTCATACAAATATAACTGTTCAAGTTTATGTTTGATATAAAAAATATATTGAGTAAATGTGTTTGACAACAAGTGTGCATGGTGTGTGTAGCAATGGGATGCTTATAACATTCGATAGACATTTAATATTATTTGTGCTGACATAAAATCTGTTTGTTTGTGAAACACAACATTAAAGATGTATTTTAGGTGTAGTTGTGTAGTATTTGTTTAAATGGCACATTTATTCACAACGAAATGACTTACTGTTGCAGGTGGTTCAGGCTAAAATACAATTCATTTAGTTAGACATGTTTAGATACAAAGAAAAAAATACAGCATAAACCAAATGTATTTAAATAAAATGGAAGATGCGTTAAAATAATTTTAAATTAATGGAGCGTGACTAGGATAGGCCTAGTAGTACGAGGATGGGACTTTAGTTCTAGATAGCCAGGTAACAATCACTAGATACCAATCGCCAATGTTAAATAGGTATACAATAATTACACGTCCTCGGAGCGGGCTGGTGTAGTGGTTAGAGCGCGGGACTTCGGTTCCAGAGGTCCCGGGTTCAAATCCCACCAAATCAAAAATGGATTTTTATGTATTTGATGATGCCGCAACCCCTAGGTCTAGCCTGAAGTAACGTGAAAAGCAATTCCGGGATCGTGCCTAGTGGCTCGGAACACACTTTAAGCCTAGTTTCATCCTATTTAGAAGACACACTATAACATTAGGAATAACTATATCTAAATTGGAGAACAATCTCCATTAAAATAAATGTGACAAATTACGATAGTTTTTATACACCTGCAGAAAGGCGAATTTCCTTGACTCACTCCACAAATACAATTATACTATTATACTTTAACTAAAACTAATTTATTTAAATAGTTTGTTGGGGCTTTTGTGAAATAAATGTAAACAGAGGAATACTTAATGAATAAAACGTTGAAATACTTCATATGCCTGTTTGAGCAAAAATTGTATACTGTATGTATGTATTATATACAAACCTTCCTAAGGCTCGATTTTTTTCTTTGACGTGCAGTATTGTCCTTTTGTATAAAACTTTGAATATTGTTTCCTATTATTACTATTCAGATTAAAAATTGTATATAGTTCATAATGACAATTGAATCTTGGATTTACATTACCTCAGCATTCTATTACATAGATGTATTAATTATCTATTAGAATTTAAGAAATAATATAGTTAATAGTAATAAATTTTTGTCAACAAATACATAGAATATCAATTACATTAAAAATTGATATTCTATGTATTTGTTATTATATAGTTATTTCACTTGATGTTTGCGACTCGGTCCCTGCACTCAAGCTTAGCTTCGCAGGGACCTAATCTCAGAATATTTAATGTAAAAGGTTATTTTTAATATTTATTTTTTCTGAATAAATGAATTGAATTGAATGGAATTAAATTGAATGATCTAAAATCCAAATTTTGAAATGCATAACAAACCACTAGTTTTCTATTAACTAAAGTATAAATATTGTATAAATAAAAATAAGACATTGTCATGACCAGCGTCAAGAACATCGTCTTATTTAAGTTAATGAAAAAACGAAATTAATTTTATTAATTTTAAAGATTAAATAGCTTTACTGATTCCATACTTTAACTTTTAAACTAATTTCATTCTCAAAACTCACATCTTCATGGCATTCATACATTTAAGATACTAAACTTATATTTAAATCAAACTCAAACAAGTTTGTAGCATACACATACTATATTAGCTGTAAGTATATTTTGAACATAACATATCCTACCAAATTATAATATTCAACAATTCTATTCCAGAGACGCAGTAAGTCTTCCGAAGTTTATAACCAAGGTCAAGCAAGATGTATATGCAGTAAACACACTACAAAGATATGTGGCCCTAGTCTACTTCCCTGCGGAACTCCACGTGTAGATAGCTGTAATGTATGCAGATGATGCAACAAGTATGCAACTGCATAACGTGACATCTTCATTATACTGCGGGATAATATTATTGAATAATTCAATAATTTATAGTATGCACACGCTATAAATTATTTATAGCGTGTGCATTCTGCAACTACTTTACCTACATTTCAAAATCGTTATTTCAAAAATATGAAGGAATAACTGCGTTTAAGGAGTTATGAAGCAGCATTTTGAGGTTATGGAGCAAACTTCAACTTAACAATAGTTAAACGTAATAATGATTTAAAATGTTGAAAAACGGACTAATAAATGGTAGGCTTAAAAATCATGCACTACAATTAATATGGATTTCAACAAGATGTTATGCGAATTGCGCAAGAAGTTTTCCAATTAGACGATAAAGAGTATATTTCATTACTAATTCATCTTATACAACGTACTGAGTTTGTGGAATACTTATTTTTCTGAAAGATGTGTTAAAATTTTTGTCTTATTGAATTATTTTTCTTTCTTGAAGCTCCAGCCTTTTTGCGAATCAACAACTGAACATTTTGGAATAAAAAATCAGAAAGTGAAATTCGTTTTTAAGATTTTTTGCTTATGTGCCAGATTAAAATATTTAAGAGGGGAGAGTATACTAAAGCCCATTCGTAATGATTTTACATACAAAAAAATGAACCTTAAAATTATTTTCATAGCAACAACATCTTCTATATATTTTTAAAACCCTTTTTCTCAGCTCGTGTGCATCGTAGGGGGGATCTACGCATACTGTTAGCAAGATATTTTCCTGTAGTTGTGCAGAATCCCTTTATAAATTAAAATAGGCTAAAAAATAAACACAAAAAATGAATTTAAATTTAAAAAAATTAGCATGAGGCTGGTGAGAAAATAACAACGAAATATAAACAGAAAATAAAAAAAATGGAAGAAACTCCAATCACATGTTTTATTTACAGCGTGGGATGAAAAGAGAAGTCTGTACATTAGATTTTTTTAAGTTTTCGACCACTGGGTGACCTCGACACCTTTTCCACATTTATTTGAGAAGTTATTAATTGTATTTGGGAATCATTACTTGCATTTTTTATTAATAAAAAACTAACCTAACTTAATATTTGTATTTCAACGTTTCTAATTAGTCTATTTAAAAGCTGTTCCTCTAGAGGCAAAAATTACTGATTAACATAAAACGTTTATGACAACGATATGCAAAACTAAAATTATTCATTATAATCAAATACTGACAAGTTTAAATTTAAGAAATTGAATAAATTACATCCGTCTTTTTACATTGGTGTAAAAAAAAAACAGGAGAATTTATTTATTACATTTTAGACTTAAGCCGTCTGTTTCAATCATAAAGGGAGGAAGGACCTGTAACGGACTAAGAGGGTTACGTGACCTCCCATGATTTATAGCTACATCTGTGTTGGTATTTATGATACTTTGGTTTCCGTCGATAGGAGTCAATATTTATACAAGACAGAGTCTCCCAGGTTTCCCCCAGTTATCGTCGTATGTCTTATTATTAATCCTTGTCATAGAGTCGAATCATAAAATCATAACCGAGGTTGAGGTTGGCTTGAAATTATTTTTAAGTGGAAGAATGTTGCATGTAAGTTTTAATATAAGTAAACACTAAACAGCCCAACTTAGGGAAATGGTTTAATGAGTCAGGACAAAGCGAAAAAACAGAATTAGGTTTCCTCCAAAAATGCTTCGTTAACCTGATATCCACCATTTTCGTTTAACATCAAAGTTGTTATCTTTGAATTTTCAACCGATGTTTATGAAACTTTTGGTATTTATTTTAAATTGAAAAATATCTATGCTATAAAAATTTTTGTTAGTACAGGTCTCTTTCAATTTACAACAAATACAAACGTTCTAAAATATTGATTGAACTATTTCAAAGATAAAAATATTCATATAAAGAATACAACATGTCGGATATGTGGATAAAAAGGTGTTTTTGGCAAAGATTTATTCTTTATTTTCTCTTTATTCTGATTCAAAGAACCATTCACCAGAGAGTTCGGCTGTCTGAATACGAGACATACTACTTTAATACACAGTACGTAATAATACAGAACCAGTCCATCCATTAAACAACCGTATTTATATTTGATTACTTAATTTCTAAACAAGACATTTGGTTTAAAGATTACAGGTAACTAAAATTTTATAAAATATACCCCTTTGTGTGCTCCTCAAAGTACAAAAGTACTTATTGAGAATATTGTTGTTTATCTTAGACGTGAAGATAGAGTAAATTTTCCTGTGAATGTGAAACTATTAAGATAATAATAAATTAGGGTCCTGGAACACTATTTTGTATACAGTTTGTATTAGCAACGGGATGTTTCTTATAAGTAAAGCATTTTTTTAGAAGAAAGGCACGCTACATCTTGCAAATAATTTGTTTTATGTGTTTATAGAAGTTACTTTCATAAATTTTCATATTTATGTCTAACCCTAGAACTGTTTTTAAAACACTTTTGTGTATGATGATTCCCGACAGCACCCTACCAATGTAAAATTTTGGGGGAGGGATTGTTTCTGTGGATTCTGTGAACACTTTGTTGAGAGATATTTGACTCGACTTTGTTTCCCGCATAAAGAAATGCTAATTATCACATTGAACAAAATACTGCGGCAAAAAAGTAAACAAAAAACAAAAACTATTTTGTCTAACCTTATAGCATTGAGTCAGCAAAACAGAAATACTTTTCAATTTTATCTTTTTATTTTCATTTTCGTTGGACCTCAAAAAATATTTTTTGCCTACTTTTAGTGTGAATACCCTCAAACTGGGAACACATTTTTGCATGAGAAGAGATATAGGATTGTGTATGTTAAGGCTCTGGAGGGGTGTTGGGGGAGGGGGTTGTACCAAGTCGAGATAGGGGTAGCACGCGAGAATACCCTAAAACATATCGACTACACAAATGGTAAATAAAATCATGCCTCGTCACATGGAATGCTCGTTCCAGTTCATATAATGCAACTTTCAAACATAAAACTTAAATTTTAAAAGAAAGTCATCATGTGAAAATGTCGACTAAATGTTCGGGTTTTATCACATTACATCACTAGCTTAAACAGTTGTCGATCGAAACAAGGAAATAGTATAAATAATATTGTTTATTAGCTTCTTTATTCAGTTACTCTTTTCTTTTTCACGTTCGGAATTTATTCCACCATGAAACCTTAACTCATTCGTGTCAGCGCTAAAGTATCTACTTATAACCATGAGAAATTTGCATTAATGCTCAGCCTCCTGATGGTAAATGGCACAAGATCCACTACTAACTACTACTACTACGAACCAGGTTAGTAGTACTATAGAATTGTAACTATTATTTGCTCATCATCAGACGAGGTCATACGTGTAACGTATTGCACTGCTATAAGCGACAATGGGTCGAAAGTATAACTACAAATCCAAAACTACTAGGGCACTATTTTGGATGACTAGAAAATAGCTGTGCTGCATCACTAAAACTCATATTTCGAGGTTCCAGAAGATTATAAGGTTGAGATGATTCACAAGAATATAAGAAAGTCCATTACTTATGTTTAAGGAGATTCAAAACTATTTTTATTTTTCTTCAAGCCTTTTCACAGTCAAACAGACCACCGTTTTAATGTGGTAAATAAGCATGGAAGAAACCCACTTATAATAATTCTGCTCACTATAGCCATTATTTAAGCTGATGTTTACCTACTTGCATGATTATTAATTGGCCTTCACAAAGTCGATCCACATAAAAAAACTATGTTGGTTTCTCTTGGTTTGAATTTAGGATGGTGCGTTTTTTTAGTTATTCATCTTAGCTCTCTCTGAAGTTTCATTACTTTTTGGACACACCTTAACTACAAGGTATATTTCAAAAACTGAAACTCGTTTGTTCAAATTTACAACTATTTTTAAATGTAAACCAAAAATCATTTCCTAGTTTTAAGTTAATTATGCTAAACCTTTACTATACCATTGTTAACATCTTTGTTACAGGAAATTATGAAATACGTATAAATAATACACACATAAACAGTAAATATGAATACATGGTGTCCCAAAAATATAATATCTAACGTACCGAGTCAGCCCGCATTCTGATCTCCTTGCCCGCGGCCGCCAGTAGCACTCGCAGTATGGAGGTGGCTGTACCCGTTTGTCTGCTAGCCACCAAGTGTACTGCTGTCTGCTGTCTGGCCTGGACATACAGTATATCTTGTTGGTAAATTAAATCTCAAATAATAAATTATTGTAAAATACAAAAATTATTTTTCCATCCACTAAAATCATAACGATGGGGGTTTGCAATCACACGCACCCTAATAGAAGGTTGATGTATTTATAGAGAAAGAGAGAATGTAAAAAAAAATAGTGATGTACTTATAGAGCAGATTATAAATGTTAAGCGTTATTAGAATGAGTTGTTCGTGGGTTTTAGTTAAAAAAACGCCAACTCCGATATGTTGGTATACATATTAGCTTTCTTTAAAATGTGACAATTAAAAGTTAATAAAATGTTAATAAAAAACGTGACTTGCAAAATTAAAAAAAAATCAAAAAAATTGTATTTTTGTTGTAGTAAATATTTTTTGTTTAAATTTGTATTGAAGGTTCAATAGACGAGCATTTACTAAAATATTATTCACCCGGCAAAAAGGTAAATTTCTTTGTGACAAAACTCGATTGGATTACCATGTGGGTAGGTTCATCATTGAAGACGCACATCTTTCCCCTATCTATATTTAATTTATAATTTTGATTACTCTTGTAAACATTTGTTTTGTATGCCTAATACTACAATGTTACAATGTTGTCATATGGCGTTTTGTATCAATGTAAAATAAAATAAATACATTGAAAAGTGCAGTTATGATTCACAATCACCTATTTTTACTGATTAATGAAATGAATAAACCACTGATTAATGAAATAATTTCCTATACCTGCTCTAATAAGCTTGTATAGGGAAATAAAACATGTCTTAAAGTTATAGGATATTAGAGATTTTGTAACAGGAATAAAATTACTGGATCGGTTGATCATGCTCAGGCTCGTGCTTAGTCACTTTTCAGCATATGGCACCCAGATGAGCTCGACAATCGGTCCTGAAGACCGTTTTACCAGCAAGTCTTCCTAACACTTAAGGCTCCTTTTATTCTGCCGCTCTCTCCAGGAGCCGCTTTTGAATCACTGAAGATTTTTTATACATCCAACCCATGTTGTCCTGCTGCTACTTAACTACTCTTTATTTTATTGTCTAATCTGTTTTGTAATTCTGACCACCCTGTATATAACTCACCCCTCCCGGAGCGTAGACGTCCACCCCCTTCTTGTTGAGAAGAACTTTGACAACATCTTCCCTGGAAAACATGGACGAGATGTGCAGCGCATTGTAGTTGTCCTGTAGATAACACAGATTAAAATATCATCAGCATACTAGAGGATGAAGTTCAGTCAACTATTTGGCGCTTTAACCATGATTTGAATGACAATATTGTTCCAAATGTGGTTTTAGCACAAAGCTACCCACGATACTAACTTATCCAAGGGAAATGATCCATTGTTGTATTTATTGAAGTATGTTGTAAGAGGGAGCTTTTAAAGTTAAATTTTTTTGAAATACTGATTAAACTCATTTGTTTAGAATTAACAGTTGAGTGCATCAAACCTTCCTACGTATTAATTCTGTAGTTAGAAGGAATTAACACTAATATTACTCCTAATATAATTAAGAATTTAACACACTCACTACCAGGTGGCGAAATACCATACAGAGGGGTTTGACGGCTGGGAGGGAATGTGTTAATGATTTACACATGCTATCAAGTTAAAATCGTCAAGCTACAAAAGACATAAATAAATATGTGTAAACTTAGGAGATGAAAACTACCTAATTTAACTACCACATCACGCAAAGGCATTTAAATAGAAAGACGCTTGGTCATATAACCATAAATAAAAGCAGTTATTACCATAAATATAATGTTAAAGCTAGGGGTATTACAGATAAATTGTCGAAGGACGATCATAAATAATTTTAAATTGCTAGACCTGTTTAACACCATCATATTTCTTTCCAGATATACTACTATTCAAATAATATTTCAGTATTTAAACTTGCTTATGTGTAATAAAAATGCTAAATTTGAGTTACATCAAAGCTAAAACAATCAGAGCATCCTTGGTGACTGAACTTATTTTACAATAAAAGTGTGCTATACAACAGTTTTAACTTTTATACACAAGTAGGGAATGTGTTTATAGTTGAATCATAAAATTAGGTTTATTGGCAAACATTACGATAGTTTGTACCCAGAATTGTTATAGAGTTCACTGAACTATACCAAATTATGTTTACGATAATCACACTGAAACCCAAGTTTTCTCAAAGACTAAACATTGTCCTCACGCGAACAAAATGAGTCACTGATCTTCAATTACTCTCTGGAAAGTTTCTCATCACAAAAAGTGCTTGAAATCGCGGAGTTCCTTTACCAATGACCGTTATTTGATTCTAGCAGTCAATGGAATCGCCGACCTAATTTTACGAATTCTGTAATGCAATCATAACGAGTGATTTTCATGCTACGACGTACGACGTCTTTACACGAGTTTAAACAAATTTGAAAACCTATGAGCTGTCTGTCTTGTTTTGCAATTGGTTTTGAGACTGTTTCAAGAAATATATTTTGACTATCATTGGCTGGATGCAGAAAAAATTCTCACTTTTGCCTATGGTTCAGATAAAAAAATGTCATAAGTACCTATATAATTACAGTTGCAAGTCAGTCTTAGTGAGCACGTTACCTAAGACTTTATTGCTGACATTTTCCATCTTGATTAGTAAATAAGTTTACACGACGTTTCTGAATCTGGATTCTGATCCCGACCTCAGGTAATATAAGAAAAATTAGATAGTGGGGTTTATTACACGTATGTATGGTCTTATTCATAGTTTTTGTTATATACTGTTGGTGTAATGTGCTATAGTTGGTAGAGGGGCTTATTACACATAAAGAGGGTTCTTCATAAATATAAAAATCCTTCGAGTTCCTATGTAACATAGAACTACTGTATTTAGAGTTGTGCTAAAATCACTTTAATCTCCTCCGTTTTGTATAATCTACTTTTGATAAGCCACTAGCTGGGGGTGTTGTGACACATATAGAGGGTGAAGATTATTTTCGGGTGATTATGTAACGGGGACGGGTCAAGGTGGTGACGTCACGCAATACTGCCATTATGACGTCATTGTGGGTCGATCGAGACGTGAGGCTATGTTGAGTCCGTTGAGTCACGCCGGTCAAGAAACTGATTCAACACCACGTCAACACGTCGTGCTGCATTCGATCAATAATAGCACATAGTCAAATGCAAAGGTTTGGGCCGTCTTACGTGAACTGGTATGGTAGGGAGCAATTATAAGGTTTCAACAGATTGGTTGGGGTTTTTAGTATGGAAGATGACGTTTAAAAATTATTTACGTACCCTATTGTTTGATTTCAAACAACTCCCCAGGCTCCACTCAGGGGAGCGGGTCGTGCAATTTGCGCCAAAGAGTTACTCAATTGCGCCAAGCCCTCAAAGGGTCCCAAAAAATGTGCCTTAGTCGCGCCAACCCCAAACTAGGTAGGGGTGGGTAGGCGGCAGAAGGAATGTCCTTGTTTACGTGTCATCTTAACATATCCTTACCTAACCTACTCAACTATACAGTCAAAGAGGGCCGCCACTTAGTACAGTTAATGACATATCGGGTGGCTCCCTGGAGTAGATGGCGCAATTCAGGAATACCCAACTACCTGACTCAGGTCAGTTGGTGTAGTTAATTAACCCGGGGTGAAAATGTGGTACAGCGGTAGAGAGCGTTAAATCGGTCCCCGAGGTTCAGTGTTCAAATCCGGCCAATCACACCAATTGACTTTATCTAGTGTTTAGGTCACGACGCTCTAGTGCTAATCTGAAGTAATGGGTTAACGGTTCCGGACTGTGGCCTGGGATCATTCTATAATTTATTACAATAGGCTAACTTCTAAACCTTAAAGTCTAGGGGAAATGTCAAACAATGAAAATGTGAACATTTCGATGTCATTCTAGGAAGTCTGTATAATGTTAACTCAAGCGGCCTAGTGGTTTTTGCGTGATGATAGGATATAGGTTATACTCACTTAAAAAAACTGTACAATGGTGTAGAGAAAGCAAAATAGATTCAACTAAAGAAAGAAAATCACAGAGTCTAAAAAAATCTAATAAACCCAGAGGTCGTGCTGAGAGTAGATCTACGACAATAATTCACCTACCTAAGTATTAGGCATTTTTATACCTTGGGGTAAAAAGTAACAATTTACCTTTAAGCTTTTTAGAAAACAATTACACAACTCAAGAAGTAAAGTTAGCTAATGGGAATTGTATCAATTATATGACTTTGCGTGACAACAATATGAATGATATTGAAGTCTGGATTGAAATCAGATAAGAATAGGTGAAGTTGTAGAAATAACGAGTGCAGCGTTATCAAAGGTCAAGATCACGTGACTGATAAACGCTGCTTATGACTTCCAGCTGGAAACGATGGTAGATTATGTAAAACTGCATTGCGTCATGCACTTACTAACTAGCCTACACTACAAATAATGTCCTACTTCATAATACATTGTTCCTAGAATTGTGTTTAAAATAAATTCAACATATAACTTTGGTTTAGAGTTATGAAATATAAGATCATGGATTAAACCAGTATACCTCCAGCAGGTTTATCACCATTATGGGCTAGCTGAAGATAATTTTGAGGTATGTTTCTGCGCGGTAAGTATAACACTAAAACAAGGAAGAAAGATTTAGTGGGCATTAACACGCCCGAATACTGGTCATGAAAGCATTTACAATGATTCAACATTTTATCGAAGTTTTTACAACAATTTAAAGATTCTTTCTAAAATATAAATAGACAAGTTAACATGGTATAAGATAACACCTTGAGACACCGTAAATGAGACATCATTGCACTACCACACAAAAACATACATTAAATTGTATTTAGCTGATCCACAAGGATATTAATTTTTCTAGTGGGAAAATATTCCAATATTGCTAATCCAATATTGATAATCTATTTCAATATTCATCATATCACATATAATCAGAAATATGTTTAGTTAACTTCGCCGGTAGCGATCCGGTTGCAATACTGTGTAGCTTGGAATTTGTAAATGTCATCATTGATGAAGTTTGTAGGTATGAATACTATAAGAGTGAAATCTTCCTTGAATAGTGGGTTTATCAAATTGAGTATTGAAAGATTCTTTTTAATAAAATTCAATGAATGAGTTATGAGTTATAGCGCCTTGATGATGAAACACTTATTTCAGGATATTTAGCTAATTTCCCATATAGAGAATAAGCTATTACTGTACTTTGCATGTCGGTCACACCTTGACACAGGACAGACTTTTTTTCGTTTTAATGACCCCAGAGGCCTAAACACCTTCCGTTCAAATTCATTAAACCTAATGTATCTTTCATTAGGAAATAAGTCTGACATTAAGACAGTATTTGAACGAAAATCCAACCAGGTAAATGGCAATTCTCTTAGTCTGCAGGGTTGAGGATATATATTTTAGATTTTAATCTGTAAAGAAGTACATAGTAGGAAATTGAAAACTATTAACAATAATAATACCTATTTAAAATTATTAACAAAATTAATATTGATAATTATTAACGAAATTAAGGTAAATCAGACTTTTAATACTGTAAAACAAAGTAAAGAAAACTATACAGGTAGTTTGGCTTAATGGTTTGCATAAGTAACAAACCATTTTGTGAATAATAAGTTTGTATTACAAAGTTTGGATGAAAATCAAACAACTTTCAAGCTGATAAAAGGTAGGTACAAACTTATTTAATACAAGAAGGTAGTAAACGGGGATGAAATAACAGGTAGAGGCGACAGTCGGGGTACAGTTTAGTTTAGTCATGTCAATAACAATGCAGTCAAACTTTGTCCATCAAAAGTAACGGTGAATGCTGCGACTCTGCTTCACTTAACTGTTGTACAACGTTTAGGAGGAGTTTTGTAAATTAAATCTCAAATCCATAGTCTTATATAGAAGACTAATTTTACAATGCATTGATGAGCAACAGTGTATCTAGGCCAATATACGAATAAATATTCCAATTATGAATTAAAATAATTATTTCATACATTAGGATCTTGTAGCATACAATGCCTTTTGAAACCTCTTAAATATTGTTACATCCTACCTAAGAAGTTTAAATACCCGATATGCAGAGCTCAAAGTCGACATCTAAAGGGGAATATGCCTAGTAATTCTTAGTAGGTAAATTAATGTCCTCTAAGTGTGTTCCTTTTAATTTGTTTGCTCGATGAAAAGGCAGTAGATGTCTAACTTTGATCGCACTAACATTTTACTGCATGTTAGTTCAAGTTGGATAAACCACAAGTATAAACAAGTAGGCTTAAATTATTCACATTATATTGACAAACTCATTTTACCGCAGTGTCTGTTTCTACTTTCAAATAAATATAACAAAAAAATACACAAAATATCATGACCAAGCCTGATCGTATTCGGCTAACAACCTAATAACCCTTTTAAAAATCCAACAACCAGGCGTAAGAATTTTACTTCAAGAGTCCTTACATACAATCTATGTATCTTAGAGATGTATCATTTTTAGATACGTGTAGAACCACCGGGTTCCGTAATGTAAGGATTTAACAATTTTTTGTACATAAAAATGACAAATTGGCCTTGTAGTATTGTAATATCGGCTTATATATTTTCTAGAAGTGTGTAAACGGACTATCTTCTTATCCGTATATATGATTTCATCATTAACTAACGTATGAATCTCACCTATATAGAACATGTTTAGCAGATATTTTATTCATATTAGAAAATTGTTGAATGAGCACCCAAAGCCTGTATGCTACTGTCGAAAAACTTTCTATCTACTTTCTCTCTTAAATAAGTAACAACAACACACTAATAGTATATGTGACGTAAAACATGACATAATTGAAAACAAGTTTTTTTTTAAGTGTGAGTTGTTTACAGTTGTTTGATTGTTTCAAAAGGGTAGCCACTGATATAGTAAGTAATTGGATATTACTTAGCAATATGGGAGCACCCCTGTACACGTAACTTATCTGTCAATCTGGGACACTCATATTTATTTATTTACAAAAAATCCGTTTTGTATGTACATAAAAATGCGGCAAAACTTATGGTGACGACCATGTATGGCTATATGCATTCTAGGGTCGACTACAAATTTTGGGGATGAAATGTCTGGTTGTTCCAAAAGTCAAAGACTGTAAAATAAACATATCTTCCCGTAGTGTTAACCGAAATAGTCCCAAGGAGACAGTCGCCGGTTAATGTGTAAAGCTGTAAACAGTTCTGCAGTGATTACCCCCCTTGGGTACCTCCCTGGCCATAGGGTAGTCACGCACACTGACGCACCCCTCCCCCTCAAACTCCCCCCTTCCGCGAACTACACCTTGTTCACTTACTTCTGCCATCCGTAACCGAGATCGCGTTTTTGCTTACGCTTGTTTGCTCTACTTTCTTCCAAACAAAAGTCATTTTTCAAACAAGAGTCAAGGACATTAAAGAGTTGTACGTTTTCCGACTCGTGTTATTTGCCGGTTTTTTGGTAATTTTACGCTCAATATTTAGGCACACTAAAAATCTTCCACGTGTAAATGTCAGTAGCTTTTATGGTGTCTATAGGGTGGCTGAAATAGTTATTTGTGTAACTAGTGGTGAAAGTGGCACTTTGCTGCACACGAGAGCAATGTTTACGCTCGAGCCGCAGGCGAGTGTGGAAAGATCTCGAGTGCAGCAAAGGTCTTTTTCACTCGTGTTACACACTATATTTTCCCTACAGTCACTATAAAGCATATAAATAATTAGTCTTTCAAACACTATACAACACGTTTTTAGGTTCAGCTGGCAACACAAATGGTGCCCTAGAGAAAGTAGTACCCGCGGTCCATATCACTCCGCTATTTTTCCTCGGCAAGAAATGTGCTCCGCGTTTTGAGAATATAGTTCCGTATGTTTTTGTAATTTGAAGTGGTTTCCGCGCCTAAAAAAAATGCTTAAAAGGTATTTTCTTGTTTATTAAGATCTTAGGAAGGTTTTAAAAACGTTTAAAAGAAAAGTCCAGAAAGTTCAGAAATACCGAAACTATAAACACGAAATGACAGGTTAAATCGTAGTTATAACAGTCAATCAGCTGCTCATAGTTTAATTATCTTTAAGTGTTGCCAACCTATTTCCAAGCGTACACGGATTACGTGCATAATGGAACCACGCTGTTTTGTGTTGTTTCGTTGGAATCCTGATGTGCGGCAAAGTATAAACCGTACGGCAAAGTATAAACCGTACGGCAAAGTATAAATATACAGCAATTAGCAGCTTTCTGTACTATAAACAGTACAAGGAAGCCAACTTTGTCGGGTGACTGTAGGAAAAGTAACTTGCACCCCCCCCCCCTAAATTTTCAACCATTTGAGATATTTGAAATCGGTTTGCGGCAACCTTCTTCGATATGAGGGGCTACAATAATTATGGTCAATTTTGAAAATTTTGCCCTTAGGGGCAAACCAAAACCAAAATCGGCTCACTAATGGCGCCCTAAATCGTTTCAAATCCAAATAACCACGAGGGAGGCAAAAAATTTACTTGCACCCTCTTTAACCTTTTGACTATTTGAGATATTTGAAATCGGTTTGCGGCAACTTGTTTTGATATGAAGGGCTACAATAATTATGGTCAGTTTTGGAAATTTTGCCCTTTAAATTACTTTAAATAACCGTTGTCTCAATCATTTTTAGCTGCCATTTTGTTATTAATGGTCCGATTTATATTTGCTTTATGTTAATTGTTATGTTTCGTCAAGACCTACAAAAAGATACCAAACTCGACTATACTTGCTGTTTGCAAATTTTGAGCTACCCCCTACCCCCGCTACCCCTAAGGGAAAAATTTTCAAAACTGACCATAATTATTGCAGCTCTTCATATTCAAACAAGTTTCCACAAACCAATTTCAAATAGCTCAAATAGTTAAAAAGTTAAAGAGGGTGCAAGTCAATTTTTTTGCTGCCCTCATGGTTATTTGGATTTAAAACGTTTTAGGGCGCCATTTTATTATTAGTGAGCCGATTTTTGTTTTATTTATGTCAATGTTTATGTTTTGTCAAGACCTGTAAAATGATACCAAACTCGACTATACTTGTCATTTTAAAATTTTGAGCTACCCCCTTCCTTCCGCTACCCCTATGGGTAACATTTTCAAAATTGACCATATTTATTGTAGCCCCTCATATCTAAGAAGGTTGCCGCAAACCGATTTTGGGGGGGGGGTGCAAGTTACTTTTCAGCCACCCTGTATAAAAACAATAGAAATGATGTAATGATGTAAAATGGAATGGTAAGGACAAAGTTGAGTACACATGATGTACACGATGTGGTTTTGTTTAACTATTTTCGGCAGAGGAATATCCTCAAAATGCAGCAGTTTCATTTAAAATTAGAAAATTATCACAGGCCTCATTGGTGATTATTCTCAAGCATTGAATATATGATTCAAGCCCCCCGGACAGGAGTCCCATCCTCTAACAACTAGTCTAGTTATGCCATCTAATAATCCATTAACTATAATATAGATCAAATAATAAACGGAACAAGGCACAGTATTATGGAAACCGATGAATTAGTCTACATGTATTAATGTTTTTCATTCTATTTATTGTGGAGGGCAAACAAACTAATATTTAGCTTAGTGATCGATTATACCAGTTTTTCTTTCACCCGGTATAAAGTTAATCAGCAATATTTAACAATGAGGTCAAATTACTATCCTGTACAAGAATCGTGCATTGAAAGTAAGCAAGAATCTGGGTATAACGTGAAGATTCTTTACTTAATTCTTTGGGTAGTCATTACTTTCTTGTAGAGAAAATCTTTATAGATAGTTGGCTATATTCAATTATCTAAGTTCCTAATTTGTTCTTTTTCTCATTACTGGCTTTTAGAACGATAAAAGTGAACCTTAAATAATTAACTATAGTCAATGCTAAAATTAATTGAGAAACGTGAAGAAAGAACTTCAGGGAATTTCATTACAAAAATAACATAAACCACCAAGCTGGTTATTTCGTTTAAAATTACACCGCAGACTATTTAGCACCCGGTCTAAAACGAGAGGGTCAACAATCGGTTAGTGTCTGGAATATTTAGCACCTCCGCAATTAAACAAGGCGTTCCTGTCTTGATTCAGAAGATATGTTAATCAGCACCTGTTTCGGACAAAATAAAACTGCAGATTTTTACGGAATCACGCGAAATCTCGTTTCATCAGAGCAACGTTCGTGGTATCTATGCCTTGTTCAACGTCTTCTGATAGAAATCTTTCACTTGCAATCAGATTTGGTTGGAACGCCAATTTCTTAACGAGAGAGTAAACTATTGCAGTTTTGCATGTTACCAGTCGAGTACGTAGTTTGAAATAAATCCGTAATTGACACAACTAAACTTATTTCAAAGAATCCCTTTACTGATTGCTAACACTAATATCCAGTTAATTTTGTAGTGGGGGGATTGCTTAAAGCATTTAATGGGTCCCAATAAAACAATATAAATCAAACAGCCAGCCCAATTTATTTGGTACGATTTAGTAATATTGACAACGAGGCTATTTTCATTGACTATTCCACAGGTACGCCAATTGTCAATTTTGAGAAAGTTGGTTGCGCTAACATTGACGTTGTTGATAAAATATTGCTAGAATTTACAATCAAATTTAAAGCCCGGAGTTTACCATTGTTGTAACAAATGTAAACAAGTAATATGCCTATTGAAAAACTATTCGGATATAAAATACTTTGATATACCCTAGTCAAACATACATTTCCTCGATTATTGCAAATAGCCTCTGGCGCAATAAAAAGGAATCTATATTATTAAAAGAATTTGTTGGATTTTTGTGTGCAGCAAATAAATATTTATTTTTATAGGCATTTGGTATCAATTTAAAGCTCTTATCCTCTAGATATGCCTTTTGCGGGTTTGGATGATATTACGTGAAAGCCCTTCGTACTATAGACTTTTAAAATGTCATATTTTGTGCTGAATTCTGTAGTCAATCATCTGAACTTTTTCAAATTTACATCAAAACAGATGGACGTGATACAATTTTGTTTACATACCTACAGAAAATGGGATTATCTTTACAGTTGGTGAAGTTTTAGGGAATTCAAGTAAAATGTTGTAATGATTTTTGTTTAAAATGTAAAGAAGAAAATGACTGTGTTTCTGTAGTATTTTTCATTAGTATTTTTTTTTCTTTTTCTAAGATATCTCGAAGAGATCGTAGACTCAATGTAAATAATAGGGCTCGCAATGAAAATAATAGAGATATGATGAGAAGGAATTATTTTCACCCTTCGGATTTTGAAGTCACAAAGTGAAGCAGGTTGCTAGTACTACTTAAATACCTTTTTACGGTGAAACTGACACTGATTACATTAATTTAACAGCTGACTGACGTGAAACATTAAACCAACGATCACGTAAAAGGTTCTATTATTACTCTTTGTTAAAGCTTCATTCATTAAAAGCCACAACGGCTGGATCAATTACTTGTGTACTCATTGCATTAACCTATCAGTGTTGTTGGTGAAGGGGGGAGGGGTGAAAGAAGGGAAGTTACCGGAAGTAGATGGTAATTTCCGGTCAGTCTGGTGAAGGTTTCTCACCCCTTCACGCTAAGGTTAGCCACAGAATTAAACACATTTTGGTCATAGACTTTTTAAATAAATTCGCTTTAAGTGCATCATTAGGCTTAGCACACTTAGATATGAATATTGGTCCACTATTTTGTTGGTTCTACCATAGATAAAACATGTTTTATCTATGGTCCTACCTTACTTCTCTGCTGTTTCAACTGCAAAAGTTGGTTCTAAGTTATTTAATAGCATTAAAAAGTTATAAGGTTTACCAAAAGCACTGTTAATTTTCTTTGCATTTATGACAACAGCTAATTTGAGCCAAACAGCAACAGAAAGCAGGAGTATAACTGCAATAAGCATTCTTACGCCAACCCCGTACGAAGGACGGGTACTCTGATAGTATTAATATAAAATCAAAGGTTAACGTTACAAAGTAACAAGACCAGATTTTTGTCTCCAAGAAAAATATCACAAAACATCAATATCGTTGGGATACACCAAACGTAACTAAAAAAATAAAATACTTGAAAGTTATAAAATTAAGAAATTTCCCTTAGAAATATCTGAAGGAGGTTTTAACGGTCACCGATTGCACATGCAACTCCGGGACCTTGGCACGTATAATTAAAATGCCCAGAACACACGCCACATTTGCATCAGCCAGGCAACACTATGGAGTTGTAGCTCAAGTTTTTACACTTGCAAAAACCTAAGTTGCCAACTATCGTCATTACGTTGCGGAACAATATGTATAAAACAGATAAGGTTGGGTGGGTGTGCCGCGACACGACAACCGGTGAATATGTTTGAGGTTAATCTTCTTGTCGATCTGAACAAACACATCCATGGTGTATTGAAGTAATCCTGAAATGTGATGTGTTAATGATGACTGATGACGAGGATTAGGATGGTATTTTACAATACACATACTATTTTATATTTGTCGTTGTTGTGTATCAGCTGTTGAAGATTGTTATGTTTATGGAATATGGAAGTGCCCCTGAACATTATGTATTTCACCTGGCTTTCAGGAGCACACCCCTCCCCCCCCCCATATTGCTAAGGGTATAGTAACGTCTGAATGTGTTGATGTATTTATGTTCAGGTAATTTAGGTAATTTAAGATTAACTGACTTTACAGGCGCAGTAGCGGTATGTTCTGTGGTTATTAGGGAAAGTAGATGGTAGGTATTCCAACTAATTCTAGGATTGAGACATAGAGTCACCATTGTCGTCCTCAAACGTTATAGCATAAAAACGCAGCAGGACATAAATCTTATATGGTCAAACTTAAAGGGTCTTTTGTCCAAAGATTCCGGATCCATCACTTGACGGATTTTCATGATTCTGCTGTTCAAACGAAAATCACGTTGCAAAGAAGGGAATTTCGAAGATATTATTTGAATTTTATAACTCTAAACTTTGACATGTATTCCAACATAACTTTTTTAGACTTTTCCATATTTACGATTCAACCCTACACCATATTCCTCACATAGTACACCCAAGGTCCCGGTCGATTCTGTACACAGGCTTGTCCAGTGGGTCACTTATTGTCCGGAAGTAGGCCGGCTACTGGCCTTACACTTCATCAGATACCTGTATAACATGACCTGGAGTGATAACTGACCACCGAGTATACTGACACATTATCAGATACCTGTATAACATGACCTGGAGTGATAACTGACCACCGAGCATACTGACACATTATCAGTAGGTGACCAGTATGTTTATATCAGTCAAAAGTGAAGTGATGTTTCACGGATCAGTCAAAAGAAAAGATAGTTAAGTCAGTTTTGTGCACGGCGGACACCTAAATGGTTCACAGTTTTTACAATAGTGTTAAATTGAACACATTCCCTATAGATTTATCATCTTGACGTTCAGGTGAAGACAATTTTGGTATGTTTTGTAAGGACGTGCTTTTTCTGGTTATTTATAGGTTATTCTAACATCTTTTGGACGAATTTCCGTCTAATTAGCAATTGTCAAAAAACTAACTATTTGTGAACATATTCCTCCAATATTTGTTTATCCTCCAATATTGTAACCAACAGTCACAAAATATATTTTACTCAGAAATATTCATTCGAAACACACATCCTGAAGCGTTGACAGACAAACTTACGCCAAAAATACTCCTGATTACATAAAAGGGTGAGAAGTGTGAATACACACAACAGAAGTGTGTCGTACAGAAGTGTGAACTGAGTTACTCAGACAAAGTTTGCGTTTGAACAGCTTAAATTTGTAAGGTTACGTTGTTCCAATTATGTTAGCTCTGTAAGTAGACTTTTAATCCAATTGTAGAATTTAAAGCAAATTTGTGTATTTCTTGTTCTGTTGGATTGGAGTGCTCTGACGACGACATCACGTGTTTTATATTCTTATATTTTTAAGCGTCAATTTTACAATGCATACTTTATTTTACTGGCTAATCTCACTCTTTATACTTAGAAGAAAATAGTAATAACTAAGGGCTGTGCTATAAGTACATATTTGTATTACAGCAAACAAAGGATTTTTCATCAAAATTTCTACTTTGTACTCACATTGTTCCTGGCAGTGATGTCACAGCCCAGCTCGATCATGCGGTCCACGAACGACGTTCGATTCTCCTTCACAGCGAACATCAATGGCGTCATCCCGGTGGCCTGAACAACAAGTTATATGTGAAATTGTATAAAAGTTATAGATAGCACACAGTCCTGCATTGGACATGAAAGAATATCATTAACACGTTCACTACAAGCTGACTCTCTTATGAGAACTTCAGGTCATGTGACAGCGGTTAATGGGTAGTATATGTGTTAAAGAAAGTATACTTGGTTTTGTGGTATTGTGGTAGAGAAAACTACTCATGTACTGTTCGGTACGAGGGGGGGGGAGGAAAGAGTAAATATATCTTAAAGACCTTGTATTTCCCATTCATAATACAATTAAAATAATTCATCAATTTATTATATAGGAAAACTGTGACGTATATGTTATCATGAATGCAAATGTAAAATAAGTGTAGAATGAATGATTTGAGTAAGATAGAGCGTGTGCAGCTTAACTGATAAAGTCAAACTGGTTTTAGTTATAATTTATTATATGTCCAACGACCAAGGACACCTGAGGCAACTTTCAAACCGTGAAAAGCCACTAACCTTTCTCAGGATCAAAACAGTACCCACCCTTGACTATAGAGTAGAAACATAAGTACTATTCACATATTCAAGTTGCAGCTAGTAAAGGCCCTAACCTAATTTGAGCCACCGACAAATAGTGATGCTTCTCTGTATGTTGTAGACAATTTCTAAAAATATTAATCTAGAGGGCAACCTGTCCATACTAAAGCATCTTTTATGTCCGTCAAAAAAGTTGTCCACTAGATTGGTATTTTTAGAAATTTAACGCATCTTTTGAATTTTTATTTCATTGTATAAAAAGTTAAAAACTCAAAAAGGAAAATTGAACATCAACTTTATGAATGGTTCATTCAACTTTGGCTTCTTAGAGTAAAAAACTGGCTTCAGCTAGTTTGGATTAATATAATTTCTACTTCTGTATTACAATTTTGAGACTGTAGGTTGAAGCCCAACACATAACTACAAATCTAGAAGAAACGCAAATTATTCCTCTGCTAAGAACACTTTCTCTGTGAGAACCTCTTCCTCTAAAATCGATGCAATAGTTGTAATAAATCGGTCAGTCAATTATGTAAATAGTGGTTTTAGAACCAACAAGCACGTTTACACTGTGCAACACTCTTTTATTACAAAAGATGAAACCAATAACTTGATCCAATCATTTTGCTTACACTACACGTAGAGTTGATTCGGGGTGTGATTAATCAGTAAACTAAAACAATACATTCCGAGGTGAATCATATCAAACAAAACAAATCCTAAACTCGAAAATGTAACAGTGTGTAAGAATGTATTTAAATGTAATCAATAGTGTTTCAGGTCAAGGGGTTCGGTGTGTTGACACATATTTCAATGAGTATTTTCGCGCCGGAGAGATCTTATCAGGTTTTACGTCACGCTAGGCTGTGATAAGAGTAAGACCGCGAAACCCCTTTCTTCACCATACTGTACTGAGCTACCAACATTGGTTTCAATGGGGGTTCGGGGAAAAACTTAAAAACTTTCCATAGTAAAATGTGTAAATGTAATATTTTACATAGGATGTGAGGAGAGCAGGGGTGATTATTTAATTTAGTTCAAATGAAAGCAGTATTTAATTTTAGGAATCAAAAACCAATACTCAGGAAAAAATTAAACATTATTAAATAAATATAACATTTTTGTTCGTAGAAAAAGGTACTGGAATACAACTAAAGCGATGGGCCTATGAATGTTTTCCTTGTATCATCAATAAATGAGCTGTAGGTATTTCAAATAACCAAAAGCTTACACAAAGAAACGTTGTGATATGTCTTCAACTTTTCGAATCATTGACAATTCACCAGCCATTCAAGGGTACAAAATGTAGTAAGCTACACTGACAATCTTGTAATGAAAGTGACCTCGATCAAGAGATACATTATCTCGTTTTCTCATAGAAACACGATGTAAAAATAATTGGAGAATCCGACGGATTGGAGGGTAGAGAAGTTATGGATAAACGCAAAGTACATGGACGTATCGACCAGATAGGAATTGTGGGGAAACATGCAACGGCAGGGTGCAGCAGGGAGACATGTCCCGTTGGTTGAAAATATGAATACATAAGAAATATATATTTTTGCCACTATATATATAGTGAGAGATAACAGATGCGTTCAAAGGCCGTATGAGACAGAGGAACGCGTTATTTTTAACACGCCCAAGATATATGTTACTTTGGTGGGTTACAAGAACTCACCTAGTGATTCGGTCCGATCCTCTAGACAAGTAGTCAAAAATAGCAAAATCTATTCCAATACAACCATTGATATAAAATAAGATTAATGTAGAAATTAATAGTGATAGTAGTTTTCATTACTAGAAGCTTTGGTATACGAAAAAGTACCAAAAAGACACTTTCGCTCCGTGTGATGAACAGATATTTTCATCCTACTGTGGAAATAAACTTCTAATCGCTACAAAATTAGACCACGCAATTTAAGGATTTTTTAAGTCGTCTTTAATGTTTACAATGTTGTTTACAAACATAATTTAAAATATCGTGTTGTTTGCAGTGTGTTTCGTGCCCAACAAATTTTGAAGTTAGCAAATCGAAAATTTTAATCAAATAAATATTTATAACTTTTTCATAAAATATACGAATGGAATCAAGATTTTAATATCAGCTTAAGTCAGATTTAACCAGGGAGAATGATAATTAAGTAAACAATTGAGGAGATAAGAATGAGGTCAATCTCGATACTTATTTGGTGAGTGGAGTCTAGCATGTCCGAGCAGATGGTAGCAAATAGCCTACATAATCAGCCTTGGTTTGATGGAAAGAAAAACATAGAAAGAAACTTTTTTTTTCTAAATAAGCTAATAAAATTTGGTATATATATTTTATAGCGTAAATATTTTTAAAGTTTAACTGAAATTAATGATTTATGAGGTCCAGAAAGAAACTAACTGTATGTAACTATAAATATTTCTGCAAAAGTTGAATTATTTGTCCTATGATAAGCTAACAAGAAAAAATAGTTATATTTTCCAAACTTTATACATAAAATAGAAGGAAACATCCCCTTGATATCGATCAGTTGTTGCAGGGTTTTGATTTTAAACAAAGATGAAATTATTTGGATGTGACTCTCATAAGTGGGTTATTTTACGTCCTAATTTTGTCTATTGATTGAAGTCAATTTATTAAAATTTTTAAGCATAATCAAGTTTAAAAAAGCTGACCCAGATGATTTGAGCCGTCGACAAGATCATATTTTTTTCTATTATATGTATTTTCGACTTTAACTTTTGTTTGTTAAATAAAAATAATGTTGCAATATGAAGATAAATAGAGTTTATCACAAGGGAAAAGGGTGTCTTTTAAACCTTCGGTTCAAAAAGAGTCACTTTACGCACTAGTGATGATATATATTATTTTATTGTAGAACACACATATTCATCTATGCTCTTTCAAAACACAAAAATGGGTGAATATAGTCCTATTTGTTATAACAATTTCAAATGTTGAATTAGCCTATATTCTAATTTCTAAAACTACGATGGTTTATGGGGTCATAGCAAATGCAACAGCTTACAGTTTGCTGTCCATTTTATTTTGCCTGACTAAACTTTTGGTGTTAAAGAAACAGTCGTGAATTTCAGTGTCCACACTCTTTTGGTGTTTGAAATCAAATGTAGTTAATTATCTATTATTCCAAATATATCTACAAAGTTAACAAATAAATCGTAACTTCATGTTAGTTCTATAGTTAGAGACAATAAACTACTAATGAAACTGAGTTTTCTTATGTAAGAACCTTCTACAGCTTATAGCTTACACACATGGGTACTGTTTCAGCACATATATGGTCGAAAGATAACGGAAACCCCTTCAAAGGCTAATTGATCCTATGTGTTATATTTTACTATGGCATTCTAATCCAATGTTAGGATTTTAGCAATTTCGAATATAAAAATAGTTGTAGTTTCATTGTGCCATCGACAAAGTACGTTGATGGCACGTAGTCCCTACCAAGCCAAACTGACATGACAACTTATTGTAAACTACAGGAGTCCCATAAATCATCGCAGTACTGAAAACGAAGGTACAAAATAGAATATACGTGGTATCACATTTTGTAAGTGGCTCATAACACTACGTTCTATCATAGAACACACCATACTTCTCATCTCTTGTAAATTTTGAAGCTCGTTTTTCGTGTCTAGTTGAACGTGGTCACTGATTGCTAGTGTAGACGAAATTTTCTTTTTATTTTATGGTTATTTTCATGATTTGTGCTTTACTGTTTGGTTATGTTACTAGGAAATTGGTTATTGTTAATGATTAGATCGTTTTATTTGGTAAAATTAGGTTTTCAACGACTGAAATTACAAGAAACAAACTGTAAACAAAACACGACCTCCTCAGTGCAACGTACAGAACTAACAATAAAATTGGCTTCAGCTGTTCCAAAAGGATGAGAAATCTACCAAAGGAGTGTGTTTTATCTATGGTAGAAAATTGCCTACAGCTGGGTCCATATAGATTGAATGTTTATTAATCGTCTACTTCAGTATGGTCAATGGTAATGCAGGGGAGATTCGTACCGGATCCATGATCCCAGCCAGTGGTGAGGGATTGACGTCTTCTCCCCCGGCAGCCACGGTCTTCTCCAGCCCCTTGAGTACTTGGTCCATGGGTGGCCACTCGCCCTTCTGGCAGAGCTGCAACACCCGCATCGCTGCCTCCCGAGTGGCCCCAGCACTCCCGGGCTTGGCCGCTCCTCCGTTGGCCCCATCTGTAAGTGCAAATAAGATGTAGGTATATTTAAAATGTAAATAAATGCATTTATTAAAAGCTCAAGTACCAATGCACTCGCTACAGTGCTGTGAACCTCTACATTATAAACTCGCCTTTATGAATCACCAAAACATAAAAATTCACCTATTAAACGGAAACTCTAAATTTAAAAAAAATCTCTAGATTTCAAACACTTTTAACAGCAACTCCCAACAAAATTAGACATGTTAAGAATTATTTCTCTCATATCTCAACAAATTTCGCATCCCAAACTGAAACACCACCTTAACATTTTGTGAATCCTTAAGGGGATACGCCACTATCTGTAGGCCATATTTTAAATTTTTTTTACATTTTCCAAAAGTTGCATTTTTAGATAGGTCATTTAAATGTGAACATTTAGCTAAAATTGTTTGCCAATCTGACAACTCCTTCTAGTATAAAAAAAATAAAATATAAAACGCCGCAACCAGCAATTTAACAAAATTTTGAACTATTTTTTTTTGTTCCTGATATGTACACTTTTAATTGTGTATCATAATTATGTATTATGAAGGTATAAAGTAGGGTACATTTATGTAAAACAAAATAAGTACTTTGCTATTTTTATATATAATATAAAATAATAAATTAGTGTAGTTATGGGAATTTTTCTCCTGCCAACCACCTGTTACATCACCTGCGATTATCTCAATACCGTGTTTTTTAGGTTATTATTGTACAAAAGTTTGAATAACCGTTAGTACTATACTTATAGTATTCAAATTTTCACCAGACCTTCTTTATATAGTAATAAAGGATTGTGTGTATAGTAAGCCCTATAGCATTACATTTACTAAAAATATTTATGTTTACGCAAAAATTTTAAATATTTTTTTCAGCTTTTTTATATTTTGAATAAAAGGTGTCCTAAAAATTTGGTTTTTTTAGTTACCATAACGATTATACACAGAATTACTCATTATTTCATCCTGAATCAGGAAATAAATAGAATATGTCATTCTGATCAGTAGTTGAAAAGTTATTCTCAATAACGAATTCTTAAAAATTTTGGTGAAAAAAACTAAAAACGCATATAAATTTAGTAAATAAGTTATAAATTCAATATTTTTGTACCTAAATCTTCTAACTAAGTCTAGTATAAACAAAATATACTAACTAGGTTGACAAAAATAAAATAATAAAAAAAAAGTTGGAGATAGTGGCGTATCCCCTTAAGCTTGTAATTTCCATCCAGTTTAGCAAAATGCTTTGTCAGTAGTTTTACTGAGCCAAACAACACATGTTTAATGTTTGGAGGGCGATAAAAAGACGCAAGGCCACGCGAAAATCGATCCAGACGAGATCGCGAGTGAAACGTAAGAAGTGGGGCATGCGAGCCCGGAGCTCAGCCCCGTGGCACGTCATGGGGGGGGGGGGTAAACGTGGTGTTGCAAACAAGCTGAGATTGTGACATAGGTAAACTATGGATGGATCGGAGAACCAGTGTAAGGGAAATTATTTCAGTCTCATAACTTCATCTGGGTTGTAGCACGAAATGGAAATGTCGAACCAGGTG
This sequence comes from Macrosteles quadrilineatus, assembly GCF_028750875.1. Lineage (NCBI taxonomy): Eukaryota > Metazoa > Arthropoda > Insecta > Hemiptera > Cicadellidae > Macrosteles > Macrosteles quadrilineatus. The sequence goes on along the minus strand of NW_026542595.1, from coordinate 144,097,846 downwards.
TGACAAAAATAAAGCTTTGGAAAAAGAACAAAGACAAGACTAATAGTCTAGATACACTAGATGGTATGGTAAGGCCTACCAATGGTAGATGGTCAAATCTTGGATTCCAGGAGATGATTTTTTGAATTAGTGAAAAGGATGGACAATTCGGTGCATTACAGTAGTCACTCTCCGGTAAACTGTCTACTTCAGTTGAGCTCTAGCTTCCCGTTCAGAAGCTTTAAATGATGGTGGAAATTGTTTATTTTGTGTGAAATTTATTAATTCGCCATCCCTGTGACACTAAATGTGTGGGTCAACTATGGTATGGCACACGAGCTGTGACAAAACTGTAATGTTTAAAAATTGTTTAGTGGTTAAGAGGACGAATATTGGGAATGGTGACGTTGTAGTTATGGAAAATTCAACTTAATCAGGCCAAGGAACGAAATGAAGTGGTAAATACTAAGTAAATAGAGCATCGGAAGGCTTATAGAATTATTGGTTGTAAATTAACTATGTCTAATACGCGATGGTATCTGCCTCGTGCAAAAAAGGCAACACGCTTGACAGCTCTCTGAAATAAGTAGGTAAAGTTTTGAATTCATTAGAGAATCATTGAGTAGATGCAGCCTGATTATTTAATCATTGAGATGCAATATGACGAAAATTATAGTTCACCACATGGGCAAAAAAAAGGTTTTAACCCTCGCTAAAACAGTCACTTTAGGTCCTAATGACAAAACTGTGATGACGTATAAATTGCACTTTCTCCAGCACGTTTTGTGTTGCTTTTGAACATTTTGAAACGAAAGAGATCCAGTGTCACGCTGAAGAAAAATTATAGAAGAAGAAAATTCAATGATGAAATGTTGGAGTGTATTAAGTTTTCTCGGTAGGTAATTGAATTATCCAACAAGAGAAGTGATGAGGTGTGTTGCGGTATGTGGTGACGCCAACTTACTGCAATTTGCAACATGCAACAAAGTACATCCCAAGTTATACCCTGCTGGCGATATTAATTATCCAACTTTTAAAATGTTCAACAAGGCTGATTTGAGCAATTTTAGTATTTTCATTGTAGACAGCTAAGAGCTATCTTTTTCAATTTATATTTATGTGTATTTTACTAAATTTAGTTTAACAATCAGTTTAAGATCAGTTTTTAGAGTCTCACAATAGAAATGGAAACTATGGACTATGGAATGGATTATGGAAAACTAGAAGCTAAATATCTTTTTAGATGTTCCTTTAAAAAATTTGCAAACTCAGTTTTTGTTTTCGACCGCACCCAAATAGATATTTGTAGCAAACCTACAGGCAAAAGTTTGGCGATCGAAAGTTCCCATAACAGACTACTTCAACAGTAAATTTGCATGGCCTAGCCCAACCCGGGTGTTTGGGTCCCTCGCTATTCACAGTTTCAATGTGGGCGGGTTGAGCTAACGTCGCAGCTATCGCGCCCCAAATCTACTTTGATTTATCTTTGCGCCTGGTTGGCCTATCTGACTGTAGTGAACATGTAAGAATTTTATACAGCGCTGGGATAATAACTTTCGTAAAGCCTAAAGGTTATGAATATTTGTTTAATCTTTAGTTTAGCAATTTGACCAGACCTTTACTCGTATTTAGAACACTACCTATACTTGAACTGTAAACCCCTAAACTGTCTTTGACTGTGCTAACTTAAGTTTTCTACAAGTTTTTTTCACTCAATTCGTTTTTTTAGTGGCTAATATTTTGCTGAAAACCAAATTACCTTCCTTCGGTATATTTTATATGTGATATATCACAATAAGGCCTTCGCCTGTACATGTCCATTTATGCTATAGGCATATGGCAGCTTCCCTTCTACAAAATTCACTGAATCGAAAACGTCTTCCTAGTGTACATTGGGCATGGTTTTTTATTTACGCTATAGTGTTAATAATAGTTCAAACGTCTTGTCCACATTCTCCTGTACGTCCTTATGATAAAGCTAAATGTATTATTTTTGCAGAAAGTTTAAAAAAATGCAATTTTAACATGAGTAATTGCACCGCATATTAATAACATTTAAAAATAGAATTTACCACCATCTTTGTCCTAAGATAACCTATTCCGGATTCTCACGTTGAAGCCAGACATCCTGTATATTATCAAAAATAACCATAGCAAAATCGTTAAAATACAGATTATTGTGATTAACCATTTTTCTTTCAGTAAATTGCTGTAAAATTTAATCCATGGTTAATTTCTGGCTATAGAGTGTACAAATTATTTCTGATGAGATTTTATGTTTCTTAGGACTCAAATCTGTCACAAAATAACGTTGCCAAAACTTGAAATTCTCAAAATTGGTAACTTTAGTTAATTACCGTACTAACTATATAATTAGAATTTTGTAAGATATAGTTAATGACCGACTATTTTAATAACTGTAGTACATCCTAAAATTAATACAGAATTTCACCTTAAAATCTTAACTATGAACTAAATATAATATATTGCAGTCTCCCTCAATAAAAAAACCCCAAACAAAATACAAGTAACATAGTTTGTAAAAGACGCTAGTGGGGAGCTTGAAGATGAAATTGTTGAAACACTTAATTTTGTTTATGTTACAAAAGGATGATTGAAGCTTTATTTTTGAACATGTGACCGGGTAGATTAAAATCAAGTACAAAATTACTTTTAAGACCGTTTGCGATGGACTACGCAAAACAAAACGTTTGATATGACGTTTTTATACGCAACGATCATTCATTTGTGAGTAGCCATTCATTTGGTGCACTCAACATAGATTACAGTATATAGAAAATTGGTAGATGTAAAAACATCTGCTGATTATCAACGTTCTGAGCCACATGGTGAATAATTTCCTTTTGAGCTTTATTCACCAGGAGCCTGGAATTATATGCTTACAATCATTGTTATATTGTTTAATATTATTTTGAAATCTCATATATCTGCTTAAGCATTTTAATTTAAGGTAAAAATATCTATATGAACAAACTCGACAACAATCATTAGTAAAGAACTTTGGAAATTAGCTGATACAACTAACACAGGTAACATAATACGTTTAATACTAACAGTGTGACCAAAATATGAAATTGTGTAAATCTTTTGAGGACACCTACATCTCTTATTCTAATTAGACGTCCAGCTATCAATATTAACTATTATCAAAACTATATTTCCCCCTGAATTAATTATTTCAGCTAGAACCTCTGAATATCAGATAAGTACAATGTTAAACAACATTATTTTTAAATCACAACCAACAACAAAGGAGGAATTTTCGCTACTTTTCCTCACACAAACTATCAGCACTATCAAGTACAAACAACCGTTATCAGAACGTCTTAACTGGAACATTCACTGTATGAGTGAGTCTTGTTTCAACGATGATGTGAGTTTTTTACTGTACTTTCTTATATTTTTACGATGAAATAGAAGGGTAAAGGTTTGGATTTTGGTTTCTTCTGCTATTTTAAGTACGAAAATCCTAAACACGAATGAAAATTGATAATCCCTACATCAACAATTCTATGTACTGTGTGGATAACAATCTTACTGTATTGTTTCATAAATAATTTGTTTATGTGTAAAATAATATTTTATACTATAATATGTTAACACTTAGTTATTGATTTTCATCATGATGGTTTCGTGTTTGTGTTAAATAGTTTTATGTTTCATTTGAGAAAATTGTTCTCTGTGGTCTAGTTTAGCTGCCAGCGGACAAGTCTGGTTTAATAAAGATAAAACTTTAAAGGAAAAGTGAATGCTCAATATGTTCGAAATAGTTGGTATAAATTCGGGTTTGACAATTAACGCGATCTATGTTTACGTAACAAGGTTCAGTATTACAACTAATGATTTGGAGTTCACAGGCCATTTATTAGGTGAAAATGTTCTGACACTACTCAGTCTCAAGATAGAGACTTTAAACAAATTGTTTACAAGTTAACAATTCATCGACTACTATTTTACATTTCTGACTTAAAAGCGGGAAATAAACCTCATACTGTGCTAATAAAGCTTTGATTTTATGATAACATTGTATGAGTAAATCAAGTTATTAATTGGTTAAACACTAAATATTTTGAGGATAAACTAAACCCAAACTGGAAAGGTTGAAACTCTACTAAATAAAATGGTGAAATAATGTGAATGTTATAACATATACCGATTCCGGAATTTGTCGATCGTGTATTACAATATTTTATACTAAATTAAACTTACTGGTTTGTTCGGATTGTTTAGTTTCTTGGTTGTCTGTCATGCCAGTGTTCGTTTCACCTTCCTTTGTTATGTCTGTATCTTCAACTTTCTTCTCCTTCGGTTTCACCGCCTGTCTCGGCAATCTGACCATCTCCTTTGGCTTCTTTGTAATTTTGTTTGGAACCCTTCCTCTAGAAGGAGCAGGACTTCTCTCAAAGCTCTTCGATCTTCTTACAGGCTCATCCTTAACTTTCAGGTTCAACAATGGTTTCTTGGATACCTTAGAGACCTCTTTCGTTTCACTTTTCTCCGTTCCTTTTTCACTTTTACCTGTTCCTTTAGCAAAACCTCTTGCGTTTTCTACTGCATGAGCAATAAAATATCCTTGACTGTCTCCTTTCCCAAAGGTTACAATGATATCTTCAGGTTCATGCCCAGGATCAGGTAAAACTGATTCGTCTTTTTCGTCCTGGCTAGGATCTTTATCTCTACTTTTGCTTCTTGACATTGATCTAACTTTCCTTTCCCTGCTTTTACTCTTATATGTTTTTGGGTTTCTTTCTCGGCTTGTACTCCTCTTTTCTGCTCCGACATATCTTCCCACACTCTTGCTTCTTCCTGCCTCTCCAATCTTCTTGACTCTACTTCTACTCCTTTCTGAAACTCCTACATTTGCAGATTTACTAGGAATAGGTGGAGTGGCATTTTTCTCTGTTACACTTTCTTCACTTTGTTTAACTTCTGTGTTCGGAATTTCATCTTTATTAACTAAAGATTGTTCTTTAATGGCACTTGCTATATTCACTTCTTCGCCAAACAGTTGAACAAATTCCTCATCCTTGTCAAATTTTCTGTCTTGTTTTTCTGGTTTTCTTTCTTTCTCCATTTCCATTTCCTTCGTGCGACTACGAGAACCAAATCCGCTTCCATTATTAATTTTAATTTTAAACTCCTCGCCAAAAACTTTGATAATTTCTTCTTCAGGTTCGTCAAACAAGTATTTAGAATATCCCGCACGGTCATCAAACTCACCGAATATATTCCTTATACTATCATCATCCTTATAATCATCAGATTTTTCAGTAACATCCGCCAAACTTGGTTCGTCTTTCTTCTCATCATCTTCTTCTTTCTTCTCATCCGCACCACGTTTGTCCTCTTCTTTCTTCTCCATAGTATCTTCTTCACGGGTAAGAACTACGTACCTAACACCTCGAAGATATTATAGAGACTGACCACGATGGACGAAAGAATAGTGGTGTGATTTATAAAGGGAATTATTTATTTTCCCCCACCCTATATATCCAGCTCACCGGAAAGGCGGGGCCGGTCCCTTTAATACAGTTAAAGGCCCGGGCAACGCGAGCTTTTATACTAAATCATGCGGCGGGTTAAAAGTGCTGCCTCTGGTCAGTGTAAGAATACAAATTACGTCGTGTAACACGTGATCGAACACAGTCTGACATGGAACAAAAACACTTTGTTTACTTCGTGACGTCAGACTCGGTGCAACTCATAAATCTGGAGGCTATAAATAAAAATAACTTATTCCCTATAAGGGAAATTCGCTAAAAGGCTAAGTTCTAAGAATTGCTGTATTTTGACAAGTTAGTTACGTTATGGATTACTGATACATTGAGTTTGTAGATTTAAATTAAAGACTGGAGTTATTATAAAGTATAGAATATCTTTTGTAAAAATCCAATCCAAATAGGCTGTCTCAACCATTCATTTTTAATTTCAGTTTATTAAATACCAGCCTGGGTTTATTGACAAAGTAAAATGTTTATAACATAGATACGACGGCGCTGGTTTCTTACAAATAAATTTAGTTAACATTATATGGACTCTACACTGTATACACAAAAGAGAGTTATATAGTATATCTATTAAGAACTCGCAATTTTAAATTGCGTTCAATGTATAATTATGTTGTTTAGTTTATAATTTAATTCCAACAACAATATTAATAATGTGAACTCAAATTAAATACAACAACTTTATAGGCTATAGTCTAATATTTAGACTACTTAAGTTAAAAAGTTTCATCTTAAATAAAGCAAGAAAAGCCAAAGGTTAAGTGAAGGCATAACGCATATTCAGGCACTTCATAACAAGAAATTTAAATTTTCCCACAGCTCATGAAATAACCTGGCTACGTAACTTGTGATCTTTAAATAAATCAACTAAACTTAAGAAAAGGTTTCTCTCTGTGTAATGTAATGTTATGTAATGTAAACAAAACTTTGATAAAAACTTTGCCTACAGATGTTTGTCATACCATTAAATGTAAATAAAACGCAAGGATAGATAGCTTATCATCCTAAAAAGGGGTTGTAGGAAAACAATTTTAACTTCTGATTATTCTATAAATTAAAAGTCACTAACGTACTAATGTGCTCTATTCAAAACTTTTTGGATTGAAATTCCTAAAATTTGTTTCTGTGAACATTTATCTCCATCAATGTTCTGTTAGCTTTGTAAAATTTTCAAGCAATTATTCCCAGTGTCTTGAATGGTATTTAATATAAGAAGCAGCTGGTATTAAAACAAGTTGCTTTACCCGAGCTTTGCTGTGGCGTAAAAATACAGAAGAGAATATTGCGGGTCCTTAAAATCTAATGTAAAAAACGTTTACACGACCACTATCGACTGTAAAGACAAAGCTAAGTCCTACTCAATGCTTATTTAATGAGGATTTTTTTTACTGTTAATGTATTTGCAATGAGCTGTGTGGCCATATCAAAACTAATAACTTTATCGTAGTTTAAAGATATTTAATAGGAGTACCTAAAGAATTAAACCCAGTAAAAAGTAATAAAAAAATTATAAATGAAAGCAAACACAACAACCGATGCATATTCAGTATTATATGTGACTAAACACAACCCTTTAATTAAGGTTCGTGCACAAGAAAAGGAGGGTTACCGAAAAACAAATATTTCAGGAAGTTTCTCGTCAAGACCTATGTTTATTCAAGTATGCAGTTGATAGGTGTGCTGCTTACGGTTTTCTTAAAAATGTGGGTTCCTTATCAACTTTATAGATGGTACTATTACATCAATTTAAAATGTAGTAAAAATGAAATCTTTAATCCCAGGAAAACCCTTTTTAAACTAACACCTGCCACAAAAAGAACTTTAATATTATTGATATTATATACATCAGGAATCACAGTGAACATATTACAGTAATATGCTTCATCGGAGGGTTTTAACTTTAATCTCTCTAAAGACTCATGCTCTTTATAAAATAAGTAGGAAAATATTTTGTTATATATATTTTATATATATAATCTTTTTTTATATTTATATACATATAGCGAGGCCCATAAAACGTATTTGATAAACATGTGATTAGTAACGTATTAGTACCATCAACTAAACTAATGTATACCTGTTGCTCGAAATCGATTATGATTTGCCAAGGAACTAAAATAATTACGACCCTTATACCATAGTGATCATTTAGCCAATAAACTAGGCTATCTTGAATTTATGATTATGCTTTAATTCAAGGCTTAATTGTAGATTAAGGATTTAACTTTGTCACTGCATCAATACGTTAACAACTGAAAAAGTTCTATCCATAAAAATATTATTGTGAGTTAAACAATTGTAAATTAGGAAATAAAGAAGTCGTCTCAATGGATTTTTGTTTAGCTGGATTTAGATAAAGATAAAGTCAATTTCCCTAAAAGTACTAAAATCTGCTTTGTGTGTCCAACAATCTTAATAATAGTTAGAAAATTGATTAGTGGATCAACTTATTTGTTACTTGGTAAAATCATTGACTATATATACCTATAGTCAATGGTAAAATATAGTTTAAAATAAACACTAGACGATGAAACTGATTTTATACTTTAAAGGTAAAAACGTGAATCTTTTATTTAATGTGCTTTGTTATAGACTATTTATAGAAAAAGGGTTCAGATGGTTTAGAGTGTTTGAAAACATCCAGTTTACAAAAATAATTTCATACGAGGCCCGTGCGTAAACTGTGTATTTTAATAGAGTTCAAAGTCTCCGAGGCATAAAGAATAATGCAAGACTCTTTTACCTTTCAAACATAACGTCAAAGTAGAAAATTAATATCCAAGAAACAATCATGACAAAATTAATATAATCTGAATGTTCTTAAGAGGCAAATATACCTATTAAATAAATAAAACTACTCATTTACAATATTTAAAAGAGTATAATCAATTTACGTACCTATATTATGTTTCAACCGTCAATAAAATTAGCCTTGACATTTATTTTCGTGAACTATTTTGTTCCTTGTTTACAATATAGTGGTCAAACATTCAACTGAAGGATCAGCTGTTAAATGGATTAAAATTTAAACCATAAAGAAAGTTGGTCAGTATCACTGGATCTTTGAAAGTGAACTGAAGAAATAAATTATACGCTAAGGGGGTGAAACCGTAAAGAAAATTACCTTTTTAGACACAATTCGTCACTTCGCTAGATCATAAGCACAATCAAGCTGAAAAATCGGGTCACTATTACGGCTGAAAAAGGGGTGCTATATATAAAACCTTTATTGTAAGTACATAGATGTATCTCTTACCCTTCTTCTCGTCATCTTTAGATCCACCGCTTCCCTGAGAAGTTTTGTCGTCATTGTTTCCTTTCCCGACGCCTTTTTTACCGGCGCTAGGCAACATTGTTCATTCCGACTACCCTGAGTCGTCACTCATTTTGGTCCAAAATACGCACTGGAAACTCTTACACACATATTTGTAACGTAAATGTATTAAGCACAATTAACATCTCAACAGAAGTAGCTGCACACTCATTAACAGCACTGTCCTCCAACCCCCCATGGTTTGGAACTGATGAGTAATAAACGTTTTGGATGGTTAGTAAACTTTTCTATGTTATATATTTCCTCACCTCACTCAAGTTTTGTATAGACTACAGTACTCTCGATAGGGGGTATTTCTAATCAGACACGTGACTATAGGTGAAGTGAAGGGATCGAGGGAGAAACTAAGGTTCCGCTCCAGTTGGGCTACGGTACTTTGTTGAGGGGGTTAGGGGAGGGAATTTGCATGCTTCGACCAAATACAGATTTCCCCCAATGGCGCACGTCCTGACTTAGGGGGAGGGGGTGGCAAGGAACGGTTACTTTCTTACCTTGTAATGTACCTACTGGGCCTGAGACCTGTCATTGATAACGGAGACCTGTTAATTTCTCCACGTTGTATTTATTCATCAATTACAATACCAATTTTTTTTATTAGATTGCTTCTCTCAGATATTTTTCTATTCCTTTCCTTTAGGGTTCGTTAGCTGTTCTGTCTGCCAAAAACGGTTTTGGTTTTCATTATTTTGGCGTGAAATGTTTCTTTGAAGGAAATTTATTGATTTCTACCTGTCTATTTTTTAAAACATAAGTGATTTATAAGATTGCAACGTTATAAAATACTCGAATATTTAAATTAAACTAAGAAACTAAGAACGAAAATACTTTTAAATGATTGGAAACATTTTTCTACCTTCTTTTTAGGTTGATATAAGAAACGACAGAATCATACTAAAATAAATGGTTTAAACTATAAAATCGATTACGTGTATGTAAACACTGTATTTATTTCCAAAGACTTGGTTGGATAAAAAAATGCTATAAAAATTGTAGAGTACTTTGAATACAATCCTAAATTGGGATTTGAATAAATGTCATTCTTTAGTTCTCGTAAAATGAGTTTTCACCATTATCATATCATTGCATAAGATTAAATCGTCTTCTATAGAAACGGCTTTTATTTACATTATTAGTTATATTTTATACACATTCAGTGCACACGAAAATATAAATAAACAACTTTTTCTAACTTCAAAGATGAATCTAAAAGCCCGAAAAGAAGTCTGTGGCTATTCCTGCCTTTTGCATGACTTTTACCCGTAAATCAACACTGAAGCTGCATATGATTACTGCAACAATACCACATACGCCAACTGTAAATCTATTGTATGTTTCCAGCTTACATCTATATTTTCCATAAAAATTTCCAATTGAAATGTTAGATCAATTCTGTTATAACAACGCAGTTCTATAACATTTGCCGACCATGATGATGAGAAGGATGTTCCTTTTTCTTTGAAATTGGTTAACCCAACTAGCCAAACAAATTAAACAAACTACAACCGATCTCACTGCATGCTAAAAATTAAGCTAGTCATTAAATTGCCTCATATAGTTTTTCCGGTGTGCTTAATTAGTATGGATTCGTAAGATTCGAGGGTTTTTTATTAGCAGTGACAAAAACATAAGCAGTGTAAAACGTCACAATAAAAGTTAACCCCTGTAAACATATGGTTATTACGTCACTTATTACCTATTGTTATGTTTTACGGTAACTACAGGAAAATTCACCGTGCAATTCATGTGCGAATTATTTTTACTGCACTCGAGAAAATAACGTAAACGTGTCTGAACATAAAAACTATTTCCGAGGTTGGGGTAAATCTTAAAATGCCACCGACATATTGCGCTAGATATAAATGGCTGATTTCTGTCGGAATATGATGTTTTTTTTAACAAGCTTAACTGAGTCAACTCATTGTGAAATAGCATATTTTATGTCATATTAATAAAACATAAGTTAGAAAACAGAAGGAATTTCAAGGGAACTATTAACCATTTTTAAATAAGAAATTGTAATAGCTGGTTAATACAAATGGGCCGTCTTCTTCAGATTCTCGCCCGTGAAAATCACAGGTACTCTGGTTGTACAAAATAAAATATTGACAAAGCTGTAAACCTAGAACATACAGTAATGTAGCTTAAACCCTTTCCAGATGTATCGTAGGGTCAAATATCTACTTCATAAAAATATCTATTGAATAAAACCCCTCTCATTACGTCCTTATGCCACCAATTGAACTGCCCAGACAATCTGGCCTTGATATTTATAAATGTCTAAAGGTTCACCAGTGATGTTGCACTCTCCTACTTCCACAACCCGGGCAATGAGCCTCTCCACTACCTGACCATTGGTCAGCTGGCCAGTACAGCGGCCACACGATGGCCAGACAATGTGGCCTTCATATCAGTTCTGGACGAGGCCAGATTCACCTTCAGTGACATAGATGAACAGGTACTTGATTTATCTCTTATGTTGACTCGTTTATTTTGATTTAATTCCAAATTTTGAAGGGTTTTGCTGGTCTTGAATTTGGTGTGGGAGGTGCGCGTTCGATCCCTGTCGCATCTAAAAACTATTAGTGGGTTGATTTGCTTTCCTTTAAAATATTTTGAGATGCTTTCATGATAATTTCCAATGATAGAGATACTATAGTGTGCTGTGTACAAATGTATGTATGTATATCTCCTAACCTTTTAACATGTGTACTGGCCCAATTGTGGCCCGGACCACTCCCAGGTAGACGGAGTGTCAGAAAACAGGTTTCTTCATACACACTATAGTGCTTTTCTGTATTATCTTAGTATCCATTTTACAGCTCGTGAATGCGTGTCTGTAATTATTTTGTTGAAATAAAAGGGAAGAAGCAATGGTTTGGTAAATTTTGTATCAATTTGAAAATTGGTGAAACAACAATCAACCATAAACATCAAAACGCATACATGATGTAGACTATAGAGAAACGTTCTTTAAAACTGTTCTTGGTGTATAAGGATGACAAGTCTATAACAGTGTGTTCAATCTATGGTTTCAATGACAGGCTCTCAAGTTGGCAGCAGGGTTGCTGGACCTTGGCCTAATGCCTGGAGACAGGGTCGGACTCTGCAGTCCCAACTGTTATGAATGGCTAGTGACATTGGTAGCGACTGCTAAGGCTGGTCTGATTATGGTAAGTGACAATAAACTTGTTTGAATCAATAATTGTTGTAAAAATACGATAAAGTCCATTTATTTGTGTCGACAGTACAGTGTAAATACATGAACAGTTTCATTCTGTCGAATATTTGTCATCAAGAAATGACTATGTCGTTGAATTACTGAACTTGTCGTCTTCCGAAGACATACTTTGCTTTTACTTATATCAATATAAGATATTGTATTACCACCCCATAAATACAGCCTCAAAGCTGCAAGATTTATTGGTTATCACGAATCCTATATTGTAAATATTAAACACTAATACATCGTCAGATTCGAATAATAAATGACAAATTTGTTCATTTCAATGTTAAGCACTAGTATCAATTTCAATATTCATATCATACTCGATTGCTTGCATATCGTGGGATTATCTGGATATTTAAGTGAGCCTAAAGTAATATACATGTATAATATATGTGCATACTAATATAATATGTATTAATAGGTGGCAGCCCTCAAACATGTAAATTTATAATACTATAATAGTTGCTTTGTCAAAGGGGCCGTTTATACCGTAACTATAAAAATTGTGAAAACAACAATACAATGGGCGTTTTGCTAGTATGCTCGTCGAAAAACAAGTAGCAAATCAGTAAATGCAAGTTAATAATCCTGCTAAATTAAAACATATAGTAATTATTTTTTTTTACTAAAAAATAAAGTAAGTAAGTTACAGGTTATCAATTTTCCAAACCGTAAACAAGAGATAAACATTGGTTAATTAGGTAAGGAGAATAAAAACGTAAATAAATGGACAGTGACAATTGTAATCACATGCTGTCAAAACTCATCTCAATTAACCACTGAGTTAAGTACAGTGGTCGGTTTTAATGACACGTTTTAGGTGGTAAATTAATACTGTAAATACAAAAATCTCTAAGGCGTTACCGAACTTGCCTTAAAGTCTTCTACAGTTGGATGGCAAATATAGAAAGGATTTTTTTAAATTAAACCCCCTTCCCCTTGCGGTTCAACTGTTCAAGTTACTATAACACCGAGCTTTCAGGTTCAAATCCCTCCATTCGCCAATAGTTTTTTAACAATATTGTTTTCAGCCACCGTAAACTGTAGGTTTTCACTTCAAGTGAATAAAAAATAGGTTTCTGAGAACTTTCTCTTTAGGCTATAAGAGAACTCCAACAACCTAAAGCCAAACGATAATAAACCAAATTACCCTCACAGGTGTCTATGAACCCGTCATACATGGCGCACGAGATTGAGCATTGTCTACACAAAGTTGGATTGAAGGCTATCATAGTCGACGAGAGCTACAAGACCCAGTTATATTACAAGATGTTGTGTGACATTGTACCGGGCTTGTCGTCTCTGCCAGAAAACTATACTATCAGCTGCAACAAGCTGCCAGAACTGTCACATGTGATTGTACTGTCTGAAAAACACTTGCCGTAAGTATATACACGCATTTAAAATGTAAAAAATACAAGTTGGAAACAACTGTTAAAGTACAAATATAATTAAAATCCATATTTTTTAGCCCCTGAGCTGATCTTGTGACTAAATCAATAAATAAGGTTACCTTCGTCAATCAGCTCATAGAAGTTGAAACATTGTTACGGCCGTTTCAGCATATCCATGCCATCATCAGACGTTCAGCCAAGTGGCGTCGTTAATATACAAAAACACAAACTGTCACACGCGACGTACATATACATAAACATAAACGGGTTTTTTTTTTACTAAACAGGCCTGTTGATTAGACATATCCGCACAAGAGCAAGTAGCTGAAGTATTATTATTATCAATACATGAGCAATACATGAGTCAGCTACTTGCTCTTGTGCGGATATGTCTAATCAACAGGCCTGTTTAGTAAAAAAACCCCGTTTATGTTTATGTATATGTACGTCGCGTGTGACAGTTTGTGTTTTTGTATATTAACGACGCCACTTGGCTGAACGTCTGATGATGGCATGGATATGCTGAAACGGCCGTAACAATGTTTCAACTTCTATGAGCTGATTGACGAAGGTAACCTTATTTATTGATTTAGTACAAATATAACATTGAAAACAGCTGATTTCTATATTATTACTCCTAATGATTAGCATGGCAACTTTGAGGGCCACTGGGGCGAAGCCCTTACCACATATTGAGCTCATTTTTGAGGTTGCACAACTTCAGAGTAAACTCTTTAAAATTACACCAAAAACGTCCAAATCGGTTGACAACTGTTGAGGAGTTTTGTTCATAAAACAATCCCTTCCAAATAAATTATGTAAATATCAATAAGTAAATCAATCAATCAATCAAGGAGAAACTTGGGAAATTGGAATTCAAACATACACGTATATTACCTATCATACAGCTGAATGAAAAGTATTAGCTGTATTTTTTAAACAAAGTATTTCATCGGTCATACAATTTTTCACTGATCCCCATTTATGTTCAATATCAGTAGTACAACAGTTTTCTAAGAGTATAAAACATAGGCTTAGGAAAGTTATTTGTGTTAACAATCAATCAACCAATCGTATGTACATTTTTTATTGTCAAACAATACACCAGCAGTGTGCAATTAATTTGAAGGTTTAAAGAGTTATGATAAAAATGTATATCGGAATTCAAAGGAGATAATTTTTTTTCTAGTAGCACATAACTTTTATCTATCAATATTTTCCCCATTGGCTGGCCAACCATATTGAAAAAAAAAAACATATTACAAATTACTATCAACTATGTCACTTATTACTTGTATGTTACAGGGGGTCTTACAGGTTTTGTGATATCCTAGAACGAACCACCAACTACCACAGAGTTCTACAACTACAGGCCAAACTGAGGCCTGAGGACATAGTTGTCATACAGTTCACCTCTGTAAGAGTCAAGTGAAATATGAATAAATAGATTTAAGATGATAAGGAGATGGAGTTAGTGGCATACACATTATAAAAGAAAATTATATCATCTTGTTACTGTTTTGTAAATGGAAGTACATGTTTAGGTGTGTTGATGAATACCGATGACTAAAATAAGATAAGGCTTTTATTTTCTCTTTGGTAAAACCCCCAAAGAGCGAGCAAGGATAAAGATTGGCTTATATGGTGGAAATAGTTTTTTTATTTTATTTTTTTTATTTATTTTTTTATAGGCTATATTCGGTTAAATAACAATAAACGAACATTATTCAATGTATTCACACACTAGTGTTTCGCTCAACACAATACTTAAAAACAAATTTTACAAGCCTTACCTTTGTACACAAAAATACGGAATATGCTACGTAAATGTGCTAGAACATCTTACATCCTTTTCAATAGTGCGAAAATAGTTATTTGTGCAACTTGTGAGAAAAGTGAGCAATTGACTCACTCGAGAGAAATCCTTACTCACGAGCCGTAGGCGAGTGAGGAATGGTTTCTCGAGTGAGGCAATTATAATTTGAACTCGAGTTGCACATTATACTTTTCCTACAGTTACCATAAAACAAATAAATTAGTGAAGAAACATAACCTATTTTTACACAGAAGTGAACTTTTAATATAACATTTAACGTGAAGTGACCAGTGACAAATACAACAGTACAACAGCTGACCAGCTGATTTACAGCCAGTGCTGCCAACGTATTTCGCGCGCATACGACGTTGCCTGCATGTTACGCGCTCACTATTTCGTGCCTTCACGTTGCAAATCTGGAGTGAGACAAAGTAATTAGAGTGGTCTCACTGATGAGCGAATTGGCCACTTTGCTTTCTCAAATCAGTGAGAGAACATGTACATTGTTAGGTAACTGTAGGAAATAGTTATTTGTGCAACTAGTGAGAAAAGTGAGCAATTGACTCACTCGAGAGAAGTCCTTACTCACGAGCCGTAGGCGAGTGAGGAATGGTTTCTTGAGTGAGGCAATTGTACTTTGAACACGAGTTGCACATTATACTTTTCCTACAGTTACCATAAAACAAATAAATTGGTAAAGAAACATAACCTATTTTTACACAGAAGTGAACGTTTAATATAACATTTAATGTGAAGTGACAAATACAACAGTACAACAGCTGACCAGCTGATTTACAGCCAGTGCTGCCAACGTACTTCGCGCGCATAGGACGTTGCCTGCATTTTACGCGCTCACTATTTCGTGCCTTCACGTTGCAAATCTGAAGTGAGACAAAGTAATTAGAGTGAGACAATGTTAACATTGTCTCACTGATGAGCGAATTGGCCACTTTGCTTTCTCAAATCAGAGAGAGAACATGTACATTGTTAGGTAACTGTAGGAAAAATATATTTATCAGCCAATTATTTATCATATAATTGAATCCAGCTAAATTCTGCATTAATTTCATTTTGGTCGTAAACCTTTAAGGGTTTAAAAGGATCAAAGAATGTTGTTAAGGAATACGTATAAAGTAACTGTTTTCAGCCAGGTTTTTTTTATAAAAGATCATTTAATTCAAGTATTAAAGGGGTTTAAGCAATATTAGATATGTAAGCTAGTATAACTTGTTTCAGGGAACAACCGCTTCACCCAAAGCTGTACCGTTGTCTCATTTTTCGTTAACCAACAACTCTTACTTCTACGGAAAGAGACTTGGCTTTGACAAAAAAGTAAGTATTACCATAGACTAACCGTTTTATCTATGGTATTACCGAGACCGTATGTGGCCTAATGGAGGATCTTCGTTACACACAGTCACACGAAACGTGTGAATAGTTCCATTATTTGATGGGTCGTTTAAATTGTCCTGTAATGCCTGGAATAGGACGAATTATTGTTGTGAATTGTGATACATTTGTTTTTCAAAAGATTGCTCCTTGGCTGTGAATTAAGTGGCTAAACTGTGTCATAATGCGTATTTGTGGTGTGGTGGGAGACCGGGTACAGTTTCTTAACTAGGCTATCCTAATATCAATTGAAAATTAATATCAATTCGATTACTAAACCTTCATTAATATTTTCATAATCAGCAAGTTTGGTTAGGTTATAACAGTTTCATATTATCCCTAAAACAAATTTTACTCATCCCCCCTGGTCGATCTTTCCACCCCCATACCCGCCGCACCGTGGAACCGGTCACTAATACCTGGCCGGCACTCGCCATGGCTGTAAAATGACCCGGGGTCGCCGGATTTCTATCCCCGGATATTTACCCCCATGAAAAAACGCCTACGTCACTTTGACGTCACATGTATGGGGGTAGATTTCCGGCCGTGAACTTTTAGGATGGATAAATTATTATTTATTCAATCAACTCGCATTTCACGGTTAACTTAGCAGTTGTAATTAATCAAAATGCTAATAAACCTGACACCGGAACTTTACCCCCGGACATCTACCCCCAGACATCTACCCCCGGTAATCTACCCCCGGAAATCTACCCCCGGAAATCTACCCCCCGTGCTACACTACGTATCGGCCAATATTCATTGTTGTAGTTGATTTTAGTAATTGGTGTATACAAATAGTCAATGGCTCTTCGTTTAATAATTACCCTCTAATATCTAGTATTAAGCATGTGATGTGTCGTTGTCTTGTTTAATGTCATCTATCTTCCCAATTCATTAAGCTGTAACTGATTTAGGTGTCATTTTTAAGTTTAAGATTCAGTGCAACGCAAATGGTAATCAAAAAGGATATTTTGATAAAGCCCTGTACACACCGGAGCGATACTTTATCGCTGGGGACGCGCGATACTATTCCTAGAATTTTATCTGCGATACTTGGGCGATAATATCGCAGCGAAAACAGGTGGTTCCACACCAGAGCGGGAAAGGGACGCGCGGGAAAGCCAGTACACCTCAGAGGGTGCGGTGGTTGTGAGACTCTCTAGTTGCAAAAGTGTTGTGTTATAGTTAGCGTTTGTATACTGTACTGTGTGTAAACTTAAAACTATGACATGGTCTGATGAAGAAGAAGCTTTTCTGTTAACTAGCCGTGCTATTATAAAAGGTGAGAGAGCAAGGAAAATGTGGGTATACGACATAAATAAATAACGGCTGCGATTTGCCGAGTATACGCCCATGACCCAGTTAAGAAAAGATTAAACAAGATTCTACATATTCTGGAATTAATCAGGAATGTTTTGACGAGTTTCTGAGTTTGATTTCTGGCATTATCGAAAAGGAAAGTACCCACTACCGTGAAGCGAGTGCCGAAGAACGGCTAGCAATCACTTTAAGGTTTTTTTTCCTAGGACGCTAGGCACGAGCCTGGGATTGTTTTTCACATTACTTCAGGCTAGACCTAGGGGTTGCGGCATTACCAGTTAGATAAAATCCATTGGTGACTTGGCGGGGATCGAACCCGGGATCTCAGGGACTGAAGTCCCGCGCTCTAACCACTACGCCAGCTCGCTCCCCAATCACTTTAAGGTAAGACTGGTATGTAGATATATTTTTCAATGAGTTGACGGATCAATTAGCATTCCACCCACCTCCATTACCATTACCATTACCTACCATCTCTCTAGTTCGTCTAGTCTGACTAGCAAAACCTCTACAATATGCTGTGCTATAGCTAATACAATATTGTATGAACTATTAAATAGTAATTTGAATCATCATCAAACCAGTATTAAATACGTTATTCTGTCAGCAATCACCCAACATTGGATTGACAGCGGCACTGGAAAAACTATTGATAATTCAAATCAAATGTTTAAGTGTTAAAATAATTAATAAATCCAAGATGTCTGAATGTTTGGGAATTCTATTGTAAATTCTTCAGAAAAACGTAGTTTAATAACAAATAATGAAGACGAACCCTATTTTAAATTTCTAGTTGCTAAAACGTGATATAAATCATAGTGCATCGGGTATGTATAAACAACTTCAAGTAAATGTTCGGTGATACACGACATGTTGTTGTTGTTTTTACACGTACAGAGAAAAGACAAAACTGAGTAGTTCATCGTTTGGCCACATATAGGTATCGTCGCGATACAGCGCTGCAAACAGTGCATGCAGCGTTACCGCGATACTATCGCTACGGTATCGCATTCGCCTCGGTATCGCGTATCGCGGTTCGCTCTGGTGTGTGCGGCTCCATAAGGCTCCATGGTATCGCACGGACCACTGGTATCGCAAGAGAATTTCCAAGAAAAAGTATCGCGCCCGCTCCAGTATCGCACGGAGTATCGCTCTGGTGTGTGCAGGGCTTAAAGGGCTTCAAAAGTTTAACCCATAAGCATTTGATTTATTTTCAGACAGTGATTTAAATGGTTGAACAATTTTCACATACACTAATAGCTAACGGCACATGTACGAGCGCAGATCGTGAAATCTAAAACATGTCACTGAAGGAGGTTATTTTGTGATTACTAGTGGTAAAAAATGCAATTAAATGTTGATAAAATGCCTGCCACAGGTTGATTAATGAATTAATATTTTTTTCCATTATCAATTACCTTCTAGTAATACGAAATAGCATAATCCCTATGTCGTAGACACTATCCGGAGTTTTACATTGGCCAAAAAGTCTAGTTGTTTACACAAATAATTAATTGTAAAAAATAAAACATAAACATATTTTATAATTGGTTCTGGTTGTAAATGCTGGTTGTGAAATAACGGAGAATAATGTAAAGAATAAAATTTGATATTTCGGGATAGGGAAGGTATTTTTACCTCATGGTTCTTTTGGGTTTACGAATTTATTTAAATGAAATTAGAGTTTAGTATGAACATTGCTCAAAGTTATATATTTTTTGGTCATTTTTACGTTTCATACATTAAAGAAGCCAAAACAAGTCTTTATCTCAATTTCTGTCTTGTCTGTCAAGGCCCAGAAGGCATTTTACGTGGCCTTCTTCTCAAAAACTAGAGCATCGATCGTGATTAGATTTAAATAGTCTTTTGGATTCGGTGGATTGACACGAGTGTCTTAAGCCATAAAAATATGGCCTCACTACTTTTGAATTAAAAAAATTTTGTTCAAACCCCCAATTTTTTGCATTTTTGTCAAGTTTACTCCTAATGTTTACCAGTAATTTATGAAATACTAATAATTTGTTTGGAGAATACGACATTTATGAAATAACGAACAGCTGTGAAAGATGAAAAGTTGAAAAATTAAAAATGGTGAATTTTCAATCAAAAAGATAGTTTTTAACGCTTGTTTAACGTCTTTCTAATAGAAAATTAACATGAAAGGCTTAGGGGTCAACCTTTTGAAGCCCTAATCAAAATATCCTTTTGAATTACCATTTTGCTCTGCGCAAGATCTTAAGCTTTAAAATAACACCTAAATCGTAACAATCGGCGAACTAGGTCGGGTGAAAAAGGACTGTTACAGCTTATTGAATTAGGAAGATAGATAATGTTAAACAAGACAATGACATATCGCATGCTTTATACTGGATATTATAAGACAATGATTAACCGAAGAGCCGTTGATTTCCGAGGGTAGAATTCCGGGGTCAGATATTTATGATTTAAACACTGGGGGTAGATGTCCGGGGGTAGATGCCTGGGAGTAGATATCCGGGGGTAGATGTCCGGGGTAGATATCCGGGGGTAAATGTCTGGGGGCAGATATCCGGGGGTAAATGTCCGGGGGTGGATTTCTGGGGGTAGATGTCCGGGGGTAGATTTCCATGCTATGGCAACAATTACATCACTTTATAATCAAACAATTACATGTTGATTATTTAATAATATATTGGGGGTAAATTTCCAGTCGCGGGCTGTTTCTCGACCGTGTTTAGGCCCCGCCCCTCGTGACGTCAAAATGACGTAGGCGTTTTTTCATGGGGGTAAATATCCGGGGGTAGAAATCCGCTACCCCCGTCAAAGTGTTTAGGCAAACGGCACTCTGCCCTGCACTCCTTTTTGCTATAGAGGCTTTAAAAACAGCGTAAAAATTATATATTTTGAATGACCCATTTGATATTGGTCGTTCACACAGTATTCAATTACACATTACAATACGTTTTAAATCATTATACTTAGCCTAATAGTAGTAAAATTTGCATTACCAGAGAAAACTATTCTTGGTTTAGGGAAGATATCAAGTCTATTATGTTAAGGAGCAAGCGCTTATGTGTAACGGATCGGCGGTTTATGTGGATGATATCGTTTTAGTCGCTATTGTGTCTATTGCATCCAAGTCATTTTAGTTTTTTTAAGCAAACTTTTGTATTTATGCCTAAGAAGTCAAGCAGCTGAGATGACCTGCCCTAAATTCCTGTCTCAAATAAAGTAATTTTCAAATATCTCATTCAATTAAAAATAGTACAAACAAATACCCAACTAATTAATTATAGAATGTAACACTCGGATTATTTGGGGTGCTTTATGAACCAAGCTCTATTATTTAATCACTCAAAAACTACTTCAAACATACTTTTATTTGAAAAAAATTTTCTTTATGCTCAAAAATTATTATGATGACCTAAATAAATACACCCCCTCCCCACATCCTATTGTTCCTTTTTTTCTTCGTTAGCCACCAAGCCACCATCTTAATTACTTATTAGGATTCCTATCATCACATCTAGACGATGGGCTTCCACGGTCACAGCAGATTGTCAATAATTTAGGTCTTCGGGTGATGGCCACTTACTGAATAGTGGTTAGCCAACCACTATCATAACTGGAGAACGTCTATGAAAATTGATAGATGTTACTCATCCGAAACGTCGGCCTCTGGTCTTACTCATTCAACTACTGTATGCGATCATCACCCGAAGACCTAGATTTGATATTCTTATTACAATTAACTTACCAGTTGTAGTTATTCTCAGCCCTTTTCTTGCAGCACTTCAAGATCCTTGCTCAGTCGCCGTTCTTCCATGTCCTAGGGTTTGTCGGAGCGATGTTACCAAGCCTCATCTTCGGCGTTACTCTGGTACTTCCATCCAGGACCTTCAGTGTTGCCAACTCTGCCGAAACCATCAAAAAGGAAAAGTAAATAATGGAACACTGATTATATAAGCATAAATAAGAGCATAAATAAACACCTCTTGTCAATAATAAAAACAATAGAGTATTTGAAAGGGTTTCTATTCATTAGATAAAAAACTCTTTAGAAGTTGATTATTATTTTAGCCAGAAGAATTCGTCGACCTATTAATCTTCGATTTACAGCAGACATACTTATCTTCAGAAAACGACATATTAGAAAATATATTTTCGTAGACTGTTATTTAGTCCCATTTAGGCTGCAGTAATCTTAATGGGAAACTTTCTAGAAAGAGTCAATTAAGTAGCTGAGACATTTTCAAATAAAAACACAAATAGATGTCTGAACTTCTTCTTTAGATGCACGATGCTGATAGGGACTCCCACCATGTTCCTAGACCTGTGTGGCTATGTGGAACGTATCCCGGTGGAGGAGAGGAGACAGTATATCTCCCCAGAACTCGTCCTGTGTGGGGGAGCTATCTGCTCGTCGGAACTGGTGCGGAAGATCAAAAGCATATTCAACGCCAAAGTCCAGGTTAGAAATCTTCTGCAATGTGTGTAGTCTCCTGATTTACCAAATAGTATAAAGTACCTATTTCAGTACATGTATTTGGGGAGCGAGCTGGTATAGTGGTGGAGCGCGAAACTTTGACCCCGAGGTCCTGAGTTCAAATCCCGCTTGTCACTAATGTGCTTCAAGTTGGTTAGTTTATAAAACGTTTCCGGGCTAAGGAGTAGTGTCATCGAATGTAAAGGTGGGATGTAAACAAGTACCTGTATCGGTTATCCAGCATAGTTTATGTGCCAACTATAGACTCGGTTCATATGTCATTAAATGTTGTCTCCACCCAAACGACCGTCAAATATTGTTGTGATTTGGTTGCATTGAAGTTGTATCGTGTAATTTGTTAACAATTTATTATTAACAATAGAGCATAGAAAAGAAGCAGTGCTCATAGAACGTTAGAACACAACTGCTAACACCTCTCTGTTAAATGTAAAAGATTAAATCAAAACCAAGTTACGAACATTTATGATTCGTTTGAAATATAATTTTACAACATAATGTGCCATTTCCATATTTAGATTTTGTTTTTGGTAAATATTATTTACAATTTTACCATGTTTTACAGTCTGCATACGGCCTTACTGAAGCAACAGGAGCTGTAGCTCAATCAACCCTTGAAGACAACGAAGACCAAATCACTAAAACTGTGGGCAAGGTTTCAGACCATATGGAGGTTGGTGTTGTCTAATCGTATGTAAAAGTTTAAAATAAATATTATTCCGAGTGTCATTCAATGTGAAGGTGTTTGTCTAATGGTTAGAACACGAATCTTCTGTTTTGGGATTTGGTCTAAATTCCTCCAATTTCCAACTGTTGTTAGCTAACGTCTCGGAAGAATGCTCCGAGAGTTTGATGCCAAACAGCTGTATGGATCAACGTTCTAGAATGGACTGGTCTTTTAGTTGACAAGAAACACTTGTATTGGAGGATTCTCCACAACAATCATATACAATTATATCATATATATCATATACCATATATCATATACAATCCATACAAACACATGAAACGCTTTAAATCAAATTTGTTAAATAAATATAATAATTTTTTTTTTCCAGAAGGTTAAGAGTAAACAAAATTGAAGAACAGGTGGTTGTTTTATGAACTACTTAATTTTTTAGACTTTACTTTTTCAGTGCTTTTTCAAGAGTAATGAGTTTTCGCAGTTGCACATCCATCAGTCCCAGTTATTTTGAATTATTTTTTGTCAACTGTAATCGTATGTAAAAGTTTAAAATAAATATTATTCCGAGTGTCATTCAATGTGAAGGTGTTTGTCTAATGGTTAGAACACGAATCTTCTGTTTTGGGATTTGGTCTAAATTCCTCCAATTTCCAACTGTTGTTAGCTAACGTCTCGGAAGAATGCTCCGAGAGTTTGATGCCAAACAGCTGTATGGATCAACGTTCTAGAATGGACTGGTCTTTTAGTTGACAAGAAACACTTGTATTGGAGGATTCTCCACAACAATCATATACAATTATATCATATATATCATATACCATATATCATATACAATCCATACAAACACATGAAACGCTTTAAATCAAATTTGTTAAATAAATATAATAATTTTTTTTTTCCAGAAGGTTAAGAGTAAACAAAATTGAAGAACAGGTGGTTGTTTTATGAACTACTTAATTTTTTAGACTTTACTTTTTCAGTGCTTTTTCAAGAGTAATGAGTTTTCGCAGTTGCACATCCATCAGTCCCAGTTATTTTGAATTATTTTTTGTCAACTGTTTTTGAGCTCAAAAAGTCGTCCAATCAAGTATATAAAATATAAATATTACGTACAAATACTTTGCATTTACCAAAATGTTCTTGTGTCTCCTCGCTCTTACTCCCGAATTTCCCACTGTGCTTCGAACCTCGATAACAAGTCTTTTACCTTGAAATTAATTTACCCCTAACCACATGTTATTGCAAACCTCGATAGTTAACCTTGATAACAAGTCTTGAGTATGTTTTATCTATGATAATACCTACGAGAGTATTGTTATCAAGGTTCTACTGTATTAATTTTTGACCAGGTGAAGGTGGTTGACGCTGACGGGTTCACGGTTCCCCTCGGTATGGCAGGTGAGCTCTGGATAAGATCTTACTCCAACATGACAGGTTACTGGGAGGACAAGGAGAATACCGACGAAATACTCAACCAGGATGGCTGGCTCAAATCCGGGTATACTAGAAGTAATTGTGTGTTGGTGTTAAAAGGGTTTAAGTTTGTGATTCTGGATTTCAGTCTATAGATACTGGAACCAATTACAATTATAAATATTTCTTACAAGAATTAAAAAAAAACCTTTTAAAATGACAAAATACTAAAATGATAAGTAATAAATTTGGATTCATCCAAACACAATAACAAATATAAATATTGCTGTCGACTACAGGCATAAATAAAACCATAGACTTTGAATAGTACATCGATACTTCTTATTTGTTAACGATCTTCAACACATTGAAATATAAAGCCGTTTTTCATGTTGCATTCTGTTAGTTGCGATGATATTAAGACTGAATGTGAGTATCTTTTTTCTGAGGATTTTTACAACGTGTTATTTACACTTTGGTTAGTTAATATACCAGAGGACAAACTAATAGCTGCGAAATTCTGTTAACATCATTTTCAGCTGCTTTAATAAAAAGAATAAAAACTTAAGTAACAAAACACCCTAAAGCCAAATTTAACGTAAGTTTGTATCCTAGGTGTGTAGCTGCGAAATTGTGTTAACATCATTTTCAGCTGGTTTAATAAAAAGAATCAAAGCTTAAGTAACAAAACACCCTAAATCCAAATTTAACATACTTTGTATCCGATTAAGTGTGTAGCCTCAACGAAAAAAGACCCTTCTTTAGGTCATTCTACTAAATTTAAAATTATTACAATTAAATTTCCTACCACTACTAGTCCTCTGATTTTTTTCAAAGAAGGTGTTACAACAGTTTTTTTACGGTTATCTGATTTACAGAGACCAATTCATCATGTGGGAGATCGGGTACGGACAGGTGGTCGGTCGGATCAAGGAGATGATCATTCGAGGAGGAGAAAACATTTCTCCAAAAGAAGTGGAGGAGTATTTAGTTTCTCATCCTGACATCATAGATGCTCAGGTATTGTTGTATCTTTGATTTCAAGCATTTACTGAACCAAAATTCATATTTTTCACGATTATGGAACTTTTCCTTGGTCAGACTATTTTTAGCCTTAACGAATGGAAAAGAGCCATCTAAATTTAGTTTTAAAATATGAATAAATGTCTTAAAATAATCATTACATAAGATAGTAAATAGTACGATTTCTGAAATAAGTAAGACTAATCCTTTATTTTATGACATTAAGAAAATTTGAAATATTTTCCTTGGAAAAATATCTCACAAATATTACATTTGTTAGCTACATATTCCTTACATTACTAATGAAATACTCAATTCGCACAATTTGCTTGGATATACTGATTAAAGTGGTTTAAAAAGGTCATCTTGTACAATATAAGAAAACATACACACTGTACTTTTAATAGAAATATATCAATATGAAATACCATCCACTACCCATAGTTTTATTTTACTATTTAACTTTATAAACCATCTTATCTATTCTAAGGTGTACGGAGTGTCCAATGAGAGACTAGGAGAAGAGGTTGGATGCAGCTTGAGGCTGACTCCCGGAGCTAAACTGACTGAACAAGAGGTCAAGGACTTCTGTAAAGACAAAGTGAGTAAATCTAATTGAAGCTTCACGGAAAATGCCCTTTTATCAACCAGTTACCCTTTTTTGTGTCTTTCAAAGATCAGTTTGTATATTAGATTTCAACTTACTACAAGATTCCTGTACGTAGAACGGGCAGACAGCTAGTTAAAACAATATTATTTTTAATATAGTTATTAGATTGATAAAACTACGAATATACAATATTTGTAGATACATTAAGAGGGATTTAACTAACTCAATCAGATTATAGTTATCTAAAAAAGAAGCCTATTTAAAACCGTTATACAGAAAGTTTGTCTGCAGCAATCTTTGAAACGCACTCTACAAATAAATTTAAGGCAAGGGGGGGGGGATAGCCTAAGCTTAAATGACACCTTAATAATAAAAATCGGTTAAGTAGGTCGAAAAAAGTTACAGACAAATCCTTTACTTTATTCAGTAAAGACTGAAAGACTGCAATAAATTGATGAGAAATATATTATATAAAATAAAAATATTTACAATGGACTGGCTCTAAGATTTTGACAAAGCTATGATATAACAAGGTAATAATAGGTTTAAAGTAGGCCTACTAATTTCTTAATTTAATGTAACTAATCAGGTTTGACGCTGCTTGTACTTTAACATGTTTGTCGTCCTCCTTCCTAGTTAAAGGTAGTTATAATAGATTTGCTTTTACTCAATTATATTTCTAAAAATCTTGAAATTAATTCGAAATAAATTGATGTTTACTATTTAACTTACATAAACTATTTATTAATCAATGTAAAGACTGTCACCGTAGATTCAAAATGTAATTTTCGACTTTTGATTTTAGATTGCCTACTTCAAAATACCAAAGTACTTCGAATTTTTAGAAGAGTTTCCAAAAACCGGTTCGGGCAAAGTGCAGAAGTTCAAACTTCGAGAAGAAATGGAGAAGAAACTTGGATTACGAAAGTAATGATGATGTATTTAGCTTTTATAAGCTGATTAAAAACTACAAAGAACACTACATATTGTTTTTATATTACTGAACACATTCAATATCTAACACAAAATAATTCAAGAAGGTCCGCTATATCTCACATTCCTCACACTGGCGAATTGCCTCCAAAACTCATGCAATGACAGAAAAAATATTGAAACAAACATGTGACCATTTTGCTGCCAATATAAAATAAATTGAATTCCTACTCAATTATGACTCACATTTAGGTCATTGGGAAACAGTGGAATCAGGAATCTGGCTTCAAAATCATGATTCAGATTTAAATCATTGGGAAAGAAAAGGGGTTACTAACGTTTGTTTAACTTTTGACTGCAAACAGTTGTTTTTATCCAGACAGTATGCATTTGTTATTTATTTCAGTTTACACAAATCGTGGTTATTTGGATTGTGATATACAGTATAGTTCAACATATCACTTATCCCGAAAAATAACAAATCCCTAATATGGGTAAATGTTTTAAACCTTTAAGTGAATTTGCAGAAAGAAAGTTTCAGTGAACAGCTGGTTCGTACTTTATTGGTGATGTACATAGTCAAACTTAAGAGAAAATATGTCTATTATCATAACAATCTTGGATTTTAAAGTTTGTCATTTTATTTAAAAATAGGTCAGGCCATGCCAAAAAACCTACTCACCAATTTAGTGAATACAGGAAAGAGTTCTTAGTTCTGTATTAGGTATTCTCTTTGATTCAAAGTCGGTAGTCTATATTATATAGACTACAGACGAAATTATATTTTTATTTATGCAGATGGATAACTGCACAAATATTAATAGAACATTAATTGTATGGATCATAAACATAAACAAATTACGTAACTGGTTATATTATTCAAATGGAAAGGTAAACAATTTCAAAACCAGATGTTAAGGTTATTGTCATAAGATTCAGGCCAATGACGTAATTTGTTTGTGTTTATGATCCATACCGTTACTGTTCTAATATTTGTGGCTAAGTATGTGCTACTTTACTTGAACTGCTAGTATAACTTAATTCGGAACGTTTCCTCCTAGTAAAAAAGAACGCCCTAGATCGGATTGTGTCTAGGTCGTGTAAGAAATGAACGCCTAGGGAGTGAGCCTTTGGGCTTGGGCAAACTTGCCCTAGTTCTCATGAAGTGCGATGGACGAAGTCCTAAAACAGCCTCAGTCCAGTAGGGTTTCAGATCTTTGGATTGGAACATCAAATAGGTGTTCCCAGGCTATTTTTCTAAGAGTAGACTTTGTTTTTAGTGGGAAGTCGATGGCTCTTATACCTATTTGAGTCCCAAACTACAGGCATAGATGAAGTAATATGGCTGGTCACCTCTGTGTGTAAATGAATTTTCACGACTACCCCTAAAAGTTTCGTACTACCACAAATACCAGAACAGAAACTGTTCTAGTATTCGTGAGTGCTACTTTAATTTGTGACCCACTTTAAGGTGAGAGCCTGCGTACAGGATATTACTTAAAGTTATAAGTAAATAGATGAACAATAATAAAAAAAAACATATTATCAGTTTCTTGAACCCAAATTCCAAACAACAGTCTACAACAAGTTTGGATGATCTGTCAGTTCTTCGGCTTATAGATAGATGGCAGCATCAGTCAATGAAAACAAAACTATCAGATAATCATTATCCAAAGCATTCTTTTTATCACTATTAGTCCAGCCTTGCTATGGGGTTAAGAGTTCGGCTTCGCTTGTTTAAAACTGTGGTAAATGGTTGTCAACAATTAAAAAGGTACAGTGCTAGGTTTATTTTTTATTTTGGTTGCTTTGGTAATAAACTTTGGCTTTGTTGTTACTTCAAAGGATTTTTTAAATAATAAATCAATTACTCTATACAATAAATTTCAATTATGCTTTCCGTATCTGTGCATAAAAAATATTGTGTTGCTCATTTTGAATCTTTGATTTTATTTTTTTTATTTTTTATAGGATAGCTTCATAATTAAGTTATAAAGGCATAGAAAATGCTACTTAAATATGAACAAACCAATCACTACAAGTTGTAAATTAATTAGTTTTACTATAATTATGCTTAAAAGTTAAAAATAAGACCACTGGCATTGGCATGATTGAAAAAACTATACAAACTAAGTTAGCTGTAAAAATTGGTTCATTGAAAAGATTAATTTGAAAACTAGAATAATAGTTTTTCTCAGATGAAACCCGATAAATATTTTTTTATAAATAAACTTTATTTAATTAGTGCTTGCAAGGAAGAATGAAATCAATAATGAAATAAAAAATGTATATGTAAAATCAAATATTTAACACAAAATATTGCTATGTATATATTAGTTTTTTGAATAATTATATTTTAATTTTTCAATTTCTCTTCAAGCATAACCTGTAATTTATGACGTTGGGGAAATAAAAAAAATTAATCATTGTAAATTTTTTGTAATAAAACGTGTCGCGTAAATTTGTTTTCCTCCAAATATTATAAGTGAGAAATTTTGGATGTACAGTACTCGTATCTATGGATGGATGCATGGATGTTTGTGACAAGTAAACTCGAAAAATAGTAAACCGACAGGGTTGAAATTTGGTAAAATGATAGCTCACATTCCCGATTAACATATAGACATATTCTTAACTCAAAAATCCTTTCGGGCTCCACCCCAGTGGCTCTGGAGTTTCCTATGTTAACCTTATAGGTATTCATATTAAAAGGAACGAGAGGTCGTCCAGTGGTCGAAACTCGACCAAAAATATGTAATGTACTCACTTATCTATTTTCACCCCACACTGTAAATAAAACATGTGATTGGAGTTTCCTCCATTTGTTTTGATTTTCTGTTTATATTTCGTTGTTATTTCGTAACCAGCATAGCAACGCATAAGATCCATGTTAATTTTTTCAAATTTTTAAACTCATTTTTTGTGCTTATCTTTGAGCCTATTTAAATTTATAAAGGGATTCTGCA
Organism: Macrosteles quadrilineatus; assembly: GCF_028750875.1. NCBI lineage: Eukaryota > Metazoa > Arthropoda > Insecta > Hemiptera > Cicadellidae > Macrosteles > Macrosteles quadrilineatus. The sequence goes on along the minus strand of NW_026542595.1, from coordinate 144,067,744 downwards.
CACCTACAGGAAAATAGCTTTCCAACGGTATGCGTAGATTTTCCCTACGATTCACACGAGCTGAGAAAAAAGGTTTTAAAGAAACATGCTTGCCTATTAATATATAGATAGATTAAAGAATTTTTTCAGCTGTTTCAAAATAAACAAGTTGGTTCTATGGTATTAAATAGCATTAAAAAGTTATAAGGTTTACCAATAGGGTGCAGCACTATTATTTTTATACATTTATGACAACATCTAATTTGAACCAACTAGCAACAAAAAACTGTGGTTCAAAATGAGAACTTTACTTTTTTATATGGTTTTAGTGGTAGAGCATTATGGTTATGGTAGATGTGCTCTACTATAGCATACCGTATAAATTAATAGAACCAAATATTCTTAAACCATGTCCTCTCCCATAACTGCAATAAGCATTTAATACTTGTATAACAACCCCATACGAAGGACAGGATTTCTTCTCATAACTTTTAGTTATATAACATAGTTTACATAATGTTTACTGTTTGCCTATTGGTTTTTAGTCTATCAGTGTTTACAATACAATGTTAATATTTAAGTGTACAACACTCTACAGATATATTGTTTTAAGATGTGTTTGCGAATCCAATTGGCTGCTTAAGAGTCCTTGTCAGGTTTTTTAGGATCAATAGTTTTTGTAGAATTTTGAGTAGAATTTATTTGCCATCCAATTTAACGTTTGGGTTAACATTATTTAAATAATTTAAAAGAGAAAACATCGAGAGAAAGAATAACTAGAATTGAATTAATTAATGCTTTTAAAATAAACAATTCATATTTTTAGGCAAACAAAATGTTATATGTACTATAGATGCCAAAACCAACAAAAGTAAATGATAAATTATACTTTTAAAAACTGACTGACTACTTCCCTTTCTCTGAATCAATGCCTTGATCATTTCCGTCTTTAAGAAATGTGATAGCCTTTTCTTGACATGATAAACTCTCTAAAATGATCAAACAAAGCTTGTCGACCTGTGAATGTTAAGTTGATAAACTGACAAGTGTTTTAAAACACTATTCGTTTAAAAATATTGCTTAAAACTTTTAAAATGTAAAACAAGCTATATACAAGTAGAACAAGTATAAGAACTTAATAATTTGAAGAATGTTGTGGTAAATAAGTTTAAGATAGATTAATAAAAGAAAGTACAGCAACAAAGAAAAACATATTTTTGAAGTTTTCTTACATAGGGTGGTTCACGTAAGGTGACCCAAATTGATTTAAGACAAACTGTTGGTCCTACAATGATGAAATTAAATTATTTCCCAGTAAATTAACATACTATTACAATTAACGTCCCTAAGGAATAACGTACAACATTTTTAATGTTTTTTGAATACAGCGTGTTCAAAAACCAGAGGGTCACTAGTTAAAATCTCGGAAATATCAATGGCGGCCAATTCTTTGAAAAAGTTTAATTTTTACGGAATAACCTGTATTTTTTTTAATTGTAGAAATCTTTAACCTGATTCAAATATTGCATTCTTTATGAGCTAATATTTATTTTTGTATCCAACATAATAATATTATATTAAAAATAAAAATGTTCGAACGAATTTGTTTTTGAAAATATTTACATACCGGTAGCCAAAAGTCAACAAAATTCAAATAGCATCATATAACAAACAGCACATAATTTTATAGGTCTTGCTATTCCAAGGACCAAGAAACTTTCAAATTTAAATCATATCAATATATTTTTTGTTTTTGAGGTATCAACTAATTATATGCTTTCGCTTTCCCCATATAAAACACATGTTACTTGTTAACTCAGGCCACAGTAATAGGACTCTTATTTCGCAACAATCGGACAGCTGATTTATCAGGTGATTTACAATTTTTTATCACTTTAAGCGAATTTCCCATATAGGGAATAAGCTATTACCGTAGTACTCATGGTAAGACCTGGACGCGGGACCGATTTTTGTTTTCGTTTTGAGGTCCCTAGAGGCCAAAAACACCATCCGTTCAAATTCATATATATATATATATATATATATATTTATATATTTATATATACAGTATATATATATGAGGGGTTGAGAGGCCAAGGGAGATAAGTGACTTTTTAAAAAATGTCATTGTATTTTTTTCAGAGTCATAAAAAATAAAATAAAAATAAAAATAAATTCACTTATACCCCTTGGCTTCCAACTCTTAGGTGTTTAGTTTGGAGGCCAAGGGATATAAATGAATTATTTGTTGAAATTCCACCCTTTTTTAACAAAACCCGTTACCATGACAACATTTTTTAAAAAGTCACATATCTCCCTTGGCCTCTCAACCCCTCATATATGTGTGTCCGTCAGCACGATAACTCGAGCAAAAATGATCCGATTTTGATGAAATTTGGTACAAACGTGTAAATGTACTTTTATTCGAACGAGTTTGCGATCCAGCATGATCGGACCATGGGAACGGGGGTTTACGGGGGGTTTTATGGGGTAAAAATAGGTTTTTCCCATTTTTGACCCAAAAAACATAAAATTTAGCAATTTCTTTCCAAACCATTTTGTAGAGCTTAAAAAAACAAATAATTTAGTATATTGAAGAGTTATTATGCGCCTAATGGTTACGGAGAAAATTCCAAAAAATTTTAAATTTAAAATTCCCATGTTTTATAAATTTCCCATGGAGAATAAGTAAACTGTTGTAGTTTGCTTGTTTGTTAACATATTTTGATCAAATTTGGAAAATGTTTTTATTTCTTACTAACTATTCACATTAAAAAAAAACAGTTTTACCCTCCCTGATGCAGCAAACCTAGTACTTGTTAAACTAATTTTATTTAGATCGGGAATAAATGTTATATTTTTAAGTAGACATTTCAGTGTAAATCCAATCAGTCGAATGGAAATTCGCTTAGTCTGCAGGTTTGCTGCGGCGGGGGTATTTAAAAAGTGTCAGAGTTTCAAAGATCAGTACTAAATTTTGACCAGTCTGTAAATATCATTCTAATTGACAAAATTTGAAAATTGAAAAGTATGTCAAATAAACTAATAAAATCAGCCATACCATATTACTTAAGTCCATTAAATAACAATATGCCTATTTGTTCAATAGTTCAATAACACATAATGGGGCAGCAGAGCAGAGGTAAATGATTTTGTAACAAAGAAGTATATGTATAAAAACCAAGTTATTGGTTTTGGTCAGGTTGATTCTCATCTTATGTATTCAGTGTTCGCTTCAGTATTGTTGGTTGTTGGTTAAGGCGATTGCCAACTTCTTTCTCAAACTGTATAAATCCTCCTGTATATGCAATTGATGGACGGTAAAATTATGCACCTGCTAAACTTGTACAGTGCTTTTTAGTCGGCAACCACGTTGTCTGTCTTCAGATTTTTTTTTAATCCCTAGCTCATATAAACACCTCTATGTTAAAGGTTCAGCAGTGACTTTGGACTCTCCTACTTCCACAACCCAGGCAATGAGCCTCTCCACTACCTGACCATTGGCCAGCTGGCCAGTAGAGCGGCCAATCGCTGGCCAGACAAGGAAGTGTTTGTATCCCTTGTCGATTCTTCCAGAATCACATTCAGTCAGGCTGAACAGCAGGTAAAAATAATGCATCAATTTACTGAGATAGCTCTTCATGGTGTTGATAAAAGTATTGTCCGTTTTGGACTTATTATTTCTTATTTCTGAAGAAAATGAGGACACAAAATGTTTAAGTCTTTTATAACTGCCTGGAGTTTCAGTTGTATTCGCTGTGTGTTTTATTTCTTCTTCAAATGCATTCCATAACCAAACGCTCCACAGGAGAGACTTTTTTTTAGTATTCTTGATAGTACCTAAACCTACATCATTATCGGTACATTAGCGACTAGAGGGGAAAATTATGTTTAATTAGTAGGCTAATTATTTCAACTTAATCCTACTACTATCATCCTACTTCTGAAGGAAGTTACAGATATTTTTTGAACAATGAAAACACACATGACTCTTGAATTATAAATTTTCTATTTTACAAAAAAAAAATCCATGAAAATAGTCCAAATCCAATGAAAATTACTTCAATGTTGTATAAACTTTTATAATTCTGGACTTGACTAATCCAATTCTTCGTCAAACGTTTCCCTTGTCTGTGGTCAAACTTTCCTGAACTATCAGAAAGTCTATGCACTTTTAAACAAAGATCAAGATAGAGATTCCTTGGTTTTCTTGATAAAAAAAAAAACACAAATGTTAATAACCTCAAATTTGTCATAATTAAGTACAGCATCCTAAGTTATGGGAAATGTCTAACATTTTCCAAGACAACTATTTATATGTGAATGGTACCTATGTAACTACTACCTTGTATATTCACAGGCCAACAAGCTAGCAGCTGGGTTTCTAGAGCTGGGTCTTCAGCCTGGAGACAGACTAGGTATTTGTAGTCCAAACTCTACACAATGGTTCCTTACTGCGGTGGCAGCAGCCAAGGCTGGACTCATACTGGTTAGTAGCAACCAGCAACCAGTAACCAGTAGGTAACAACCAGTATAGCAACCAGTAACCAGTAGCCAGTAGGTAAAATACAGTGTCATACCTTCTACTTTAGCCAGTTGCAGGTTTATTTCAATCTTTCCTGCATAATTTACATAAAAGATTTCATTCAGTGTTACAGGATTGATTTATGACAATATAAAATAGGTTTTCATTCCTTACGTCAATCCTAGTTTAGTGTCAGGCAACTAGTTTTGAAACGGTTGTTTCATTTTCAAGCCTCTTGTTGTCTTACATAAAATTGAATGAGCAAATTGTTGTTGTTACAACACAAATATAACATTTAACATACACAAACACCGATACATAGAGTTAACATAACAGTTAACACAATAGTTTTCTAGTAAAGTGATTTTTATTTCAATGAAATTCAACTCACATAAACATAAACAATAACAAACAATAATAATTAATACACAACAACTGTTATGTCACAAACATAAAAGACCACAATCGGATAGTTGAGTCATGTTCTTCGTCATATGCAGTCCTGTTGTATATTTTTGTGTATTGACAACGACAACATGTTCAAATAATTTTACAGTAGACTCCCTCTTATCCGGACAACTTTTAACTGGAAATCGGTTTAACCGGACTACACTCGGTGGAAATGACAGCTCTTTAACTGGACAATTTTTATCAGCACATCGGTTTAACCGGACTAGATCGGCAGGAAGTGGACAGTACTTAAACTACTGTTCTCGTGGGAAAGATTTGAGAAAGTGTTCACGTGTCTAAATATGTAATAATCATTATTGGCTTATACAGTATGCATTTAAACGGTCCGTTTTAACAAGTTTTTGGGAACGTCGGTTTAACCGGTAAAGCCTTTATCCGGACTGGCCTCAGTCCCCAGGAGTCCGGATAAGAGGGAGTCTACTGTATGTAAGACAACAATATGCTTGAAAACTGAACAATTGTTTCTAAAGTAGTCCCCCTGTCAAGCTAGGATTGCAAAAGTAAAGTATGTAAACCTATTTTATATTGACAATATTGATTTATGACAGTTTAAAATAGGTTTACGTAGTCAATCCTTAATTAAAACACATAAAAATATTTCAAATAAGTGTTGAACATTCCAGGTGTCTATGAACCCCGCATACTTGACCCACGAGTTGGAATACTGTATGCATAAAGTTGGGGTTCGCGCCATTGTGACGGATGAGAGCTACAGAGTCCAAAACTACTACAAGATGATCTGTGATATCGTGCCTGGATTAGCCAACTCGCCAGTCAACTCTAAAGTGAATTGCAGCAAACTGCCAAACTTTTCTGTACTGATTGTCAACTCTGAGAAGGTCTTCCCGTAAGTATAAATTCAACATCGGTTTGACACTTTTACAATGTAGATGCAACTAAGAAGACATAACGATTAATTTTAGATGAGTAAAAACAATTTTTGATACTTAAGTAGAATTTTTTCAAGACAACATAGTCTAATGAGCCGCCTATGGAGTAAGCTAATGTATACATAAACTTCACAGTCAAGTTCTATAGTTAATGTTTAGGATGGTTCTGAAAACACAATAGTTCATTAAAAGCCCACTGGTGGGTGCAGATTCAAACCATAGAAAATTTTACTAACTGTCAGTTTTTCTAATGAATTAACTAAAGTCAAAATAGATTTTTTACAGTAGTAAACTTCACTAAAGAATTCTAGATTTTTAACAACTAGAAGAAAAGAAAAGGGCTAGTAATGTAATACTAAAGAATATCTTAATTGCCTATGATAATTTGTATGCACTGTTAATTTCTGTTTACAGAGGGGCTTACCGGTATTGTGACGTAATGGAAGCTTCAGGCAGCCTTCAAGAATTGCAAGCCATAAGTAAAACATTGAGGCCTGAAAACAATGGGAACATTCAATTTACATCGGTAAATTATATCTTTGATTATAACCACTCCGAATAAAAAATGTCCAATAGAACTAGCCTCCAAAAAGACGACCTAAACTTCAAGACTACTGTAATAGAGCAAAAAATAAATACACCATTATAAACCTGAACACTGGAAACTTCCTTACCCAAAAAGAAACAACACACCCAACACCTTGTCAATTCGGTTTCGATGGAGCACGTCTAGTGCAACTACTAAGAAAATGTAATGGAAATCATGCAACTGCTCTAAACAACATAGCAATTAAACAAAACACCTTAGTATCAGACGAGACAATACTCCTAAACGAACTACATCTCTATAATAGCAAAAAACACATTGATATTAAAAACTCATACAACACTAAACTGAACTTAGTCCAAGGTGTGGCAGACAGTGGGAAAACAACTTTCCTACTCAACAACTATGCTACAGGGAACCTCATCCTGTTTCCTACAAGAGATGCGGCAATGGACTTCCGACAGAGATACAAAACCAACCACCCAGACCATAGCCAGGCAAAATGCAATGACACCTTCTGAACCGCGTGCATTCATTCTTAATAAACTCCACCCAACATCTTAACACGTTTGCTGCGGGCCATCAAATGGCAGGCGTAGCCCCAGTGCGGCGCAGCCCGCAGCGTCGAACAAACCCGATTGCTGGGTGATTGGCTCTCATATTTCGGTATGACGAATAGCAAATAACGTGCGGTGATGTCCTGTTTTATAACAAGAGTCGACGTAGTTCGCTAAACACTCACAGATAGCAGCACTGCTTGGAACGTAGCCGGTCCCATCGTATTGCCAATTGGAGGGAGAAAGACGGGACAACAAGTTGATTTTTAAGTTTGCCAGACGGGGATTTTATGGGGAAATTTAAATTTTACTACCAACCTACAACACAACAAAAAGCAAGTCACCCACTACACGCTAACGTGGAATAGGTCTGCCTTCGACCGATGCTAGAGCAAAAACAATAATATACATAAATAATAAAAATATGCTATCACCTACCATCATTCTAAATAAAACTGAATTAGAGAAGGTGTATGAATCTAAATTTTTAGGATTAACTATAGATAGCAACTTGTCTTGGAACAGCCATGTCAATAATCTATTTTCTAAATTAAACTCTGGGGTATATGCACTAAGGAGGCTCTCAAAAATTTGTTCAACAGAGACTCTGAAAATAGTGTATTTCGCCTATATTCATTCAAATATCGCCTTTGGTCTTTCATTATATGGGGCAACTTCCATTCAAAATTTGAACAAAATACTAAAAATTCAGGAACAATCAATTCAGATAATATTAAAATTAAATTATAATGAATCGGTAAAACTCTTTTTTTCTAAAATTGGTATCATGACTGTATATGCAATGTACATTTATGAAACTATAATTTCTGTGAAAAACCGCCAGGACCAACTTCATTTTGTTGGAGATACGCATAATTATAATACAAGATTCAGGAATAGAATTGGCATTGACAAACATAAACTTGGATTTTATGAAAAAAAGCCAATGTATATGGGGTCAAAATTTTATAATATGTTACCAAAAGCCATTATATCTGAGAAAAATATTAATAAATTCAAAAATTAACTAAAAAAATATCTTATTGATTTAACATTATATTCTTTCTCTAAATTCCCATGTAAAAATGAAGTGTAAAGAAAGTTTTTAGTTCTGTTTTTCTTTTCATGCATATAACTATATCTTTTGTTTTGACAGCCTTAGTATTAACCAATCTTAGTTATAATGTATCTTAGTATTAATTAATATTGACACCATTTTATGTACAGAGTACTAATATTGAATAAAGATTTTATTGATTGATTGATTGATAGATACTAAAGGCATTGCCGAGCGTATCCGATCGGTTACGGCAGCACCTGCTCGTATCCGATCGGATACGCCCGCAGTGAACGTGTTAAGAGAGGAAACACCTATAACAGGCTCTTCATCGATGAAGCCCTAAAGATGCATGCCGGAGAAATACTCTTTGCAGCCATTTTATCAACTGCTAAAGAAGTAATGCTTATTGGCAACATTAACTAAATACCATATATAAACAGAGCAGAGAACCTAGAAGTTAACTACCACAACATTACATAAATAGCCACAACAACAAAAATAGTAAACACCACTTACAAATGTACAAAGAGAACCACAGCCATCCTTTAAAAATTCTACAGCCAAGGAATGCAAACCACCAACCAGACAGAGAAAGAACTGGCGACACAGCAGTATCAGGGACTAGAAAACCTGAACCTCACTCTCAACAAAAATAAATGCAAATGATTGGTCTTCAAACAAGCTGAGAAAAGAGAACTAAACAAGCTAGGTTTCAGCGCATCTACGATACATGAATTTCAAGGATGGCAAGCAGAAAACATAGCTGTCATAAAAACATCTGCTAAAAGAGAAGAAATTTATGAATCGAATGAAGCACCACTGCATCGTTGCTATCTCAAGGCACACACACTCATTCCTTTACAAAACACCCAACAGTAATGATAAACTAGGCCGTTGGATACAACAATCAAACTTGCTTAGCTCTCAGGAACTTTCCAAATACCACATCAACATAGAGAAAATCGCGGACCTACACCTCCCAAAGCATAAAAACACACTGCAAACTAACAAAAACCAAAGTTGCACACAAGAACCCCTAAACACTACCACCTCCCAACATCGTTTTTTAGAAGAACACCCTCAACCCAGAGAAAGGCACAAAAACCAGCTCAAATATGTAACACATCCCCTCCGACATTCCGTACATTAAAACTCCAAACACCTAATAACCAACAAGAACTTAAAATTCTACAAAAAAATATAAATTGATTATCTAAATAAACTGATAGACTAGCACACTTCCTCCAAGATGAAGACCCGAACTGGATCATAATAACAGAGCATGGCGTAACACAACAAAACTTGCAAAACACGTGGGTAGAAAATTACTCACTTATTGGAGGCTTCTCAAGGAAATACCATGTCAAAGGAGGAGTGGTCGCTTAAGTAAGTGGCTGGGAAAAGCATGTATCACTCATATGCACAAGTAGCGAGGGAACAGAACTGACTTGTGAAACTGTGGAAACAGTGCTCACTATGGATAAGCAAATATTAATAATGTGGGACATCAATGTAAACAACCTAGTTGATGACAATGAAAATTGAAGAACTCCTAACCTCCTTCAATATCTCAAGACTGAGGCCAACTCCCACTCGAATTACGAGTGAATCAGAAACATCAATACACTGGATATGCTCAAACATTGATAATCAACAAGTAAAAACATCAGTTATAAAATCAGGACTATCTGACGCATCTATACCGCACAAATCACAAAAATAATCACTAGAAAACCGATCTAAACTACAGAGACATGCCGAGAAGCCTTCAAGAACCTTAAAATTCTCACATCAATTTCACTCCACATAAGAGAAGTCATTATCCACACCACTAAAACAGCCCAGCCAAGACACAGAGACATAGACCAGCACAACACACGACATGCCACCAATTTTTCCCTCCCACAACACCACCTGAGTCTGTACAAGCAGAAACCATCCTACAAAGGTGCTCTGTACTTTAACAACCTACCAGAGCACCTTAAGAGAGAACAACCCAATCGGTTCAAGAAGCACCTGACAACATGGCTTATGGACCAGTCGTTGTACTCAGAGGATGAATTCCTAAACAATAAGAAGCTACTATAAAAATAAAATGCTAATTGTAGGCCTAATTGCAAATGATTGTAACCTGACGCATGAATGTTCTCTAGGAATATTTCAATAAAGAGTTTGTCTATTGTCTATATCCTTGCTTTCACAAGGCTAGTAGGCAGGCAGGCTACTAGCCTCAGTATAATTATCTCAAGTTAAGCCACAATTGCTCAATACTGACGACATACATACCATACTAGTTCTGTTATCCCACAATGCTTAGTTAATCCGTAAATCCGTATACATTTTCAGGGTACAACAGGGAAGCCAAAAGCAGTGCCACTGACACATTTCAATCTTGTCAATAACTCTTACTGCTTCGGTAAAAGGCTGGGAATGGACAAACAAGTAAGTCCAAGCGCACAAACTTTTAAACACATGGTTCAAATTTAATTTAAGTAGGCTATATTAAATTTTGTTTGTTTTTATTAGTGAATATTACAGGTAATGTTATTAAAAGCTCCAAGCTAATTTACAGTTAAATGCCTTATATTTAATATTCAGACAGTGCTTCATACAACAAGAAAACACTCTCCTCTAGACTCAATTTGGAGAAGCCATTAGCACCAAGAAACAATTTTTCTAATAATGCCACAAAAAAGTAAATATAACCATTGACTATTGATAGTCAAATATATAACTAATAATTATTGACTTAGTAATCATTTTCTTGCCCAAACAAATGATATTTTAATGATATAATCAATTCCAAATTATAACAATCGTTAAAAAACAGAATGACTTACTTCCAAACCCAGTGTCATTTTCAGTGAGAAGGAGAAGATTTACTCTTATTATTTTTTTCCCTTATTTTCACCAACTTGGTTAGTTTGATAATTTCTACCATATGAATACAGAGTCTGAGTATTTATATTGTGTACTGTACCGTGTAGCACTACAAGATTCTAGCTCAGTCTCCATTCTTCCATGTGTTGGGATACATCAGTGCTCTCATGGCCAGCCTCAACTTTGGTAGTACGATTGTCCTTCCCTCGCCTACCTTCAGTGTGCCTGACTCTTGTGAGGCCATCAAGAAGGAGAAGTACGTACTCTGGTTCCTAGGCTAGAATAAAAATGAATGTAGTTTATTGCTACAGTAGAACTTTCAATAGCTTATTCTAAAGGTGTTAAAAATTACAAATGTAGTTCAAATATAATCATCATAATGATAGTGGCTCACTTTAATGGCCGTCTGACCATGCCACGGGCTCAACGTGCTTATGCAGGGGTGCCAGAGGCTCAACACACCTATGTGGGGGTGCCAGGGGCTCAATATGCCCATGCGGAGGTGCCAGGGTCTGGGTCTCAACAGGTCCTACACCAGTGCTGACTAAGCACGCTCATTTTGAGGGATCGGGCCAGTAGCCCCAGGTGACTTCCTGGTGCCCAACACCTTCGTTCCAGGTGGTACCCAGTGAGAGGGGAGAGTTCCTCATACCCTTCAACGAAGAATCTTCCCACTATTTTTCTGCGTTTGTTGAATTTTCCATACAACCTCCTTATTATTCTAACAGCCAAAATCACTTAAAACACTACAGTTTTTACATATAACTGTGTTACAGATGTACCATGCTACTAGGTACCCCCACCATGTATGTGGACCTGTGTAGTTATGTCAAGAGTCTGCCACTAGAGGAGCAACAGCAGCACCTGTCTCCAGAGGTAGCTGTCAGTGGTGGAGCACTCTGCTCTCCTGAACTGTTCCGCAAGATGAAGACCACCTTCGACTGTGACAGGGTAGTGGTATGTGTCCATTGGGCTCTTTTCTAAGTTTCCTCTGTTTGTTTTAGCAAAATTCAAAGAATTACTGCAATACCGGTACTAACTTTGACTTTTGAGATTGGGTGATCGATTAATGAATACCTCAGGAGGTATTAACTAATTTTGTGGTATTTTTTGTTGCTACACAGAATGAAAAGGTTCAGCTTACTGACAGGTAACAATCTTTGAATCATCTAAGGACCAATTGAAAAACATAAATTATTGCAAATATAGTCTAAATTAAACATTTTTCATAACTTCCATTTTGCATCACAGAATTCATTGTAAACTAGCCTTAACTGCGATGGAAGCATCAATGACGATTTACCACTGATCATTTTTCCAACAGTCAGTGTATGGACTGACGGAGACGACAGCAATGTGTTTTCAATCTACACCAGAGGACTCTGAGTATCAGATGACTTCTACGGTCGGAAAGATCAGTGATCATGTTGAGGTAAAAATTTAAAGTAGGAAATTTTAAACGTTTTTCGATAAAATAAGGGATTTAGTAGTCTGAAACTTACACTTTATTGGATGACAAAATATAAGAGCACAAACTTGCATATGGTAAATCAATGAGCTGGAAGTTCAAAATATTTGACAGTCCAGTTATGACTTGTAGAAGGTTAGTGACCATTGCATAAGGTAAACTTGATGGCTGCTGTCATAATTCTTATCATTTTACTCCACAAGGAATAATAGCAATCTTTGGAGACGTCCTTTCCCTATCCCAAACTTTTGGACTTCTGAATATTCGAGTTAGGACAGGTCTCAGAACAATAACACATGACCGTAAACTGTATCTCATACCGGTACTACAATATGCCATCTGGACCAGTCATACTTAACAGTCATTTTAGCTAGAATAACTTGACTCTTTAGCCAAATTTGACACAACACTAGCTTAGATTAGAAAGCTATATTTAGCTCTTTATTAACTAAAACATTGTTTCTGCTGTATATACACAGCACTAAATGTAATGTTTCTTGGAAATTTGTACTTAGATAAATAAAAAAATTCTGATAATAAATCATAAACGTGAAACATTTTCTGCCAGAAAATAAAGGATTTTATCATAGTAAGTAATAATGGTGTTAAGGGTAAAGCAAGGAGAACAAATTGCCACTAACTCAAATTTGTCCTTATTTCAGGCCAAAGTAGTGGATTCTTCCGGAAAGACTGTTCCCATGGGAGAGACAGGAGAGCTGTGGATGAGATCCTTCAACAACATGACAGGATATTGGGAAGATCCTCATGGAACAGAAAACATCCTTACCAGAGATTACTGGATCAAAACTGGGTAATTAATTTAGCCACTGCTGTATTTTATCCCCAACATTACTTATCTCCTTTTATTTTAAAATTTTTAAAAGTTGGTGTGCAAAAAAACTATTTTCCAGCAGCATGCTCAATTAAACCACAGATAAATAAGGAACAGAGAATACACCCTGGTACTCTTAAGTGGTGTCTAGCAAGTAGTGTTGGTGTGGGTTAAGTCCAACAGGGTCCTCTTCACCCTGTTGTTCTACAACGCTCATGGTGGAGGAAGACCCTGTGCCCTGTGTAATAGGAATTCCTGCACAGTGCTCGCAGTTCGGGCTCTTCCTTTCTAGTAACAAGTATATTTCTGGCAAAACACCAAGAGTTGAAAGCGCATGTTTGTCCCATAAGCGTTTTTCCTCTATACCTTACTTATCTGTGATTTAAATTAGTTGAACTTATGTTAAAAGTAGGTACAACTTCAACATGGAAAGATAACATCTACTTCACTACTTCACAACACAAAAATTTATCTGATTACTTCAATGTTTGTTATTCATTATACAACAGTATCGACAGTCAAAATTCTCTGCATATGAGAACAAATCTCAATACAAAATTTGAGGATATTGTTGTTGTTGGAGAAACAACAGTTAAAACTATCTGTCAGTACGTTTTATCAATGATGTTAGTTTTTTACCTTCCCATCCCGTACCATTAAGCTAATCCTTTAGTAATAAAAATATAATTGTATAACAGCTTTCTTAAAAAACTATTAAGGAATTTTGCATTTTTACAATTTCCAGAGATAAGTTTGTCCTCTCCCCTGATGGCTATGGACAAGTGGTTGGAAGGATTAAGGACATGATTATCCGAGGAGGAGAGAATATTTCACCCAAGGAGGTTGAGGACTTTTTAGCGACACATCCTAATATCCTGGAAGCCCAGGTTTATGGAGTGTTAAGTGAGCGGCTCGGGGAAGAAGTAGGCTGCAGTCTAAGGTTGCAGCCTGGAGCTCAAATATCCGAACAGGAGGTCGTAGACTTCTGCAAGGGTCAGGTTAGAAGATTATTAAGCTATTTACTTTAAGTATCCTAGGAATAGTCAGTTTTAGGTACAATTCCGAAGGGAAAACTGGCAAAATGGTCTCTAGTTTGAAAAAAAAACAATTTATAATTTGTAAAGGCGGTTTCACACTGGCGTCCGCGGACGATAATTTCGTCCGCGGACGGATGAAATGATTCGGATGGATGCTACGCGCCCCCTTCACATTGCGAGCTACGTTTCAAACGTCCACTCATTCGCGCATGCGCATATGGAGTTGGCCATTCCTACTACAATCATAGATTAAACATACTTCCTCTTACAACTCAGTGAAGGTGTGCAAAATGTCTGAGCCTTCTGTCCCATGGTGTCAACCCGGATTTTCTGTTCTGTGGATTGATTCAAGTAGTGATGATAGTGACGACGAGGTTGTAGGCCCTACTTTTGTACTCATTATCAAAAAGGAGAAAGTGGGTTCATCCAATTAACAGTAAGCGGCAGCGATTTGGTGAATCATTGTAATAATGCAAATAATCAAAGTAATACAAATCTAATAATGATTTACTGTACAGTAATTCGTATAATATACATGGTTATTGGTTAGGATACTTTATTCTCTTTGTAATCTCTGTGGAGTGTAGTCGCAATTTCCAACCAAATTTTATCTTTCTCTTGTTGATCTCTATAAATTTCTATAGTTGTATCCCAGATAACTGGGTAGGCACGGACAGCCTCAATTAATTCAGCCATAACAAACAACAAGGGAGGACACAAAACAACAACTAGATGAACACTATGACTGTAAACACAAACTACTGAACACTGTGATGCGAGTGACACATGCCTCGCTGAGAGCTACTGCTCTGTCTGCGCATGCGCGAGGGCGTGATCGTCCGCGGACGTTTTAGAAAAATCGCTCCCAGAGCGATTCCACCAAATCGTCCACGGACGAATTTCTGCATCCGCGGATGGACGCTACGTTTCAATGGGCGGTGTGAACGGTCCCATCTGATAACATGGGCAGCGATTTATTTTCGCATCCGTCCGCGGACGAAGAAATCGCCTTAAAGACGTGAACAATTTTCCTTCCTCTTATTGCTCTGTAACTCAAAGGCTATTATTTTGAGCATGGATATGTTATATTATTTTTATGTATAAGTTCTAGTATACTGGTAACTTAACTGTTTTTTTTAGTTTAAAAAACATTCCCAGTTTAGTTTTGCATACCAACTATGTGGTATTGATTAAATTGCTTCTGATATTGTGGTGCTAACCCGGCAGATGGCTCATTTGACAAACTTCAAGGAGTGTTTGAGTTTTCAAATTTCTGTGCACTAGGTACCTGACTCTGTACACAAGCTTTCAACAATAAAGTACTTTCTCATTCTTCTTTCTTTCTTTTTATTTGAGGTATATTCTTGTCTCAAATCCCATTTGAGAATTTTTAATCCTCCTTAAAAAATTGTGTACAGTTTTTTTTTTTAGGTTTTGGCCTTTTTTCATCCTGTTATTGTTATTCTTATTGTTTAAGTAGTTTTAATACAAATATCTTTTTACAGATTTCCTACTTCAAAATACCAAAGTATGTAGAAGTGCTTAAGGAATTCCCCAAAACTGGCTCTGGAAAAATACAAAAGTTTAAGCTACGAGAGGCAATGGAGAGAAAACTAGGATTAAGAAAATAGATCTGATGGCAATAGTGACTGTTTGTTGTTGTTTTCCCTGTTTACATTAATATGATAAGACTAACAAAGTTCTGTATATAAAATCTCTTTATGATCAAATAAATTTGTGTATCAGCTCTGTTTTAACAGATATGTTATAACAATAGATTCAAGTACTCAATAAAATGTTGGTTAATGTTTTTATCAAATAGTCTACCGGTACTAATTGTGCTTTTCCTTAAATTAGCTTACCTATGCAATATTTGTATTTTTTATGAAATTTGGGAAAGAACCATCGATGAGTAGTTGTACAGCACTATGTTTTACCCTGTTAGTTTAGTCAGATAAAAGGTAGACTTAACTTGAGAAAAAAGATAAGAAGGCAATGAAATTGGACTATAAAACTCTCGGTAACTAACTTTAAAAAATTAACAAGACTTGACATGTTTTCTTTTCATTGGCACAGCAGTTAAACCCAATAATGATTAATAAAACCCAAAAGAAATAATGTTAATAATTAAATGTAATTTTGATTGATAATGTATATTACAGTAGTACATAGTACAGTAATACATATATCACAGTAGCCTATAGATTAATCTATATATTTAATACGCGACATGAAACTTTGTGAACAATAAGGCTTTTTTGTTTTAAGATTTAACCCCACATATTATGTACCAAAATGTTCGTCTAGGTGTGTAGATGTGCAAACTGGCTTCAGATTTTTGAAATATATCTTTTTAAGGGCGTGGGCTGCCCTCAAAGTTCCTTCCATAAGGATAACATTGTGATTGATTTGAATGTTATTATATTCTAAAACAGATGTCAATACATTAGTTTAAAAAAATTAAATCCCAGCTGTTTTGTTTGGTTTTGAAATGTAAATAGTTTGCATGTTTTTAAAAATAATTAGAAACCTGGCAAAGAAATGTTACCTATAGGACATGACGGGAGAAAAGTTTTACATAATATTTTCGTTTAAACATGCCAAGGACCCGACGACAAAGAAATATAGCCGGTCGGACACGGTGAGTCAACATACGGCAAGCAATGCAAAACGTAAGGAGCCCAGACGAGGAGCTGGAACCGTGAGTGGCAACGTGTACTTACAAATTACACTGACAAATACAGTACAAGAATTCAGCAGCATTCACTTGGCGAGATGGCACTGAAATATCAGAAATGAGGTGCGCTACATTTTAAAGAAGAACAAATAGGACGAGGCGAAGGATTTTCATCCTGCTGCCATAAATGAAAAGTGAATCTACCACCATCCCGATAAATCTATTATATCCAGAGCCTACAAATCATTTGAGCAAAAACTACAAAGAGAACATTAGATCGTACAACTCGGCGCTCGCAATGGTCAGCAATCGAGCTAAAATTGAAGAACATAACGGTTGAGGCATTTCTGTATAAGAAGGTGCACGATAAAATTTATCACTCAATTGGCACATTTCAACCGTCAGAAGGGGAGCATCCAACATATGCCCAAATTTATATATACGACGTCGAAACCGCTGTTCAAGAAAGAATGCCAAACAAAGCTAATGGCTCTTGCAGCACTGAACTCATGCACATTTTGACTCAACATTTGGTTGATATTAATCCATACGCGCAAGTTATCAGCATGATGAGCTCCATCCTGCAAAATACTCCTACTGAACAGCAAAAAGAACTTAGAATGCATATAGCCAACGATCGAGCTCAAGACCAACGTCGATACAACGACGCAACTTCTACGACGTTGCTATAATATCCTAACTTATTATTCGTGCGAATTCGCACGGGTTCACCTAGTAGTCTTTATTATAACACGGCTGCTTAACAAATCTTTTGCAAGGACTTACAACTATTTTTGCACATCTTTAATGTCCCTCATTAATTTTCCTCATAATAATACGGTTTAAAGGTTTACTTGAATACTCTCATTTTATAAACTAAAACACAAATCTAAAGCTTTTTTTTTAGTATCATAAAAATAAATAACAATAACATTGTTTTAAATACACACTGTTGAGAATTACAAAGGAATTAGCACCGTTAAGTTATGAACTTAACAAAAAATGTCAATGCCATAAAAAAAAGATAAGCAGAGCAAACAATGATAAAGCCCATTTTATAAAATTAGAAATTATCACCAAATGAGATAAACCCAGTGATTGTTATTTTGGATGATTGTACTTCCATTATAATACTTGTAAACCTAACAACATCCTGTTAGTTATGCTATGTTCTGACAGATGGCAGTGTAAGCCAAGGTCAAAGATACTTTATATCACAGTTTATCTCAGTCAATACTGTGAGGTAACCCATGAAAGCAGGAGTGAAGTGAAGTAGTTGAATAAGTTGTAGATTAGAAATCTAACAGTAAATACAGAACAGATATTTTCCTAAAAGTTTAAAGTGTGGTTTCGTAGTGATCGGTATATAATATAGTGAATTTGAATTAGTTGTTGTTTATGAACAATGGCAGTAAGAGGGAGACATATTTTGAGGAAACTATTGAGTGAATACAAGATGTTAAAGAGGTAAGTCAAAATAACTTATTTAAATAGGTTTTTCATATTTAAATAAGTAGCAAAATTGCTAAACGAACTGTAACGGTAGTTTTATCTTTGTTTGAAGTTAGATTTAAAAACTCTTTACGTAATATGTTTACAGAAGTAACAGAACGTTTGCAAGAACAACTTAACAATAATGGAAATAAATACCGATTCAAAATTATTCCTTATTCAGAGACATAAAAGGTCTTAAATCCTCATATTAATGTAGTTAACCAATTTTAACGTAATTTTTACAGGACCATTGCACATTTTATGCTTTACTTTTTATTTTTTTATTTAAAAAAAATTATTTTATTATTATTTTAATTATTTTTTAATTATTATTACATTATTATTTTTATATTATTATATTTTAAAAGCTAATTCTTTTATTTTTCCCTTGCCAGATATTACTACCTAATTATTCGATGAATCAGACGTAAGATACAGTAGTATATTGGAATAAAATGTGTACTTTCTCCGTTTATCGGTACTCCTCGAGGATAGGTTAAAATAAATTAAATAAATTGACTGAAAATGTTTTTGCTTAAGAGACAAGCATTTTAAAATGTATACCAAATAGCATAGGAAAAGAAATAGATCTTACAAAATTCCGTAAACTATTGAAAGAGTACATTTTAAATCTACGTTATTTATTCTATAGAAGAATTCTCCACCTCCCTCAAGTAATTTAGTAGTTTAGATAAAATACTCTAGAGTGTCCATTATTTTTTTTCTGTTACTTTATATTTTACCCTCCTTATGCTTTATAATTTGTTATTTTAGTTTTAGAATTCATTGATACTGCTCATTGTTTCTATGATAGTAATTAAAGTACAATTGCATTACATTTCCCAGACAAAGCAGCAGTGTAAAGCTGAGCTACTATCACCAACCAACGTCAGAGCCTCTGCGTTACCAGACAATCGGCCAGCTGGCCACCACAGCTGCAGACAAATGGCCAGACACTGAGGTGGTAGTGTCTGTCCAGCAATCCCAGACACTAACCTTCAGTCAGGCAGAACATCAGGTACCCTACAGCTGTAGAAATACAGAAACTTTAACTAAAAGCAGAAAGAGAGCACTATTAAGATGGAAGATCGTATAGAAAAATCTCTGAAAGTTCTCCGCACCTCAGGAACTGGACTGACTCTATTTTTTTTAATACCTAATTCTACTGCTGACCTGAAAATTCACAGTTGAGGAATCCAGCCCTCTTTTTCTGCCCTCTCTCTCTCACAAAATTGATTATGTGAATACATACCCAGAATGGGTTGAGGGTCGTTGGATCTTTGTCTTTATGAACCAATAAGTTCACATTACTTCTCAGGCAAGAACTCCTGTTAGTAGAAATCATACACACAGATAATACTATATTATATTTTATATTCTTATTAATAAAATATCTAATTCATCCTTAACTGTATTCACAGGCCAACAAGCTAGCAGCTGGGTTTCTAGAGCTGGGTCTTCAGCCTGGAGACAGACTAGGTATTTGTAGTCCAAACTCTACACAATGGTTCCTTACTGCGGTGGCAGCAGCCAAGGCTGGACTCATTCTGGTTAGTAGCAACCAGCAACCAGTAACCAGTAGGTAACAACCAGTATAGCAACCAGTAACCAGTAGGTAGATACTGTTAATACTGTTCAATTAAATGGCGAGTAGGTATTTTAAGCCAAGTATGAATGGAAATGAGAGTAGGATGAGTGGCGCGATCTTGTAGTCTTGTTAGTGACTAAGGCCGACATTCCTTAGCCACAGCTGTTAATTAATAGCCTATACAGCTAATGGCAACTAAGGGACCTACAGTTTATAGTGGAATCCGAACCACATTTATGCCTTGGTATATACGAATTGGTCTAATTATCAGGATAGTAGGTACTGCGGATAGTCGTAGTACTCACCCGTGCGGACGTTAATCCACACTAGGGAATATCCCATCCACAGTGCATCACTAAATAAACATCCACAATTCGTGACCTCCTAGTAGCTGGATTACAGGAAGACACCACCCGTCCCAGTCCAACTGGAGGTAACAACCAGTATAGCAACCAGTAGCTCTCTTTGTCCAGGTTTGCCAGATCTCCAGTCTGAAGACAGACTGATTTGTATTTGTAAATCAAACTCTTCTTAAAGTTTCGTAACAGCTCTGTCATTTTCCTCTTAATTCAAGATTTTGTGTGGACAGGATTTGTTTCAACTGTTTTTGACTTCACCGCGATCACGATTTACGATGGTAGTGGTTTTACCCCAATTGCTGAAGGAAATGTTCATGAATTTGGGCAACTGTCATGCAAGATGTCCTTGATTTCTTGGCTATTGCATGAGAACAATAGTATCCTTGCGCATGGGACAAGATGAGAATTTTGCCACTGTGGCGGTTGACAGTAGTTTTGAATGTGGTAGTGTCTGATTGATGGATGTCTGAAATAAAAGAGCGTTTCTCTGGTTGAGCATTTTTGTAGCCTACTTTTTTACCTAATACCTTTGATAATAGCTACTACAATTATATTTTGTACTTATGTCACTATAGGTATCCATGAACCCTTCGTACATGGCACATGAACTAGAGTACTGCCTGCAAAAAGTAAGAGTAAAAGCTTTGGTGGTACCTAAAAGTTACAAAACCATAAACTACTACAAAATGTTGAGTGAGATCTTCCCTGAACTTCCAACATCTCCAGCCAATTCAAAACTCACGAGCACAAAGTTACCTTACTTTTCCTGCATAATTGTCAGCACGGATGAGAGTTTACCGTGAGTATGACACTATATGATGCTATTAAATCTGAATCCTCTCTAAGCTTGAGAGGGCTGACTTCAGCTAAATGTTTCTCTATGGTAAATTTTATAGTGTGCTGTACTCTTTGTTAAGAATATCAAAGGTTAAGCACTTTGCAAATAAATCACATTTTGTTAGGCTGTAACGATTCTATTAGGATGATCCCTTTAACAGAAGTATGCAATATAAACATCTAATTTTGAAATGTTAACCCTTCAAGTCCCAAAGGCAGATGTTTTGACAATGCTGGCTTGTTTACTGAGAAATGGTCATCATTTAGCTGTATTACCTTATCACTTCAATTTGAATTTGGTCAATTCACAATTTCATCACCTTTTGATCTGGTATTAGACGTGGGATCTAACAGTTAATCACAATCATAAATTTTGTTGGATTGATTGATTTACTAACCTATGTCTTTATTTCAGGGGAACGATTCGATTTTCAGATGTTGCTGATAGCACAGATAGCTTAACGAAATTGCAAGAGACAAATCAAAGGCTGCGTCCAGAACATATTGGGAATATACAGTTCACATCAGTAGGTAGTTCTGTATAAGCTTTTAGTTCAGTAAAACCTTTAGTTTAGTGAGTGCTGATAGTATAGTATGGATTTGAAACATGTATTTCTTTTGCAGGCATAAATGAAGCAGCTGATCACAAAATGTCTGTAAAACATTATTCGGCCAGGTTACCTCACTTGGTAAAACTATTTAACTACTAACGTTATTTATTTATTTTTCTAAGAGGTTGGCGGCCTCTTTAACTTTATCTCCACATAGAACTCACTCCCCTGTATGTGGAACGTATCCAGCAATTCACAATTGTTTTGAAACAAAATAATAACAATGCATAATGTTGTAAGAGCTTTTATGTGGTGGCTTATCTAAAGTAAACAAAAAAGTGAGGTTACTTCTTTGCTGTTTTAGGATTTTTTTTCATAATATATTACTTTCAAAGCGTGCATGCCTTTACAGGGCATTGTAAGTCACCAGGGAAAACTAAACGAAAGGTGGAAAACTAAAAACTATAGCACTCACACCCCAAACAGGTTTGCCAATACCATCTTGAGGAAAGATTTGTTTACTTTTTAAAAATATAAACACCATGCTTATAAACATTATTTTCACTTTATTTCAGGGTACCACAGGAAAACCCAAGGCAGTTCCATTGAGTCACTTCTTATTGATAAATAACTCTTACTTTTGCGGAAAAAGACTTGGCTTGGGAGAAAAGGTACATCATTGATTTTAAAGCAATTAATATTTTTTATGGCTTTTTCAGTCACACCCATAGATAGTCCAAGTTGTGCAGAAATCCCTACAACAATTTACTCTAGTTAATTTGACCTACCAAAAATTAGATGCCCCCTTCCTAAAGATAAATCCAAAGCACTGAGTGATTTAAGTCTAGCTTCCCTTATACTGTGAAGATTTTGCAATATATCAAGAGCCATAAGTGAAATCATTGACCAGTAGATAGTCAATGCCAGTAGTTCAGTCCTAAACTCTGCACCACAGCTACAAGACAAGGGTAAATTAACTCCTCATTTCAATCTACAAAAGTTATATCTACCCAGCTTTGGCATCATGTGAACTTGATGGAGCACTCATTTTGATGGATGTGTCCACTCTGTTTGCATGGAATGTTCCAATAACGAGGTATGCATTTGTAACAGCGATCTTGATTTTACAAACACTTGGCACAAACGTTTTAAGTTTTTTCCTGATTAAAAATAACCCCGTCGCAGCAAACTTGCCGACTAAGCTAATGTCCATTTGTCTGAATTGATTTGCAATCAAAATCTATTTAAATAACATTAGGTTTAACGAGTACCTAGGTTTGCTGCTACAAAGACACTAATAAAGTGTGTTTTTTTAGTAAAATATTAATAGCTTAGTACAAAATAAATAAATTTGCCAAGTTTGATCAAAATATATGCCATAAACAAGCAAACTACAACATTTTACAGTATCTCCATAAGAATAGCATAGAAATTTTAAATTTACAATTTTTTGAATTTTCTTGGTTACCAATAACCATACAAAAACACTTTGATATACTAAATTATCTGCTTTTACACACTTTAAAAAGGTCTAAAGAGAAATTGGGAAATTTTGTGTTTTGAGGGTCAAAAATGAGAAAAGTAAATTTTTACCCCATAAACCCCCGTTCCCATGGTCCGATCATGCTGGTTCGCAAACTCATTCAAGTATATCCCGCCTTACGCCTTTCAACCAAATTTAATCAAAATTAGACAAAAATTACTCAAGTTATCGCATTCACGGACGTATATATATGTATATATAAATTTGAACGAATGGTGTTTTTGGCCACTGAGGACATCAAAATGAAAAAGTAAATCGGTCCCGGGGCTAGGTCTTACTGTGCCACCTACGATAATAGTTATACTTCCCTATAGGGAAATTCGCTAAAACCATGAATACTGTATACATATTTTACCTAGATTGTTATTTCTGCAGCATTACAAGATCCTAGTACAACCCCCGTTTTTCCATGTGTTGGCCTACATCAGTGCTTTACTAGGAAGTCTAAACTTCGGCAGCACCTTAGTCTTGCCATCACCCACGTTTAATGCTTCAGCATCATGTGAGGCAGTAAGGAGAGAGAGGTTTGTTACTCAGATTAATTTATGTAGACTAATAATTCAAAACTAGTGTCACATAATGCATACGCATATATTCAATTTGTCCTTTGATTGATCTGTTCCTTATAGTTTTAGACAACTTTGAGGAATGTATCTTTCCTACAGATGTAGTGTCAGCATTTTGAGGTTTCAACCTGTTTTCACATAATCAATCTTATAAAGTGTATCGAAACATTACAGCTTGTCCTTTGGTTTTAGTAGAGTACAGCGTCCACTTAAAAATTCACTCTAAAATAACAAAGCTAACATCAGTGTACTCAAACATTATAGTGTATAAAATGTAAATAACGAAAGTCTTAAGCTTTTACAACTGGATAACAAATCTACTTGCAGAATTGAAAACCCGACCCTAATATCCAACTTCAATGGTTGTAGTATCCAAAGTCGATGGTTCTAGTATCTAAAGTCAATGATCCTAGTATCTAAGATTCAATGGTTGTAGTTAGTGATGGTCAAAACCAGAAATTTCAAATCTCAAAACCAAAACCGAAACTTAAAAAATTGAATCCCAGATCTCGCAAAACCTGAACGCGAAACTTTTAGTTACCTGGTCAAGTTGTTAAAAATACAGGTACTATAATGATAACATTGCCATTTATGATTATGCAGTCAAAACTGAAAGATATTTGACTCCTGATCCAGACATAATAACATAAATGTGACGGATAAACTTCAAACCCAAAATAACATTTTTTTTACAAAAAAGTTAACATTAAAATAGACGAAACTCTTGATATTGAAATAAACATAAATATTACATTAATTAGAACATTTAGTGGTAAATATTACTTTTTGTTTAAACAATTTTTAATATTCATATGAAACTGAATTGTAAGCTGCTCCAGTATTTAAGGTGCCTTTTGCAGTTCAGTTCTGAGTATAATTTACTTGTTTCATTAGTATTAGGTAATGGAATGTGTTTGCTCCATTGCTACCAGCTTGTGTGTAAACAAGTTACAAACAATAATAATGACACAAAAAATGTCAGCATTTTCAAAAATAAAAGTGCCAAAACTTCCAATTTCGAAACTTTTGAATCTCGAAACCGAAACTTTTCCAAAGTTTTAATGGTGTTGAAATTTGAGATTTGGTTTTGACACATCACTAGTTGTAGTATCTAAAGTCAATGTTAGTCTTAAGTCATTGGTTCTAGTATCTAAAGTCAATGGTAGCATTATCGTGTATTTTCCAGTTGCACAATGCTGCTGGGAACCCCCACCATGTACGTAGACTTGTGCAGTCATGTCTCCAACTTACCAGCTGATGAGCAACTGTTGCACCAGTCCCCAGAGATGGCCGTCAGTGGTGGAGCTCTGTGCACTCCAGAACTCTTCCGCAAGATGAAGAACACCTTTTCCTGTGACAGGGTCATGGTGAGTTGATTTCGAAAGGGTGTAAAAGGATTGTTGGGGTAACAGGCTTACCTGAAAGGAGAAGGGTCTACCTGACATTTATTCAGGAGTACCTCCTGAAAATTGTTACCATGTAATGTGACAGAAAAACAATATTATGAATAGTAACTACATATTTTGTGAGCCAACCTATTATCTCAGCATGAATGAGATGTACCTATAAAAGTTAACTTTATATAAGTTAAGAAAATGTAACTTCAGTAGATTTGCAACTTTTATGAGAAGTCCATTCAAGTAATTTATTTTGAGTAAAGACTAGGCACATGAAAATAGATTGTTTGGTATCCAAATCATATGGTAATACACTATTCAATCAGTGATATGATATAGACAAGTATTCAGTGCAAGATTGATTTTACAAGTGCATCTAATTTCAAATATTGTTTTGTTCAGTCTGTATATGGACTGACAGAAACAACAGCGATGTGTTTCACTTCAACCAGGGAAGATTCAGAGTTCCACATGACTTCAACTGTTGGAAAGGTGTCTGAAAATGTTGAGGTATGGTGGTTAATAACTATTTATTTATTAGTAAAATTTTGGAACTACTGGTTTTCTCACTTGTTTTCTAAATTTTAAAAAGGTCATACAGTATTGTTGTATGGTATCGGTACAGTATAGAAATACAGTTTCTTGCTTAACTTAAATAATTATCTTTTCAGCGAATTTCCCATATAGGGAACAAGCTACTACAGTATTATCCTAGGTCCCATGGTAAGACCTAGACCCGGGACCAATTAACTTTTTGTGGCGAGTTCCCCAGAGCCAAAAACACCATCGGTTCAAATTCAAATATGTAGCGAACGGTTTCATGTAATACATAACTGACATACATTATGTAGATAACTCCATCTACAATTATGTAGATAAGGAATGAATGCCATTTTTAAAGAGATATAGTAGTGAAATGAAAATCTAATCAGGCAAATGGCAATTCACTTAGTCTGCACTCTGCGGGTTTGCTGCGGCCAGGATATTTTAATTATTAGACTAGGCAACAATGATAGTATTTGATTGGTTTCAGTTTTAACTGTCACCCCCTGTGATACTGATTAGATAAGTTTGAACTTTTATGACGCCACACCATGGTGTGTATTTTAAGGTGAAGATGAGTGTACTTGCACCATTTATCAGTTGCAGACACTATCTCTGAGCTTCTGTGTTTGGTAGTATTTGAGGTATGTGCCTTGAAGTTAGTAGGTGTTGCCCCTAATCTTCACCAAAATAGTTTATAAATAATTGGCTTTAAATCTCATCATCTATAGGAGGGCTATGCTATAAGTTTGAGTGTAACAGTA
Organism: Macrosteles quadrilineatus; assembly: GCF_028750875.1. Taxonomy (NCBI): domain Eukaryota; kingdom Metazoa; phylum Arthropoda; class Insecta; order Hemiptera; family Cicadellidae; genus Macrosteles; species Macrosteles quadrilineatus. Next base: position 144,041,179 of record NW_026542595.1, on the reverse strand, counting down.
GTCCTTTTTTCCTTCCACCTCAACCTCTAAATCAAGAAGCTTCTTAACTTTTTTCAAGCTAATTCGGTTATGAGATGAGTGTCAGAGACTTTTTTGAGCTACTTTGCTTTTTAAGTAATGACATTAAACACAAGCTTGTTGACATATTGTATTGACTAACTGAAGAAATTATTTTATGATACATCAATGATTTAGTCATCAATGAAGTGTTCTCTCACAGGCAAAGGTAGTAGACGAAGAGGGGTTGACAGTACCCTTTGGTACACCGGGAGAGCTGTGGATGAGGGGATACAACATGACAGGGTATTGGGAAGATACAGTGGCTACGGATATGACACTTACAAGAGATGGCTGGATTAAGACTGGGTTAGTACGAGGTGTAGTGATAAAAGTTCCTGGAATTTATTCTTAGGCACACCCTATGTAATACTTTTTTAAGACCTACCACTTTTTGTAGAACTAGAACCCAGAACCAATTTACTACTTTCTTCAGACCAGGCCTAGGAGATCGCATTGCTTTTGGCATTATCACCATGAGACATTGATGATTGTCTTGATTTCAACCTAAGATCTCAGGAACCAAAGCCCGAACCCCTACGAATCAGCTTATCCCACTCTGATACAATAATAACCAGGGCCGGTTTAACCCATACGCGAACTACGCGGTCGCATATGGCGCTACGAAAAAGTGGCGCCAACGGGACACAATTTTTTTTCTCAGAAGACAAAATTGGAAACAAATTTACTGACAAGTGAACAACTAAATTTTGTTTTTTTCGCTCAGAGTTCAAGTATCCAAAGAAACACACCAAAGGCATTTATTCTGTTTGTACCAACAGCACTTCAACTCAAGGTTGCTGTTGGATTTGCAGTTTCGATTTGTAGTGAGCTGACGCTCGGCAGAGTACAGCGCGGCGCCTGTGGGTTTCATTTCATGTTTCATGAATCATGCCCGAGATAAGCGCGCAGCGCCACTTGTCACAACAAGAAACTTCCCCCTCTTTTCTTCCCCTCCTAGAGCAGAGCAGTACGTTGTAATGCACTCTAGTAGGCTTATCACTAATGGCAATAGAAAATGATGTTCTGAACCAGATTGATACCGACTCAGCAATTAAAGAATTTGCCAAGATCAAAGCTAGGAGAGTTAATTTTAAACAGGTAAGGACTTTTAATTTGAACTGTTCAAATTGAACAATCTGTATTCTTTTTGTCAAGGTAATACTTCAATTTGGTTTGTCATGTTTTCTACATGATTAATGTATTCAATTAAAAATTCCTCTCTTTTCATCTCCCTATGCCTGTTTTTCATTGCAATATAGGCTTTATAAAAACTTATATCGTATCCAAGTTATCCTGTAAAAATTGATTTCACATTTAGAAATAAATTGTTAACTTTGGATTTTGCTGAAGTGTATATGATGAGTAAAAATTTTAAATTGCTGTGAGTAATAAACAGTAGTTGAAAAAAGTCTTTTATTGTAAGTATTCTTCTAACCTAAACTTATAAAAAAGTTCTTTCCAAAATTTTGGAAATAAAATTTAACAAATAGGGTTAAGTTACGTTCATGGGGGTTGCGGTTGGGGTGGGGGGATTCTAGGTGACGCTGATTCGGGTGTTCGCTTAACTCTGAAAAATTCCTAGAACCGGCCCTGATAATAACAACTAACAGGGTTTAGTTGTTCCGAATAGTATTTTATATCGTCTATGTACAGACGTGAAATTGGAGGAAATAAATATTTATCTAACAAGAGCTTTTTGAAGCAGATGGTGGTAATTCTTTGGAGTATACCACCCCTTAGTATTTTAATTCCGTGTGAATTCAAAATAATTTGTGAAAAGAATTGCTTTAAAAAATGAATGTTCAAGAGGTATCCTGAATTTATTTTTAGACACAACCAACATTCCAAAAAAATATTTGTAGACCAAATTTATCCAAACCATAGAATCTAAAGGTTGAATTACCTTTTGAGCATGCAAAGTGCTGTTGCCGAAGAGAAATTTCTTCCCTAGCAGATAGTACCATTTCTAGGGAGAGAATAGGCACTTCACCCATATAATCAAAAATCTACAAATAAAAAAAAATAAAACTTTAGAATTCAAACTATGAGTTTTGAACGATAGATTATAATGTATATAGTACCTATACTACTTTATAAATGTTTTACAATATCTCAATGTGCCTTATGAGTTTAATCCAACAGAATTACGTGTTTCGAATTTATGGTAACACTCTTGTAGGTATATTTATCATCCCTCAAACTATACTTTCCTATCACTTGTTCAGAGACAGGTTTGTACTTGGGGAAGACGGATATGGACAAGTTGTTGGCAGAATCAAGGACATGATCATCCGAGGAGGAGAAAACATATCACCAAGGGAGGTAGAGGATTATCTAGTCACACACCCAAACATCTTGGATGCACAGGTATGCAAACTAAAGTTGCGTTTACATCAGAGTTTGCAACAAAATGTAAAAAAAAAACATGTTGATAACCAGTATTGTTTTTCTTACAAATTACGGTGTAAACAAGGTTTTTGAAACAGGTACTGTAAGCAGCCTTTTTTAGAAATATATTTCATCACTAGGAGCGAAAGTGGCTCATTTTGGTATGCAAGCATGTTTTACGATTGAGTAACAAAAAGGGAATACGATTAAGTAAATGACACTTTGGCTCTGTGTATTGAACAATTATTTTCATCATACTGTGGGAATAACCTTCTAACGGTTACAAAATTAGACCACCTAGTTTGAGGTTATACAAATTCGTCATCACTGTTTACATTTCTGTTGTTTACAAACATAACTTAACACAACATTAATTTATAATGTATTTAATGTGTCATAAACCAATTTTGATGTTAGGGAACCAAAAAATGTATAGACATTTTTTCTCTGCCCTATTAAAGTTACCCGAAAACGATAATTTTGCAGACAATTCAGAGAACTAAAACCAGCTTTTTTCCAGACAGTATGATGAAAAACTGTTTCCAAAAAATCCAGTGTTCTATGAATTGATGCAAAACATGTGTTGTTTAACTTTTTTGTACACACAGCTTAAAATCCTTGGATTTGATACTCTTGCCCTTGCCCCTACTACCACTATCAAAAATTTAAATAGACATTATTGCCAAATGAATTCCCAACAGTCATTAAACGTGCTACCATAAATTTTACATATTCCCCAAGAGATATATTTAAATATTAATCCTGTTGTTTTGGTGCGTGTATGATGGCGAAGACATTGTCAGATGTTATGGGCTGTCTTCAATTTTGATCTTGGATTGATAATGGGTCACATGACACCAAACTGTACCTAATCCTAGACTAATTTTCATAGGACTGAATGGACGAGGTGTGTTTACCTTTATCTAGTTCTCTGTGGCAAAATGTTTAACTTGATGATTTGTTATGATCGTAGATCAAAAACCAACTTTCTTTAAGGTATATGGCCAGGATCAGCGGTAATAAAATTGTGATAGTTTGTGTGACTGATAGCAGGGAGCCAATGTTACCTGCCGTGTCTTGCATCTACTCCGAATATAAGTTAATGGCCCTACTACAGGTGTACGGAGTGTCCAATGAGAGACTAGGAGAAGAGGTTGGATGCAGCTTGAGACTGACTCCCGGAGCTAAACTGACTGAACAAGAGGTCAAGGACTTCTGTAAAGACAAGGTGATGTGTTTGATTAATCAAAAACGCATTGCTAAACTCCGTCCTTGTAACATATTTAGTTAAAACAATATTTCTTGTGTAGGATATAGATCTGTTATGATGACTTTACAAACAAAATACTAATTGTAGTAAAATACCTTAAGGAATTTCACATGTCTAGAATTTTTTTTAACAAGAACAGAGTTTAGTTTGCTTTTAGTGAATTCCACTTTTTGTATAAGTATGAGTATTGGACACTAGGACGGGATACTGAAAGTTACAATACATGAAGTGTTGTGGGAGACTTTTGTGTATCTGTATGTCCCTGGCTCTCTCATTTGTTTAGGTAATGATTGCTACTTAATTACTAGAATGATTGTAACAAACCTTGTACTAGGTTTAGGTTAACAATATTTATGGTACTTTTCTATAACAAAAGTTGTACTCTTCAGTTCAGCGTATATATTACACCATACCTCTTTTCAAATGACATAAAACACTCATGGAAAGGTTTATTGGCCAAGTATTGACTGTTTGAGAAAAGTAAGCCTTTAACTGAATGTCAAGAATCTGGAAGAATAGAATTTAAGATTTTTAACAAGATTCATTACAGATTTAAAGTTGAAAAACTCTGCATATTATACTCAGCAAATTATAACTACCCTACTTAAAATTATAGTAACTGGTTTTAAATATTTACATAAATGTTTATATAGAGATGTAGGCCTATTGATTTTCAATCATTGAGTTGTATGATGGTTAAGTCAATTTAAAACATATTAAGATTTTTTTTTTTACAGATTGCTTACTTTAAAATACCAAAATACATCGAAATTGTGGAGGACTTTCCAAAAACTGGATCTGGAAAAATTCAAAAATACAAGTTGCGAGAGGCAATGGAGAAGAAATTGGCAGTGAAATAAATATGATTTATGTTTCTAGAAAAGTTAAACTTATTCTTTCCTTGACCTACGGAAACGTTAAAGAGCACATTTTCCACTGAAATGTTCACAAAAGTAATAATTGTAAGTTAATAATTTAAGAAAACCTAAAAATGTATACACATTTCAAAGTACAGAACCCCGATAGCAAGTCTTATGAGGTGTATTCAATTTAAATCTGTTTATTCATAACGGAAATTCAGAATACAGTGGCTGAAAATCAGCAATGAATATGTGACATTATCAAATAAGATTTCAATTTGTTATCAGGGTAAACTTCTTAACAAGGTTTGCAATTGATGTGGGATTAAGCGTAGTCTAAAAATCATGGGTATTCGAAAACTACACGTGTTATCAAGAGTGACTTGTTATTAAGGTTCCACTGTACAAGCAAGAAACGAAAAACTTGGATATGTGTCACAGAAAAAAATAAAGCAAATAGTACCACAATTTAGTAGGCTATATAGAGTAACTTGATACAAATATTTAACCAAAAGTTTAAAGGCCAAGTTATAGTAGCTTTTTGAAATTAATTAATCACAAATTACAGATAGCTAAGTGGGTAGAGAGCTCATCTTAAAAACGGAAGATTAACAGCTCAATCGTAAGAAAGATAGATCTGGACCCAGTTACTTAATGACATGACCATAGATAAAAATACCTGAAAGTACAAAAATACATAAAATAAAACTTATAGTATTTACACTTATACTGTTTACTCACAACACGGTAAATGGGTAAATACATATAAAAGAGATGGTAAGTGGTATCGATATATCAATTTCAATTGGACACTCCAACCATCATCAGACCCAATAGGCGAATCAACGTCAACCAATATTAGCAATTGGTCTGATGATGATTGGTGTGTCCAATCGAAATCTATCACAACACAAATCAAACCAAAGAGAGTTGTAGAGCCATGGACAGTTTACAAAAAAGGCTAATAATAGAATACATGTTAAAAATAACATTTTCCTTTATTGGAAAGTACAAACAAAGCAAAAGCTATTATTGTGTCACACGCAAATTCAACAAAACAAATAACTTAGTAAACAATGAAACATTCAGTTTATTTATTTACAATAACAACACGTGGCAGTCGTCGTTTCATTCCAATCCCTCGATGAAAATAAAAAGCTTGAAATAAATTTGTGTTGTTTGAAATGGGATTTGTGTTTAGAACTTAGAACTAAAGTGATTTGATTTTGGCTCAGCATACCTCACAAGTCTGACCTAGAACAAAATTTATTTTATTAGGATTACAATATTGTAAGAAGTTACCTTACAATACCTATGTGGCCACTCAAACCACAGTAGGTTTTTGGCCTCACCAACAAAAAGTCTCCACGTCTCTCTGTATTCCATCCATTCTGTCTCAGCTCTTAGCTTCCCTATGTCTCTTCACACCTGGCCCTGCCATCTTAGCCGAGGTCGTCCTAATGGTCTTCTTCCCCCAGGGAGATTTTCAGACACCATTCTTAGAATACAATCTTCTTCTATTTTCTTCTCTAAGATTGTAACGAGTTATTGATGATAAATTTTAAACAAACAAAAATTAATTGTTAAAATACATGATGATTCTCAAGACATAGCCAAAAAGCTTGGCACAACTATTTAAATCTGTAGCTAATCTTGACATAAGTCTGCTGCATATAGGCCAAAAACCTCTACTTGTGTTTAAATAGCAAATGTCAATGCCAAATTGTCTAAAATGATAATATGTTTGTTGTCCATATGATTCAAATACCATTACGATAGTACTAAGCTAAAACAACATTGTTTCACTGTAAGCTATCGAGGAAAACTGATGGGGCGTTGCATATAATTTAATTGTTTGTGTAGGGCCTATTTAATGATAATTTTGGAAAAAAATTATGAAATATCATTTTTAAATAAAAGAAATCCAGAAGACGGCTTAATTTCATTTCAATGTTTAACCAAAGATATGGGAGAAAATGGAAAAAATTGGGATACTGGATAAGCTTATAAAGTTAATAACCATGTGTGTTTCAAACTAAGGTTGTAAAGTAAAGATAGATGGAGAAACCACGTCTAAGTTATACAGGGGTGGGACAGGGAACACCAGAAAGACAGGAGGGGGACTATTCCCCCTCCTGTTCAATATTGCTCTAGAGGAAGCCCTACAAGCAGTACAAAATTCACCCTTAGGACTAAAACTGGGGGAAAATATTAATATATTGGCTTTTGCGGATGGCATAGTACTGATGGCAGAAAAGGAAGATGATCTAAGGGTTTTGCAAAGATATTAATTAATGAAACTGAATATGTAGGACTGAAGATAAACGACGTGAAAAAAAAATTCATGAGAGTAGCAAGGGAAGAAGATCAAAATAATGCTAATTTTCTCAAAATAAACAACCACAAATTCCAAAGAGTTACCTTATTATTTCAGATATCTAGGTGATAGAAATACAGAAGACATAGAAATTCAGAATAGGATAAATGCAGCAATTAAAAATTGGTATGCATGTGGAAAACTAATTAAATCAAAGTTGTTATCAAGGAAAACAAAAATTAAAATCTACAAAACAATAACTGAACCAGAACTTTTATATGGAGAAAATTAGATCCTGAAAAAAAAACACAAAAAAAAGATTATAACCTTTGAGAATAAAGTTCTAAGAGACTATGTAGAATCGTGGTCTTGTGGCGGCGACTATATCAAATACCCCCTGTACCGATTTTGTTGTAAAAGGCAACAAATCAATACAGGTTAATGCGAAGAACAGTCAGCTGGTTTCAACAATAGATCAGTATAGACCAGAATGCACCACGCACTAAAGACGGAGAGGGGATAAGGTTTAGCCGGGCGGCCATCTGTTTAAATCAGTACTCAGTCCTTACCCAAGTCTCATCGTAGCTAGTTCGGTAAAATTGTTTATCGTTCGTGGAAATTAAATTCATTTCGCGGCGTTTGGTCGGCCAATCTTAAATTTCCTTAAAGTCGTTCAGCCTATATCCCTAAGGGATATAATTGCCTCGCGATCGGAAATTAGAATCAGTGTTTTTGTCAAAAAGTGCAAAAGTTCGTTACCGGCCAAACGCAGTCCGCCATTTGAAAATTTCTCAAACGATTCACGAGTTCAATTGATCGCGTGTTGTAGTATACCGGCTAGTTACGTTTTCCCATCCTTTCCCCTTTGTGTTATATTTGTGGACGTCCAAACTGTAAGTAATTTTGTGTATTTATTTGTTAAATTGAGATTTTCAGTGAGTCGCACTTTGGTAAATTTTCCTGTCTTGTTTTGTCAATTCATGTAGAATAAGCACATGTTCATAGGTTCGATCACAATTTGTTGATTTTTAAATCCATTCATATTGTTGCAATCCGCTTTATTTATTAGACTGTGATATTTCTATAGTATTAAGAATAAATATATGAAAATGTTTTTATAGGGTAATTCAGAGTTGCTTTGTAATATTTTTATATAGTATTTGAATTTTGCACAGAGTCATTATTAAAAGTACAATTCGTTACAGAGTGTCACAATCAGCATTTTAATTTGGGGGAATCATTTAATATCAAAGGAGGGATTAGGTTGCTGGTTCGGCTGAATCGGGAAGTGTTATCGGAGGCTGTGCCAGTTTGCATATAGACGAACCGCCAAAGTGCCAAATTAGCTATAAAACAATAAGCAACGTTCCAGTAAATATTATTACGATTAAACGCAATACTGTTTAATCAGTTGACCTTCGAGAATCGACCTTCATATTTACATCGTTGGCCAACGAACAGGACTTGTTTGGCACTGGTCGTCTCAAATTAAATTAAATACCACTCCTCCGTTGACACCTTCGAGATCGGTGTGAAACCGCGCCAAATATTCCCCTTTGAATAAATCCGTTCAACATTCTCAGACAGATCAATTCCGTCTGATTGTGTCACTCAAGGTCATATTTTTATATTGCACCACACAATCAGAAACTGTCAAACTGGAATCATTGTAAATCTTAAATAATGCTTAATAAATCAAATTGTACTCACTTTTAGTTCTCAATAACCTGGTAGTTCTTTATTATATGCTATAGTATCAAATTGGTAAACAAAAGGTAATTCAGTAAATAATAGGCCACTACAAAAGATTCACCTTTTAAGTGCAACACTAAACACTAGTGTAGTAGTGAGCAAGTAAATTCGGTGTAGAATTAAGACTGGTAAATTGCTCTCATTAAAGGTATTACTTTTTTGGAAGAACTACAAACAGTGCCAAGGGCGTCCCCTAAGGACCTTTTGGGAATATTTATATTTTGCAGGGCCCACTCATATTTTTTCAATAACATCAAGCTTCCACTGCCAAAAAGCTCTGTCTGATATTTTTATTTTCTGGAGTTCTCCCAACCCAGGGGCAACCAACATTTGTAAAGATTCATTTGAGAGCATTGCAAGGAGCAAATATATTTAAATACAATATTTAAATATATAAAAGTAGTAGGAGGGAGTTGTTTTTATTTTTCTTTACACCCCGCCGCAGCAAACCTGCAGACTAAGCGAATTTCCATTTGACTGATTGGATTTACACTGAAATGTCTACTTAAAAATATAACATTTATTCCCTATTTAAATAGAATTAGTTTAACAAGTACTTAGGTTTGCTGCATCAGGGAGGGTAAAACTTTTTTTTGTAAAAATGTTAATAGTTAGTAAGAAATAAAAACATTTTCCAAATTTGATCAAAATATGTTCATAAACAAGCAAACTACAACAGTTTACTTATTCTCCATAAGAATAACATGGGAATTTTAAATTTACAATTTTTTGGAATTTTCTCCGTAACCATTAGGCGCATAATAACGCTTCAATATACTAAATTATTTGTTTTTTTAAGCTCTACAAAATGGTTTGGAAAGAAATTGCTAAATTTTATGTTTTTTGGGTCAAAAATGGGAAAAACCTATTTTACCCCATAAAACCCCCCCGTAAACCCCCATTCCCATGGTCCGATCATGCTGGATTGCGAACTCGTTCGAATAAATGTAGGTTTACACGTTTGTACCAAATTTCATCAAAATCGGATCATTTTTGCTCGAGTTATCATGCTAACGGACACATATATATATAAAAATATATAAATATATATATATATGAATTTTAACGGATAGAGTTTTTGGCCTCTAGGGACCTCAAAACAAACAAAAATCGGTCCCGCGTCCAGGTCTTACCATGAGTACTACGGTAATAGCTTATTCCCTATATGGGAAATTCGCTAAAACGATGAAACACTAACACTCACCGACGTTTCGGACTCGATACAGAGTGCCATCTTCAGGGCAACTTGACCCCGTATAGATGAATAGTCAAGTGGAGAGGTCTCAGGTTATATCTGGAGGGGTGGGGGTTAGACGTCCCAGGAATGTGTAGAGGGGCTGATGTGTTTACTGCTCTGTTCATCTGTGCGGAGTCAAGTCGGCCTGAAGATGGCACTATGTATCGAGGCCGAAACGTTGGTGAGTGTTAGTGTTTCAACGTTTTTGACACAGTCGTCGCCAGAAGACCACGATTCTTCATTAAGTGACCGTGGAAGCATATCCAGGAAGATTCTAAGAGCTATAATGGTCCAGTGTGTGAAAATGGAATATGGAGAATCCGTCACAACCAAGAGTTAAAAGAATCATTCCGAGACCCCAATATTGTAGGAGAGACAAAAAGCCGAAGGCTAAGGTGGGTTGGCCATATCTTTAGGAGAAATGAGAGAGCTTGTTAAAGAAGGTACAAAGGGGAGATCCGAGGGGAAGGAGACCAGTAGGAAGACCAAAGGCTTGGTGGGACTAAGTCCGGAAGGATATGGAAACAGATGAGACTAGTAGAGAAAGATTCGGAGGACTGAGAGAACTGGCGACAACGTGTTGGCGAGGCCAAGTACCAGCTTGGGTACAAGTGGCCATGGCAGTAAGTTTAACCAAACTCAATAAAAGTCATACTAACAGCAAGAGTGGCTCGTTGTGTGATAATTAACTCTGAAAAATATTTAAAATAGTTGGTAAATTGTTACTTACTTTTAACTTTTTACATGAGAGGTTTCAGAAAACAAACGTTGTTATAGTAATTTTTTATGCGGGTTTCTGTGTAGCTACCCCTGGCTACTTCCATAGTTTAGCCTTATGGCAACCCTCAATTCATTCCACCACCCTTCGGTGTTAAAGGCTCTTAGGCCTAAGGACAGTTTTACAAACAGCTATAGTGTCTATAGCTGTCAGGACACCCATTTCTTTTGTTTCCTTTGGCCTCAAAATTGCCTTTCCTACCCAGGAATTTAAACCTTTCCAGGACTAGAGCTACCTTTTAGATAGTCTATAGACTATTTCCTGTAAACTTTCTGACACAACAATCCCCAAACCAAACACCACAAACAATATCATAATAGACTATTTTACGGTATGTTATTTGAGCCTATACAGGGTGTATACTATTTTATTAAAGTGAAATTCCAGGTTTTTTCCAGGTTTTTTCATGGTTTTTCGAAGTTTTTCCAGGTTCCCGCGTATTTGTTTGGTTCCACTTAAACAATAATCAATTTAAGACTTGCAGCTTAAGTATACAATATAAACTTACATCAAATTTGTTTCAAAGTCCAGTGAGCTAGTGTTGAAAAAGTAATAATCCTTATTATAGTAATAATTTTCAATATCATCATTACTTAAGTCCACCGAAACATCGTCTCTCTCGATAGCAGCAAAATCACGAATATTATCTTCATTTTTTATGAACACATTATCAACGGCGGCAAAATCCTGAATATTTCCTGCGGTTGTGTGGTCGCTTCCCACGGTGACGAAAACCTCATCACAGTCTTACGTTATCATAGAAAAATCCTGGACATCTCCCGCGGTATGTATACATTATCACTCGCGATCACGGAAACGTAATCATCGTCATCCACAATCGCGGCAAAATCATGAAAATCCACCGCGGCCGTGTGGACATCATCATTGACTACCACGGTCACGTAAACGTCATCGTCATCGACCGCGATCACGGCAAAAACGAAAATGTTCCGAGGCCGTGTAGACACCATCATTGACTCCCGCGGTCACGGGAACGTCATCGTTGTCGTGCGCGATCTCGGCAAAATCATGAATATTTCCCGCGGCAGTGTAAACATCATCGTTGATCCCGCGGTCACGTAAACGTCATCGTCGTCGTCCGCGATCGCGGCTTAATCATGAACATCTATCTTCGGCCGTGTAGACATAATCATCGTCGTCTTTCGCGGTCACGGCAAATCACGAATATTTTCCGCGGCCGTGTAGACATCATCATAGCCTCCCGCAGTCACGGAAACGTCATCGTCCGCAATCTCGGTAAAATCATGAATATTTCCCGCGGCCGTGTCTACATCATCGTCGTCTCCCGCGGTCACGGAAACGTCATCGTTGTTTCCCGCGGTCACGGAAACGTCATCGTCGTCGGCCGCAATCACGGCAAAATCATGAGCATATCACGCGGCCGTGTAGAAATCATCATCGTCGTCTTTCGTGGTCACGGCAAATCACGAAAATCTTCCGCGGCCGTGTAGACATCATCATTGCCTCTCGCAGATATAGAAACGTCATCGCCGGCGTCCGCGATCTCGGCAAAATCATAAACATCTGCGGCTGTATAGACATAATCATCGTCGTCACCCGCGGTCAAGGAAACGTCATCGTCGTCGTCCGCGATTTCGGCAAAATCATGGATATTTCCCGCGGCAGTGTATACATCATCGATGATCCCGCGGTCACGGAAACGTCATCGTCGTCTCCCACGGTCACGTAAACGTCATCGTCGTCTCCCGCGGTCACGGAAACGTAATCGTCGTCTCCCGCGGTCACGGAAACGTCATCGTCGTCTCCCGCGATCACGGAAACGTTATCGTCGTCTCCCGCGGTCACAGAAACGTCATCGTCGTCTCCCGCGGTCACGGAAAGGTCATCGTCGTCTCCCGCGGTCACGGAAACGTCATCGTCGTCTCCCGCGGTCACGGAAAGGTCATCGTCGTCTCCCGCGGTCACGGAAACGTCATCGTCGTCTCCCGCGGTCACGGAAACATCATCGTCGTCTCCCGCGGTCACGGAAACGTCATCGTCGTCTCCCGCGGTCACGAAAACGTCATCGTCGTCGCCCGCAATCGCGGCAAGACGCATTTTACAACTACAATCTTCTACCGGGGCTAAAATAAAAATCCCGGAATCGGTCCAAAAATCCCGGCTTTTTCCCGGTTTTTTCCAGGTCCCTTCAAATTCAAGGTTATTTCCCGGTTCTCCCGGTTTTCCCGGTTGGTATACACCCTGCTATATCACCTGCCAGGCCATTGTCGCTCCTTGTCTGTCAGAGGGACGTAGACGACTCCCATAAGTGTTGTCCGGGTTACAGACCCGTCCTCGTTCTTATCTATCTGCTCCAACTTCTGATCGCCATTGGCTGGGCCGACCGGCACAATCAGCCGACCACCGGGCTTCAACTGGTCCACTAGCTACAAACAGAAAATTCCTTATAAAAGGTCTTTTCATGGTCATTATTGTTTTCACTTTGACTTTCATTGTTATCTTGAAGGTGCCACATTTTTTATAGAACGGTAACACAACTGACAAATCTGGGTCTCCAGAAGACCAAGTCATTGAATTGGAAAAAAATAGCAGCCGATGTTTCAGAAGCATTGCATCAATCGATCTTTTGGGAAGAATACAGTTCAACTCGACAAAGATGAAGTACTGTAATAAATCCAAAATGTCAACTACTGTTTTTGAACATTTATCGAGGCGGTCGTCAAGACTAAGATGCAACATCCAATTTACTTTGACTGTGGAAGCATACCATCAACATTAAGAATGTCAACAAGTTCTAAAACATACATCTGTGGCTTTTCAGTTATTATAGGGGAAATTATTTGCATTTTTTAAACCTGGAATTGATTGTAAATAATATGAAAGTGAATTTAAGTGCACTTTAAAGGTATATTTTTTTAAATAGAATAAACTGTAGCCTATTGTTTTTTCACCATTGATTCTAATTTTTCTTTTCATTGATACAAAAATTAAATTAACTGTTATATCCTACTAAATTTCAGGGCCTTGTAAAATTCTGTGATTTAAATTGTATTTACAATTAAATCAGTCCAATTCTCTTTGTACAATTGAGGCATACTTTTGTCTATTAGTAATTTAGTTGATACCTATTTATTTATCAGCAGCCTAGGCCTATCCACTTTCATATTCACCTAATTTTTTAGGAATTATTCATTATGTCAGTACAGCTCGTGACATCTAAGCTGGCACTTGGCCGATCTCTACTAGTACCTATTTCAAAAACATTATGTCCCGTTATGCGGGTTGCATCAACTGTCCTCGTGACCCATCTGAAGGCGCTGAAGTACATAATACTAGGGGAGTCAACCCCGTGAGGCAGCGGAAATGTTTGCAGTCCGGTCTTTTCCCTACCTCCACCCTCCTCCCGCCTACACTGCCCGCGCTAGGCCAAGTGCAAGCTTAGGTGTCACGAGCTGTAAAACTCAAACTGACCCCACATTATATGAATTTTACTAGAAAAAGTAGGATTGGCTTCATCAAACTAAATGTCAAAATATTGAAAAAATTACACAATGTCTAATAACATGCCAACTGTAGGGTACATAATTATGGCTAGATATGAAACAGACAGTAAACATGAATTTTCCCATCTTGTCTACTCAGTTCTGACTAATTTATAAACCAAAAACCAGTTAGCTACATTTCAATGTTTGGAGTTAAATATTCGTGATGGTAAATTTCAAGGATTATTGCAGAAATTTTCCCCAATAGTGATGAACAATGCTTCCAAGAATCCTTATGACAACATATGAGTAGATACATCTGGCTAGGTAGAATGAAAACATGAATTCCCACAAGTCCAGTCATGCGTTTTATGAATGACGTAAACATTATTGATGTTATTGTGTAATATAAAATAACTTACAATTGAAGTTTTAGTCCTTCATCCTTTTACTTCAATTTCCAAACAAGTTTCATTCTTTAATCCTTTGCTCCTTCAACATATTTCCCTCCCTGACCACCAAGTTAAAGTCATACTGTGAATAAACTTTACTTTAGCGATACCAAATTGAAGGTCATCCTGTTGTAAGAAAATTATCTAAACACAAATTACTATAACTTTATCTAGTAGAAGTAGAAGAGATGACAGTAGGTAAAGAGGGTGGGTAAATAATATATATATACAAAACTATGTTCAATAATGATCTAGAGGCTATATCCCCAAAGGAAAACAAAACAAAATAAAACCATCATTATATATTATTTTAAAAATAGCGGGTTTAGGCCTATAGTGTCCTGATAAAAATAAAAAAGATGAGTAATTAAATGCTAATTCATTGAATTTAATGATAAACCACCAAAAATATACTTAAGTTATAGCAACAATTTTATACTGTGGTTTTAGTGATTCATTTCCTATCCAGGTACTAAATGCTAAAAACTGACAAAGTCACTATCCTAAACCATGACTCATTTTTACGAACAGGTATTATATAAAACTAGGTAAAACAAGTTCTAATGTTTTGCAGGTACAATGGTTAGGCCTACATTACAGTATTACATTTGGTGAATAATGAGGGCCCATACAATATGTTTAACCAAAATAAAAGCCTAAAAGCAAAATCAGTGTGCTCCTGTAACAAAAACAATGCAAAACAGCTTTTGTGTGCAAATTCTAGAATCATCCCTCCCTTGAAAAAAGTCTATAAGATGACAGAACTTAGCACAGGTTACAGAAGCTGCAAGAATAAACCATACTCACAGATTGTGGTAGAGTGGGGGCCGCAGCACCAACATGGATAGCATTGTAGGGAGCTTCTTCAGGGTATCCCAACCTGCCGTCACCAACTGTAACATCAACATCAAAGTAGAATGAATACAAAAATGTGTTTATTTTGTGGTATAATTAGGGGTCTGCGGTGCACCGAAAAAGTCGGTACGGTACGGTACAAGCTTAATTACCGTCATCGGTTCGGTACAGCATTTTACACGGTACAAATTCGGTTCGGTACAGCCTATTATAATAATAAATTACTTTCAGTTTACTATCGTAGTCAACGGCAGTTGGTTCCGAGCACATAAAAGTCTTATCAGATGTTTGTTTACGATCTTCATAATTTATTACTAGCGTGATGATGCAATAAAAAACCCATTAGCAGTCCCAAATCCATTAACATTTTATCACGACAATAATTGTTGTATTGAAGTACTTCCAAGAACTGTTGAGTTTTATCACTTTTATTTCTTTACGACTTTCCCCAATTCTGTTTTATCATAAAAATAATAGTTTTATGATGACTGTTAAATGTTATCTCTAACTTAATCAGTATTTT
This sequence comes from Macrosteles quadrilineatus, assembly GCF_028750875.1. Classification (NCBI taxonomy): domain Eukaryota; kingdom Metazoa; phylum Arthropoda; class Insecta; order Hemiptera; family Cicadellidae; genus Macrosteles; species Macrosteles quadrilineatus. Next base: position 144,025,223 of record NW_026542595.1, on the reverse strand, counting down.
CGTGAATATTGAATTTGCCGCTGGCCATTGCCTACTGCCATAAAACTGTTTATGGCTACATATTAAACTTGTAACAAATCTACAATCTTATTTTATAAATTAAATATTTGTTATGGATATTTTATCTTTCTATTGACGACCATGGATATATACAAACTTTTGTCGTAATTTTAATTACAACATCAAAATACAATATTGCACAATCGTGATATTTTAGGCCATTGACCTTTATTATGCATCCGGTATTGCTGTTTCAGAAGAGAAGCACGTTGATAAATTATAAATTGATGTTCCCGTAGTTAAAAAGAATTATTTTATAAACCTATAAAACAAAATCATAAAATCTTACATAAAGATAACAATAACGGAAATTGTAAAAAGGGTATAAAGATAACAACGTCATTCTTTCTCTTTGTTCTTCTATTTCTTGGGTTTCCCTTCATCACGCATTCAACAAGTTGCCATGGTTACTAATCACCCATGTCGTTATCAGCTTTTGTGACATAGCGCACAGCAGGGGGTAAAACTTGACGAAAATCGGTAAATTTTTACCTATTATTTAATTACCAATGAATGTACGGTACTACTTTATTGGTATTTGGTATTGTATTAATAATCGGTCTAAATGGCAGATTTTTGTCAAATTTTACACCAAATTTATTGAAATTTCAAGGTGAATATTAATAAAACAATTATTACCAAATATTTGTATTCATTTAAAAGATTGATTTGTGGTATTGGGTTCCCCACTGAGTGCAGCCGAGCGGCACTAATGAGGGTCGGACCTTCTTGGGGGTGAACAATAGACGGCTTATCAGACCCTCCCCTCCCCCGTGGTCTGGAGAAAGCATGTAAACAAACTATTGCACAAGCGTGCGTGACTTGACATTGAGCTGCTTCAACTATAATTTTGTCAAATGAACTGTGATGTTTCAAAATCAAAAACAATAATTTGGGACCATACTGCTTAACAATAATGGACTGCAATTATTGTTGAACATACAATCCATTTTTAACAAACTAAGATTATACGATTCAAATACAATTATAAAAATTATCTTGGTATTTTACTTGGGGTAATGAAGTTATGTAGGCTAGTGTAATTCTCGGTTCATCAAGGTTCTACTGAATTATGTTTGGCAGTGAATAAGTGTAGAATGCAATTTATAAATTCAGGGATACACACCTTTTACACAGTTATAAAGTCTAATTGCCCAACATCAAATCTTACTCTGTGATAATCCAAATTTTAGTTTCAGAAAAAAACTTTGCAAGAATTGTATCCATCTTATAACTTAACTAGTGAAATGAAATGAAATGAAATGAAATGAAATGAAATGTCTTTATTGCTTTTAACATAATATAACATGCATTGCAATCGTCAAAATACTTAGATTATAAAATAAGTAGCATGAAGCATATTAGTAGTATAATAGCATAATAATAGTATAATAATAATAATAATAATAATAATAGCATAATAGTAGTTTTGAAGCTGATAAAAAAAAACGGTCTTTGCCATTACTTCATCATAACCTCCAGTTTTTCATTGTCATCTGCTGTGAACAGCTGGCAAAACTACACTGTCTTCTACTGAATGCTTTTATATGTTTTTAAAATAAAAAATAAAAACAACTAGACATTGTGTTGGTTGGAAATAATTTATCAGTTTTGTGAAATTATCTTGTCAATAAATGTTTCAAACATGTTTATTCATAAAAACTCTCATCCTATTTTTAAACTACTTTATCATGGCTATTCAAAGTATCTCAGAGTAAAATAGGTAAAGCCTTTATCTCAACTGTGATTTTTCTTGACACAATCCTCGTTAGTAAAAGGTTTTGTTTTAATAATATGTGGTACAGTAATTGTTGTTAGAAAACCATGAATGTAGGATACTATCCATTTTCATAGTAATGTCTATGTATTAAAGTTAAAAATAATGGTTTGGATACAGTTCTGAGAAGAAAACCGCAAAAATACGGGTAGCCGCGTACCGTACCGATTTTGTACCGAGAACCGAGGTACAAAATATTGTACCGTACCGAACCGTACCGACCTTAAATTTTCTGTACCGCAGACCCCTAGGTATAATATAATATTTTCCTTTGTTAGATAGTTCAATGCCATTTTCTATGTGTGTGGTAGATTACCCCTTTCAAGACTAGGCTATCTTCAGTGAGTAAATCCTGATATAGGATATTTATGGATCGAGTAATATTCCATCTGTGATTATAATGCATCAGACGGGGATAAAAGGGTAGTTTTATTTATATTAGGTGAGGTCAGTTTAGAAAACTATTATTAAGGCCTACAACAAAAATTTTCAGAGAAAACATTTGGAATTAAAAAATTATATTTTAGCTTTTTAAACAGCAGATGGTTGTAGTAGTACACATGTACCTGTGATTGAGCCACACCTGAAGTTATAAAACCATGCCACTTTTTGTGGAGGACATTTTTCAACTTATTGCAAGTCCTTACTCTTCTATTCTTGGTACTCAGCTTGGGCTTCACACTAAAGGATCATCGCATCAAAATAAGTCTGTTTACATGAGACGTACCCACTAGTTTGACTCGTCCAGAGGTGAGCAGTTCAGGTTTGTCCTTCATCACGTTGTCCTTGCTGTAGTTGACCAGTTCAGGTATGTGGTCTATCCCGACATCATGATATGGCTGTTTACATAAGACGTACCTACAAGTTTGACTCGTCCAGAGGTGATTAGTTCAGGTGAGACGTAGGAATTGGCTAACTCAGGAACTCGCTAACTCGGTCGTGTGTCGGAACTGGCTAACTCTGGAACTGGCTAACCGTCTCAGTCAGGAATTGGCTAACTCCGGAACCCGCTAACTCGATTTTGTCTAGCGGCGGAATTCGCTAACTCTGGAAGTCGCTAACCCGGCCGCGCCCACTGCACGGAGCGTTGCCAACCTTGTACGACAAAATAATCGTACACTGCCGTATTTCAAAATGTCAGTGTCAATAAAGATACAGTAAATATTATTGATTTTTGTTATCAATTCCACTTTTAACAGATAACTATCCCAAAGTAATTCAAAGACAATTAAAAAATCATGAAAAAGTGTTTTTTTTTATTAAACTGTACAATGGCCAGTTAAATGTTTATGATTTCGATCTTAAATATAAATGCCATCAGTATAAAAGAAAATAATAGAATATGAAAAATATTGAAATTTCAGTTTAATTGGTACTAAATAATTAAACCTCTACAAAACTAAGCTAAAATACACGCAAGTTCTTAAACACGGAAAACAGATTTATGTTACATGTTATAAAACCGTTTTTAGATTGTACACCTAAGCACCACTAGTAAAAAATAGTAAAAGATATAATATTCATATAATAAAACGTGACACGGTAATTTTAATTCACGATTCTTAATAAACGAATTGACGGATTTTCCTGATTTGAGTGTTGGGTTTCCTTTATATTGCTTTCACAATCGATATAAACTATACCAAGCCATTGCTCGGTTCACCGTTGCCCAGTACTGAGCTTCACAATAGACAATAGCTTTGTTTTTGGATAAGATTAAGTAATTTTAGCTATGACCACCAATTCATAGAATTGTAACAAACAAGAACGCCTGCATCTATTTAGAATCAGCCTAGAGAAAAACTCCAGACTTTTAAAAAGTAGGCCTACTGAAAGACGTAAAATTAATATTAATTCAACAAAATTAAGAGGATGACCCCGGGTCTACACTAATAGCCTACGATAAAAGAAATTTACAAGTTGTATTTATGCATAGACTAACTTTTAATGCAATCCATGAATACATTAGGCCTACCACTTTATAATGTATTGATAAATATTTATTTAAATTCAATAGCTCTATTTAAAAATACATTTCCACTACAATGTAATTCTTTAATTACGTTTAACGTGTAAATTTTATTTTGATTTATGATTCAAGGTTACAAGCCCAGTATATAAAATACGAACTCAATAATTTTATTTGCAGAAATTTACAAAATGGTATTTATTCGAATAAAAGAAACAAATGGCGGACTTCGAAAATAGATATTTCATAACATGTAATAGATCCAAATTAAATGTGCATTTTTATCTTTTTGCATACCAATAAGCTACTATCCTACTAATATTATAAATGAGAAAGTTTGGATGTATAGATGTATGGATGTATGGATGTATGTTTGTGACAAGTGAACGCGAAAAATACTGGTCGGATTGGGCTGAAATTTGGCATGATGATAGCTCACATTCCCGATTAACATATAGGCATATTCTTATTTCAAAAATCCTTTCGGGCTCCGCCCCAGTGGCTCTGGAGTTTCCCATGTTAACCTTATGAGAAATGGAATTATTGAATCTTAACAGCTGTTTCAATTAAACAAGTTGGTTCTGTTCTGTGATGTTCAATAGCATTAAAGTTACAAGGATTACCAACAGGGTGCAACACTATTATTTCTTTTACATTTATGACAACAGCTAATTTGCAACCAAAAGGTGAGTGAGCGTAGCGAACGAACTTCAACCTGGAGGCGAGTTAGCGTAGCGAACGAGCTAACCTGAAGGCAAGTGAGCGCAGCGAACGAGCTCCAACCTTAAGGTGAGTGAGCGTAGCGAACGAGCTCCAACCTAAAGGTGAGTGAGCGTAGCGAACAAACTTCAACCAGGACGTGATAGAGCCATGCGAACAAGATAATCTTGAAAATTAAGAAGTTAAACGGGGCAAAGCCCGCGGGTTACAGCTAGTCATAGATAAAACATACTCCCTTAGTAGATTTCTCATCCTAATGGATCAGCTGAAGACAGTTTTATTGTTAGTTCTGTCCGGTGCACTGTCTTTAGAGGTCGTGTTTTGTTTACAATTGTTTCTTGTTTTCAGTAATTTAAAACCTCGTTTAACCAAATAAAACGTTCTAATCACAACTAATAACACGTCCCCTAGTTATATAACCAAACATTAAAAAACAAATCATGAAGTTAACTATAAAATAATAGAAACACACTTTACTTTTGTCGACACTAGCGATCAGTGTCACCGAACATGAACTAGACACGAAAAACGAGCTTCAAAGTTTACAATGGGATGTAGAGTTTACTTGTGTTGGTTAGTCTATGGTAAGACTATAATGCATTTTCCACAATAATAATCATAGGAATAATGTTAAACATACTTCTAAATATATTTATTTTATCGACTACGTTGCTCTTACTCCTAATAATCGTAGGATACGACATTATGGTACCGATTCGATATAGGTACTATACTTTCGGCAACACTGGCCAAAAATATTCGTGTTTGGCTCCCATCGGACGGCTTGCGAGGCTTCTGATTGGGAGTTAGCGAGTTCCGCCGAGGGACCGAGTTAGCGACTTCCGTGCGAGGACGGAATTCGCTAACCCGGCTCTAGAGTGGGTTAGCGGGTTCCGGAGTTAGCCAATTCCGAAACCGAACAAGTTAGCGAGTTCCTCTCATCGACCAAATTTGAAGATAGGGCGTTTAACATGGGGTTAGCGAGTTCCAGAGTTAGCCAATTCCGCGGACCCGTTCAGGTTTGTCCTTTATCACGTTGTCCTTGCTGTAGTTGACCAGTTCAGGTATGTGGTCTATCCCGACATCATGATATGGCTGTTTACATGAGACGTACCTACAAGTTTGACTCGTCCAGAGGTGATTAGTTCAGGTTTGTCCTTCATCACGTTGTCATTGCTGTAGTTGACCAGTTCAGGTATGTGGTCTATCCCGACATCATGATATGGCTGTTTACATGAGACGTACCTACAAGTTTGACTTGTCTACAGGTGATTAGTTCAGGTTTGTCCTTCATCACGTTGTCATTGCTGTAGTTGACCAGTTCAGGTATGTGGTCTATCCCGACATCATGATATGGCTGTTTACATGAGACGTACCTACAAGTTTGACTCGTCCAGAGGTGAGCAGTTCAGGTTTGTCCTTCATCACGTTGTCCTTGCTGTAGTTGACCAGTTCAGGTATGTGGTCTATCCCTACAGCTTGTCCGGTCTCTCCTACCATTAGTGACATGCAGACGGTCAGAAAACCTGAGCCAGAGCCCACGTCTAGTGCTCTCTCTCCCTCCGTCAGTCTGTCCCTCAGCAGCTCCAGAGCATATGCATGCTGAAAACATGAGTGAATATGTTATCTTAGACTGAGGGAAAATTATATTTAGGTAAACAATAACTATTTAGGTAACAGTAACAAAAAATAAACAATAACTGTCCAGAAGCATAGCCTACTGTGGGTATTAAACCAATACGGTACCAATAGCACCAATAGCATAGATTTAGACATTCCATTCCCATGTTAAAGTTGTCACCAGGTTTTTAGTCAGAATCTGATGTGAGCCACTGCCAGATTGGCTAATTTAAATACTGATTTCAGTCAAACATATTTAAACTTTTTTACTAAGCCAAACTGATGGAATGACTTTCCCTTCCCTATTAAAAGTTATAGCAAACTGTTATGGTTTATCATTTACTATTGTTGAGGGGGAGGGGCGCACTTAAATGTTTACATATTGTGTGGAAGAAATTTCGCCATAGGTAATAGGTAGGTCTATATAAACAAAAATGTGTGAACTTTATGAGGGTTCAAAATAAAACCCGTTTTTGAAGTTGGTTCCGTTTACTGGTATTTGAAAAAAACCTAAATTGGTAAAAAACGTTTCGGTTTAATGGTTGTTAGTTGTACTTGTTATGCAATACTTTGAACGTGATCATGGATGACGAATTACGTCCCCGTGATCTTGGAGGACGTGAAGATTTTGCTGCGATCACATAACACAATGTACAATGATGACATTAGCTGTATGGGCTATTAATTAACAGCTGTGTCTAAGGAATGTCGGCCTTAGTCACTAACAATACTACAAGATTGCGCCACTCATCTCCATTCATACTTGGCTTAAAATACCTACTTTGTATGGTCGCCATTTCATAGAACAGTATTAACATCTTTGCAAATTGCAACCGTAGTAGGGTAAAAACTTGAAAACAGGACAATTGCTGTCCCTAGCTATTTATACCTCTTCCGCCATCTATTCCTGCTCCAAATAGTTTTTAAATAATTTACTATACCTTCCTTTGAATAGAAATGTTTATGTTTCCCAATTTTAATATTACCGTATGTAGTAAAGAAAAAAGTGTTTGAAAAGTTCCAAAATGGGTATATTTATATTTATTGCAAAAACCCTGTCCCCTACATTTTAACTTATATTTTCAGTAATATTAAGGCAAAAAAGTTTAAATATTTGGTTTCAATTAATTTATAATGTTAAAATATTAACAAAAATTACCAAACAGGCTTTTTAATGAAATTATACTGGCAATAACGATCGTTAAAAGTCGTGTCCCTAGCCGTGAATGTAATGCTGGGTTCGAGGGTCGAAACCAGTTGAGTTCTCGTCAGGTCTTTCAACCCTATCGACTCCGGGCAGATCAATATTTCGGCCTCTCTCAGTTCGTTGTTGACTGTGGTTGAAGTAGGTTAGACGTAATGTGATGCCAGGCTTTCCAGTTTATACGGAAAGTCTTGATTTAAAATCAGTTTTGTAAGTGTTAAGTTTTTGTGTAATGATCGGTATTAATAATAACTGTTGCAATAAGGTAAACAGCTTATTGAAAACTACAAAAATATAAGACAGACGCATACTTAACCAAACTTATGGCCAGTAAAGGGAACCATGGCCTCTATGTTCCATTTTAGTAAATGACGAGAGTGAAAATGCTAATGTCGGTCACTGTAATTTGGGTCACAAAATCTGAGAATCTGATGTATGACCTACATTACTTTTGGTGAATTATGTGACCCAAATTACTTCTCATATGAGTTTTCAATGTCGAGAATTAATTTTTCCGTAACCCACAATATATTTGAAAATTATTTCTGTTTACTTTCTTTACTTTACCTATTTTGATGATGGGCGGGATTATACAACAATGTGGGCGGTGAGAATTTGGCTCCTAGATTTGCGAGAAAATTACGAACCTCGCCTAGTGTTATTAGCAGACGATAATAATGAAAAGGTGACACTTTTATAATAAAGGATAACAAAAGTTTTGTTTAATACACAGAAGTTCCCCATTTATGCGTTTGAGTCACTGTGTAATGTCAGTCGCCTTACCTGCATTACGTGTAATGTCAGTCACGTCACCTACATTAGGCCTACTTGTAATTTGGGTCACTCTTGAAATGGTGGGTCACATGGTGTTTGTATGCATATAAATAAAATCGCTAACTTTAATGGTCATTTTTAAGTTAAAAATTATACTTCCCAGTATATTGTTTAAAGAAAAAAATATTGCAGCCTATAATTTGTATTGTGAGTTAGGTAAAGAATATAGAAGGATCCTGATATCATTACGGCAATTTTTTTAGAGTTTTATTTTCAGTTGTTTAACATCTTGTATATTTATAGCAATCACATTTCTCACATTTTGGTATTATTGGGTGTCTAAAAAGCTATTGGAATCATAATTTGCATAATTCATTGTAGATATCCTTGTCAAAACTTAGGATTGTTTGTGTGACCCAGATTACTCAAAAACCAGAGGTCGAATTTCTCTTCTAGCAATAATAAATGTTATTAATTAATAGATGAGTGAACGAAGTGAACGAATCTATGTATCGTGTATAGCGGAGTCGGAGAAAAGTTGTCCGCTGGAGTATGTGTGTGTGTGTGTGTGTGTGTGTTCGCACCTAAAACTCAAGAACCGTTGCACTTATAGCGTTCAAATTTTGCACAAATAGTTATGACACCAGTGTAAAGACACCATTAAAATTCTAGACGATTCCACTCAGTAGTAATAATAAAATACTTAAAACACATTTTTTAATTTGTCCCATAAGAATAACATTAGGAGCTACCTTCTTCTTCTTTTTATTTGTTTACGTTTTGCGACCAACAATTTTGTTGTCTACTTAAGACAGAGAGAACGACTTTTACTCTAAGCTCTTTCATTCATGGAGTAAACAGTTTGGCATCTATGAATATATATCATTATAATTTCACAGCTTTCAGAATAATGTTATTTAAGCTAATTAAATTTCACAACTTTCAGAATAATAAATTGAACTTAACAATATTAGTTGGCAGTTATATACCGTTTATTTTCAGTATTAAAATTCACCTTTAAATTAAAAGTATATAGGTATGTATGTATTTAGAACAAAGCAGCTTTTTATATTATCCAATAATTTAATGTTGGCATTGAATATTAAATATTCAAAGATGTTGGTATATTTTTATACTAAAATGCTATGCGAAGGGGGGGGGGGGGAAAGGTCCCCGACGTAGAGAGTGGTAAAGGAAGCAGAAAGGTGAGCAGTGAAAAGAAAGGAGTACGGAAAACCTTTATGACTGTTAAATTAACGTATCTGTAATACTTAAATGCTATGGAAAAATAGAGAAACAGGTCTACGATGTACGAAGTAGTGAAGGTAATAGTGAGGGAAGTAGTCAATGCGAGCGCTGCGGAGTGTGGGGGGCCTTTATGACAGTTGGAATAATTTATCTGCAATTCTAAAAATGCTATGGGAAGGGAGAGAAACAGGTCCACGATGTAGGAAGTGGTGAAGGAAGTAGTCAATGTGAGCAGTCCGGAGTGTGGGAAGCCTTTGTGACAATTAGAATAATGTATCTGCAATTCTAAAAATGCTATGGGAAGGGAGGGAAACAGGTCCATGACACTTAGGAAGTGGTGAAGGAAGTAGTCGAGGCGAGCAGTCCGGAGTGTGGGAACCCTTTGTGGCAGTTAGATTAATGTATCTGCCATAATAAAATGCTATAGGAAGGAAGGGAAACAGGTCCACGACGTAGGGAGCGGTAAAGAAAGTAGTCAAGGCGAGCAGTCCGGAGTGTAGAAACCCTTTGTGGCAGCTAGATTAATATACCTGCAATACTAAAATGCTATGGGAAGGGAGAGAAACAGGTCCACGATGTAAGAAGTGGTGAAGGAAGTAGTCATGGTGAGCAGTTCGGAGTGTGGGAAGCCTTTGTGACAATTAGAATAATGTATCTGCAATTCTAAAAATGCTATGGGAAGGGAGGGAAACAGGTCCACGACACTTAGGAAGTGGTGAAGGAAGTAGTCGAGGCGAGCAGTCCAGAGTGTGGGAACCCTTTGTGGCAGTTAGATTAATGTATCTGCCATAATAAAATGCTATAGGAAGGGAGGGAAATAGGTCCACGACGTAGGAAGCGGTAAAGAAAGTAGTCAAGGCGAGCAGTCCGGAGTGTAGAAACCCTTTGTGGCAGCTAGATTAATATACCTGCAATACTAAAATGCTATAAGAAGGAAGGAAACAGGTCCACGACGTAGTAAACGGTAATGGAATTAGTCAAGGCGAGCAGTCCGGAGTGTAGAAACCCTTTGTGACAGTTAGATTAATATACCTGCAATACTAAAATGCTATAGGAAGGGAAGGAAACAGGTCCACGACTTAGGAAGTGGTAATGGAAGTAGTCGAGGCGAGCATTCTGGAGTGTAGAAACCCTTTGTTACAGTTAGATTAGTGTAACTGCAATTCTAAAATGCTATGGGAAGGGAGGGAAACAGGTCCACGACGTAGGAAGTGGTAAGGGAAGTAGTCGAGGCGAGCATTCTGGAGTGTAGAAACCCTTTGTGACAGTTAGCTTAATGTAACTGCAATATTAAAATGGTGTAGGAAGGGAGGGAAACAGGTCCACGACGTAGGAAGTGGTAATGGAAGTAGTCGAGGCGAGCATTCTGGAGTGTAGAAACCCTTTGTGAGAGTTAGATTAATGTAACTACAATTCTAAAATGCTATGGGAAGGGAGGGAAACAGGTCCACGACGTAGGAAGTGGTAATGGAAGTAGTCGAGGCGAGCAGTCCGGGGTGTAGAAACCCTTTGTGACAGTTAGATTAATATACCTGCAATACTAAAATGCTATAGGAAGGGAGGGAAACAGGTCCACGACGTAGGAAGTGGTAATGGAAGTAGTCGAGGCGAGCAGTCCGGGGTGTAGAAACCCTTTGTGACCGTTAGATTAATATACCTGCAATACTAAAATGCTATAGGAAGGGAGGGAAACAGGTCCACGACGTAGGAAGTGGTAATGGAAGTAGTCGAAGCGAGCATTCTGGAGTGTAGAAACCCCTTGTGACAGTTAGATTAGTGTTACTGCAATTCTAAAATGCTATGGGAAGGGAGGGAAACAGGTCCACGACGCAGGAAGCGGTGATGGAAGTAGTCTAGGCGAGCAGTCCGGAGTGTAGAAACCCTTTGTGACAGTTAGATTAATATACATTCAATACTAAAATGCTGTAGGAAGGGAGGGAAACAGATCCACGACATAGGAAGCGGTGAAGGATGTAGTCAAGGTGAGCAGTCCGGAGTGTGGGAACCCTTTGTGAAAGTTAAATTAATCTATTTGAAATTCTAAAATGCTATAGGAAGGGAGGGAAACAGGTCTACGACGTAGGAAGTGGTGAAGGAAGTAGTCGAGGCGAGCATTCCGGAGTGTAGAAACCCTTTGTGATAATTAGAATAATGTACAGTATCGAGCATGAGGCGAGCAGTGCGGAGTGTGGGAACCGTTGGTGGCAGTTAGATAATGCATCTGCAATTCTAAAAATGCTATGGGAAGGGAGGGAAACAGGAAATACATTACGTATATTACCAATGACTTTGGTTAATTAATGGACGAGAAGTTAGGATTGTTGTTGACTGAGATTTGGTTTTTTTAAGAGGTTGACAGCCTCTTTTAACCTTGCATTAGCCCGTCCACATAGACTAAGTGCCCGTGCGTGGATCGTTTACAGCAAAGCAAGGGGTGAGCCGGTACGGTACAAAGGTGAACTGTACTGATAAAATTTAGTGGCAGTGACCAGGATCCGAACCCACGACATTGCTGCCTTGGGCCCGAAGTCCGCGTGACGCTACCGACTGAGCCACCGACTCACCATTATTTGCCCCGACTCATGGGTTGATTTGCCCATACAAATAACATTATTGTGTTCACCAGTGACACCGGTAAGTATGCTAGGTGTGGGTGGACTCTTTCATTATTGCGCTCATGTTCACTCATCCCGTTACGCGCAGAATAAGCGTACTACTAGTTTTATAGCTAATAAGATCAGATTTATGAACTACAACAAGGCTACACATTAGGAAAAAATAGACTTAATTTATATTGGTGAGTATTAATTTTCTCAGATATATGGGACAGCAATTGTCCTGTTTTCAAGTTTTTACCCAGGTAGGTGTTCAGGGTATTGTCCGGATTGCAGGAAAGGATAACGAGAGAGGTGTACATGGGAGATGCTCTCAAATCCGCCACAGGAATAGCCAAAATCGCCGAGAGGATAGCGTTGTCTACGTAATCGCGGGAGATGGTGTTGAAGACAATTTTAAGGTTAGATATAGATCCTACCGGTTTATGTAGATGGCAATTTATTGATTGTTATTTGTTCCATTTTATTTTTAACCTATTTGAACTCTTAACCAAATAAAACGATCCATTACAAAACCATTACTTAGCCATTAGTATTTTGACCAAATAAAGTAATTTCCCATAAAAAGAAATTGAGAAAAAAACATTTAGTCAACACTCTCAAACCTCACTAACCCAAGTTCATTGACTATTAATAATATTGGGTTATATAAATTAATTTATCCTTGAAAACAGCCAAAATGAGCTTCACAATTTAAAATAGGATGAAAATCCCACATAGCCTACGTATGATTTAATGTCAATGCCAGAACCATTCAATATGGGGACAACTAAACTGTGGTAATCTTAAGACAGGTTATGGAATAAAGCTTAGAATTTCACTTTACGGTCACACTGAATTCAATCTAGTTAGTTCATATGGACTGGAGAGGATCTAGTGCAACGCATTCTGAAGTAGGCAAATTGTCCTTTTTTAAGTCGAATGTGACTGCTTCCTCAAAATAAAAGCTACTAAAGTGGAATACACTTGCAGGGTTAAGTACCTAGGCCTAAGTTACGAGGGAAAATACATAAATTTGTCAATTTCTGGCAGTTAAGTAGGCCTTATTAATTGCTAAGAGTGTAGGCCAGACTTATTACATGTTAGGCCTACCCTATAGTATAACATTTTTTATGTCCGAGGGGGGGGGGGGCTGGCTGGATCCACCACTGGGCCCATTAGAGTTCAGATACAATAACATTATGTACAACTTCAGTGCAAAATTATATATTGAATTGTATTTAAAAGAACAATAACAATATTTTCAATCCAATCAAACTTTTAAAAAGTCATTTAGCCTAGGTCTAAGTTAGTTGCTAAAAGTTAATTTAGCTCAAAATCAGCTTTACCATGTGAGGAGCGCTGATGGTGACACCGTAGCCAATACTCTGTGGCGCGTCCATGTACGGATTGTGAGTTACGTACTTGCCTCTGTCAACCTGGGCCAAGACGTTTTCCACATCATCGCTGTGTATAACCTTGTTGGCTACAAACAAAGTGGCATATGTTTTAAAAAAGATAAACAGGCTAGTCTTCAAATACTTAAGCTAAGAAAAAGAAGAGAAAGGAACAAGATAAAAACAAACCAGCCAAATTAATAAATAGAACTACTGGTTACTGGGCACACATCACGAGAATAAAATAAATCAAAACCATGTCCCACAGAGCTAAAATTAAATTTGTTAAATTGCCAGATTAATTGACCGTCCAATATTTTATCAATAATTAATTACTCTCTCACTCTTTAATCAACTGATAAATAGGTTTTAGAAAAAAATGGATTAAATTAATTTAAGTATTAATTTGATGTGGATTCATTTTACTTTAAGTTATTGATAAGTAGTAATTCAGGCCTACACGATATTGTGGATGGTTGATGTGTGCTAAGTTAATTGTGTTTGTTAGGAATTAATATGTAGGCCTATGCCTTATTATGGAATTTAAAAATAAGACTTAAGTTAGGTAAATGGATATAGCCTGAATTAACCAAGCTAAGTTTAGTTAGGCAAGTTAAACTGCTGGGCCACTTAGATACATAACTAGTAGGTTAAATTATGTGAAGTAGTTTTTAGGTTGATGACACATTCATGTACACTTGTTTTGTATGTATTGTGTAAAGATTTATTGATTGATTGATTGATTGAACTCTTTTGTCAACTCATTCAAGTTGCCACAAGCTTGATAAATGTGGTATTAAATCATCAGTTGCATTAGACTGTATGAGCTCACCTCTAAGGTTTTTAACTAGATCTAAATTTGAGCGCCCATGGGAACGCCATGCCATTGTTGAATAAGATAAGTAGAAAAGGGCCGAGACACTAGTCAAAATTCCTGTTCCAAGCACCACTTTTCTGAAGATTACCATACACCTGAAACCAATTCAAATTTGGGTAACTTACATTTTAAACAGGCCAAACTTACTGGACTACCCTAAGCAATTTGGGGGTTAATGTTTGGATCGCTAAAATTATTTCGACTTTTGGCTATTCCCTTACATAACAAAAAAGAAAACAGAACAAGTGTCAAATTTAATATTTTTTAAGCTTAGGAATCTCGTAAAACTGTGGGAAATAAATTCGGTAGTTTGGCCCATGGTGGAAGTAAATAAGGTGTGCTACTGCGCATCGTAGCCGGCTGCAGGCGGTGCGGGGGAGGGGTATCGTGACGTCACCTTGGGGGCAAACATGCCTTGCGACCATAATCGAGCAGTGACGTCGCTCTAATAAAATTGTAATTTTTAATAGTAAGAACTGATAAAAATTCCTGAAACTTTGCATAGTCTTGGACTATTAACATAGGATGCTTATGATTTAAATTTTATTAATTTATTTGAATTAAAAACCATTCAACCACAGATCAAACTTCAAACTTTTTCATACTAACACAAAAAAGTTAATCGGCTACCAAATCACGTATTATTTGGTCAGGTTTATGAGACCTGCGGGAAAGTTTTAGGGAAAGGTTCTAATTTAACTGTAGTATCGGTTGGATTTCGATAAAAGAATTACTTTTTTAGCTACGAAAAATTATATCAATCGGCAACGGAGCGCACGCTCAGCAGATGCCACCGTTTATTGGATAATAAGGCCACGCATTTATTATCCAAAACACTGTAGCTACATGTTATAAGGATATACTTTGTATTCTACATTTTAAATTAAATATGTAACATTAACAAGTTTTACATTAAAATGTGTTGCAACATCTTCGTTTTTATACAAATTAACTCTCTTTGATAACAGTGGCCATACAATTTGTAGGATCGGAAATGAATAACATTTCCTTAACCAAAAACATAGTTTATTACATTTTGCAATCTTATAAAAATATTTACGACCTGAAAGTAAACATCTAAAAAATTAAACATTTCATCACCTCTGGATTTTCTAAACTTTTTTAAGTTTCTTTAGAAATTTTCTTTTTTTGCCACTAGCAAAATTACATTGTCTTAGCCTCCTGTTGATTTGTTGAGAAAAACTAAAATATCGCACGTTTGGTTGCGTTTTCTTATTTTTCGAACTATCACAACAACCGTACACTGCACAATGGGGCATTTTTGTAGAAAGATGTGTGCCCTATGGAAAACTGACATCTACTGCAACTCGCGGTGAACACAGAAACGAAAACAAAACAACACGTGATCATCCCCCGCACACAACAACGCACCCGAGCCAAAGTTGCGACATAGATAACAACCCCAGTGAAATAGGATCCTAGCTCTCGAACTGGAATATCACATTTTATTATCATGGTATTGCAAGAGTGAAACAATTTTATATTTTAACCTGATTATAAATACAATGTTTAATCACCAACTTATTTTTTAACAGTGTATATTTTATTTTACATGATACGTTAAATACATTCCTTTGCGTTAAAGATAATTTATTATTTAAACCACTATTTGCAAACTTTGGTTTTAACTAATCAACAACGATTTGCAATACTTTAAATGCAATTTGGCAACGTTAACCCTATTCACCATGGAGACAATATTATATATTCTCTGCGAACTATTACGAAATAACCCATATTCAAACGGGGGAAAACACACTGAAGTCAACAAGAACAACAATTTTTCACATAAAAATATAAATACAGGAATAAAAATATCAATGATACTATATTCATGAAACTACATTATTTGTTGGATGGCAATGTGTGATTAATACTTGGCAACTGACTCGACTCGCAGCACGCGCTCCGATCACGCGCTCATATAACTTAGCATATCTCAGGAAATAACGCCTCTCTAACGGTATATAGTTTGAAGGAAAGTTAAATTTGGATCTTTATCTAAAACTTTCCCGCTGGTCAAATCCTTCTAACCAAATAGTACGTGATTTGGTAGCCGACTAACTTTTGCATGTTTAGTTTTAAGAAAGGCCAAGTATAAAGAGTGATTTCACGCTTAAGTTTTTAACAATTACAAACTATTTTTTCACAACACGCATCGTCCACTTATAATTGATGTCCATGTCAAGTTTCAT
This sequence comes from Macrosteles quadrilineatus, assembly GCF_028750875.1. Lineage (NCBI taxonomy): Eukaryota > Metazoa > Arthropoda > Insecta > Hemiptera > Cicadellidae > Macrosteles > Macrosteles quadrilineatus. The sequence goes on along the minus strand of NW_026542595.1, from coordinate 144,008,767 downwards.
AATTTTTCCTCAATTCTAACAGTTCAAAATGTTGATGTTAATAGAGCAGTGTCACGCTGAGCTATATACGCGCGCGAAGCGGTTTGCCCCCAAGGTGACGTCACGTCGCGATGCGCAGAACGGTCTCAAACCCGTCCGGCTGAGTAGCACACCTTATTTACTTCCACCATGGTTAGGCCTATCAATGTTTAAATGGTAGGTCTAACCTAACATCCTATCTGACTTTTTATATGGGGGGATTACAACATAGATCAAACTAAAATGACAGTGATGATAATCACCAAAACCTGTACAGTAATTTGATCAAATCTAGCCTAGGCTAGGCCTACAACAGAATCTGAAGACTTGGCTTTTGGTAGGCCTATAATCTAATTAAATAGGCTAATGGTTTTAAACAGCTTAAAAATAAAGGTATTATACAAACCTTAAAAAAATGTATGATGTTTAAATGTTAAGTATCACGGTGATTAACTTAATTTTACGCCACAGAATAAAGTAATCGTAATGTTATAATATGATATGACATACATAACCTAATGATAGTGGCTTAGGTAGGTTTAGGTTTCACAATCACAACAGCGACAAAATAAATACCGAACAGCCAAAAAAAAAAAAAAAAAAAACAGCCGCTGTGCAAAATGTTTTGGTGATTTTTTCTACGAACAGGCTCAGGCTTGTTTAATGCAGTCCTGTAGCTTCTCAGTCTGTTGCTTACTTTTTGCATCGGTAAATATTCCACTCCTGTTATTTTGTCTAATAACAATAACATTTAATTTGTTCGACACTTAGTGCAAATTTCTTTCGGTTGCATTTTTCCATTGTTATAAAAAGCACTAAACATACAGTCTATCAAACCCTGATATTGCCACCTGGGACTATTTTTAAGGTTGATATTTGGCCGTTCACATATTACGTAACGTGCTTTTCGTAATTTTTTAACTCTCCCTCTCCCCTAACGTAACGCTGTCAGATATTTTCATAACAAGGTTTTGTGATATGAAATCAAGGTAAAAAGATAAAACCATAGATAAAACATACTCCCTTAGTAGATTTCTCATCCTTATGGAACAGCTGAAGACAATTTTATTGTTAGTTCATGTACGGTTTATGTAGAGGTCCTGTTTTGTTTACAATTTGTTTCCCGTTATTACAGCCATTTAAAACCTCGTTTAACCAAATAATACGATCTAATCATAAACAATAACTTGCCCCCTAGTTATATAACCAAACAGTAAAGCACAAATCAAGAAATTAACCCTAAAATAATAACAAAGTTTCATCGACACTAGCGTTCGCATGGCTCAATCACGTCCTGGGGCCCATTTCATAATAAAGTACAAACTAATATTATTAGTGAATCAGCTGATCGCCCAATGCAAATCTTATAGAAATTACAAGTTACAAGTTGTAACTTGTAACTTGTAGTTTATTATGAAATGGGCCCCTGGTTAAAGTTCGTTCGCTACGCTCACTCACCTTTAGGTTGGAGCTCGTTCGCTACGCTAACTCGCCTCCAGGTTGAAGTTCGTTCGCTACGCTCACTCACCTTTTGGTTGCAAATTAGCTGTTGTCATAAATGTAAAAGAAATAATAGTGCTACACCCTGTTGGTAATCCTTGTAACTTTAATGCTATTGAACATCATAGAACAGAACCAACTTGTTTAATTGAAACAGCTGTTAAGATTCATTAATTCCATTTCTCATAAGGTTAACATGGGAAACTCCAGAGCCACTGGGGCGGAGCCGATTGGACGGATCACGAAACTGATGGTGTATAAACCTATTCCATGACATTCTACACGTATGTACCAAGTTTCGTGGCAATCGGTTCAGCGGTGTCTGAGTTTATCACTGCCAAACAAATATACAAACATCCTCTTTTATACTTATAGATTTTTCACTAGATTTTGTAATTTATTCTTTGACTGTTCATCACACACCATTCTACACTCATCCTTCACTCATATTTGGGTTAAAATACGCACCTAGGTGGCGTCCCCATCTCAATGATTGATAATTATTGATAATTGCATTTGAAGATCATTATAAAGTAGTGTTCTGTTGGTAACAAACCAAGGTGCGTTGACAATTTTACGTAATAATTTTGATTGGCAACGTTGTATAATTTCAATGTTGGAGGTAGGCCTACTTGCTGAACCCCAAAGCTGAATACCATAAGTCCAAATTGTTTTTTGGACTGTTTTGTACAGTAACAATTTATTTTGTGTACTAAGTTTTGATTTAGATCCAAGAAGCCAATTAAGTTCAGTTGTTTTTAAATTTACATGTTGTCTTTTAGTCTATAGAAATGTGCCTTCCAATATTAAGCTTTGCATCTAAGTGCATGCCCAAATATTTTATTTCTGTTACTTGAGGGAGGTGAATATTGATCATGGCTACTAGGGGACATGTAGCCTGATTTAGGGTACGGTAAAAGTAATATCGTGTGCTGATTTATTTTCATTCATTTTGAACCTCCATGTTTTAAACCAATGTGAAATTTCATCCAAGTTTTGCTGTAAATTTGCTGTAGCCTGAGCCGGATTGTCGTGGACAGATAAAATCGCCGTGTCATCCGCAAATGTAGCAACCATAGTGTTTACACTTTCTGGTAGGTCCGATGTATAGAGAATAAAATACAAGTATGGTCCAAGTACGCTTCCATGGGGGATTCCTGATTCTATAGGGCAAAGGTCAGTACGTAGAAAAAAAGGGAAGAATAATCGGAATAATCTCATTGAGCATAATTTACTACAAAATGAATGACAATAAAGGGTCGTCGGAATTAAGCTGACTGACTTGACTTTAAATACTCCAAATAACCATTCTATTTATGTAAACCAAATATACCATTGACTTTGGATACTGCAAGAAGACTTCCCGTTTATGTGAACTAGACTGAATAGGTACTGCAATTCCTATTTGCAGTCTGCAAATAGGAATTCCATTAGTGAACCAAAGATACGATTGAGTTTGGATACTGAAAGTAGACATTCCATATTGACGTGAGCCAGACGGATCATTGACTCTAGATATTGCAATTAGGCACTCCATTTATGTGAAAATGAACCATTGACTTGGATTCTCTCTGCAAAGTAGGAAATTCATTTACGTTAACCAGTAAGCTTGCACCCGAACTAAGAAACACAGTTAATAATTTTTTATTTAAGTAGAACCAGATAATAATAATAATAAGTATTTTAATAATAATTTGTTTATTGTAGTCGACAAAATACATTGCATTACAAATGACAGATAATATTTGTGAAAAAACAATACAAGTTATTATTTACATTTGATCAGGGGGTTTTTTTTAACACCAGTGCCTGAATTTTTTTCGCGACATTTCCTAGAATTTAGATATCCCAGCGGTTGTTCACGAAATCGTCGACAGAGTACAGCACATTGGACACCAAAAGGCGTTTTAACCGAATTTTGAATTGTTTTTTGGTTTCGGCATGTTTGATGCTGGCAGGAAGTTTGTTGAGGATTGTGATACCAATCTGCGATGGCAAAGACTCGAACGCCCCACTTCTATGCTGCAGAGTCCGGTAATCGTCCCTGCCCCTAGTCTCATAATGATGGACGTCTCGGCCCTGAACACATAGAGTCCATTTCCTGTTCCTGTAAATCTGCTTGGCTTTTCTCTTGACTCTGTCTTAAGCTGGATCGAGTGACCACAGACTCACTTTGGTCAAAGTTAAGTAGAATCATTTTCTTGTTGCGTAGACTTAAAAGTAATGCCTTTTGTTTTCCTTGAATATGTTTTTTTTTGCTTTTTTCCAAACTTACATTGGGTATGGTGCTAGGCTATGGGGTAATTCCAGCAGGACCCACAGTGTTCTTCTGTTGCAAAAAATATCAGTAAGAATTATGCCAAACACCGAGCCCATTGCAAACCATTGTTCAAAACTGTATGGTGCAATGACTATTATTAATATTTATACATTTTCAGTGCCTAGTAGCAATCAAAGATAACGAGAGGGTATTTCTGACAAACAGCGACATCCATATGTATAATACAAGGAATAGAAATAACCTTCACATGAGCAGATCTAGGTTAAGTTTGGTCTCGAGTTGTTGACCTGTTTCAGGTATGAAATCGCCTCCCATAACAGCTGTAAAAAAACTGTGTAAAACTAAGTTTGTGAAAACTATAAAATCATGACTTTTGTTATTATTGGATGAGTTTTATGAAGCAGATCTCTCTAGCATGATGATATAAGAAAGATTATACAAGTAATGTTAATGTATAGCTTGGTAAGATACATGGTTTGCTGCTTTGCAGATGCGGTTTTCTTTGAACTCCTTGATTTTATTTTGTATGCTTGCTTTTAGCGAATTTCCCTATAGGGAAGTAGCTATTACCGTAGGTCTCATGGTAAGACCTAAGCCCGGGACCGATTTACTTTTTCATTTTGATTTCCCCAGAGGCCAAAAACACCATTCGTTCAAATTTTTATATATCTATATATAGATATATATGTGTGTGTCCATCCGCACGATAACTTGAGTAATTTTTGTCCGATTTTGATAAAATTTGGTTTGAAGGTGTAAGGCAGGATAAACTTGAATGAGTTCGCGAACCAGCATGATCGGACTATGGGAACGGGGGTTTATGGGGGGTTGTATGGGGTAAAATAGGTTTTTCTCATTTTTGACCCTAAAAACACAAAATTTCACAATTTCTTTTTAAACTATTTTGTAGAGCTTAAAAAAACAAATAATTTAGTATATTGAAGCGTTATTATGCGCCTAATTGTTACGGAGAAAATTCAAAAAAATTTTAATTTTAAAATTCCCATGTTATTCTTATGGAGAATAAGTCAACTGTTGTAGTTTGCTTGTTTATGAACATATTTTGATCAAATTTGGAAAATACATTAATTTCTTACTAAACCATAGTACCTTTTAATATTTTACATTAAAAAAACTTTTTTACCCTCCTGTAAACTTTTGGGGGTTTTCTTTTACTTTAAATGTGAAAAATACAAAATGACTACAACTAAGCTCAGTATACTCGCTTGGCATATGTGAGAATACTCAGGAACTGATTGAACTGACACCATTGTATGAGTTACTAAATTTTATTTGACCACTCACTCTAATCTATAACCCTTTAAAACACAATACATTTAAATAATAATCAATAAATGAGATGGCGTATTTACCAAAGGAATTAAATATTGTTGGGGCCCCAGTATTAAACTAAGAGAATCGAACACATATCAAGTTCAAAAGTGATAGATATAATATAATTGATAAACGACTCAATCTTAATTAATTAAACCCTTTTACATAAAAATTATAAATATTCATAAAATGTTGTTTATCTACATCTTTGCCATTTGGCCAAAGTCCAGTTCACAAAACTTAAAACACAATGCTAATATGAAATTCTGAAAATTAACACGCTTTACAAACAAAGAACATTTACATTAGCAACCTACCAAAAATACACGTTTGAAAATAATATATATAATGAGAACTAACTTATATAAAATACATTATTTTACAGGTTTAACCTTTAAGGCTAAATTCTTGTTGTTGTTATTTAGCAGGAAATGATATTTTTATTATTATTTATGATTTGATTCAATGATTATTTAGGTTTAAAATATTTAGGTTTAATATGATTTATTTGTAGTAATTTAACTTAGGCCCTTTTTATATGATTTAATTTTATCTTCTCTCTTCTAAATTTTGGTCCTGGAAGTTATAATTGAATTTTGGAACATACCGATGAGATGATCTTGAGGGTAGAAGATTCCTCCGAGGGTACGTCTCGTGATGTCCAGGCCTCCCCTTGTCTCCGTTGTCGGATGACTCGGTAATTGATCCTGGTCCTCGATGGCGGATGACGACCCCTGGAACCTCTTCTCCTGGCGTGGGCTGAGTTGGTGAAGTAGTTTGGCCTAGGACATATTCAGGTGGCAGATTTTACCAATCCTGATATATTGAGTTGGGCCTACTCGATCCGACCCCGTCCTAAGCCTCGCAAATCTTCTTCCAGACTGATGCCATCTTGCTCCTCCTGTCCCTTCCTTTTTTTTTTTTTTTTAGATTTTCCCATCATTCTAATTAACCCCGCCTACAGTGTCCAATCATAGTTGATCCCTTTGGTGCTCAACGTTGTGATTGGCTGCCACTTCGATCAGCAGTTCACTGTAGACGTCAGGTTGTGCGTCCATTGCCCGGGACCTTGAATATGATACTAGTAGACTCGTCGGTGCCATTCTACATGTCTCTTTGTATTAGAAAATTGTAATATTTGATTTACTTGAATCAGTAGCAAGTTTTAAATGGGCCTAATACGAATTTTAAAGATATGATGGTTAAAGATGAAATTTAAGAATTTAATTAAAATATAAATATGTTTACACTCCCCTGCTCGGGAAAATTTTTCGTCCCCGAAAAATAATCTATAGTGCCCCAGTTACTCGAAGGTGTCTTCGCATCGTCCATTGGATTGTGCTACTGTGCGGCGTCAGCCTGTTGTGTAGCCTCTTGTTGCTCCACTGGTTTACATGATTTGAATTGTAATGGATTGAATAAGAACGATATATTTCATAATTAAAATTACCATCGAGAGGAAATCCTATCAGTACTCATTGTATAAATTTGTGCTAATAAGTAGATCAATTTCGTTGTTTGATAATTTCCATTTTCTTAATATATGTTACTTAAAATCTTTGTGTAAATTGATATATTAAATAATTGTATTTGTGTATGGAACAGCTTTCTATTTGTATGGTTGATTGTTTATAACTGCAATTAATCATCATTTCTGTTTATACCCTATTAAATGTCATGAAGCATCTAGACTGCGCGCTTAGACTAGATATCTTCGCAAGATGTAATAGTCATAAAATTATTTTGAATTTAATAGTATCTTTTAGGGTTCGAATATAAATTGGGGAATATTTTTGATCTGAATATAATTTCATATAGAAGTGGTGATGTTAAGTTTTTTTACTCGGAAAACATACAATCTCACAATGTTTGAATGAGATTGCGTACAAAGGCAATGCACCTAGATGCTGAGTCTGCTTGATATCATCTTTCTGCTGGAGTCATGAAGCTGCTGTCTTTGTCGTCCAAGCTTGAGAACTCAGTGAGATGTTTGTTCCGTGTCGTGTGTGAAGCTATGTGCGTTATTTGATTTCTTATTGTTTGTGCCTCTGTTCTCGTGTTTCTTGCTGTGTTGTTTCTTGTGTATCAATTGGATATTCACACGATGGGTAGGCTATTGTTCTTCTCGTTTATGCTGATCGTTTTATAATTGCTATGAGTTGATAAATGTATTCCTCTCGTAATGTCACGTATTTCATTTATGAATTCTTGAACAGTAACTTCTATTTATGACTTAATTAAACATTTTTATTTGTGTCGTTATTAAATATGATGCTGTGAATTATAATACTCTTCAGGATTTGATACAAATTAAATCATACTTTCCTTTATCTCCCAACATTATGATTATATTTACAAGCTTAATAAAGATGCTAGTGAGGGTTAAACGTTAATAATTTGTATTTATCTTTTATGAAATGGCTTAATATTTTGTACATGTACTGGCTCTTCACACAATCTACCTCTTTTTTCTAGAGCTACCATGTAGGTCAATTCATTTATTTTCCCGGTAATGTGATATGGCCCCTTGAAACAGTTTTGAAATTTGCTATATTTCTTTGTGTGATCAGTAGGATATTTAATTAATATCTCATCCCCTGGCTGTAAGTCTAAATCTCTTTTATTTTGATCAAAGAAAGATTTTTGCTTATTTTGGGCCTTTTCTAAGATTTTGGGAACCTCTGTCCTAATTTTGTGAATTAGTTTGATTTCTTTTATGATGTCCGTGTCCTGATCTTCGTGTGTATAGATGTAATCAGATGGATGTCTAGCTTCCCGTGCAAAGTTTAAGTAAAAGGGCGTGTAACCTGTGCTCTTGTTTATGGTAGTATTATAGGCAAATGTAACATACTTCAAAATGTCGGACCAATTGTGTGGATTTTCCTCAATGTAGTGGGAAATTGCTGTTTTAATAACTAAATTGGCTCTTTCGGTTAAACCTTGAACTCTTTGTGCATAGGGTGGGCTAGCTTTTTGCTCAATCCCTAAACTTTGTAACAACTGTTTAAGAACTTGTCCCATGAAATGTGTTCCCTGGTCGTGGGTTATGATTTTTGGCACACCATATAAACAAAACAGATCTAGCAGTACTTTAGCCACGGTTTTGCAATCCGCGGCTCGTGTTGCACGCGTGTAAACCATTCTAGTGGTAGGGTCTGTGATGATTAAAATGTATTTGTATCCATGACTTTGCGTTATTGGCCCTAAAAAGTCTATAATAATCCTTTCAAATGGTGTTATTGGAGGTATTTGGGGATTTAATTTACCATATTGCTTATACGTGGGAGATCGCCTTAACTGACATTGTTCACATGTTTTTGTGTAGTGTTCAATGTCTTGATTCATGTTAGGCCAATAATAACGAGATTTGATTTTCTTTGCAGTTTTAAAATTTGAAAAATGTCCTCCTGAGAAAATGTTATCATGAAAAGTTTTCAATATGTCGTTAACCTTCTCCTGAGGTATTGCTAATAAATGTTCAGTGTTACTTCCGTTAAAATGCTTGTAATACAATATGTTATCTCGCTCTATATACTTTCTGGATTCATGTCTTATTTTCTTGGGAACTGAATCTGGTGATATTTTAGCTAACTTAATTTGTTTTAAATACGGATCTTTTGCTTGAAGTTCTTCAAAGTTTTCGGTTTTAATTTCCTGTGTATTTAAAGTTAGTTCAATTAGTCCCTGATCTATTATTTCCTCGGGTGGGTTTCTTGAAAGACTGTCTGCTAATAAATTTGAAGTTCCTTGTTTATATTTTACAATAATGTCGTAATCGACCAAAGAAAGAGCTAAACGATTTAGGCGTGAAGAAGTGTTCTTGAAATTCTTGTAATGTATGAGTGCTTGACAGTCGGTGAAAACTGTAGTTTGTCTACCTAAAGTGAATTCTCTCCAGTAGTAAACCGCATAACTTACAGCTAGCATTTCTCTCTCCGCGTTAGTGTACCTCTTCTCAGTGTCAGTGTATTTTCTAGATAGATATGCAATAGGATGCATTTGATTATTTTCAGGGTTAATTTGTAGTATGCAAGCACCAAGTGCAAACAATGAGCTGTCAACAAATATTACTGTTTCCCAATCTTCCCTAAAATGTGAAAGGATTGGTGGATTTGTTAAAATTTGTTTGATTTCATTGAAAGCTTTTTCGCAATCATCTTTCCATTCAAAAGGCAAATTTTGATTTGATTGTTTTATTAGTTCTGTTAGGGGTAACGTTATTTGAGCATAGTTCTTTATGTGTTTCCTAAAAAATGATGACGCTCCTAGAAATTGACGCACGCGTCTTATGCAGTCTGGCCTTTTAAATTCCTGGATGGCTTTAACCGTAGATTCTTGTGGTAAAATTCCTTCTTTAGACACGGTATATCCTAATATGTCTACCTTTTCAAATAAAAACTTGCATTTTTGTGTATTAAGCTTTAAATTTGCCTTATGTAAAATTTCTAAAATAGTTGCTAAATTCTCTATTTCTTGATTGAAAGTTGTCCCATAAACTATCACATCATCTATATATGCTATAACTTTGTTGTACAAGTGTTTGTTTAATAATGCCAGTAATGCCTTACTGAATAAAGCTGTGGAAACTTTAAGTCCCATTGTTAATCTTTTATATCTTAAAAGCCTGTCTTGAGTTTTTATAGCAAGTAAATTTCGATCCTCTTCTCTTACTAACAATTGATGAAAGGCTCCTTTGAGATCTAATTTTGTGAATGTGTTGGCTTTGTTTAGACAATTTAAGACTAGGTTAACTGATGGAGTTGGATATACACAGTTCTTTAATATGTTATTAACTTTACGCATATCTCCTACAAGTCTTGGCGATTTATCTTTATTTCTTGTAATAAATACGGGTGAAGAGTTTTCACAGTAGTCGGGACACTCCTCTAAAATGTCTGCTTTTAGTAGTTGGTCCAAAAGTTGGTTAAGTTCCTGTCTTTCTTGAGTACTTTGTTTATATGGGGGTGAGTTTACCGCTTTGTAATTTGGAACTGTTTCTAAAGCTACTGGTGGCAAATTAGCTGGTTCTAAATCTTCAATTTTTGTAGTGAACATTGTCTTATAATTTTGTAATAAGTCTATTACTTTATTGTGCTGTTCTACCGTGAGATGGGGTGATATGTTAAACGGTATACCATCATTATCAAATAATTGCCGTTTATTGGGATCCGTTTGGGATTCATGTTTTATTTTAGCACTCGTAATGTTAGTATTTGTTTCCTCAGTGAGGTAGCCAAGTAGAGTGTTTGCATTAATGTGTTTGGGAAAGTTTGATGCATTGTATAGGTTTATATAGCTATTACCATCATTATCTTTATCAATTAAGTATGCGTGACATTTCTTTTTTTCCTTTAAAGATTTTTCCGACTCAAAATATGTTTTGTCATTTATTTCAACATTTAATTTAATTTTCCTATGTTGATGAGGTGCAATCACCATATCCTCTTCAGTTCTTATGTCAGTAATTTTACTTTTAGGGACTATTGCATTAGTGTTAATAGATTCAATTTGAATTAACCACTGTTTTTGCATTTTTATTCTGTGTTTATATCCACCTAAGTTCATGATAATCTCTTTGGTGTCAAAGTTTAGTTCAACTCGGTTTTTGTTTAGGAATTTATTACCTAAGATTATTTCACTATTGGTATCAGGTGTTATATAAAATTTGTCTCTAATGATTATGTTGTCTATCTCTAACGCAATCTCCGTTGTCCCTATAATATTTATAGGAGAGTCGTTTGCTGAAACTACAGTTGGTAGCTTTTCGGTCTCAATTTTATTTCCCGATAACAAGTTAGAGTTTATCAAATTTATATTTGAGCCTGTGTCTACAATACAGTTAATTACTTTGTTAGGATTTTGAGTTAACCTAGCATTTAGTGTTAACACTGATAGTCTCTTATCTTCCGTCTGTTGTATCTTAAAAAGAGTATCATGTAGTTCTATTCTCCCTAAATTCTCCTTTTTCCTTGGCTTGTGTATCCTTCCGTCTGAGACTAGGGAAATATCACAGCTATGGATCATGTGTTTGGTTTCTTGTTCATTTAGCTCTATGCAAATGTTCTTCTTATCTTCTTCTATTAGCTCTTTTTCTTCAACTTTCCTGTCTTCCTGCTCTTCTCTTGAAGTCAGTTCTTCCTCTCCATTCCTTTCTTCATTAGTCTTCTGCTCATGGGGTTTTCTAGGTTGTGGTGAAGAGAAACCGTTACTATGTTCTCGTATCTTCCTTGTCTTATATTTACAAAGGTTTGTATTATGTACAGTTACTCTGGAAAATCCGTAATTATTTTCCTGTCCCGTAGGTTGAGTAAAAATTTTACGTTTATACTGTTTCCTATATCTAGCTTCATTTAAGGTGGGAAATTCACTATCATAATTGGTTATATACAACTGGTTGTGTGTGTTACTGTGTGTAGGTTTTATGCTAAACGGCTGGGGAGGTTGCCTTGTGTAGTTAGTATTAGGAACTCCCCATTTTACACGTTTTTTGACCTATTGTGAGTGGGATTTAGCCTAAAACACTGTTCCCTGCTGTGATTAGTCATTTTACAGTGGTCGCAGTACTTAGTTGTAGTGGGTGAACTGTTATTCCTATCGTTGTGGTTCCTGTATCTGCAGTCCTGGGTTTTGTGGTTGTTTCTTTTGCAGATATTGCAGTATACATTATCTCTTCTCATGTATGAAGATGATGGTTGATGTGTCTTGTAGTTGTAGTAGTGTGGCGCTGGCTGTCTATGACCGGAGGTAGTCGGTGAACTCCGTGAACTCTGGAACAGCTGATTTGCTCCTCTGTGTACTTTGTGTTGCGGATTCCACTCTGCAGGCGTTCCATATTGTTGTCTAGGTCTGTAGATCGCTGAACTTCTGAAGCTGTGTTCTCTTCCATTGTTGTTGGGAAATGATCTTTGTTGTTGCTGTATTTGTGGATAAAAGTCTGGTTGTACTTGTCTTCGTGGTGTTCCTGCCATAGTCATGTTGGATACTATTTGAGTTAAGGACCTAATCTCTTCTTGTAAATTGTTTATTTGTTCTCTACTGTCAGTGTCCCCTCGAATTAATCCCTCTCTTTCTGCTCTATTGTACTTTTCCCTATTAACTAATTTGATTTGAAGTTGTAGTTCAATTTTTCTTAAGCTTTGTTCTAGTTGTTCTAATGTTTCACACGTTTCGGACAAAACCCTGTCACAAAATTCAGGTCGTAGACCTTGTATAATGTATTGAGCTATCCTTTTCTCTGACATTTCGGGGTCATGCCGTTTACATAGTGTTAGTACTTCTAAGTAATACGTCAGCACCGGCTGATCCTGCCCTTGTACTTTTTCATCCAAAATGTTTTGCAGTGTTTGTGCTTGCGCAACGGGTGTAAATGTACTTATAAAGGTGTTTTTAAGTTCATCCCAACTATTAATTAGTCTCCCTTTCATGTAGTGTTGGTACCAAGTGAGTGCAGTTCCCGCTAAGTGGGCTGGGAATAGATTTAATTTTGACGTTTCCTGCCAATTGTTTGATTGAGCTGCGATTTCGTATTTGTCTATGAAATCGCTGGGGTTTTCTGTGACTAGACCGTGGTATGTACCAGCAGAAATTAATGGTAAATTTTCTTTGGGTTGTGTCATGTTGTTTGCTAAAGGTGGCTGATTTACGTAACAAACCGTATTGTTTAAGGGTTGTGGTAAATGTACGTTTAAAGGTGTGCCGGCTAATTGGATCTCTCCTAAGTCCTCTGATGCTATTTCAATGTCCTCGTAATTGTCGTCCTCCTCACTGTCACTAGCTGGGGTGTCATACAAGTTTTCCCTGTCACTGATGAATTTGTGTATGCGATTCAATGAAGGGTGTTTTAACAGTTCAGCTTCCGAAAGACATCTTTTACTTAAAAGTTTCTTTAAAATCAACTTTTTCTCTTCAGACCAATTATTTTTTACAAAAGCTTTAAGGTCAGCTACAATGGGCCTCAATTCGGCTACAAGGTCCTCATCCCTATATTTTATGTTAAATTTTGACAAAATAAGCTGTAATTGCTCCTCTTTAACCCTATATATGTCTGAAGGTAGATCAACTTCTGTTAATGGCATTTCATTTTTTATGTTTAAAAATTCCTAAACAGAGTATGTTATTTATGATTAGTTACTTGACTGCAATTTAATTAAAACTAAATGTGTATTTTTTTACTACTGTATTTATATTTTGCTATTAACGGTTTGTGTTAACTACCTATTAGATCGTTTATAAGTTCCCTAAGGTATTTTATGTGTTGAACATCTATAACCTGACAAAGTCTTAACTTAATCTAATCATATACACGGTTTTGTCGCTTTGCTAAATCAAAATCCCTGCTATGCGATTGTCACTTTCTTAAAACATATTAATCATACAACACTTATTTTAACATGCATAACTCATCTGTGCCAGTCCAATCATTGTTGATAATTAAATCAAATCGGCAGCCTCCACCATGTAAACTTTTGGGGGTTTTCTTTTACTTTAAATGTGAAAAATACAAAATGACTACAACTAAGCTCAGTATACTCGCTTGGCATATGTGAGAATACTCAGGAACTGATTGAACTGACACCATTGTATGAGTTACTAAATTTTATTTGACCACTCACTCTAATCTATAACCCTTTAAAACACAATACATTTAAATAATAATCAATAAATGAGATGGCGTATTTACCAAAGGAATTAAATATTGTTGGGGCCCCAGTATTAAACTAAGAGAATCGAACACATATCAAGTTCAAAAGTGATAGATATAATATAATTGATAAACGACTCAATCTTAATTAATTAAACCCTTTTACATAAAAATTATAAATATTCATAAAATGTTGTTTATCTACATCTTTGCCATTTGGCCAAAGTCCAGTTCACAAAACTTAAAACACAATGCTAATATGAAATTCTGAAAATTAACACGCTTTACAAACAAAGAACATTTACATTAGCAACCTACCAAAAATACACGTTTGAAAATAATATATATAATGAGAACTAACTTATATAAAATACATTATTTTACAGGTTTAACCTTTAAGGCTAAATTCTTGTTGTTGTTATTTAGCAGGAAATGATATTTTTATTATTATTTATGATTTGATTCAATGATTATTTAGGTTTAAAATATTTAGGTTTAATATGATTTATTTGTAGTAATTTAACTTAGGCCCTTTTTATATGATTTAATTTTATCTTCTCTCTTCTAAATTTTGGTCCTGGAAGTTATAATTGAATTTTGGAACATACCGATGAGATGATCTTGAGGGTAGAAGATTCCTCCGAGGGTACGTCTCGTGATGTCCAGGCCTCCCCTTGTCTCCGTTGTCGGATGACTCGGTAATTGATCCTGGTCCTCGATGGCGGATGACGACCCCTGGAACCTCTTCTCCTGGCGTGGGCTGAGTTGGTGAAGTAGTTTGGCCTAGGACATATTCAGGTGGCAGATTTTACCAATCCTGATATATTGAGTTGGGCCTACTCGATCCGACCCCGTCCTAAGCCTCGCAAATCTTCTTCCAGACTGATGCCATCTTGCTCCTCCTGTCCCTTCCTTTTTTTTTTTTTTTTTTTAGATTTTCCCATCATTCTAATTAACCCCGCCTACAGTGTCCAATCATAGTTGATCCCTTTGGTGCTCAACGTTGTGATTGGCTGCCACTTCGATCAGCAGTTCACTGTAGACGTCAGGTTGTGCGTCCATTGCCCGGGACCTTGAATATGATACTAGTAGACTCGTCGGTGCCATTCTACATGTCTCTTTGTATTAGAAAATTGTAATATTTGATTTACTTGAATCAGTAGCAAGTTTTAAATGGGCCTAATACGAATTTTAAAGATATGATGGGTAAAGATGAAATTTAAGAATTTAATTAAAATATAAATATGTTTACACTCCCTGTTGCAGCAAACCTAAGTACTCATTAAACTAATTCTGTTTAAATAGGGAATAAATGTGATATTTTTAAGGAGACAATTTAGTTTAAATCTA
This sequence comes from Macrosteles quadrilineatus, assembly GCF_028750875.1. Classification (NCBI taxonomy): domain Eukaryota; kingdom Metazoa; phylum Arthropoda; class Insecta; order Hemiptera; family Cicadellidae; genus Macrosteles; species Macrosteles quadrilineatus. The sequence continues at coordinate 143,993,642 of NW_026542595.1, read as the reverse complement.
ATCAGGCAGATGGAAATTCGCTAAGTCTGCAGGTTTGCTGCGGCGGGGGTATTTATTATTTGATGTTTGATTTGTGCATGTTAAATTGTAATGCTTGATATTACTTAGCATTGTAGAGTAGGTATGTATTTAATGGCCAAATAAAATGATTTATTTATGATTTATTTAACCAAATGTGCCATTGAGTTTGGGTACTGCAAATAAACAATTCGTTTATGTGAACCCGACGTATCATTGACTTTGAAATTTGAATACTGCAAATAGACCTTTCATTTAAATGGCCTAGATAAGTCTTCAATTGACTTTGGATACTAAATTGGCATCATTTTACTGTATTTATGTGAAGCAAATAAAGGACCATTGACTTTCGATACTGCAAGCTGCAAGTAGATTTCTCACTTATGTGAAGCAGGTGTACCATTGGATTTAGGATACAGCAAGTAGACAATTTATTTACATGAACCAAATGTACCATTACGTTTTGATACGATACAGCAAGTAAACAACCCGTTTACGTGAACCAGCCGTACTATTGACTTTAGAACCTGTAACTACAGTCACAGAAAACGTACTAGTAGTACGTTTTCTGTGCTACAGTAGACATCTTTTAAGTGACATATCATGTTCGATATTCTTCGACACGCAACCGAATCCTTATATATAATACGTGAAGGCGATTTCTTGAAAACACTACTCCTCCGTTAATAATGGACGGATTTTTACAAACGACGTGTCAAAATAAAGTATTTTTTGTGTAGACGCCCCCTTTCACCAATTCATGTAATAAAAACCCTCGGGCTTTGCTCCACAGGCCATCAAAGTTGGATTTTCTCCCATAAGATTAACATGGGGGAATTTAAATATTTAATTGGAAACTTTGTCCCCACTAATTTGAGAGAACGGCTGGGCATAGAAACTTGGTAGAGGTGTCCAAAGAAAGGTCTTGGTCTGTAGATGAGATATCAAAAGAAAAACTAAGCAAAATCCCTTAGGGCTCTGCCCCAGAAGCCTTTAAAGATCCCTCCACAGAGTTGTTTACATTTTGGCCATGTGAATAATACTTTTTAATAAAACAGCTGTTCATTTTTAAATTGTATTTCAAACCACACATGAGGCGGGTCATAGCAAAACTGGCTAAGTGACATTTTTTTCGAAATTGAGATTTTGACGTTTTATTATTCTATGGGAGTCAATACACCAGACCGTGTGCTCACTTTATGTCAAAACTGGCTATTTCCTATTTAAAAATCGTTTTTAAGTTTAGCCGTTGCATCAAAACTTGCCATTTCCATCCCGACTTTTGTAGCAGAACTCGTCATTTGCTTACCGACCAATGGTAGCACAGCTTATGATCACGTGACTTTCAGTTTGTGTACACATCAACTTTTGAGTTAGTCTTGATTTTTAAAATAATTGTTTCACGTCATGCTAATCTAGGGAGTTAAGAACGTTATTAAAAGGTTTTATATGTCAAACCTATGCTTTTATTTTATAATCCTTATATGCCATTTTAAAATGTTTGCCGAAGCAAAACTGGGTTTTTTTATTACAATGGTTGTTACAAAACTGGTTATTTTTAGTCTGTCACAGCAAAACTGGCTAAGTGGTATGTTTAATGTATTTTTACTGGCTAGTTAATAGTAACAGCTGAAAAATATTTGTTTCCCAAGATATTTAAGTACTTAATGTACTTGCAAAAAAAATTACAACTCAATAACTTTAACAGAACAAAAGATATATGTTTTTTGTGCTTCCTGAAAAATTTATGTATTTTCACTTAGCCAGTTTTGGGTCACTGCCTCACATATTTATTGGGTTACTGAATTGTACCAAATAAGTATTTGCAATGTTATTTTCTGATTTTAAAATAAATTTTCCTCTTTATCATGTCATGTTTTGCAATATAACGTTCTATTACGAAATCAGTGGAAAATCCTTTGATCACAGAAATTCTTAAATTATTTCTTATTGAACTATCTTATATCTATTGTACGGGTTGGTGTCTGCCTTTTTCACCACTTTTGCCTAAATTTTATCATATTATTCTACACATATCAAATATTCATGTAGAAATATCTGCTCTTATCGTGTCTAATAAAATCCAAACATAGAAACATTGCCTAAAATGGTACCCATCTTGACAAATTATTTGCACCTGCCTATATTACGGACTTTGGCGCACTGGGTTGGTAACATTATTGAAAATAACACGACATTTTGGCTGTAAAATATGGTACAAAGAGAAAATACTATTTTAGCAGCTACTGTCATGACAGAAAGGTCATATTCCTTTTAAACTAGACCTCATAATCCTTTATAAGATACGTTGATTTACAATATGTAAACGTCAATATATACGCAACAGCCAATTTACAGTATTTTTTCTTTTTGGAAATGTCCCATTGCTATGTCATTTGCATTATTTGTTGCCAATGAAGCCGCAAGACCATATAAACTAGGAGGTCCCTAACAGTTTAAGAATAAAAGCCAACTTCACTTCAAGTATTCCACTACACCTATCATTCCGTAGAGAGATTATATTGACAACTTTATGTTATTGATAAGGCTGAGACAACTAACTGACATCCCCCACGTCAAGGAATTCCAGCTTTAACAGTAACCCCACAATAAATTTCTCATAACTATGCTAGAGGGTTCATTCATTGGCACAGAAGTACGATATGAACTGACGCGACGTGACGAAGGAAAAATCAAACTTACACTGTAACGGACATACCTCCCTTTGAAGTTAGAACATTTCTTCCCAAAAAATATTTTCTTTTCAAATAAAATCATATTACACTGATGAAATCACTGAAGTGTTTAACTACAAAAGACCCACCAATACGATTTTAATACTATTTAAAGGTTCTTCCAAAGGAAGAGATATCATATAACATACTAATAATAACTCCGATAAGTCAAATGACGTACGGTATGGGAAATATTTTAATCATTGAATGATCAACCAAATTTGGCAACTAACGCAATTAAAATCATTATTGTTTTCACACTTACTACCCTTTAAACAATGCTAAATGCTCAAAATATGTATATTTCACCCAATTTATCGCAGTTAGATGAATTAACGTAAGCCTTGAAAGTAACCGTCGATTTCGACGGGTTTCCCCTAGTGATAACGAATGTTTGTTGTGAACCCAGCACTATCCAATGAGGATTGGATTATGTTTATTTTTTTTATTTTTATTTTTCTCCTTCTTTTCTTGTGTTCTTATAAAAAGCTGACTTCGTTTTGACACATGTAACTACACTATTTAAACTTATATATCGACTGTAGTACCGGTATAAATTTGTCCTGGGCTTTCTTGAGGTTTTAAGTGTTACCTAACTTAAACCAGTTATGTGAAACTTTGCAATTTTAAGAACTGAACTGAAGCGGCTACTTAAAAAAAACTGTCAATATTAGTATTAGTACTAGGTGTGCAATGCAGTTGTATGCTTGCAATATTGAGCGGAGCTAGCATATTAATCCAATACTTTTCTAAAGTCAATTTTACATCTGTTCCTCGCAAATAAGATTAAATACTTGCAGATCCAATGTCAATGGTATATTTGGTTCACTTAAATGGAATGTCTATTTGCAGTATTCTAAGTCAATATAAGTCTGGTTCACGCAAATGAATTGTTCCTAGTTTATGTTTCATCTGGTTCTCATATAATAAAGGTCTAATTACAGTATCCAATAGCAATGATACATTTGGTTCGGATAAATAAATGCCTATTTGCAGTATTCCAAGTTAATGATACAAATTGTTTACTTGCAGTATCCAAAGTCAATGATACGTCGGGTTCTCGTAAACGAATTGTTTACTTGGAGTATTCAAACTCAATGGTGCATTTAATTCATGTAAATGAATTGTCTACTTGCATGATCCAAAGCAGTGGTTCATTTGATTCACATAAATGGAGTGTCTATTTGCAGTATTCAATATTCCATATGTCGACTGGTCCATGCCTGATCCATTGTGCCCTACTGCTTCATCTAGAGCTGTTAATGAGCTGGCTTGCATCCTCACTCTGAAACAGTTCAACAAAGTGTTCAATGCAAGAGGAGTACTCCTGGACTTGGTTCTTTCATCAAGTGATCTGTGTGTTCGTGAAGAGGTAGCACCCCTGTTACCTATTGATACTCAGCATCCAGCACTTGACATAGTTCTTCAACCTAAATCATTCCTGTCTAAGCCTAAATTTACTTTCATTCCAAACCTAATGGGGTGTCGTCATGCTGATATCTTTCACAGTCTCCTTGAGGCGAATCTTACTACTGATGTTGACTCTTCTGACCTAAATACCTCGTTTCAGTTATTTTGTGATACCTTGAAGAATATTATTCTTCAAAATACACCGCTCAAGAAAATTGGTAGCACCAGCTTCCCTTGCTGGTTCTCTACTGATCTAATCAACCTTATCGTTGAGAAAAAACGACTTCACCGGATTTACAAGAACACCCTAGATAGATCGTCCTACTTAGAGTTTTCGAGATTAAGAGAAGAATGCCGTCGGCAGTCGAGGCATTGCTACAGAGATTACATTGTATATGTTCAAAACTGTCTTCCCAATAACCCCAAAGTTTTTTGGAGATTTGTCAATAACCTAAAACGGCAAGAGATCGTCCCAAGTAAACTGACACACAATGATCTGTCGTCAACCCAGCCTGAGCAGATGTGTGAACTATTTGCTAGTTTCTTTTCATCTGTATTCTCTCCTCCATCAATCCCTACAGTTCAGTATAACTTTAATACTGTAAACTGCTTGAGTAAACTTTCTTTCACTACAAATGAAGTTTTTGAAGCATTAGGAGATTTGGATACGTCTAAAGGCTGTGGACCTGATCTCATTCCTTCAAGTGTTCTAAGATATTGCAGAGTATTACTGTGTGACCCTCTTCATGTTCTGTTCAACAAATCCCTTCGTAGTGGTGTTTTCCCTGATATTCTCAAGCTTGGATATGTGATACCTATACACAAAGCAGGTTCAAAGGAGGATGTTAACAACTATAGACCTGTGGTTATTCAATCTGCTGTGGCTAAGGTGTTTGAGAAGTTGGTCGTAAAGAAGCTCACTCCTCTATTTAGAAGTATCCTCTCTCCGAGACAACATGGGTTTACCTTTGGTAGATCTACCGCTACCAACTTGGCTGTGATAGAAACTGAAATAATTAAGGCGTTCAATGCTCGCCAGCAATTAGACGCTATCTACCTTGATTTCTCTAAGGCGTTTGATAGAGTTAGCCACCACCATCTCCTGGCTAAATTAAAAGCTTATGGAATAATTGGAGAGCTCCTAGATTGGTTCGGATCCTATCTTTCCAACCGTAAGTTGAGAGTTAGATTCTTTGGACACCTATCAACTGAATTTGAAGTGACGTCGGGTGTACCCCAGGGCTCGCATTTGGGACCGTATCTTTTTAACACCTTTGTGAATGATATTGTTGAGGTTATTGGGTCTGACTGTCTGCTTTTTGCAGATGACTTGAAAGTGTATGGAAGAATTACCTCACCGGCTGATTGTCTGTTGCTTCAGGAGAGTCTCCAGGCTATTGTGAATTGGTGCCAGATAAACAACATGTCACTCAATGTGAAGAAATGCAACTGCATTACATTTCATAGAATTAAATCTGCCATCATCTTCGACTACAAACTAGATAACATTCCACTGACTCGTTGTGAGAGTACCTGTGACCTTGGTGTAATGCTTGCTCAGGATTTGAGACCCAATTTACACATCCAAAACATCTGTGCGAAAGCGTCTAGATCTCTTGGCCTGTTAGCACGTTCGTCCAGAGACTTTGATGACCTCAACTCTCTTAGGACACTCTATTGCGCCCTTGTACGTCCGCTGCTTGAATATAACTGCGTAGTATGGTCGCCGCATCAGATTACCCTGGTTCGGGAGCTTCAGACCATCCAAGACAGGTTCTTACGTCTCCTTGGCTGTCGGATGGGGTTTGCCTTCAGAGAAGTTCCTATTAGAGATCTCGAGCCATTGTTCAACCTTCAAAGCTTAGAAGTCAGAAGAGATGTTTTTGGAGTAGTGTTTCTGCACAAGCTGGTGAATGGTTTCGTGGACTGTCCGGAGCTGCTAGGCCAGATTGGTTTCCTTTGTCGTACTGGAACCAGATCTACCGACCTTTTTGGAAGACGGCATGTGAGCACCAACTATGAGGCAAACAGCACCCTCAATAGAATCCAGAGACTTGGGAACAAAGCCTCACACCACATCGACTTTTTCGCTGACAGTTCCACATCAGTCAAGAGGAGCCTGCTAAGAGTCGCAACTGACGAGCTCTACAGCCTGCGACAATGACACAGTAGTTTGTAATGCATGTAGACACAATCTTTTGTTAGTATTGAATAAGTCAGATTATATTTTGTGTAGCAATTCAGTATTCATTAGTTTAACATAAGTCAGATTATCATATTGTTGTCTTTTGAAATATTTATTTGTTGTTATTGTTGCATGATCAAAAAAAAAAATATATATATTTATTGTTGTTGTAATTCTGAAAATATTTATTTGTTGTTAATGGTTTCTTAAATGGTATATGGTGATGTTATATTGTTACTTGTACTTAGCACACATTTTTTGCTGTTGAATTTATAGACTAATGTATTAATTACGTTGTTGCTGTTGTTGTAATTATTTGTAGATTTGTATCACATCTTGCTTTGATTTTTATTGTTATTTCTTGGTAATGTTTCAATGTAATGGGTTTCCCGTTGGAATAAATGAATGAATGAATGGTACGCCTGGTTCACGTCAATGGAATGTCTACTTGCAGTATCCAAACTCAATTGTATGAAGGCCTAGATTTGGTTCACATAAATGGAGTGTCTATTTGCAGTATCCAAAGTCAATGGTACGCCTGGTTCACGTCAATGGAATGTCTACTTGCAGTATCCAAATTCAATTGTATGTAGGCCTAGATCTGGTTGACATAAATGGAATTGCTATTTGGATTATTTAAAGTCAATGGTGCATCAGCCTTATTCCGTCGCCCATAATTATTGGTATTTCATTTTGTAGTAAATTATACTCAATGATATTAATCCGATTGTTCTTCCCTTTTTCTCTGTACGGTATTTGTAATATGCTATTTAGATGATTCGTTGACTAACATATGTTGCGACTCTTGTTTACCTTTTTATTGTTATCTCGCAAATAATGCCATGGCAACCAATTAACCCATAAGGCCCATGTTAAATTTCCAAAAGTTTGAATTAACGTAGAGAAAACCCCTGTGGTCCAATTTGTACCATTTCAGATTTATACCTTCCCATGGTCGGTTACTATAATTGTGCTAAATTTGGTGCAGATCGCTTAAGCCATTCAGGAGGAGTATTTGTAAAACAAAAGCAGGAGTGTAGTATAAGAGCTTCGCTTCGCTCCGCTCAATAAGACTGAATGGCTCATGGTTTTTGTGGAAGACCAAGTCTTTTATGTGCATGATTAAAATATGATTTTATTACTCACACATTAAATTATCTAAATGAAATGCTGCCAAAAAAACAATTAAACATCGGTTCGACTGACTGTTGCCTTACGGCTGATATCAGCCTGATCATTCCGAGTGTTCACTTAAGTGGTTCTATACTAACATAGCGTATTGTAATAGTACCGGTATGTAGCATTGTATAGCTGTATACTTTATTTGATATGGTGCTGTATGCAAGTCCAATGCAAATGTATAGAAATTTGTGTAAATTTGCTACTCCCCTGAGCTTTAAGGCAAGATATTTAGATTGTGTGGGTTTGATTTTGCTTTAACTTTTATATAATTAAGTTGGACATATTCAATCTGTGAAAATGTTTATTGCAAATTTGATTTGTTGTTGGAGGATCGAGAAGTAGTTTTTTAAATTTTATTATAATCATGTTAACTTAAAGTAAACATTTATTTTATGTTAAATTATTTTATAGATAGGCTACCTATAAGAAAATTATTGATCACTATCCATAGTGTTTTTCTAACCTTTTTTGTAGTACCTTAAAACTCATAAAATTAATACCTTTTATATGTATTTGTTGCACAAGCAATGCAATTCTGATTGTAAATTATATACGTATATAAAATGGACTCTAATAATACTATGGTGATGTATCTGTTGTTTTTAGATAATTGAATTTATCACAGACAAGGGAAACTTATCAAAAGTCAATCTTTTATTTCCTTAGTCAATGAATTTATGTACATCGATTTTTGTGTCATTAAACTATTATTTCTTATTGTTGATGCTGGGGTTTTGTTTTCTTCAACACATTACAATTAGTTAAAAAAATATGTTAAATTAAAAGTGTAAACTAATATACCATTAATGTTGGATACTTTGATACTTTACAATGAAATGGCGACCATACAAAGTAGGTATTTTAAGCCAAGTATGAATGGAGATGAGTGTAGGATGAGTGGCGCGATCTTGTAGTCTTGTTAGTGACTAAGGCCGACATATTCCTTAGACACAGCTGTTAATTAATAGCCCATACAGCTAATGGCAACCAAGAGACCTACAGTTCATAGTGGAATCCAAACCACATTTTTGCCTTGGTATTATCGAATTGGTCTAATTATCAGGATAGTACTGCGTATAGTCGTAGTATTCACTAGTGCGGACGTTAATCCACACCAGGGAGTATCACATCCACAGTGCATGCCTATAAATATCCACAATTTGTGACCTCCTAGTAGTTGGATTACAGGACATCGCCACCACTGTAAGACTTTAGGACTTGCAAGACTTGGGATGTTAAGATGTGTATTTCCTCTATCTTATCTAAGCGTATAACTTTACTCTGCATTGCATACTTTACTCCTTGGTTGAAATATAAACAATGGTTTACAATAGTGATGTATCGATTCCAAAATTTATCGATTCTCAATACTGATACAGTTTTTTAGACCCTACTAAATTTTCTGTATGGTTATGATTATCCTATATCAACCTCTCTTTATAATTTTATATCCTTATTCAAAGTAATTATTTGGTAATGGGGTGGTTTTTAATAATGCAGCAATGACAAATTCTAACTAACCAATTCAAATTTAAACCGTTCCAAACACATTAAATAGCTACCATATCGAAGGTCTAACAAAGTTTTTAATCAAGCTGAGCTCAAGGTAGTATGTTGATCATCTCCTACAGTTATGGAGACATCTTCATCGTTTTCCAATATCACTGCAAAGTCCTTAATCTTCTTCAGTCACGGAAACATAATCTGTCTTCTGTGGTTGCGCCAAATCCTTAGTACAGCTCAGTGGTATCGGAAACATCATCGTGGTCTCTCTCGATGGCGGCCAAATCCTGATCACCTTCAGATGTGTTGACATTGATATCATCTCCCCTGATTGCAGCAAAATTCTGATCACCTCCTGCAATTGTGTAGACATCATCAAAGTCTCCTGCGATCGGGTAAAATCCTGAATATCCTCCACAGTAATGGAAAGATCATCATTGTCATCCGCGATTGTGCCAACATTTTGATAATCTCCGGTGGTTGTGAGCACATAATCGTCGTCTTCCGCAGTCACGGAGACTTTGTCGTCACCCGCAAGCTGCAAAACCATTAGTCTTCGCAGATGTGTCAGGTATCGGAATCGCTATAGACTTTTGACGATCTACTCTTGATACTGATACCAATATAAAAATATCATTGGTATCAAGAACCGACAGATCCCTAGTTTACAAATAGACCATTTTGACTTTAAAGTTATTGAAATCAGAAATGATGAATAGTAATCAGCTTAACGTACTTAACAAGTATCGTACAGAAAAATACCTAAATAATTGGTCTTAAGATGGCACATACAGGAGAATGATAGTATCTCAGAGACCAATTGTGAAGAATTATTTGTTAAAGTCACTTTATTAAGGAAACACATTTTGTGTATTTATTTCTAACTAGATTTTAATGTAGAGTGAATAGAGCAAGAAACATTTTGTAGCTTTGTTGTTGACCAGTGACCAAGACTAGCTGTTTATTTGACCAGAAACTATTATTAAGGCGAGTACTAAATCTCTGGTAACCAATCACTTATGGTATCAAGGAAAAACGAGTGAGTTATAGAAAATGGATGTAAAAAAAAAACATTGCAGGGTTAATCAATTTATATTTGTTCATATGATTAGTATTTATACTAACTTCAAAACACTTGTATACTTATTATTTATGTACATCGATTAGTGATCAATGTTCACTGATTGAAATTTACTTCTTTAATATAGGTCAATATTTACTTCTTGCGGCTTCCTAATAGTCTTGCCTTCCATGATTGAACTAATCTCCTCCGCATCGAGTGTTTCATACTTCAAAAGAGCTTCAGACAGTTCTCTAAGTTTGTCCTTGTGAGCGATAAGGATATTTTTAGCTCTTTTGTAAGATTCTTTCAGGATTTTGTTGACCTCTGCATCTATCAGGTTTGCAGTTTGAGGACTCATCAGGGTCCGGTTGCTGTAACTCGATAACCCAACCTCGTCTGACATTCCCCACTTTTGAACCATCTTCGACGCCAGATCAGTTGATTTCTCCAAATCACTAGATGCTCCAGAGGTAACCTTTTCTGTTCCAAATATGAGTTCCTCAGCGGCCCGGCCCCCCATCATGGTGTCAATCATGGCTAGTAGTTGTGTCTTTGTCACATGGTAATCATCTTTGCTGGGGATGAAAGACGTGTGTCCCAGAGAAGACCCTCTAGCAATGATTGAGACTTTATGCAGAGGTTGTGCGTGTTCTGTGAAGTAAGCCACCACAGTATGTCCGCCCTCGTGGTAAGCTGTGATCTTGTTCGTTTCTTCATCCAGTATTTTCGATAGTTTCTCCGGTCCCATCAACGCCTTATCTATAGCGTATTCTATATGTTCTGCAGTGACGAGTTCTGTTCCCAACACAGCTGCCCTCAATGCGGCCTGGTTCACCATGCTCTCTATGTCTGCCCCAGTTAAGTTGGTGGTTACTCTTGCGATTTTTCCTAAATCGATATCACCATGGGGCACTTGACCCAAGTAGTGATTGAGCAGCTCTGTTCTACCTGTGTAATCCGGGACAGAAACGTTTACTTCAACGTCAAACCTTCCTGGCCTCAGGAGGGCTGTGTCTAGATCACCTCTCCTATTTGTTGCTCCTAATACAACGATTCCGCTGTTGCTTTTGAACCCGTCCATTTCTATCAGTAACTGGTTGATTGTGTCGTTAGCGTGCGGATGCATATCACTCGATGTTCGTTGTTTTCCTATAGAGTCGATTTCGTCAATGAAGATAACACACGGGGTGTTTTTCTTGGCTAGTCTAAACAGATCCCTAATCCTCTTTGCTCCGAGGCCGACAAACATTTCATCAAACTCAGCTCCGGATTTGTTGTAGAAAGGCACTCCAGCCTCCCCAGCAATAGCTTTTGCCAAGAGAGTCTTGCCTGTTCCTGGCGGACCGACAAGAAGAATTCCTTTTGGTAGTTTTCCTCCAAGTTTAGTAAACTTTTCGGGATTTTTCAAAAACTCAACAATGTTTTTCAATTCCTGTTTCGCTTCGTCTGCTCCTTTCACATCACTGAATTTATAACTCGACTTTGTCAAATCTGTGCGGACCTGAGGAATTGACTCCAGAGACTGAACCTCACGAGAAATCATTTTTATCATTTTTGCACATGAATATAAAATAAACACCAATGATAAGACAAAAATGATGATTAACAAAAGTGATACTATTAATAACAACTCTATCGTCCAAGGTAGATGCAGGACATGATTTCCACCATCATCAGTATCATCGCCGTAACCATCATCGTTGCCACTCAAATAATCCTCCATTTTCCTGTTTCTCATTATTTGTTTTTGAAATTGTGTTTGTGATGATTATTTGAAAGATTCCTAACAGCTGTTGGGTGTTTTTTTTTCTAACAACAGGTTATTCAATGCAAAAGAAAGAACCATAGAGTTATTTCATGGAAGAAAAACATATTCTTATTACATTTTGTCATGGTCTATTATATGTTATATGTGAATGTGAATTTCTTCCTTAAGTGAGTCTTACGTTCTTACCCCAACCAATATGAAGACCTATTGTTATTGGTTCTTATTAAGAAAAAATGACTTTATTTAAACAAAGACTGTTGAAGATTTTCTTAGTTTTGGGGGTTAAACCAGTTAGTAGGTTAATAAACAATCTAAACTTAACATGAAACATAGACTCTATACTACTGTAGATAAGACGTTCTAGATAAAAACAGAAAAAATAAGTCACAACCAACTAGTATAACTATCTATACCCTTGCCAATTTATGAAAAGAATCTTTACCCATTTTAGAAAAGAGATGATGGTATGTGATGCAAGGTTAAACATTTTTTAAATTTAATTTTACTTAAAAAAGTATACAAAACACTTAGTACCAACTCTAGGATTGTGATTTGGGGTAGTTGTCCAGTAATGAATCTTGAAAGATAGAGTGAGAGTGGGTGGAACGGATCAATGTACCCAGCAGCCACCTGTAGCCTCGAATTCTTGCAGACATTCTTTGAGATTTATGTAAGCTGAGGAAATAAATACAAGGGAGCCCCAACTATGATTTCCGCTGAATATGATTTTCTATTTAATTAATTATCATTCAAAATAAGCATGTGTGCAGATAGCACATTATGATAGGGTACAAAACACGTAACTGTAGCGAGACGAATAATGCAATATCCTTTTACCTTTTCAATACTACATACATTGTAATTAACAAATCATTATTCAACAAAGACATCATAACATGAATAATAGGTTTTTAAGATGAATGAATAAAACCTAAAACTTACTATTTACAATATTTAAAAAATATGTCGATCACAGTTCCATCCGTATGAAGGCATAAAGAGTAGTGATTTACCTGCTCCAATAAGGTTACAATTATTAATAAAAGTAGCCTATTCAAATATTAAAATATTAACTTTTTGCCTCTTGTTTACAACTAGACTGTGGTCAAAAATTCGAAATATGGTATACTGTAATGTAATGTTGAGCTAAATAAAGTACCTATACTATTTCTTACATCATACTGCAGCAAAAACAGGAGTTTTCAATACATGCATTACAGGTAACTTCATTTAGGGAAGTAGTTATTACCGTAGGTGGCACGGTAAGACCATAGACTAACCAACACAAGTAGACTTCTCATCCCATTGTAAATTTTGAAGCACGTTTTTCGTGTCTAGTTCATGTACGTGACACAAAGGCGCTAGTGTCGACGAAACTTTGTTTCCATTATTTTAGGGTTAATTTCTTGATTTGTGCTTTACTGTTTGGTTATATAACTAGGGGGCAAGTTATTGTTTATGATTAAATCGTATTATTTGGTTAAACGAGGTTTTATATGGCTGTAATAACGGGAAACAAATTGTAAACAAAACACGACCTCTACATAAACCGTACATGAACTAACAATAAAATTGTCTTCAGCTGTTCCATAAGGATGAGAAATCTACTAAGGGAGTATGTTTTATCTATGGTAAGACCTAGACCCGGGACCGATTTACTTTTTCATTTTGATGTCCCCAGAGGAAAAACACACCATTCGTTCAAATTTTTATATATGTATATATATATATATATATATATATATATATATATAGACTTATATATATATATATATATATACTAGCTGACCCGGCGAACTTCGTATCGCCTAAGTTATAGGTTTCCCCTAAGACAGACCGATGGAAAGAAAGTACCGTTACGTTTAATTTTCAAGATGATCTCGTTCGCATCGCTCAATCACGTCCTGGTTGAAGTTTGTTCGCTACGCTCACTCACCTTTGGGTTGGAGCTCGTTCGCTACGCTCACTCACCTTTAGGTTGGAGCTCGTTCGCTGCGCTCACTTGCCTTCAGGTTAGCTCGTTCGCTACGCTAACTCGCCTCCAGGTTGAAGTTCGTTCGCTACGCTCACTCACCTTTGGGTTGGAGCTCGTTCGCTACGCTCACTCACCTTTAGGTTGGAGCTCGTTCGCTGCGCTCACTTGCCTTCAGGTTAGCTCGTTCGCTACGCTAACTCGCTTCCAGGTTGAAGTTCGTTCGCTACGCTCACTCACCTTTTGGTTGCAAATTAGCTGTTGTCATAAATGTAAAAGAAATAATAGTGCTGCACCCTGTTGGTAATCCTTGTAACTTTAATGCTATTGAACATCATAGAACAGAACCAACTTGTTTAACACGTTCGCTACCACAATTATATGGAATTTACGTTCGCATAGACCAGCGACGCAATTGTGCGTCGACTCGTTTCTCACAATAGACCACCGACGCATATTTGCGTCAGCTGGTCACATTGAAATGGACTAACGACGCACATTTGCGTCGGTATTCTAATGTTATTAAACAGCGTATTTCTTAGCAACGGTCTATTTTAAAACCCGGATTTTATCGTATCGGTCTAGAGGGATATCTGCCGCAAATGTGCGTCGCTTGGTCCGTGGATATGACGATTGGTTACGTCACACAACAGTTGGCAACATTGTTGTTTACATTGTGTATTCCGCGACATCACAGAACAGATGTAAACGTTATAACCTTTGAAGTTTTGGCTAGTGTTTAGTGTAGTTTCTTTAGTTGTTTGTGTAAAAGTTTGAAACAACCAAATTTACAACGACGCTTACGTGCGTCACCTGGTCTATTGAAACGAAAATGTAATATTTTTAACTGGATTTCGTTAAATAGACTGACCGACGCATATATGCGGCGTTTTAAAATTCGCTCATACCGAAAAATAAAAACAATATTTATTGCTTACTAATTCACTTAAGGTTATTATGAAGTCAATTAGTCCATTTAAACGATATTTCTCTTTTGGTCTGTCGGCAATGTTATTCCTATATCACTTGGTCTGTAAGCAACGTCATGATCATTCCTTTTAGTCTGTAAGAGTGACCGGACCGACGCAAATGTGCGTCGCTCGGTAGCGAACGTGTTAATTGAAACAGCTGTTAAGATTCATTAATTCCATTTCTCATAAGGTTAACATGGGAAACTCCAGAGCCACGGGGGCGGAGCCCTTTTAAGAATTTCGAAACGGGAAATAGTTTACGTCCGATTCGCATACCTACAGAATTTACACACCAAATTTCATAACGATCGGTGAAGTCGTTCCGGAGGAGTTTGCAGACAAACACTGTGACACGAGAATTTTATATATTAGATATATATATGTCCGTGAACGCGATAACTTGAGTAATTTTTGTCCGATTTTGATGAAATTTGGTTTAAAGGTGTAAAGCGGGATAAACTTGAATGCGTTCGCGAACCAGCATGATCGGACCATGGGAACGGGGCTTTACGGGGGGTTTTATGGGGGGTTTTATGGGGTAAAAATTGGTTTTTCTCACTTTTGACCCTCAAAACACAAAATTTCCCAATTTCTCTTTAGACCTTTTTAAAGAGCTTAAAAAAACAATTAATTTAGTATATAAAAGTATTTTTGTTCGGTTAATAGTAACGGAGAAAATTAAAAAAATTGTAAATTTAAAATTCCCATGTTATTCTTATGGAGAATATTGTTAAATGTTGTAGTTTGCTTGTTTATGGATAAATTTTGTATTTTGATCAAATTTATTTATTTTGTACTAAGCTACCAATATTTTACAAAAAACATACTTTATTAGTTTCCTTGTAGCAGCAAACCTAGGTACTCGTTAAACCTAATCTTATTAAAATATATTTAATTGAAAATCAATTAAGACAAATGGAAATTCGCTTAGTCAGCAGGTTTGCTGCGGCGGGGGTTTTTTCTTTTATTCTCACATCAAAGTTTGTGGTTTTTGTCACGACTCTTTTTCTTTTTCTTTCAGACTTCTAGATATTTTCTGATGGCAGCTGGCTCAATTTTTTTTAACTTGTGTTTTATTTCTGCTCTGCAAATACACTAACACGTGTATTGTTAAATTGGTGTATTAAAAATAGAGCACAAATAAATATGATAGATATAAAACGTTAAGAAAAATGGGATGAGTGGAGGATGAGTGTAGATAGTCTGCAAATAGGAATTCCATTAGTGAACCAAAGATACGATTGAGTTTCGATACTGAAAGTAGACATTCCATATTGACGTGAGCCAGACGGATCATTGACTCTGGATATTGCAATTAGGCACTCCATTTATGTGAAAATGAACCATTGTCTTGGATTCTCTCTGCAAAGTAGGAAATTCATTTACGTTAACCAGTAAGCTTTCACCCGACAAAGAAACACAGTTAATAATTTTTTATTTAAGTAGAACCAGATAATAATAATAATAATAATAAGTATTTTAATAATAATTTGTTTATTGTAGTCGACAAATACATTGCATTACAAATGTCAGATAATATTTGAAAAAACAATACAAGTTATTATTTACATTTGGTCAGAGGTTTTTTTCACACCAGTGCCTGAATTTTTTTCGCGACATTTCCTAGAATTTAGATATCCCAGCGTTTGTTCATGAAATCGTCGACAGAGTAGAGCACATTGGACACCAAAAGGCGTTTTAACCGAATTTTGAATTTTTTTTTGTTTTGGCATGTTTGATGCTGGCAGGAAGTTTGTTGAGGATTGTGATACCAATCTGCGATGGCAAAGACTCGAACGCCCCACTTCTATGCTGCAGAGTCCGGTAATCGTCCCTGCCCCTAGTCTCATAATGATGGATGTCTCGGCCCTGAACACATAGAGTCCATTGCCTGTTCCAGTAAATCTGCTTGGCTTTTCTCTTGACTCTTGACTCTGTCTTAAGCTGGATCGAGTGACCACAAACTCACTTTGGTCAAAGTTAAGTAGAATCATTTTCTTGTTGCGTAGACTTAAAAGTGATGCCTTTTGTTTTCCTTGAATATGTTTTTTTTTGCTTTTTTCCAATCTCACATTGGGTATGGTGCTAGGCTATGGGGTCATTCTAGCAGGACCAACAGTGTTCTTCTGTTGCAAAAAATAGCAGTAAGAATTATGCCAAACACCGAACCCATTGCAAACCATTGTTCAAACTGTGTGGTGCAATGACTATTATTAATACTAGTGTACATGTTGCTCGAAATCGAGCAATTGCAAAGAAGTACAGGAGTTATCTATAAATAAATGGCTTGATTAAAAACTAATAACAGTCATAATTTCCGATTATTTTAAAAGAGTCGACAAAGAGTATTAACCAATGGAAATACTCACAATTTACATAACAGTCCTATTCCAGTTTAAAGAGTTAATTTTTAACTATCAAACTGCCCATGGACGGGAAATGGTAAGCTTACAATTTAAGTCAACGTAAAAAGGCTGTCAGCTTTTATAATGTACCATATACCTAAGCTATTTAGCCAATTTGTAGACAATAAGGTGTAGGCTACTTTAAACTCTACAGAACAGAGTTATGCAAAAACTGGCAGAACTCTGAAATGGTGTTATTTATCATAAGCATACTCACATGCCAAATCATTAAAATAAAAATTTAATAATTAATAGCTTATATCATTAAACACAAACCAACATCCAAAACTATACCCCTTTGTCAGAGCATATTTTAAGGGATTTCCACTGGGCGACAGTGGTGCCGGATTTACCGGGGGGTCTGGAATACCCGCCCCCATCAAAAAAGGGGGGTCCTAGCCCCCCCCCCGGAAATTTTTGCATAATTTTTAGTGAAAATTACACATTTCTATGTATCTTTTAATGAATTTTTTCGATTATATTTGCTTGTAAATAGTCCATTTAATCTCACTTAATTACGTATTCTAGAAGGTTGTAACAGGCCAAGGCTCCCTTCACAACCTCTTAGGCCAAAATCATAGCTCAATACTCTAAATTTCCGTCCGCGCGCACCACCATTTTGAGGGTGTCCGCGTCAAACACGTCCGGGCTAAACACGGAGCCAAAATATTTCCATAATGTGATTTTTTAAATTCCAATACATTTAAAATTTGAATTATTAAAAAAAATATGCTGGCACCACCCATAGTCACTGGGCGACAAAATCCCAGCACATTTGTGTCGCCCAGTTAACATGTTATTTTATGCCCTGCCCTTTGTAATACAACATAGCTAATTTGCACATTGACTGTTTACAATTAACATATGTTCTTCTTCTCAGTTTTAATTTTTGGTTCGCAACGGGAAAAATCTGTTTCATAATCATTGAAATAGATTTATAATAAATAATCTATCATAAAGTTTAAGATTAAATAAACCTACCACATAGTTGTTTTGTTTTTTTAGATCAGCTGTCTGAAATTGTGAAATAGGCATTTGACAGTTCTGGTTGTTTACATTTAAATGTCAAAGCAAATGTAAACATTGTGAATTTTCTCATGCTTCCATGGAGACAGATTTTTAATGTTTAATTTCTAACAACAGCTGAAGTTTCAAAACAATGTCTGTTTCCCATGTTAATCTTATGGAGAAATACGAAACTTTAAAGGGCCCCAGGGCTTCACTCTCTAATTATTCCCCTAAAAAGAAAGTTTCCTGCACAACTTCACGTTACGCTCTTTCCAATGAGACCAAAAACATGTCAATCGGTTTAGTAGTTTCAGAGGAGTAATTGCCACAAAAATCCTGCTTGCGTATTAAATAAGTATAGATTTATACATTTTCAGTGCCTAGTAGCAATCAAAAATAATGAGAGGGTATTTCTGACAAACAGCGACATCCATATGTATAATACAAGGAATAGAAATAATCTTCACATGAGCAGATCTAGGTTAAGTTTGGTCTCGAGTTGTTGACCTGTTTCAGGTATGAAATCGCCTCCCATAACAGCTGTAAAAAAACGGTGTAAAACTAAGTTTGTGAAAACTATAAAATCATGACTTTTGTTATTATTGGATGAGTTTTATGAAGCAGATCTCTCTAGCATGATGATATAAGAAAGATTATACAAGTAATGTATAGCTTGGTAAGATACATGGTTTGCTGCTTTGCAGATGCTGTTTTCTTTGAATTCTTGATTTTATTTTGTATGCTTGCATGTTTGCTTTTTATTATTTGATTTTTGATTTGTGCATGTTAAATTGTAATGCTTGATATTACTTAGCATTGTACATCATGTATTTAATGGCAAAATAAAATGAGTATACAAGTAATGTATAGCTTGGTAAGATACATGGTTTGCTGCTTTGCAGATGCTGTTTTCTTTGAATTCTTGATTTTATTTTGTATGCTTGCATGTTTGCTTTTTATTATTTGATTTTTGATTTGTGCATGTTAAATTGTAATGCTTGATATTACTTAGCATTGAACATTATGTATTTAATGGCCAAATAAAATGATTTATTTATGATTTATTTAACCAAACGTGCCATTGAGTTTGGGTACTGCAAATAAACATATTGTTTATGTGAACCCGACATCAGAGCATATTTTAAGGGACTTCCACTGGGCGACAGTGGCGCCGGACTTACCCGGGGGTCTGGAATACCCCCATCAAAAAGTGGGGTCCTAGGCCCCCCCGAAAATGTTTGAATAGATTTAAATGAAAATTACACATTTCTACGTATCTTTTAATGAATTTTTCGATTATATTTGCTTGTAAATAGTCCATTAAATCTCACTTAATTACGTATTCTGGAACTTTGTAACTGGCTAAGGCTCCCTTCACAACCTCTTGGGCCAAAATCATAGCTCGATCAATACTCTAAAATATTTACTTTATGTTATTTTTAAAATTCCAATACATTTAAAATGTGAATTATTGAAAAAAAATATGCCGGCACCACCCATAGTGACTGGGCGATAAAATCCCAGCACTAGGCGACATTTGTGTCGCCCAGTTAACATGTTATTTTATGCCCTGTCAGGTTGTCTTATTGTAAGTAGTTCATAACATATCAATAGTATAATGTACACTAACATAATTTTATATTGACGAAACAACTCAACACTTACCTGCTGTTTAGTTTTGTAACATAGTTTGTTCAATTAAAGATGCAATATGACGAAGCACCTTATGATGAGACACTTTTTTGGCGTGTCCCAGTTCACCACTCAGGCAAAAAGTGTCTTTTCAACGTGATGAAATATACTATTTACCATTGGCTACAGTGGCGGTTCTAGGACCTTGTCAAGGGGGGGGGGGTGTGGAGCAATTTTGTATTTTTCAAAGCAGTTTGGTGACTTTCTAAAGCCATTTTTAACGCCTAAAACTGTGTGATGATTTTGTGTTGATCATCATATTAAGATATATTATTATTCTCAGTATTTTTTTTATATTTTTTATCTTTGTTTAACTGGCTTGGAGTAATTTTAGTGCTCGCTGAACGTTCAAAACTAAGTTTGCTGGTTCAATTCTGAGAAAAGTTCAGCGCTTGGATTTAACCTAACCTAAAAATTTGTTGTATAATGTTTGAAATCATTTATATAATTTAAATTAACTGTAGGAAAAATATAATGTGCAACGCGAGTGCAAAGTGCCACTTCGTACTCTGGTACAAAAATAACTATTGTGTATGAATGAGCGCAAAGTACGTCATTGCCACCAAGAACTGTAGATAGCCGTACGAAGCTTTAGCCAATGAATACAAACCCGATTGAGTTGAGAAGCGAAATGCTTAATAATATTATGGAGAACAGTCAGACTGGAATTTTTCCGCCGAAATGAGCTTATAACTTCAATTATTGTAAAAAACACTCCATTTCACCTGTTGTTTATCATGAGCAAGTGGACATTAAAAAAATTTTGGCTAACTATGAAGATTGCATTCATGTATTTCAAATATACTGTAAACTACGGCCATATCCTCTTAAAGCCATTTGGTGACTTCTTAAAGCCATTTTTAACATCTATAACTGCTGTTTCCAAAACCTCCCATTTCCCCTTTATTTTGTTATGCTTAAGTAGACATTTTTAAAACTAAACTATGACGATTGCATTCATAAATTTCAAAACATACTTAAAGCTACGGCCATATCCTCCTAAAAGCTGTTCGGCGACATTCTAAAGCCATTATTAAGTTAATGTCTAGAACTGTGTCCAAAAACCTTTTAATTGATCTGTTATTTGTCATGAGCATTTCTTTTTCCAAAGATAGTGTGACAAATTAATCATTTTACGCAATTTGCCCCCTTCGCCCCCCCTCTGGATCCGCCACTGTCTACAAACCGGGTTATGTAATAATTCATTAAATATTTAGTGCTTCCATGGTTTTTACAAGTATTATGCTTGTGTAAAATAAAAAAAATATTTGTTTGCAATAAAAACAACTACGATTTTCCCCTCTTCAATACCATTATTACATTTCATCATGAAAAAATCAAGGGTTCAAACTATTATTTTTAAAATAGTTAAAGGATTATGGTAGGATCATAAAATTTTCGTAACAATATGAAAAAATGAATATTGAATATAGATATTATGTCTAAAGTTTAAAGAGCTAAATATCAAATGTTTTTTTATATACCCATTTTTATTTGGGGGTTATTGACTGAAAGGAGCAGACCTACCTTAAGGCGGTTTCACACTGGCGTCCGCGGACGATAATTTCGTCCGCGGACGGATGAAATGATTCGGATGGATGCTACGCGCCCCCTTCACATTGCGAGCTACGTTTTAAACGTCCACTCATTCGCGCATGCGCATAGGGAAGTTGGCAATTCCTACTACAATCATAGATTAAAAATACTTCCTCTTACAACTCAGTAGAGGTGTGCAAAATGTCTGAGCCTTCTGTCCCATGGTGTCAACCCAGATTTTCTGTTCTGTGGCTTGATTCAAGTAGTGATGATAGTGACGACGAGGTTGTAGGCCCTACTTTTGTACTTATTATCAAAAAGGAGAAAGTGGGTTCATCCAATTAACAGTAAGCGGCAGCGATTTGGTGAATCATTGTAATAATGCAAATAATCAAAGTAATACAAATCTAATAATGATTTACTGTACAGTAATTCGTATAATATACATGGTTATTGGTTAGGATACTTTATTCTCTTTATAATCTCTGTGGAGTGTAGTCGCAATTTCCAACCAAATTTTATCTTTCTCTTGTTGATCTCTATACATTTCTATAGTTGTATCCCAGATAACTGGGTAGGCACGGACAGCCTCAATTAATTCAGCCATAACAAACAACAAGGGAGGACACAAAACAACAACTAGATGAACACTATGACTGTAAACACAAACTACTGAACACTGTGATGCGAGTGACACATGCCTCGCTGAGAGCTACTGCTCTGTCTGCGCATGCGCGAGGGCGTGATCGTCCGCGGACGTTTTAGAAAAATCGCTCCCAGAGCGATTCCACCAAATCGTCCACGGACGAATTTCTGCATCCGCGGATGGACGCTACGTTTCAATGTGCGGTGTGAACGGTCCCATCTGATAACATGGGCAGCGATTTATTTTCGCATCCGTCCGCGGACGAAGAAATCGTCCGCGGATGCCAGTGTGAAACCGCCTTTAGTATCCTCCTGTGCTTGTCAGCCACAAGTTGGCTTTTAGGGCTCCTTTTTAGTGGTTCAGATCCCGTCAAACCAGAGTTGCTTGATGAACTGCAGCATCCTGTCTACAAGCTGCTCCTAAGAAAGGTGTCTACCATGAAAATGGGTCATGTATTTAAATCCCATTGAAATTATCATGACATGGCTTTCTTCGGTTTCAAAAACAAAAATGCAAAAACAGTAGGCAAAAACAAGTACAGACGCCATTATGGCAAACATAAAGAGTTCTCTGCCGCTCTCAAATAAGAGAAATAAAGAGTTTAAAGGAGCCTGAATGATCCAGCAACTATAATGCTACCAGTACACTATCGCCGAACATTCGCCCGAATGTTTCGCCGAATGTTCGGGTCAGATTGCGACCACGAATGTTGACGAATGCGCAGCCCGAACCATCCCGAACTAACCAAGTACACTATCGGCTAACTTCGGCCGAACTGTGCTGAACCCAATATTGCGTATTCGCGGCAAAACATTCGCACCAAACTTTGTGCAACATGGACGCTAACGTCAGAGACTATTCTAGATAATTATAGAGGAAATTCTATAATTTCCGTTTGGTGTTAGACACCACTTGAATGTATCCTAAGATTCTTACTTCTCTGTGGCTTAATAATTTAAAATGAATGCTTGCTTTTTTTATTAAAATTTTTGTTTTATTAAGCGATACTTAATATATGTATATATTCAATTAAATTATCCCACGGCCACAGAACAGGCTCACTATGGTACAGTTCCAAAAATAACAGTGTTTCCTCATTAGAACACTCCGTACTTTGTACAATTAATTTATCTATATAAGATCTAGTAGAAAATAATTAAATAACAAAAACTAAAAGTAACTCTAACTACACAACCACTGCAGTAAATACTGTATAAAGAGAGCGTCCGTGACTACGAATGACAGCGAGTGTGTACTGGCAATGTTCGTGCCCGTCTGCGCTCGGCATTCGTCCTAGTTCGTCTCCTTTGATTCGTGCCGGGAGACCGCCAAAAAAGCGAGCGCACCCGAACACGAATGTTGGTGATGCGAACTACCCCAAATGTACACGAGCACACCGAGTACACTATCGCGTTCGTCTTAGTTCGCCTACATTCGGCGATAGTGTACTGCAGGCATAAGGAGGCAAGGCATAAAACAGAGAAATATAGAGGACTAAGACAAATGCATAGGTACCTCTCTTGTAAGGTTTAAGTTGATTTTAATTTATAAATTTTTTTGTTTATTTACAAAACAAGAAAAAACCTAAAAAAGAAAGTTTAAGTTGAAGTAAAGTTTATTTAAAACTTTTTTAAATCGCAAATAATGTTTTTTTTTACGAATTTTCAAATTTATTTTATAAATATTGCATTTTATGGGTAAACGGTTAATTATATCGAAATATTCTTCATACAAAAGTTGTAGCTCTTTCTTTGGCAAACATTCTTTACTTCAATGTTCTTTTATAAGATAAATAGTTTTTGAGTAATCGGGGAAAAACTGGTTTTTGGACGCCATTTTCCAAGATGGTGGCCGTAGCACAAGTTTTTTTTTCGAGGACTTTTAGTATGTTATTCCGGAAGTAAAATTCAATATACGTACCAAGTTTTACACTTATAAGAGTTTTTTTAGGTAATGGAGAAATTTTGATTTAAAATGACTACACTAATGTCTTATGACCTTGTCTTTCCAACTAATTATTATAAGAGAACCTTTTTTTAAGTCACAGAAAGGAGAATTTTATTTATATTTCCCACATTGTTTAAAAGCATGGTTCATAGGCATGTTTATTGTTACAATTTATAGTTTTATTGCAAATTGGACCTCAGAAATTTAAGGTTTTTAAGTTATTAAGACTGAGTTTTGTACATAGAATTGAAGTTGAGCAAAAATTAAATCCTCCTTCAGTACAGTATGTCTATTAAACTTCTATTGGGTTGAAGTAGTTTTCTTTACGGTTACGATCCATAAAAAATACACAAATAGCAGTTGTAGTAAAATTGTCATTTCTTAAAACAAAATGTTTTATTCTCAGTAAACAAAATACTATTAAACAACCCAAAACAAACATCACTCATGGAATGGGAATCAATAAAACACATTGGTGGAAAAGATATCTGTTTTTCTCTCCAAAATATGTATTTATTCAATCTAAGACTTTACATTGTATCGAAAAAGTCATAAAGTTCTTTTATTCAATAGTAATTCATCTTTAACATGACAACAGAACCGCTTCTAAGTACTTTGACACAAGGAAAATAAGGTTAAGTACAAATGAAACAGCCTACAGTACAATTAACAATAACACGCAAGTTGCAACTGGCGAACACGGACATCGTAACTGAAGCTAAGCGACTACAGTGGTTGGGTGATTGTACTGTAAGGCTCATGAGAAGCTTCAGGTCGCAACTATGGACTTACGACACGCTCAGTGAGATCATTGTAACCTTTTGTAACGATTTACAAACTGGGATGGAAATTTTACAACGAAAAATTCACACCGGTAAAAGTGGTCACCATGAAGAGTTTTTTGACAAAAGGTTACGTAGGAACATGTATTTTCACAAGGTCAACAAAAATTTCACAACAACTAATCGATCCATAGTTACAGCTTCAACATAATCTTTGGTTTAGGGTTGAATATTGTCGCCCACAATTAAGATGAATAACACAACGATTGTAACACATAAAACAATATATATATTTCTTACACTAGATTGTAGCTTTTTAGCACAAGTATTGGATGTGAACGTGTAGCATGTAGGATAACATTTTTTATTGGTTTGTTAATTTTTTATGAAATAGTAAAAACATGAAAAATGTGATACGATTCGACAACCTTTGACTTTTTTATATGAAAAGAACGTTTGTTGACATCAAATACAACATAAGCTTTAGTAAATTTGTAGTAGACCATTTTGAAAAAAATAATATGTTTTAAATTCAATAAACAATAGCAGAACTGACCCAGCATTCAGAAATAAATTGAATTACAATTAATGACTGCTGGCGAACATACAATAGATAAAATTATATTATAAAATGCAAAATGCAAGTTAAACAAATTGAATGTATATTAGTGTTGTAAAAGTGTTTTTATAAAATGTTTCACTCAATTTTAAAACGTTTTTAGTGCTTCAGTGGTTTTATTCAATTAATTTGAATGCAGCAAAACATAAATAAAACAATTAATCTCCAACAAACATAAACAATAACATTACTGTCACAAATAAAATATAAACTTATGATTCACTGGAAAACATTATACATTGACATTAATAAGAAACACATTGATTTTGAATTAAAGAATTCAATAAGCGCTAAACAATAAATTATTAAATACAAGCTATTCAATAGCATAACATTATTTCATGTAAGATTTCTATAAATTAGATTGTTTGGATAAAATGGAGTACTAAAACCTTAGAAGAACAAAATAGCTGACAATTAGTTTACATATAAAATTATTTCTATAAATTAGGATGTTTGGATAAAATTAAGTACTAAAACCTTAAAAAAAAAACAGGATAACTTGATGATCAGTTTACAGTAACCATTGGCTATACAATAACCACGTTCACCATGAAATAGCTTGTGATAAGAGCCTTATGAAGCTACATCAAAGATAACACTTAGTGATAATAATAAATAATAATGTATAATAAAGTAACACATGGTCTTAATTAATAAGGCTTTCCGCACTCTTCTAACAACAAAAACCTTAACTTTCAATTCCTTTGAAGTGATGTTCACTATGCGGCAAAGAAAAAATACAAACTGGAATATGTTTTACAGAAAGGAATATGAGTAACTTATAGAAAAGCCATATATGTAATAACAAATACATGGCACTAAAGTTTGCAACTCAATAAATTGCATAAATTCCCCATAATGACTACTCAATAACTACGTAAAAGGGTTTAGATCTTTCTGACACAATAAAAATAAACACAACAAAAAAACGTCCACTGACTTATAACATTAATGAAACACAAAAATTACATACACATGTTACAAAAAGAAACTTTAAATAAACAAAAACACTCTCAAATAATTAAAACCGCGATATTACGTATCGAATACAACATTCAAGCTCAATAATAAACAATTTTCGAGTATTGCCAGAAAAATCTAAACCTTCTAAAACATATTAGAACCGACTACATAAAAACTAAACATCGCAGCCTCATCTAAATCGTACAAATTTTATTTGTACATTCGTAATTTGACTATTTTGATATGAACGAACGACTCCAAACCGTTTATGAAAGGCCAAAGGTGGTTCCGATATACTAATCTTGATTTTACGATAAAACAGCTACGACGTATCTAATCACTTCACTGGGGTGGCTAAAACAAAACTAACAAATTTGTCCGAACACACGATGTAAAACAGTCACATAATTTAACTATAAATCACTGTTTTCCAAAATTTTCAACAACAACGATTTACTATCCAATCCGTCGAATGTCTCTAATTGGTCCATAAAAGATCAGTCAGCATCTGTGGATCGGGCGTTTGTACAGAGGCGATAAAAACACTACTCGGTGCGTGGCACTGGACCGGCACTTTAACAACACACTGGTAACAAAATAAAACAACTAAACCGACGTAACTAGCAATAAATAAACATGACCATATATCAGACTTGATTCTTCATCTATTTGGTATAATCAAAAGAAAACGATAAAGAAGAAAACAAAAATCGGGTTCCAACCCGTAAGACTTCTAGCGTGAAGACAAAAATAAACCACAAAATAATAATGAACGACTAATCAAACAAAACACTAAATTATAAGGTGAACTCTCTGCAGGTAGGAACAAGTGGTTAGTATGGCTTAGAGATTGATTGTCCTTTCTTGCGCTTGATCTCCACTTTGAGTTTCTTGCCCCCGACGTGGTACCCGTTGAGGTTCTGAATGGCTAGTTGTGCGCTCAGAATGTTGTCGTACGAGACGAAACCTGCAACAAGCATTACATCTAATGCACGCTGCCCACTGCACAGTACACTGTACTAGTATATTACGTTACTAGTGTGGAAAATAGTTGTTTACTGGATGAGTATGGTAAACACATTTTGGACGAGTGACATATGATATTTATGCTTTAAAAGCTAACCTAACAATGAAAAAAATGTACAAATCCTATACAGTATATTCCCACCCACTTAAGGATTTAACAATCATAACTTAACTTTCAAGAGAAGTTATGTTTTTGTTTATAACCACTCATTGCCAATTGTTGGTGTCCGGTAAAAATGTATTACCATGTCACAGAGTACACAAATGAAACCCCATTTGATTTTGCAGCTGGCTAACAGCAGTTTCCGAATTTAAATTTTTGCGTGGAAAGTCCATAAACTAAGTAGTGTTGTGAAATAGTAAGTTACTAGTCCTGAAAATAGGTGTTTACCGGATGAATGTGGTAAACACATATTGGACGATTGACTTACAATATTTTACACCATACTACTGCTAACCTAACAATAAACAATTTTTACTAATCCTTATATATTCCAATCGTCTAAAAGACTAACAATCTCTATTCATATCCTATAAGAGAGGTTATGTTTTTGTTTATATTTACTCATTGCCAAATATAATCAGTTGGTTGGTGTTCAGTAAAAGCTTATTACAGTACAGTAGTATGTAATTAATAGTTATTTGTGTAACTAGTGAGCAAAGGCCTTTTGCACTTGTGTTACACATTATATTTTTCCTACAGTCACTATAAAGCATATAAATAATTAGTCTTTCAAACACTATACAACACGTTTTTAGGTTCAGCTGGCAACAAAAATAGGTACCCTAGAGAAAGTAGTCCCCGGTCCGTATCACTCCGCTATTTTTTCCTCGGCAAGCAATGTGCTCCGCGACTTAAGAAAATAGTTTCGTATATTTTTGTAATTTGCAGTGGTTTCCGTGCCTAAAAAAATGCTTTAAGGGTATTTTCTTGTTTATTAAGATCGTAGGAATGTTTTAAAAACGTTTAAAAGAAAATTCCAGAAAGTTCAGAAATACCGAAAAGAGAACATAAACTATAAACACGAAATGACAGGTGAAATCGTAGTTATAATAGTCAATCAGCTGCTCATAGTATTATTATCCAAGTGTTGCCAACCTATTTCCAAGCGTACACGGATTACGTGCATAATAGAACCACGCTGTTTTGTCTTGTTTCGTTGGAGTCCTGATGTGCGCCAAAGTATAAACCGTACGACAAAGTATAAACCGTACGACAAAGTATAAATATGCAGCAATTAGCAGCTTTCTGTACCGTACTATAAACAGTACAAGGAAGCCAACTTTGTCGGGTGACTGTAGGAAAACCCCATTTTGTTTAAGCTGGTGGCAAACAGCTGTTTTCAGGACTAAATCTTTGCATGGGAAGTTTGTTAAAACAGTGTATTGTGGCGTAAAAAGTATTACTTGTAATTTACTGTATTATACTGTAATAATACTGTAATAATTAACTGAAAGAGCCTGTGACAAATTTTTTTTACCAATGTCAGATAAGATGTTTTTTTGCCCATGTCAGATAAGATGTTTTTTTGCCCATGTCAGATAAGATGTTTTTTTTGCCCATGTCAGATAAGATTTTTTTGCCCATGTCAGATAAGATGTTTATTTCACCCGTGCCAAAAAATAAGGTGTTTCACAGAAGAGAAGGATTATTATACTATAATGTTTTATACAATAATGTTTTATACAATAATGCTTTGGATCCACCTTAACTTAAAATAAAATAAGAAATTCATTTATCTGATTTCAACAACTTCAAGAAAATATTTTGATCAAATTAGTGTATAAATTCATATTTATTCAGAACGTTACATTAGAAATAGCTTAAGGTCAGTGTATGAAACTAAACAGTTTATTTTCTTATTGATGACATGTGCTCCATACTTGGTGGTTAGCTTACTTGCCACTTATGACAATGCAACTGGTTAAGAACAAAAGAAATACAATACATTTATGAAAGAAAATGAAGCTACTGTATATATTGGCACTGGCAGGTTATTAAGGGACAACTTTCATAACATTGCTTGCCAACAGTTGAAAAGTTTTAAGAAATAATGACAAACTAAAAAAATGTTTCATGAATGTTTTCAACAACTGAAATTAAACATTGAACAATTCCATACCAGCAGTTCATGAGTGGATACTTTTCAGAGTTAAACACTTCTTAGGCACAAAAACTTAATAATGGTTTAATTTACCCCTGTCAATATGGTCCTTGCGTAGTTTGTCACTACTGCAGTTTGGTGCTCGTGGAGCACATCATCAGGTGAAGGTCACAAAAAGTTAAAACATTTTCCTCACGTGAAGGTCGTCAATATAACACACCGAAAAAACACATAACACAAGAACAGTACGAAAAAACATTTGAACTTGGCCAATACATTAAAGACGTTACACACGGGGTCCGGCGCCGGTAGAAGGCAAGTCATGACTGACGTGTGTTGTACTCGGTAGCCCCCCCGTCCTCACTTCTCTTATCAGAACCTTTTCTTTGGTCTTGTTCCAGGATGTGAATGGCGGTATTATAAATAATGTTTGACTGGAATGAGAGTTGTTTGTTTAAAATATGGTTTGGATGTACTTTAGCTGCTCGGTAAATCTCAAATTCTTCGATGGTGTCCATGTATTTACTTTTATGACAAGTATGCATTACTTCTAAATTTGTTTGTATATCGGTATAACTATGGTTTGAATAAATCAGCTTTTGCCAACCATATCATTGATTCAAACCATAGTTATACCGATATACAAACAAATTTAGAAGTAACGCATACTTGTCATAAAAGTAAATACATGGACACCATCGAAGAATTTGAGATTTACCGAGCAGCTAAAGTACATCCAAACCATATTTTAAATGAACAACTCTCATTCCAGTCAAACATTATTTATAATACCGCCATTCACATCCTGGAACAAGACCAAAGAAAAGGTTCTGATAAGAGAAGTGAGGACGGGGGGGCTATACCGACTACAACACACGTCAGTCATGACTTGCCTTCTACCGGCGCCGGACCCCGTGTGTAACGTCTTTAATGTATTGGCCAAGTTCAAATGTTTTTTCGTACTGTTCGTGTGTTATGTGTTTTTTCGGTGTGTTAAATTGACGACCTTCACGTGAGGAAAATGTTTTAACTTTTTGTGACCTTCACCTGATGATGTGCTCCACGAGCACGAAACTGCAGTAGTGACAAACTACGCAAGGACCATATTGACAGAGGTAAATTAAACCATTATTATTGTTGCTGTATGGTCCAGAGTCTACCCATCATGAAACAAAAACTTAACTAAGGATATACATCTTTAAGAAAAATAAATGTTTTTGTTTCTATAATTACTATGCCAAAGTAAAAGACAAATCATCTAAAATTCATAAACACTTTTATTTTGTACTTTTCGAGTTTATACTGTGATGGAATCAAATTTATCATTGTTGAGTCGGAATATTCTTGTCTTTATCTAAAACTCAAGAGAGAGGTTATGGTCATTGACCGAAAACCTCACTGATATTCGTTACAAGTTTATGTACAAGCCATTTTCTTGTAATGGCTACAAGACAGCTTTACTTAGCATGGACAATACAAGACAAAACAAGACATCACGGGACAGCACTCCAAACCAAGCTCTAACTACTAAACCAAGTTAACCATGCATATTGGTTTAATCATTAGGTAATCATAACTGCAAATTAAGAAACAATGGACTAGTAAAAAGCTGTTTCAAATAATTTTACCTGTAAAAGAATCAAATGTCTTTTATCATGGCAGTGACACCAGGTATCTTACTTTGTATCTTAATTCCTACAGTTAAAACTACATAGGGCATAACTGAATCTTTTCCATTAGTCTGTATAACTGTTAAGGTGTTATAACCCATAATAAGAAGACGAGAGGTAATTAGTTCTAGAATTATCAGTAGAATACAAGTTTTATACGTATAATTTATGGCTGTTTTGTTAGATACCTCGATAAAAATTCAGATGCACCCAATTAAAACTAAACTAAATGTCTATGGCAAGAATAAAATTTGTGTATCCCTTTACGAGGTAACATTCACATTGAATACCGAACAACACATTCTTTTTGGTAAAGCTAGCCAAAAACATCAAACGCGACTAATGGAAAAGACCCGAATAAAACTATCCGATATTCCGCCACTCACCGAAACATTTGGTCATATTTGTCTCTTTGTCGATGTATACTTTGGCAGATATGACGTTGCCAAAAGGGGTAAACGTCTTAGCGAGCATGGTGTCGTCAAAGTCGGCGGGGAGATGGTAGATGAACAGATTAGCACCGTCGGGCCCCTGTGGCTGCTTTTGATGATAGTGCTTGGCGGCTGTAACATGCCCAACCCTCCTCAGTGGAGATCTATCACACGACACCAACACACTCAAAGTACAGTTCTGCTCAATGTCAACCCTTTATTTAACATGAGGTTTGTTTTGGCTTCCAACGATTTTGACGGATTTTATGTGTATGGATAAAGTTTTATTTTTTGTATTCGACTTCAAACAGATGCGTCCCAAAAGATAGGCGATCTTCGAAACATTGCCTTCATTTTAGTAATATTAGTATCATTGTCTCATCTAATACAAGGCCGCGGCGAGACATAAGTGGCAACACTGTGGAGTTGTCCGTTGATATGTAAAAAAAAAAAAAAAACACCGCTGTCTCGTCAAACCAAAACGGCTATTGAACTAATTTATAATGGACAGTATAGGAAATGTTTATGTTTACACTTTTGTCATTTCTGTTACCGTATTAAACACACAACAACGGGCCTTGTATTAGAGGAGCCTATGTTGGTATTGGAGTAATCAATTTAAATAATTTTGATCACAGTGAATATTAATTACCAATGGTGCAGTGATGTGAGAATGTAGGGTTTTCTGCTATTTAGAATATGACGTTTTCGCAGTCCCAGTAGCAAATCATAAAAAAGTCAAACCAGAAAACATTGGAACACCATTAGTAAACCAAGGAACTGAGTAGAAATAAAACTGTTAGCTTAGATTATGGGATAGAGAAAAATGGAATTTTTTAAACTTGGATTTATATTTAATGTTTGTTGAGCAATAAGGGTTTACGTTCATGTAACATATAGAGTAAAATATATAAATAAACATCAAGGTGTAAGGACACTATTAGTCGACTGACACCCATACAGATGAATCAACTTGATTGAATCCCAACAAATATTAATAACAGTGATAATGGTAGATATGCTATCTCCAGTGATATGCTATCAATCTCAGATTCTATCAGGATTCTAGTGATATAGGTACTCAATGAAGATAATGCTTAATCTATTGCTGAAGAGAGTGTAGAAGATGTGAATTGGAAAACAGATTGCTCTAAGCTTGCAATGTAAGACTTCAAAGCAGGATTATTTCAATAATATAATCATAAGAGGTATTGACTTTAAAAACTGAATTCAGATGACAATCGGTTTTGAAAGATGGTCCTTACCAAAGCATCAACTCGTATTTGTTCAACACATTTACAGTTCATTCACATTTAATTAAAATTACACCATAGTTGCCTTTGCTTGACACAGTGTTATAGAGAATATGTTGTATGGTGAATTCCATACTGGGAAGGAAGATGCTCAGTCATAGAAATATTGAAGGACACCGAAAAAGAATGGTTTTGTAATTATTTTATGTATCTTGACAGTTCCGGAATTTAAACTGTCCCTTGACATCTGTGTGGCGGCCCTATAACTGACAGGGGAGCTCAGAGGTTGTAGTGCTTGCCTTCAAATACGAAAGTTGCTGGTTCAATCACGATCAGAATCAAATATAGATCCAACAGTCATTTGTAATGATTGCCTATTATGTCTAAAAAAGTTTGTGTAAATGCCCAACAAAATAAAACAGAATGAGTTTGGGCCGTTCCTTACAAAACATTTTTAGGAAATGACAACAGCGTTGGAACATGAAATAAAGAAAATTAAACAATGAAGAAAGTTCACAAGAGGATTTATGTTTAGTTCAATACGTAACAGAGCAATGGGTCTTAGTATTTCACAGACTACTTTGCAAAACTATGATCAGGAGAAGATTACTTTCCCTAATAAATTTTCTGAGTAACCAAATGGTTAAAGCACTAGTCCTCAAACCTGAAGGTTGCTGATTTGACCACAGAAGGTAGCCATTCTGGTCCCAGATGCCTTTTATTGAACTATCAAATTAATGGAAAAACTGGATTGGAAATGTTTAAAAACCCAATTATTTGCAATTGTTTGTAATAGTACAAAACCAGGGTTGGACCATTCTAAAAACTAGATTGGAAATGTTTGAAAGGTTGGTAAACATTGGTGT
This sequence comes from Macrosteles quadrilineatus, assembly GCF_028750875.1. Classification (NCBI taxonomy): domain Eukaryota; kingdom Metazoa; phylum Arthropoda; class Insecta; order Hemiptera; family Cicadellidae; genus Macrosteles; species Macrosteles quadrilineatus. The sequence continues at coordinate 143,959,883 of NW_026542595.1, read as the reverse complement.
AGGTAAACAGTAAAAATTATAAGTTAATTTTAGCATGCTGATTATCCCACTGGACGACAATATTGAAGTAGTACCAATCTTCTAAGCACAGTTCAAATTATTTACATTAAATAAAGTTTGAAACCGATTGATGAGGTAATGGTAATAAATTCCTACTTTTAAAAGCAAAAACAAAATTAACGAATAAAGTAAGGAATTATACCTGATAAAAAATAGATACTGTACTCTTTATTACAATTGGGATTGCCCGATCTTAAAAATTAGAAAAATGTGTAAAGAGGCTCAAAACTAACATTTTATTAGATTAAATCAATTAAATAATTAAATTAAATATATTTAAAAGAAATTTATAATGATAAAACGTCATACAAGTTTACGTAATATGTATAATGTTTTAAAATCATACACATTAAATAAATTACTCTTGTCAAATAAACTATTTCTTTAGCCAAAAACTGTACTTTTAGTGTGTTGGACATAATATGTGCAAACACTGTAAAATGTGAGCGTGCTGGTATTATTTACAAATTTTGTTTTTGATTATTAGAGATTTATCAAATATTTTCATGTAAAATATGCAAATTCTACACAAAACACAAAAGTTATAAAAGCACATCTCATAAAAAAAAACAGATAGGAAAACATTCTCTTAAAATAAATAAATAAAAATATGAGTAAGTATTTAAAATACGCTTAGTTGCAGAGAAGGGTCAACAACATAACCAATTCCTGCTACCACAATTATTATTCATTCAACATTTTTACAACTAAAATATTGTGAAACACTACTTTTATTAAGTCACAAAATACAGAACCTAGGCTACATCTTTACCAATCGGTGTTTAAAACTTAAAGCATCTTATATAAATCAAACAATTAAAGTATGCAGTCTTTAAATATTAAATAAAAATATCTCAAATAACAATATCTTGTTAGTTTTATTTTTACAGAATATAAAATTGTTAGTGAAAAGTAAGTAAAATATTTATGTTTAAAGTTGTAGAAATAATACAGAGACGTTTAACTTTTAAATGAAAAAAATTTGAGTTGAGAAATGAGGGAAAATAGCCAGTGAAAATTATTTTAAAATCTACCCTACAAACATTTTTAAACTACACTAAATTTGTGACAAACTATTGTCAGTTAAATACAATCATAGACTAAAGATTACTAACATAATCAGATTTTTTTGTCAAGATTGCAACTATGTTAAACATTTTTTTATTAATTTTAAACAAAATATAAACCTAGTGCTTACCTTACCATGCAAGAAGCGTTAGTTAATTAATATTATTCACACAAATAAAACATATAACATTCATCACATAGAACATGCTAAGGTAAAGCTGTCCTAACACCATTGCAGAATAAATTTAAAACATTCAATATTATAATTTTACTCCCATAATGAATGGATAGCGAATCGTGAACTGTGAATTACAAGTTTTAAAGCTCAAACAGTTTTCATAAAACAGCATAGTAATCATTGTGAACAAGATTACTAAACAGACAAGATTACTAAACAGACAAGATTACTAAACAGACAAAACAAAATTTTACTAGGTTAAATCTTGTTCATCTGTCTCTCTTAAAATATCTTGTATATTTTTAGTGTGATGAAATTAAGTCGTTTTCATTGAAAGGGAGACAAAAAATAAAAATTAGTACAAGAGTGAAATGTGGCATTTTCCAATGAAGACCTAATTTTCAATTGAGAATTTAAAAACTTTGGTGATATCAAACTACAGCATGAAAACCATAATTGTATTTTTAATTTAGCAAAATTAAACACTAACGTTTTAAATCTGACATAACCTTGATAAATCCTACTCCAGTTAATCACTATGTAATTCAAATTATATTTATGACTTGTTTAACGTTCGAGTGATTATTAATCACGTACTAGTGTTTCTACCACCTAGCCCCACATTTACACACTCAATACTTACAGTTGTTTGTGAAATGTGAATAGGCGTCAGGCACACTTAATGCTGCAGAGGTGAGTCCATTTAATGGAGAGTTCAAGGCATTCAAGGTGGTGGATCCAGTGGCTATAACAGACATGCGATGTACAATCAGTGATTCAGAAGTCTCTGTACAGCATTGGACATGCCACATGTGGTGTAGCATGCTGGACTACGAAGTTCAAAGTAATGTCAGACTGGTCCATGTTAGAACTAGGACTTTTATCTTCAAGGGCCAGGTTCAAACCCACCAATCAGCTTTTCCTACGTGGTAAAGATGTGAGAATGTGGTACTGAACTCACTTTACGGAAACTATCTGTCTAGAAAATAAGGTCTTTCAGGTAAGGTGAAGTATCTATGTATGGGATTATTTCTTCCCTTAGGTCATACAATAAAGCTCTAGGCCTATACAGGGTGTTTTTTTAAAAACTTGCATCTTTATTTATGTAAAAACCGCAATAGATAGAAATATGCAGTTTGCGGGAATCATCTATTGACGTAGGGGGACCAATTGTTTTGAATTCAACGTTACATTCACATTCCCCCCCTTTCCCCCCCTGCCCCCAACTTAATTTTTTTAAATAGCAAGGTACCCCTTGTGACATATCAAATAAAAGAGCATGAAAAAAGAAAATGTTTGATGAAAAAAAATTGAAAATCGGTTCATAAATTTGTGAGATATTCCCCCCCTCACCCCCCCGGAACTTAATTTTTTTTAATAGCAAAGTACCCCTTGTGATATATCAAATGAAAGAGCATGAAAAAAGAAAATTTTTGGTGAAAAAAAAATTAAAATCGGCTCATGAATTTGTGAGATAATCACCCCCCTTTTCCCCTACCCATAACTTGTTTTTTAATAGCAAGGTACCCGCCCTTGTGACATATCAAATGAAAAATAAATTTCACCAAACATTTTCTTTTTTCATGCTCTTTCTTTTGATATGTCACAAGGGGTACTTTGCTATTAAAAAAAAATAAGTTCCGGGGGGGTGAGGGGGGGAATATCTCACAAATTTATGAACCGATTTTCAATTTTTTTTCATCAAACATTTTCTTTTTTCATGCTCTTTTATTTGATATGTCACAAGGGGTACCTTGCTATTTAAAAAAATTAAGTTGGGGGCAGGGGGGTAAAGGGGGGGAATGTGAATGTAACGTTGAATTCAAAACAATTGGTCCCCCTACGTCAATAGATGATTCCCGCAAACTGCATATTTCTATCTATTGCGGTTTTTACATAAATAAAGATGCAAGTTTTTAAAAAAACACCCTGTATAGTATTCTAACAGTGAAACTAAATTATAGCTCAATTCACAATCTTTACTGTGGGATTGTCATTGAATTGTTACTCAATTGAACACGCTATACAGAGCAGTTTACAAAAGAATATTGGTACCGTATGATAATAAATAATAAAATAAGTTCAGTACAAATTATTTGAAATGTTTACACTTTTATTTAGCTCCTGATAGTAAGGTTTAATTCCAGAAGCATATAATGTGCTAATAATAAGCGTAAACCAATTCAACTCTAAATAAAAAAAAAAATGGTGAACAAAGTCTGCAATTTTGAAATTCCACACATCCATACACAATATTTCATGGGAATTAATTGAGAGTGGTAGCAATTTATAATACAATTTTTAATACAATTTTATAATTATGGTTTTTGGTACTCAACAATGATAATATTTTAAGGTTCAATAATGGCTATCTTTTGTATCAAGTTTTAAGAATTATAACAAAATCTGTCCTGAGTATCCTAACAGTTGACCCAGTTGTATGGGCCCAGTTGTTGGTGGTGTGATCATGGTATTAGTATGTTTATAATATTATACGTAGGATATTACCGGTAATGATTTTAAATATATAGGATTTCACAAACCACACATTTAACAAGTATAAAACAAAAACAGAACACACAAACGTGAATGAGTGCAAAAACATAAAGTAAATAAATAATTTAACAATCCAAACTACCCCAAATAAAAGCAAAATCTTACAAAAAAACCATTAGCTACACAACCTCAAAAATGTCTTAGAAAAGCATATTTTCTATTCTGTAGGGTCTTCCGTTAAGGTATACAGAATTGCTTCTGAAAATCTTCTAAATGATTGCTGAAAAGAGACAAAATATGTCTACAAAGTTTGTTGAAAAATGTGCTTTGGGGGTTTTATTAAAAAGCAAGATGTTATTGTTGTAATTTATTTTTTCAGTTTTTAATTCTTAAAATGTATTGTTAAATGAATTTTGCTTGTATTCAGTCAATCCATGAAAGTAGAAGAAGACACATGTGGATATGATGCATTAGTTTCATGGTTTTTAATTGAATTATACATGAAGTCCTAAAAACTTGAATAAACTTAAAATGGAAGAAACAAATACTTAATTACAAAACTGAAAAATTAAATTACATCTTATATTATGACGATTAAAAATTATCTGGTGTAGAAGAATAAATTTGTTCGCTGTATATGGGACCACACATCATCCGCCAACCACATATTTTTTTGTGTTTTTTATCTACACCAATGGCATTTTTTACAATTTGAAAGGGAACGGTCCAAATCATTTCAAACATATTCTTAATTTAAAAGATTTCTTTTAGTGTTTTGTCAATTTACATGCAACTTACACAACAAAGTTATGGATCCCAAATGAATAATGTTTATACTCAAAGTCACAATACACTATGATAACTACTAGGTATTTGTAATATCATATCATTTATTTGTCTTTCTTTGACACTGAGCCCAAAGAATTCTATCCCTTGCAAAGAAAAAATAACTTTAATGATTGACCAGTTGGGAGAACATAGTTGAATGATCCTTCAATAGAGGTTACCCTTTGGTTTATCACAGACCCCTAGTTTGTATGTGGCTCGCTATGTGCCTTAGAGTTGTTTGTGCCCTGTCCACCCTCTCCTTCTGTGGAAAAAATTCTCTTCTTCCCTTACAAATCTAAAACATCTTACGCCCCTGGGAAACATTAAAGTGGCTCTGGTTTATCATACTATAAGTTTATGGCATTATAAAATGTACTTTAATCCACAGAAAATGTGCTTCACGTTTAATAAAGAAAAAAGTATGCACAGCAGCAAAACAAGTGGATTGATTGAAATACTCGTATGTTAGTTTTCATTCTGCATAGGGATGAGTGGGTTGTAATTTTATCAGTTGTCAGCTAGTAACCATAGGCCTACATTTAGTCGAGTGTGCATTAGTAATAATGCCATCATGACTTTAATCCAAAGATTGTAACACTATTGTAATCATCTTCCACAATCATGGAAAAATCTTGAACATCTCCCGCGGTTTTAAATACATCATCATCATCATGCCCTGCGATCGATAAACCAAAATTTACTCAAATGTCTGTTTTGTAAACTGGTTAACACGTTTGCGGTGGCATGGGAGCGATCGCTCCCATACGGAACCCTAATGCCATCCTGGTGGGTGCGATCGCTCCCAAGCTGCAATGCAGTACGAAATGATTTATTTTTAAGCCAGGATTAGAGCTAGAAACTTGAAACCTCGCACAGCACTGCTCAATAGTATACTGTATTTTGTTGTGGTGTAGGTTGGTAGTAAATTTCCCCGTAAAATCCCCGTCTGGCAATCTCAAAATTCTACTTTTGTTCCGTCTTTTTCCCTCCATTTGGCAATACAATTCCAATGGGACCGGCTACGTTACAAGCAGTGCTGCTATCTGTTGGTGTTTAGCGAACTACGTCGACTCTCGTTGTAAAGCAGGACATCCTCGCATGTTATTTGCTATTTGTCAGACCGAAATTGGAAAGCCAATCACACGCGGCAATCGGGTTTGTTCGATGCTGAGGGCTGTGCCGCACCTGGGATACGCCCGCCATTTGACGTGCCGCCGCGAACGTGTTAACGATCCACCGATCATCCCTAGTTCTACAACTGGATACAACTTTACATGGGAATGTGGTATATACTTCACTAACACAGTATTGTATTTTTAGTTACTAAGAAGTATATCTATTCGAGAAGTCTTTACATAAACGTTATTCATTTGAAACCAATAACTAAAATGAAATGAGTAGCATGCTAATACAAAAATTTATTGGCTATTTAAAAAAATCAAACTTCAAAGCCAAAAAATGCTTGATGAACCCATTTCAGCCTTACCAGGTGTTGTGGCTTTCCCCAACAAAGCAGCTGAAAAATTTGATAAATCTAATAGTAAAAGCATTCATTCCTTATCAAAAAAATGGTGATTGTAAATTTGAAACCTAATAACAAGAGAATTAATGGATAGTAATGATTATAATAATGAAAAAATTGTTCAATGCCAAAAGTGTAACCTAATATTTAGTAAAAATTATTGATTGTTACATTTCCCTGAAATATGATTGCACTAGATCTAATAAAGGCTCGATTATGTGGGACTTTTGGAAACAAATTGCAATAATTCATAAAGGGTTGGTATCTGTTAAAACATGGATGTTAGAAGTACTTATTGTAAATTAATCTGCAAACAAGATAAATTTAGCTAAATAAGAAGTAAGTCATGATAGATTGATAACAAGCAAACTGGAAAAAGTATCCTAAATGTGAAATTAGACTTAACATTTTATAGTGCGTGGAACAAGCAACATATTACCTAGTAATCTTTCACTTCCGGAGACCAGCACCATACTCTGGGAATCGACTAAATACATGTAAAAGAGTGAAAATCAACCGGGAGGCAAGCTTTAAAATAATTAGGTCACAGGCAGTGACGTCATCAAAATGGCCGCTCATCCAATAATAATAATGTCGCATATCTCGGAAACCACATAACCGATTTTGACGTATGACATCTTATTTGAAAGGTCTAATCATTATCTATAAAAAAGGTCATAACACCTTTAGCTGTTAAACCAACGGTTTCTTTGCATTTTAGAAAATATAAATTTTTTACGCCCCACAAAATGGGTTTTTGCATTTATCATTTGGAAAAATTAAAATAATCAAAATTTACTTTCCACCGTTGAATCCAGCTTTAAAAGATGAACAATTTAGTATCTTGAATCATCACTCTATGTATATTGGTTACCGAGATATTGAAAGTAGTAAACACAGAACACTCTGTCCCCCATGTTATCCTTATGGAAAAAAATTTTTTCCATAAGGATAAGGATACTATTTAATAGCATTCTATACCTCAGTTATTTTTAACGTATCTTAATACAACTTGGTATGTGGTTTCACCTAGTTGAGCTACTTGATAATAACTATAAAATATTTATATTTTACATTTACATAGCAGCAAACCTACATACTCATTTCCCATGTTATTCTTATCGCGAAGTTTTATGCATGATTATTTATGAACATATGTTGACAAAACTTGACGTTGAGCTTAATTTTAATTAATTATATAAGCATTTGAAATTCACTGAGTATGCAGGTCTACTGTAACGGGGGTTTTATAAATATTAGTAATTTTATTTTGGGAAATATTTTTTTCCTGGGTTGGTCAGACTGATAACCGACAAGAGATCTGATGGCAATATGTCGCAATTGCTGAATAAGAAACGTGATAAAATCCTTATTAACGTGTTGTTTTTGTTTCTTTTGAGTTTACATTTTTCTAGTAATTTTCATATAGGGTTTGACGTCTTTTGTGCTTATTAAAACATAGTTATTGATCGTTTAGATTTTTAAAGTGGTTACCTGAAGAATATGATATTCAGAGTAATTTTGTTTTTGGGTAAAAATATTTTGGGCTTTACAAAACATAGTTATGGATTGTTTTTTTTTTTGTGGCTACCCTACCTGAAGAATAGTATGCATTTCAGGCTTTGGACTGTGGATTCCTCACTTAAACATATTATTACATAGCATTAGACTGTTTATTTAATCTTTGTATTGAACTTAAGAATAGTATGAAATATGGCTTGGTGTCTCTGTTATTTCCCTTTAACAAATTAAAAAATTGTATTATATATTTATTGTATATAATACGCGAAGCCCTTTTTGTTAACACTAGTCCTCCCTTATTTGTGGGCAAATTTCAACGTTTGAGGTGTCAAAAGATTCGTCTCAATTTCTAAGAAAAAAACGACGCTTTGATATTATATGCTGGGATGACAATCTCCCCCAGACAAATTCCGAAAATAATTTAGACGGAGGCACGAACTATTTCAAGACAAGATTACGCTGCACTCCATTTGATACAAAATCCACCTGCAAAGTACTAAAAACTTGCATACTCAGGGAATTTCAAATACTTCGATAATTAATAAAAAAAACGCTTAACGTCAAGATTTAACAGCATATGTTTTAATGAAGTGTTTAAGAAGGCCAAGGTTGGGTAATGTAATATGGGCCAAAACACCAAAGCACCGAGGAATGGTGCTCAGTGACCCGAGGGAAAAGTACTGAGGGAAAGTGATTAGGGAAAAGTGCCCAGTATTTTCGGCCGGGGGCGGATACTGGGTACTTACCCCCACTCTCCAAGCATCTTACGAGTTACGACCCTATATAAGGAGCATTCTTGGGGGACGTTGACATGTTGGGCCTCCGGGCCCGACCCCGTCGGTAGGCGCCACCGTTGGGGTATGCACTATAAGCGTGTTGAGCCCCGGCACCCCCGCACTAGAGGCGTGCTGAGCCCGGTACACCTCGCACTAGAGGCGTGTTGAGCTCGGTGCTTTCCGTCCCTGTACTAGAGGCATGGTGAGCCCCGGTACACCCCCGCACTAGAGGCGTCTTGAGCCCGGTGCAGCTGTTTGGCGAGTTGAGCCCCGGCATCCGTTTTATTTCAGTTTAAGTCCCCGGTGGCCAAAAAAGCTGCCTCCCGGGACCATGGATCTGTCTGGAGGGGGATGAAGAGAAAGCCCACCTCCACTATTTAAGAAGAGAAAGAGTTGTCTGGGAGAGATGGCAGTCTGCATCTGCCAAAGGAACGGGCAACAACGACGGTAGCTGCTGCGTTTAGGATAGTAACCCATTTTCATTTTCTCAGCATTTTCCGAGACGGAGCCAGTTGGAGGACTGCAGGAGCCGTGTCGATAGGACTTCTGTGAGTCGCTACGACCGGACAGCGTCAGGAAGGAGAACCAACGTGGGGAACCCAGGACAGCAAAACGGGACAGAAGGGTCTCGGGCCGATCGACCATGACGTTAAGGGACCGCCTGATAAATTGTCCTGGTCTATGGGGTTTCGAAGTAGAAGTCATTTGTAAATAGTTTTTGTAAACAGTTCTGAGAATAATAAATGTATCATAATTCCTACAAGTGTTCAGTCAATCTGAGTCCTGATAACTCCCGTAAAGGTCTAAAGCTGTAAAGTAAGGAAAAGTTGAGAAAGTACAGTACAATGTTCATAAATAATCATGCATAAATATTCGTCATATAAATAATATGGGAAATGAGTATGTAGGTTTGCTGCCATGTAAATGTAAAATATAAATATTTTATAGTCATTATCAAGTAGCTCAACTAGGTTAAACCACATACCAAGTTGTATTAAGATACGTTAAAAAATAACTGAGATATAGAATGCTATTTTTCCCATAAGGATAACATGGGGGACAAAGTGTTCTGTGTTTACTACTTTCAATATCTAGGTAACCAATATACATAGAGTGATGATTCAAAATACTAAATTGTTCATCTTTTAAAGCTGGATTCAACGGTGGAAAGTAAATTTAGATTATTTTGATTTTTCCAAATGATAAATGCAAAAACCTATTTTTTGGGGCATACAAAATTAATATTTTCTTAAATACAAGGAAACCGTTGGTTTAACCGCTAAAGGTGTAATAACCTTTTTTATAGACAATGATTAGACCTTCCAAATAAGATGTCATACGTCAAATTTGGTTAAGCGGTTTACGAGATATGCGACATTATTATTATTGGATGAGCGGCCATTTTGATGACGTCACTGCCCGTGACCTAATTATTTTAAAGCTTGCCTCCCGGCTGATTTTCACTCCTTTACATGTATTTAGTCGATTCCCAAAGTATAGTGCTGGTCTCCGGAAGTGAAAGATTTTTACACTTGTTCCACGCACTATTATAAGAAATGTAATAAATGATAACAAACCTGATGAAAGGAGGGCTTGACTTTCATCCTTACATTTAATTAAGTTGTGTATTGAGATGAGATATAATATAAGATTTTAATTTTCTTGTAAAGATAACATATTTTCTTCCGTTTTAATTTTTTCTGAGAGATTATTGTAAATTTTCCTACCCGTGTACCATGGCGATCCTTCATACAGAGCTGTACTATATATTTCACAGGATATTGAAGATCATTCCTGTTTCGGGTATTATATTGATAAGTGTAATTTTTCAACATAATCAAATTAATAAAACAAAACATTTCAAAACATACTGAACATACAATTCATACTGAACTCATGACTTTTGGAATTTAATGAATTTCCCCAATTATAAAAGAGAATTATGAATGTGAAGGATAATTCCCCAGAACAAAAAGATCATAGAAACTCATGGATTTTTATCTAAAGAAACTAGAAGACATCCTGCTACTTCCATTAGTATTGAATTGATATAAAGCTGAATAAATTGTGTTTCATTATGAGAACCACAACTTGGTCTTTATCAGTTTGGATGGTAAATTCTCTATTGTAAATCTATATATTAATTTGAAACTGTTTTTCTTTGTCACAGCTATTTTGAGAGAACGGCTGGGCATAGAAACTCGGTAGAGGTGTCTAAAGAAAGGTCTTGGTCTGTAGATGAGCCATCAAAAGAGAAACATGGTGAATTCCTTTGGGGCTCTGCCCCCGTGGCCTTTAAATTCCCATCCCATGTTATTCTTATGGAGGAAAACGGGGTTTTTGTCACAGCTAATTTGAGAGAACGGCTGGGCATAGAAACTTGGTAGGGGTCTCTAAAGAAAGGTCTTGGTCTGTAGATGAGCCATCAAAAGAGGAAAGAGGTAAATTCCCTTGGGGCTCTGCCCCAGAAGCCTTTAAAGTTGCCTCTTCAGATTTGTTTACATTACGACCATATGCATAATTCTACACTACTTTTTAATGCAACAGCTGTTAATATTTAAATTGTGATTTATTGAATTTGTCAAAATGAAGTATTTGCAATGGATTTTTCTGATTTAAAAATTGATTTTCTTCTGCATCGTGTCATGTTTTGCAATATAATGTTCCATTACCAAATCAGTGGAAAATCCTAATATCACAGTAACTTTTAAAATTATTTCTTATGGAGTTAACTTATATCTATTGTATGGGTTGGTTTCTGTCTTTTTTACCACTTCTTGGAGATTGTACGTGGGTGATATTCTTTGGCATATTGCATCTGTAGACGAAACTTGGGTTGGTGTAATAATTACAATGGAAAAGAGCGAGAAATCCTGGACAATTTTATATAGGCTCAAAATAAAGAATTGCTCGAATTCGAGCAACAGGTACACTAGTAACACCTTATTGATAAAATATCTAATACGAACCTGCTGCAGTAGCTGAACCAGTTAAACTTGAATGTGCTGAAACAAAAGTATAAAAAGGTCAAAAATATTTTTGAGGTAGTGGTAAAAGCCCAAAAAATATCCCAAAGTTTAGGGGATTTCTGGCTTAATTATAAACTAAGATCTGAAAACGTCAAGAATAAATCCCAAATTATCAGTATTTGGTTTTGTTTGTAATCATTATTATAAAAACAAAACAAATATAATCATGACACAGAAGTAACGTGTATTTCAATATTACAGTACACAGCATTCTTGTAAAAATAGATACACCCAGTTATATTTGGGTGAAATCAGACTTTCATACAATTACTGTCACATAAATATGTTGGTTTAAATAAGTATGAGAAAATATAGAATATACTGTAGTTTACTCAAAAAGAAATACTCCAATCATTCAATCTGATACAAAATTGTCTACATAACAAAAATATCAAAATGTTACTTTAAAATCATTACCAGAAAAAAATCAAAAGACATTTTATTCATGTGGCATATAATAAGAGGTTGACAAAAATTCTGATGCAATGAAAAAACACATTGATTTAGAGCTACAATTATTCTACAGGTAGAAAAAAGGCATTGCAAGTTCTAAAAAAAAGTCTTGGGGTCATGCACAATCATTTACTCATAAAAAGGATGTTCCAAAATACAAATTATAAGTTTGTTATAAATACTGAATAAGGGTAAAATATAATATACAAAGGGTAAAATGGGGGATCTGAAATATCACAGACCTGGACTACTGAGACTAGATGTGCTGGACCCTATAAAACAAGAATATTCATTGGGCTGGCTGACCAGAAAAAGCAAATTCTTTAGTTGTTAACGTAAATTTTTATAATTTAAAGGAAAGCCAATTGGCTAGTAAGGAATGTTTTGAGAGGGAAAGAGGAATATAGTTCAGCTATCTTCCCTGAGAATATTAAGAGTCCAGGAAAAAAACACAACAAAAGAACACAATAAAAGAACACACACAACACTGATATTTCGTTCTGATGTAGAGACTTCAGAGCGTAGGTTGATGAGAAATGCCAATTAAAATACTTATGTGGTGATTAAATTATTCAAGATTATAAAAACTCAAGATATCTCCAGTTTTGAACTTTAGTTGAAATTTTTTTCAACTTATTATCTAAAGAAGGAGGAAATATCATTGACACGTTTTGAGTTTTTTTTTACTGTGTATTTTAGCCCCTGGACTCTTAATTTCCTCAGCTAATCTAGCTGAACAATATTCCTTTTAAAGAATTCCATTAATTTGTATTCCGTACGGTTGTACGGGTATTGTATGTAGCGTTTTGTTAAAAGACAATGTTTCTGGGAATATTCTGTGTTAAAAGTGTAAACTTACAATAAATTACTTCTATTTAGATGAACACGATGTAACATTTACCAGTGTGTTTTTGAAGCCTACTGATGGAGATATTAGAACAGAGAACTAACAAAGAATACAAACTGTCATTATTACGTTCACACTCCCTGTGTATATAGGTTCTTTATATTTCAAAACCTCTCAAACTTGCTGTAAAGTACAAGAGTATTCTACTTCCAACCAGTTTTAAATCATTTTACTGTCTCCAGGAAACATGGAACTTTATAAAACCATGTTTGAAAATATTAACTTTACTAGACACAGTTATCGATCATGAGAACTAATTGAAAATTCATGATACTCAATTGATAATGGTAAAAACGGATAACAAAATCAAAATTTTGGCCAATTACTAGTACAGTAGACTTATTAAGGATGGATTGGACAACAACATGTATGACTACTTGGTAGCTTTGTTCATAGTCATGTAGACTAAAATGTCACAACTTGAACATTTAGGACTCCTATGTATTTAGATGATTTTGTTCCAGTATTCTTAAAATTTTGGATTGATATAGTTTTAATGATGGGGAATTTTATCCTTTATTTGTTAGTACCTTCCTTGTAGACTACTTTTTTGGGACTTGGATACCATTTTCCGGTGTCTACATTGTGGCAACCTTCGATCTGATGTTTTATTCTAGTTTGGGTATCTGAGCCAGAGAAACTTTTCAGTTGTTTTACAGCTATGTATGTTAGCAAGTTCCTACCTGTTGGTGAGTTTGCCGCAGTGATTGCCGCCAGTGTGACCAGATTCTGCATGTTTATCGGGTTAACTGCAAAATTTAAATTTGGCTTGTAGATTATATTGTGAAAACCAACACATAAATAATATTACAAAAGAAATCTGCAACTCGATGAGTATTATTTGACAGCTACCCGAGTTGGAGGCTCAATTTGTAGCATGACTGGCTATAAAAACCATGACGGTTTGTCTCCTGGCAGTAGCTACTAAATTTTATCCTTTCAGTTCACTGAGTACCCTAGCTTTGTCAGAGGACTAAATAGTATTTATTTAGTAGTCATTTAGATCTACAATGATAAAAAGATGAAATTATCCTACGGCAAGAGTCATATGCAACTCTAAACACAAAAAGCTAAAGGAGTCTTTTAGATTGGGAACAGACAAAAAATAAATTTTACCATGATATAAGTTGTCAATTTTTTTAAGTTAGCCATAACTTAATACTCTAGATCAGGGTTGCCACCTTTGGTTAGGGAAAAGTCAGGGCGGGTCCTCATCCACCTCATCCCCCTAGGATTAGCATAGATATAAAAACGGTCAAAATACTAAAGTTGGGACTGTCCTGACAGAAACAGTTTAATTGTGACAACCCTACCCTAGATAAACTGATCTTAAGCAGATATAAATTAAAATGGACAGTATGATAAGAGTTGATCTGGTAAAAGATGCAGTCAGTTTAGAATGAAAAGGAGCACTGAATGTGTGTGGTGCTGTAAAATAAAAAGGTATTCCTCATCCTTCATAAAGTTCACAATTTCAGTGACAAAGCACAAGTGACAAGGATGTCATCAAGAACCTTATAATTTAGATTTCAATACAGCAATAGCCACATAAAAATAGCCCTGTCAGTCATAATGTGTTCTTTAGTGTTTAAATGATTTGGCTGATGTCCACTAATTATTTTGGGCTTGTCTTTAGCATGAGAAGACAATGGACTGCCAGCGAGACTGTTAGCACTAGACAGTTGTTTGAAGCTTTCAGTCAAGTTTCGAGTCTGACTGTCAATTAAATTTAGCTCTTTATAAACAACATTCACAGATCAATCTTGTGAATTCAGCAAAGAAAAAACAACTGGTCGAATCCAATAATGTACAGTAATAGCTGGCTGGATGTGCAATAATGTAGACAGTTAAGAAGGGTACAAATATTGTGGTGCCAATTTACCGTTATAAAAAATAATATGAAAACTAGGATAAAAATCTGCCGATCGACAATATTTGACAAAATACTGTGTGTGTTGGATCTATATTCTGTTAATTGATTTTATATCTGAATCACAACATATCAAATCTTCAAGACTTAAACCACAATCTAGATTTACTCACTAGCAGGGAAATTAGCTAAGGAGGCCAAGCCTTGGAGGTTGGCAGGATTGATTTCTCCCAGGCTTGCTGTTGAGCTGTTCAGCGCTGAGAGGTTAGGCAGGGCTGAAAAATATGAGAAATATTACACGGAGATTACCTTAGGCCATACTCTCCAAATCAGAACAATTTAATGTTATTATGTTCACCTGTCTTTTTAAGCATCTTATATATCACACCAACTATCTCAGCTACCAAAATTAAGGGAGAAATAAAGTTGGCAATAGCTGAATGATTCATTTAGATGGGATGTCCACTTCAGCATAGTAAAGTCAATACAAAAAAAATTACTTTCTGGTACAAACTTAGCAAAACTATGTAAATGTATCATTTGGGTTAAAATCAGTATTCCGAGGTGTGATTGCATTTTCCGCACCCATCTTAGTTTTGCACTTAAAATATGATTTAGGCAGAGGAACAGCTCTCTCTTGAGTTTCAAGATGACTAATAATGATGAATAAAAATGTTTAATCCATGCTTTATTGATCATTAGACCTCTGATAATTAAGTTATAGTAAGATATACCAAGGAGATGCTGAAGCTGAAACCAATCCTTCTATCATATATTAATATTTTCTTGCTGTATTCTACACTAGTTCCAGGTATTGCAAGAGAAAGTTTTACAACCAAATGTTATGTATCAAAACAGCATTAGTCAAGCAGAAATTCATAAAGTTTGAGGAATATTAAACAATGTAAATTTTGAGGAGTAACACTCAAACATTAACATCTGACTCCTGTAGACAAGAAGGCAAACTTTCTGATGGGAACTTGAAATCGAGGAAATTACTGAAACATGTTTCAAAAACTTTTCTGTTTGCACAATAGATAAGTCTGGCAACAATATTTCTCGCTGGAGGATTTATTTCGATGCTTTTCATTTTGTTTCTCAAGCTGTAATAATCTTAAATCTTGTTATACTTTTCAATGAACTCAATGTTGAAAGTTATTGAGTTATTAAGAATTACTTTAGTAATTAATTTACACTGGAGTAGTTCGAAATGTTTTGACAAAATTTATCGTTGTCTCACTAAACTTTTTCTTGTTACAATAAAAAACATGAACAATTTTACCCATAAACCCACAATAATGATATTAGCTAATTAAATTGACTTTTATTTAGGTGTTCTTAATTTTAGATTTTGATTAATTTATCTAGAAAGATTAACAGACTTGTTATGAGTGTTTAGTAAATAAGGATGGTAACAGAAATGGCTCTACGAATAATGTCAAAAAATATTGTAAAACAAAATAAAGAAGATAATGAGCAAATGGAATTATACCAATTGTAGTTGCCAATTACATTGGAAGGACCGCAACATTAGTGAAATAATGCTACTCGAATACTGCCACCATTTCACTTTGTCCATTGCTTCTATTGCACTACAAAGATCCGATTAGGTTGATTATCTTCAACACTTAGTAGAGTAGTGGTTTATTTGATTAACACTTTAAAACTGGTATACTGCACTGATTTCAGCCTTATTGTCAACGGATTGTATGTATTTATGATTTTATTTAGAAGAATTATGCAATATCACAATAATTGAGTTGAACTTAATCCAACCATTGACTATTGGATACTCTTACACAATAAATGTTTTACCATTTAATTACAATTGTTATAAAATGAGAGATACAATGAATTACATTTCTTTCTTTGTTACATTTTTTAACTATCAACAGTGTTATATTTAGTCAGGTTGGGTAGCAGGAAAATATTTCAGTTCTGGCAGAGAAGCTGTAATTTTAGGTGGTTATAGTATACAAGTTTCTGAACCTAAAACCGCCCAGACCCCAATTTTTAAGGACCTGGGTCGTCCGTAATGACGTCATCAAAATGGCGGCCGTAAGAGGATGCTGGGTCCCCATGAATTGGCTATAACGACCGAATGCCTGAACCGATTTTCATGAAATTTGGCACACAAGTGCTTGAATACATTATCTCGGCCTGGGTTGAAAATGGTCAAGTTTCATCACGTCATTTCAAAATGGTGGTTGTTCAAAAATAAAAAAAATTGAGGAAAATAATTGTGAATTGTTTTATACAGGGTGAGTTTTAAATGAGTTCCCCCCCCTACTTTTTTATACATTTCTTAAGATATCAACTTTAAACCATGTCAGATCATTCTAGTGTAGCAAGTACTTCATTTTGACTGGGTTTAAATTTTTGGACGCCATCTTGGATCCGCCATTTTGGATAAAAAGTTATTTTTTCAAATGTAAAGGTAGGGTTGTGTCCCACCGTTTCAAACAAGACTTTTACGCTGAATACGATGCTGCAATCCGTTAAAAAAAAATTTTGATCCATTCCTAAGTTATGAGAACTTTTTATAACTTTATTTTTAGTCCATTATAACATTGTGCATTTACAAACTAAGGCCACAATCTCAAAATAGTGCTAGATAAAGATAAGTGGACACCACCATTCATTGTTGACCTATTTTCACTCGGTTATGACGGATGTATTTTTTTCAGCCGCCATGTTGGATCTGCCATTTTGAAGTGTGATAAATTATTTTAAAAATGAAGGTGGTGTTGTGACCCATCATTGTGAACTACTTTTTTATGTTGAATTCAATGCCGCAATCCGTTTTTCATTGTGATATTTGGTTTTTGAAATATTGACATTTTAAATCAAAATAATTGTTATATTTTATCAAGAAAGCTTGATAACAAAAAACGGATAAAATAAAACCCAGTCAAAATGAAGTACTCGCTACTCTACAATTATCTGACCTGGTTCGGAGTTGATATCTTAAGAAATGTATTAAAAAGTAGGGGGAACTCATTTGAAACTCACCCTGTATTTAAAACAATTCACAATTATTTTCCTCATATTTATTTTAGTTTTGAACAGCCGCCATTTTGAAATGACTTGATGAAACTTGACCATATTCAACCCAGGCCGAGATAATGTATTCAAGCACTTGTGTGCCAAATTTCATGAAAATCGGTTCAGGCATTCGGTCATTATAGCCAATTCATGGGGACCCAGCATCCTCTTAGGGCCGCCATTTTTATGACGTCATTACGGACGACCGAGGTCCTTAAAAATTGGGGTCTGGGTGGTTTTAGGTTCAGAAACTTGTATACTATAACTACCTAAAATTGCAGCCTCTCTGCCAGAACTGAAATATTCTGCCATCGAGTGCCATCATATGCAGCTATACGACCCCACTAATTCCTCTTCCTGACTTACTTAGGTATTAAAAAATACTAGCGAACATCTATATTCACCGAATCCACTTGAGGAATAACAACTGTCCCACAAATATAACAGAAATGTACATGAAACAATGTTGAACTTCTTAATTCACCTTATCTTTCCATTATGTCTCAAAATCATGTAGGCTGTATGGCTTAGTTTGGAGGACATTGAGGCAGTTTTTATAACTGAGCATTGTTATAGACCTGACCTTTTGCCTACTATCTTCACTATCACTGACTCACTCAGGTATACTCCCCAGTCCCCCCATGGCCCAATGCTCTTCTCTGATAACCAAAATCTGGCATTAGAATTACCAATCATGTGATGGTTTTCATCAAAGTACCTTTATTCAAGTACCTTACATAAAAAATAAATTAACCCTTAGTTATTTTCCTATGTATTGTAACCCAGCCAAAACACAGATATCTACTCAAGTAGGATTTTCCTTATTTTAGTTACACTTTTTTTATTCAAGTCAACTTATGTTCAACGTCAGACAGGAAATTAATTATTTACTTAACTTTATTTAGTTACTTTTTTTATTTCAATAATTCTATGTTCTATAGACTTAGATCTATTTGTCAGTAAGGGATTTCTTTGTTTAGTTTAAGTTTAAAAATTCCATAAATGTACCATACTGTAACTGTTCATGGGAAATGAAAATAATTGTATTTTTCTTACTGTGGTTGCAAATCCGTTGTACAAGATTAGGTTGGCCAATCTTATCACCAACTTCGCTTTCTATAAGAATGGCACACTCATCATTATCTCCACTTTATACAGGACTGGGTCCCTCAGTCTACTCTAGTTACATACCGGAGTCCCTCACTCTACTCTAGTTACAAACCGGAGTCCCTCAGTCTACTCTAGTTACATACCGAAATCCCTCAGTCTACTCTAGTTACATAACGGAGTCCCTCACTCTACTCTAGTTACAAACCGGAATCCCTCAGTCTACTCTACTTACATACCGGAGTCCCTCACTCTACTCTAGTTACAAACCGGGGATCCTCAGTCTACTCTAGTTACAAACCTGAGTCCCTCAGTCTACTCTAGTTAAAAACCGCAGTCCCTTAGTCTACTCTAGTTACAAACCGGAGTCCCTCAGTCTACTATAGTTACAAACCAGAGTCCCTAAGTCTACTCTAGTTACAAACGGGAGTCCCTCATCTACTCTAGTTACATACAGGGGTCCCTCCTTCTACTCTAGTTACATACCAACCTGAGTCCCTTAGTCTAATCTAGTTACATACCGGAGTCCCTCAGTCTACTCTAGTTACATACCGGAGTCCCTCACTCTACTCTAGCTACAAACCGGAGTCCCTCAGTCTACTCTAGTTACATACCGGAGTCCCTCAGTCTACTCTAGTTACATACCGGAGTCCCTCACTCTACTCTAGCTACAAACCGGAGTCCCTCAGTCTACTCTAGTTACATACCGGAGTCCCTCAGTCTACTATAGTAACAAACCGGAGTCCCTCAATCTACTCCAGTTACAAACCGCAGTCCCTTAGTCTACTCTAGTTACAAACCAGAGTCCCTAAGTCTACTCTAGTTATAAACGGGAGTCCCTCATCTACTCTAGTTACATACAGGGGTCCCTCCGTCTATTCTAGTTACATACCAACCGGAGTCCCTCAGTCTACTCTAGTAACAAACCAGAGTCCCTCAATCTACTATAGTTACAAACCGCAGTCCCTTAGTCTACTCTAGTTACAAACCGGAGTCCCTCAGTCTACTATAGTTACAAACCAGAGTCCCTAAGTCTACTCTAGTTACAAACGGGAGTCCCTCATCTACTCTAGTTACATACAGGGGTCCCTCCTTCTACTCTAGTTACATACCAACCTGAGTCCCTTAGTCTAATCTAGTTACATACCGGAGTCCCTCAGTCTATTCTAGTTACATACCGGAGTCCCTCACTCTACTCTAGCTACAAACCGGAGTCCCTCAGTCTACTCTAGTTACATACCGGAGTCCCTCAGTCTACTATAGTTACATACCGGAGTCCCTCACTCTACTCTAGTTACATACCGGAATCCCTCAGTCTACTCTAGTTACATACCGGAGTCCCTCACTCTACTCTAGTTACAAACCGGAATCCCTCAGTCTACTCTACTTACATACCGGAGTCCCTCACTCTACTCTAGTTACAAACCGGGGATCCTCAGTCTACTCTAGTTACAAACCTGAGTCCCTCAGTCTACTCTAGTAACAAACCAGAGTCCCTCAATGTACTCTAGTTAAAAACCGCAGTCCCTTAGTCTACTCTAGTTACAAACCGGAGTCCCTCAGTCTACTATAGTTACAAACCAGAGTCCCTAAGTCTACTCTAGTTACAAACGGGAGTCCCTCATCTACTCTAGTTACATACAGGGGTCCCTCCTTCTACTCTAGTTACATACCAACCTGAGTCCCTTAGTCTAATCTAGTTACATACCGGAGTCCCTCAGTCTACTCTAGTTACATACCGGAGTCCCTCACTCTACTCTAGCTACAAACCGGAGTCCCTCAGTCTACTATAGTTACATACCGGAGTCCCTCACTCTACTCTAGTTACATACCGGAATCCCTCAGTCTACTCTACTTACATACCGGAATCACTCACTCTACTCTAGTTACAAACCGGGATTCCTCAGTCTACTCTAGTTACAAACTTGAGTCCCTCAGTCTACTCTAGTAACAAACCGGAGTCCCTCAATCTACTCCAGTTACAAACCGCAGTCCCTTAGTCTACTCTAGTTACAAACCAGAGTCCCTAAGTCTACTCTAGTTATAAACGGGAGTCCCTCATCTACTCTAGTTACATACAGGGGTCCCTCCGTCTACTCTAGTTACATACCAACCGGAGTCCCTCAGTCTACTCTAGTAACAAACCAGAGTCCCTCAATCTACTATAGTTACAAACCGCAGTCCCTTAGTCTACTCTAGTTACAAACCGGAGTCCCTCAGTCTACTATAGTTACAAACCAGAGTCCTTAAGTCTACTCTAGTTACAAACGGGAGTCCCTCATCTACTCTAGTTACATACAGGGGTCCCTCAGTCTACTCTAGTTACATACCGGAGTCCCTCAGTCTACTATAGTTACATACCGGAGTCCCTCACTCTACTCTAGTTACATACCGGAATCCCTCAGTCTACTCTACTTACATACCGGAATCACTCACTCTACTCTAGTTACAAACCGGGATTCCTCAGTCTACTCTAGTTACAAACCTGAGTCCCTCAATCTACTCTAGTTACAAACCGCAGTCCCTTAGTCTACTCTAGTTACAAACCAGAGTCCCTAAGTCTACTCTAGTTATAAACGGGAGTCCCTCATCTACTCTAGTTACATACAGGGGTCCCTCCGTCTACCCTAGTTACATACCAACCGGAGTCCCTCAGTCTAATCTAGTTACATACCAACCGGAGTCCCTCAGTCTAATCTAGTTACATACCGGAATCCCTTAGTCTACCCTCCTAAGTTAAACAACGGAGTCCCTCAGTCTACTCTAGTTACATACCGGAGCCCCTTAGTCTACTCTAGTTACATACCGGAGTTCTGCAGCAGCAGTTGTGTGCCGAGACTGTTCTGGCTGCCGTTCTGTAGCTGAGACAGCAGCTGGAGCTGTGACGCAGTGATGTACGACTGGGAATCAGTCTGGAAAACATACCACAAACTGTCACATTTTCTATGGTTCAGTAATATTTAACATTTTCAACAAACTAATTGAATTTTTTTTTATGTAATTGTACATTTGAAACTATTACATGTTCACTGTGCTGATCTGGACTTGTGGAAGTGTCATGATCTATTCTTTAGATAATCTGCAATAGGACCATATCTTAGCCTTCTCTATTACAAGGCCTGTTGCTTTGGTTATAACAAACATGTAAACTAACATTGCGCAGACGCTTTGAATGGATTAGTGCAACAATTGTTTCTGAAGGGCGGTACTGAGGCAAAAAAATCAGCTGATCTCAGTCTCTATCGAAACTGTTATCTCTCAAATTAAAGTAAAGACTCACCCCTATTGGCTGACCCATGGTTACGTAGGAAGGTAAGGCGTTCAACCCAGCCCACAGATCCGACTGCAGCTGCTGATATCTTTTTTGGTCCTTTTCCTTTGGAGTGTCGGCGAATTTTACGACCAGAGATGAAGTGCAGCCCTGGTGACATTAACATTTAGTGAAATGTGTCTGAGAAATTTGTTTACAAACATTTTGCTTATTTAAAATAAGTTTAGGACCCAGCTTATTTTACATTAAATGACTTTGTGATTTAGATAAAATAACATAGCCTTACTAAGGTTTATTTAATTGGATAAAATATTTGATTATTAGTTTTTTAGACATTATTTTTGTACATAGGTATAACAATGAGGAAACAAATTAAACATTTTAAACCGTGTCAAGGCAAAAGGTTCTCTCAAGAACCTGATATATTTATTACAACCTGACACAAATTTAAGGGGAACACAGTTTTGATGAATCACATAAAGCGTAATTATTGATATTACACAATACAAATATCATGCAAAATACACGAGGTATATGTGGTGTGCAGAACATCTCGACTATTCTTTTTGTAAAATTTTCCTTTTCGGGTATCCCGTTGTTAGTAAAAGCTGCACAATTAAAATACTAGACACCTCACACATGAGAAATTCGCTCGAGGTGAGATTACTCCAAGCGGTATATACAGTTCTATGACAATATTGTACATTGAACACAAACTCGGACACAATGTGACACATAATGAAAATCATGCAATGTAGACATTTCTATTCTTTTTGTTTGTAATTTTTGAAAACATTATTTGACAAGTGAGTTCAACAGGTTTTACAGATATTAGCCGTTCCAAAAATGTTCTACCTGTAGAGTATTCTTTTTTGATCATAGATTAAATAGCACTTACAAACTTATTACCAGAACTAATTCATACTACAAGAAGACGAGGCTTGTGTTAATTTGTCTCTTATACAACTAGAGGTGGGGCAGAGTTACTTACAAACTCATAAGTTTCAATAATTTTTCATAATAATTATTTTACATGATGGGCATTAGAGAATGTTTTCAAAATTTAAAAACTACATACTGTACAACAACAAATTTTGAGCAAAAAACACCTCCAGCATTACATGTTTTATTACCATTACATAATATACACCTTATTCTAAGTAACTCATCCCATAATACAGGTTTATTCAGGGAGTATTTAGGTTAAAGATACTACCATTGACTATTAGATACTGAGGTAGACATCCCATTTCTATGGACTAGCTGTCCCCAAATTTTTTATTAAAAATGAACGTAGTCGTGAGAGCCAGTCACAAAATGCTCTAGTGTCTAACATTATAATGTTCAACCTTATTTTTTGTTGCTGACACAGTTTAGTTTTAAGGATTAAATTAAAGATTTCTTTATCTCTTACACGATTTAGTTTTGAACACTCAAAAGATTAAATGAATATCATTTTACATTAAACAAAGTAAAATAAACATCTACACATAGATTATGAGAACATTATTCGTAACCAAAGTAAAGTATTAAAGTATAAAATTGCTATAAATATAGTCATAGACCAAACATACTCCCTTAGTAGACTTCTCATCCTTATGGATCAGCTGAAGCCAATTTTATTGTTAGTTCTGTGCAGTGCACTGTAGGGGTAGCGTTTTGTTTACAATTTGTTTCTTGTTATTTCTGTGTTTTAAAGCCCCGTTCAACCAAATAAAACGATCTAATCATAAACGATAACTTGTCTCCTACTACTAGTTATATAGCCAAACAGTAAAGCACAAATCATGAAATTAACCATAAAATAATAGAAACAAAATTTTGTCGACACTAGCGCCCATGTATTACGTACATGAACTAGACACGAAAAAACAAGCTTCAAAATTTACAATGGGATGAGAAGTCTACTTGTGTTGGTTAGTCCATGATATAGCTCAAAAAACCCGTTCCATTGACTGCCCCGGTCACGGAAACGTCATCGTCCGCGATCGCGGCAAAATCATAAAAATATTCCACGGTCGTGTAGACATCATCATTGACTGCCCCGATCAGTTTGTTTTGTATTGTTGTATTTGACAGAAATTTTAATTTACATCACCACAATCCAGTGGCTCACATCAACTTGTGAACCGGGGGATAGAATGTCTAGTTGTACCAATAGTCAAAGATACTACCTTATAGATTTCTCATCCATAAAGACCTACGAAACTTCAGTGACTTACACTGTTTTTACTACTTGACATGAAAACAATACTACACATTTAACGTAAGGTAACTCGGCCCCATGCTTAACCTTAACTACAGACTAGGGAAGGCCCTACCTCCATGGTGATAGAATGGTGCATGGCCTTAATAGCGTTGAGCGCACACTGCCTGGTCATATAAGTGACAAACGCACAACCTTTGCCAACAGAGAAACAAACACATACAGGACATGATCAAACAAGACACAGAATCTGACATTGCCTTCTGTGTAAGCGGAACGTGTTAGTGCGGAACCCATGCTTCTGATTTTGCTTAGTCTAGACTTTAAAATTGAAAATACTACAATCAGAACTAATTTGACAGTGTTTATGCTTTAGATGTACTTGCACTACTCGTTTAGATTCAAATTAAAACGCTATGAAATCAAAAATGTAAAAATATTTTTCCTTTAAGGTGCTATAGAACAGAACTGAAAACAGAAAATATTCTCATTAAAAGTTCTTGTGTCCAAACCAATTGCTTGGTTTGGACTTACAATTTTGAATGCACGATACAATTGTTTGATACAAACTGTTTTCTTTTAGGAAAGTGAAATAGTACAGGAAAGGACTGAAAACAAAATATATTTGGCTGACAAAAGAGGGCTAAAAATGTTGAACATCAAGTTTTCTAATAAATTTTTCCCATAACATTAACCGCACGTTCCGTAACAGTTCAGTACTATTTTGTATTAATTTTTTTGGTAAATCGAGGATTGTGAACTAAAAAAAAAAAGTTTTATTATGGTTAAAGACTGAGCCAGAGACAATTCATTATGTAAACTGGTCAAAATTAGATTAAAAGAATGTTTTTTTCAATAATTAAATGAAATAAAAACATTTAAATTTATAAAAATTGTAAACAAAAATATCAAAACTTAAAAACTTACTTTACAAAAATTACCTTAAAGCACAGACAAAAGAAGTAATCAAAATGGTTCTCTTGTCCCTGCCCAAAGTGTGAATTATTATGTGCTTACACTGGACTTTAATACACACAATATACAAGGTATTTGTAAAGCGATGAACAGAAAAAGAAGAAAGATTTGCGTTATAACAATGGGAAAAGAAGCAAATACTCATGCAACAAAATTTCAATAATAGAGCAAACAGGTAAACACAATTGTGAGCTTACAACTTTTACAGAATATTGTTAAAAGAACAAACAAAGACATTTTCATTTTAATTTATTGATATTTCACTTGGATCTTTGACAAGTAAAACAACATTAGATGAAAGCAATGTCTGAATCTGTGGTTTGCTCAATATGAGTGAACATCTGTAAATGTAAGGAACATTAAAAGAGACATTAACAAACATAGTTTAGTAAAGCGTAACATAAATGCATGGATGATTACAATCAACATTTAACCAAGAATATTGACACCTGATTTTTACTATTCTATAATAACAGTTTAAATGAAAACTGTATAGCAAAACTAAAATACCTGCAACAATAACTTGTGAAGAGAATGTGAGCATACACAATTTCAAAAAATACATACACATAAAAACTAGAGAAAATAACACCTGAAAAATTAAAGTAGTTGTAAGTCATGTGGAAAAATGTGTTTTAAAACAGAAAACAGGGCTAATTATAAACTGTTCACTAAAATCTGGTGATACTAAATAGACCCACCAAATAAAAGTTTAAGATTTATAAAAAAAACTTTACGTGACTCTTTGTAAACGAGATCTACAATCATTGACAATTTTATCATTTTCTAACTTTTATTTATTTATGTCTTCGATCACCAAAAATCATTCTTTACTGACTGGTATTCACAAAAATTAATATACTAATTATTCCTTATGAGAATGTACAATTAATAATTTAATTTTGAATTTCAAAACAATAATACTTTGCATGATTGTGATACTTAACTTTGATTGGGAGAAAATGAAAATTATTGTACAGAAAAAAAAAATTGTAGAAAAATACTGTGCAAATTATTATTATTGTCATACTACAACATGAATAAAATTATTGTAAACATACGATGATTACGTACACTTGGCAACACTGCCTCACCTTTACTCTGGCCATTGGCGTCCCTCAGCACAGTACACTCTTCTATGTGTCCGAACGTCTCAAACATTCCTCTTACGTCCAACTCCGTACATCTCTTAGCCAGCATCCCCACGAACAGCTTCCGTTCTGCAACAAAACCATCAGATGATCTACACTGTATATGTCTATACAACCATTGACAATGATACAACATACAATTGAGCTGGGGAGAGTCAAATTGAATGAAGAAAACATTTTTCATGTCCCACCTTTACATGGTGCTAGGATCTAGCCCCTGTTACTTCAAGATAGGGTAGAGGGCTGTGGCATCACATAGATAAAATGGTGATTCGCGGGATTCGAACCCGGGACCTCGAGAATCAAAGCCATCAAAAGTATTCTTCAGCTACAAAAATACTACAAAGCAACTGTTTTAGGAACTGATTTTCAGACCACTCAGAAGTATCAACAAGATGTTAGTTAAACAATATTGCATTACATTTTTCAATTAACTGTTCATTTTTAGAATGTAAAGTTTGAAAGAGTGGCCAACGTTCAAATATAGTAGGATTTATTTTGAATAAACAAGTCTTCTCATGCTATAGTAAAGTTTGGCGATTATTTTAGGTGTGTTTTATGTTGGCTCAAATAATTTTCTCTTATCTTTTATCTCGAATTTTGCTTTAATCTTTCGTTACAATGGTAGCAATGGGTATAAAATATAATTTTTGTGTTAAACAGGTTTGAAATTTGGGTAACAAGAAAATTCCACAAAACCTATAGGGAGTATTTAAAGTCTGTGATATTATATGGTCTATTCTCTGTGGTGATATGATCTAGCATTTGGTAATTCGGATCTGTGTTTAGAGGAATTGCTGTTTTACCGTCAATTCTTTATTAATGGTTGCACAGAGTAAACATACGCCCAGATTCATCATCCATAGTTAAGCTGAAGAAAATTTTAATGTTAGTTCCGATCATTTATATATATGGCATGTTAAGTGTTTAAAGTAAATCAGGACAAGTAATATTGCTCTTCAACATTACTTAAACAGCTATTTGACTCCCGCGTCCGTGTTGGAGTGGAGAGTTTATGGTAAGCAAGCGTCAAAGGGATTGTGAGGAGCATGACACTGAATTAGCCTTCCTCTATTCTAACCTGAAGCACGTGCTAAAGTACAGTCTGAGCCAGAAGTGCCTCCTACCATCAGGGACTGTACCTCGGTAGTCAGTCAGGTGGATCCAAACAAACTTGAGTGGCACTCGATAGGGATAGGTGATGGTAAGTTATGGAAGTAAGAAAACTTTCTGGTTTTTCAATCGAGAGAGGAAAAAACCAATGAATAATTAAAATATTCCAGTAATTGCTTTATAAAGTTATTAATATTAAATCTATATATTTAATACACAGTTGTAACACTGTTTTCTCAGTAATTACTGGACCGATCTACAAGATTTATGTCTCAAATTAAAGGGGATAGTGTGTAGCTTTGCCGAACTTCCTTAGAATTTACATTTTTTGTAAGGGCTACGACCTACAGCCCTTTAAAGGTCGAGTCAATACAATTCTTATTGAAGAATATAATACACAGTTTATAAATTATTCGTCAGCTGTTTAATGTTTGTCAGACATTTGTTATTATTTTTATAACCTCACTTTAAGTATGCAATTAATTATTAAGCTTGGAGTTTCTGTTTATGAACACACGATTTTGATCAAGGAAAGTGTATTTGTTAACTTATTTTTACAATGTTTTAGTTTTCCTGCAAAGTGATCTGAAGGAAAGTGGTAATTGAGTTTAAGTTTGAGTATGGAATGTGAAATAATACCCATAGTAGGGAACGTAAACTTATTGTTTTGATCAATATAATTTATTCTCTACGGCCACCAGAATAATCATGGGGAAAATGTAAAGAACCATCGAACTAAAAAGGTAAAGAGCAGTGTTGGTGTTAAATGTGCTCTGGAAGTCCCTACAAAAAATACCAACTCTTTTGAATTGGGGTCGTTAGATTGGATTTGTCACTACTTCAAATCTATGAATTTCGAGTCAGAACAGACTAACTGGGACACAAAAATGTTTTAGTTTTCTTGCAAAGTGATCTGAAGGAAAGTGGTAATTGTGTTTAAGTTTGAGTATGGAATGTGAAATAATACCCATAGGGGACGGAAACTTATTGTTTTGATCAATATAATTTATTCTCTATAGCCACCAGCACAATCATAGGGAAATCCGCTTGCAAGTTGTACAGATAATTGCTAATGATTGGTAAACATACAAACATTTTATCGTAAGTGATTAATCTTACTCAAGACCAGTGTTCGACGTCCAAATTTTACCTTCTCGAGATGGCGAGTACGCTGGGATATTTGGAACTACAATTTATCAGTGAACTATAGGCATAGGTACTCTAACTATATTTGTTCGAGTAGGCCTACACAGGGAAGTTGCTTGAGAAACTGTGACTTACGATTTCGGTTCTGGCGAAGAAGTATCTGACTTGATATATAATGGCAATGTTGACTCGGGTCATTATAGCGTTATAAAACCTTATCATTAACCCCATGATGTGAAAAGTACGAAAAGAAAAAGAAAAGGTAATCATTAACTGGGCGTAAAGAGACATACAGATCGAAAAAAAAACATGTAGAGAACCATCGAGCTAAAAAGGTTAAGAGCAGTGATGGTGTTAAATGTGCTCTGGAAGTCCCTTCTAAAAAATACCATTTTTTTTATTGGGGTCGTTAGATTTGATTTGTCAGTACTGCAAATCTATGAATTTTGAGTCAGAACAGACTAACTGGGACACAAATATTTTTTCCTTATGTTGTCACAAGGGGAAGGTAAAATGAACTCCTTATCAAAATTTTGAGTTTATGGAAAATCTTATCAACAGCGACTATAAAAAAAGTATTAAGGGTCAAAAGGGACAAAAACTATTTGAGTAAAATATAATACAAATCTGCATTTGAAATGGCCAGTTTTAAGTCTCACTTGAATCAACATCTTTCTGGCAATGGTAGTCTACATAGTTTTAAAATCCACGACTCCTTTTCCATCAAATTGGACCGTTAATACCCTCTATCATTGAACAAAGTATGCCCAACTTTATATATACGACGTAAACACAGCTTTTACTCACAGTATGGGTCAAAGATTCGTGAAATGTGACCGACTGCTGATGCGTGATTTACATGTAGGCTAAGTGACTATCTTTATTCCATACAACAAATGTAATGAAAAAACGACGAATATAGGAATATGCTTGAGCAAATTATCTAAATATCATAAATAGCTGCTTATTAGATTATCAGCATTGCCCAGTTCGTATACTACCTATTTATTTTTCAAATGAAACTCGAATTAATATTAAACATCCATTTGGTTAAAATAATATATCGGTTTGATTAACATAAAATAGTTTATACAGGCAAACTATCAGTTCTATTTCATGTAAAAAATTAAACAACCCCTAAATAAAATACAAAGATAAACAGTATTTGTTAATTATTATTTCTTTTATTGCTGACAATATTCCCGTGGCGGAGCACGGGCGGTTAACTAGTGTGTATTTAAACTAGTGTTTACTCCTAAGTACCACAGTTAGTTATCAATGATTGTGAGCAAATACCATTAACAAAAAAAATTCTCAAATAATACTGAAAGGATTGCAATACAAAAACTGAAAAAAATAAAACAGCTTCCTCATTCAGAGATGCATGCAGATAAATCTTAAAATTCGTCTTTACGGACATTTAATTATTTTTTCCCATAATTATATTAAAAATATATCAACTATTGCATACAGCTGTATACATACAGTAGACTAAAAATTAACTTTCAATGACGACAGAACTAGAAAAAACACGTTAGACGTTATTAAAACCCGTAAAAACCTTCTTTATTACTCGTTGTGTAACATATTTTTGTGTAATTTTGGTTAGTTGCTCGCTACCGCTACCTAAACAATATTATGTTCAAATTTCGTTGGATTTTAATAAAATGGCACTGGCTGATGAAACAGTTGGCCTTTTATATATCTAAACGAGTAAAATGTCTTCAAAATAATTAATACAGCATAGTTTTTATATGATGAAATATATTGAAAAACATCATATAACTGTCATAAATTATACGTGATGCAAAATTTATGCTTATAAATTTGGTTTTAACGATCTCAATCAGGTTTTCCAGAGGAGGATTATCAAGAGTACAAGAAATTCTTGAGTCTGACGGAAAAACGAAACGTTGCCACAAATTGTCATCAAACCGCCATAACCATTACATCGGACGGTTAATCGCTTTCGTTATCGTCTCTTCGCCGGTAGAGGCCACGTAAAAACTGGGGGTTAATTACATCAAAAGAATTAGCTTGGAGAATCAATGTTTGCCTTTCCTGAATGGAAAATTGCAAGATGAGCACTTTTAGTAAACATGGTGCTTTGTATTAACTTTGTTGTATTGTAATAGGTGATGAAAATCATATTTTGAAACGAGTAAATTCAATTAATTAGTTAGTAATTAATACATGCATTCATACCAACTATTCTTTTATATTTTTGACGCACTGCTCGAGTCATATTAGAAATATTTTTTGATTCTCCATTTAGAGCAAACTCGTTACAATTTGGAACTTGGCTCTGCATCGCTTGCCTGGTGGTTAAATAGTACTGTAGTACCGTAGCAAAATTGTTATTAAAAAAGGAAATTCTGGAATTCACAAAAAAAATTTTTTTCTCCATTAGTTAGTTAATTTTACAAGATTAAAAAGTATAATATAAGTTGTCCTGTGAATTAAGTTTGGTTAAAATGTTGGCGTATTAAAAAAATATCTGTAATTTACAACAGTGACTTCTGATGGTAGCTCAATTACTATTAACATTGAAAAAACCTGTTTACCCTCCCTGTTGCAGCAAACCTAAGTACTGTACTCATTAAACTAATTCTATTTAAATAGGGAATAAATGTGATATTTTTAAGGAGGCATTTTAGTGTATAAATCCAATCAGGCAAATGGAAATTCGCTTAGTCTGAAGGTTTGCTGCGGCGGGGGTATTTTACTATGCAAAACGATCGTAGTAGATTCCCTTGGATGTTATAATGTGTACAATTACGGAAAAATTCGCGTGAAATCTACAAAACTGGTTCAAGCTGGAAAGAACAATTTAAGAGTGGAGTTTTTCACAGTTAGCGGCGCGGCGGTTCGTGTAAATGAATATTAACTCGAGACTGGAACGACCCATCAAGAGGAAGATATTTTTTAACCCCTGCTTCTTTTGATAAGTCAAACAGTGACTTGGTTCATGTAAAACAATTGTGTGTTATTTCAACACAAAAATTTCACCTAAAATCTTTGCCATTGGATAAAAAACATCTTGTTTCTAACAAATACATTTTTGCCTTAGATTGACAGAAAAGAGTATCCGTCTTATACAAAAACTAACTTAATCGGGGAAAAAACCTATGCATTTTAATGTACACTTTCCACTCTTTACATAATATATTACAACAAAAATATCATTCAAAATACCCTCTAGTGACTTTAGTGATTTTTTTATTAAATTAGTTTCATATTCCAGCATTTTTGCTCTTTTTCACATAGCAATATGAATAATCTTGCATGATGTAAAGGACTGTATAAGAATTACACTGTAATTTACAGCATCATTGTTAATCTATTTATTCTAAAATTGACACGGGAATAAAATAATTACTTCGCGGAAGACGTTTTTGCAGGTAAAGATAAAAGCCGTTAGCTTAAATAATTAAATAGGTTTAACCAAATGGTTTAAGTAGTCTTGGTTGTGTTTGTTCCAAAAATAGGCCCACTTGAGGC
Source organism: Macrosteles quadrilineatus (assembly GCF_028750875.1). Lineage (NCBI taxonomy): Eukaryota > Metazoa > Arthropoda > Insecta > Hemiptera > Cicadellidae > Macrosteles > Macrosteles quadrilineatus. Next base: position 143,927,660 of record NW_026542595.1, on the reverse strand, counting down.
AGCTAACAATCCCGCCACTTCCGGTCAAGATAACCATGGTTACAGGAAGGGACGAGAGCATTTCCTCTCTACAACCACTTTAAGATGGATATTTTAAAAGTTAACCTTATAGAAGTTAAATCCACATTACTGGCTACTGCAAGCTTAGGGTTAGAATTGCAATAATGTTTCTACAAACTTACACTTTTACCCTAATAGATTTATAAAATTAAACTATTTCTAATACATGAACAAATATGCCTATTCATGATGCAGCAAGTCTACAATGCGAGTGATTATCAGTTTCACGATCGATTAAAAATGTGTAACTGATTCGTTTTTATTTGTACTAATCAATATAGTAATTTAAAAATAAACCAATGGAAACAATTACCCATTGGACCCATTGCACGTTTGTACATAAAACCTAATTTCACCAAAGTATAGAAGTCTGTAACGGAAACGATTTGATTTTATCTATTTTTATCAATTAGTTTAAACTAAAAAGCAATCTGTTACTGAATGAATCAGCAGCAAGTGAATCTTACACATTTGAAAAATTATTTTTATGTTCATGTACAAAATTGTTCAAAATTAAATCTAATTGAATAAATTTACCGTCACTAAAACAGTTATAAATAGCTGATTTAATTCCACTACAATTTCCGCGGATTACGTTTTTTCACGATAGTTCCAAGTGGTAAACACCGTTCCGACTCATTCATAGCCCTGTAATATGTGGAAGGTTGTTTTCTGGTAGTTTTATAAATCCCCAGCCCTCAGGTTTCCGCCCCATTAAATAGGGTATTGCAATGTGTGTAAATCTTTGTAAACTGCCGCACTTCTATTGCAATTGTTGGTTCCCACTTTCCCGGAACACTTTATCACTGGCGGGATTTCAACTCTATTAGTCATTAGATTGCTACATTCTTTTGGGTTAAAAATTGAATTCTTTAACAATGAGACACTGAAACACTGGAATTAAACATTTGTTTGCAAGAATGACTACAACAAACAAAATATAATGATTAGAAATCGTCTACATAAAGCTAGTAAAAGTTTGAAGTTGAACGTTTTTTTAACGATTAACTGGGGATTAATAATTACAAAATCTATTTTCTGTCGACTCTTTATATAATGCTCACCTACATTGACGTTGAATAAAAACCACTAATACTTAAACTATGCGCTACTGTAAAAGGTATTATTTCTCTCTTAGTTTTCGATACTACGTCCATAGAATAGAGAAACAGCTTGATGTGGAAAATTGATGTTTATTCACTTAATGCTACGACAGTCAATAACACATAAATTATGCTATTTTTGTTTAAGATTTATTTTACGTTTATCAGTGAATGAAAAAAAAATCCGCACAAGGTCCGAAAATGTTGGCCGAAAACGGACTAAGATTTAAAATAACATCGAGTGGTGAAAAGTGCTTCAATCTTGGTCGAATGTAGATTAGCACTTTAGAAATTACATGAAACAGGAAATGTTTCCTTCATAATATCGTACGGTACGTTTCATTACTGTATAGGGTTTGAATTCGCATAGTTAAATTTGTACTTGGATCACTGAGATACAAATTTAATAATTTGTGTTCTTACGGTAAAGCAAAAATACCTTCAAAAGGACATGTAAATAAATTGATAACTCATTCACTCAAATTGATAACATAAGTGTATCAATTCTGACATAAGTATCATGAATATAGTCGTAACATTCAGGACGTGACCCAAAAAACCTATTGACACAAATACGAAAATGTTTTAAAAATAAAATAATATAATAAATTTTATCAGGATTAGGTAGGGGATCCTTGTTGACGTTGGTACATCCTGGGAGGGACAATATTTTGCTGGACTTTCGCGGTGCAATGTTTGTAGAGGAAGCGAGACAAGTTTGACACTTATGACACTGACGACAAACATCGGCGAATGTGACATCAGGAACATTGTTTATCAACTCTCGTATACACACAGTCTAATATATATACGTCACAAGGTGGAGGAAAAACTATGCTTTCCTTGCAACAAACCTAAATATGCGGATTATCTGTATATTTCTATTGGAATAGGAACAATTTTATGTTCATGGATGATATATATTTATAGACAAACAGTAGTTGAACAGTAAATTTTCCAGAAGAGAACAGAAATTGGGAGATAAAGTCTTGTTTTAAGCTTTTAATGTTACGGTAACCAACAGGCGCAGGATAATAATGTTACATACTAAATTGTTGGTAATTTAGCATAACTGAAAAGTTTAAGCTGAACTTAAGCTTAATTGACATTCTCTCAAAACTCACAAATGCGAGTATTATGATTCTCTAGCTTCTTTTATTGTATCCCTTTGACGTTGTGGTTTAAACAGTAGTACATAACATACATTAAACAATTTAACTATAAAATATAATTTTAACTCAAATACAGGGTGATTTGAAGTTGGTGTGACAAAATTTTTTCTGGTAAATTATGTAACAAGTCGAGTTCAAATCCACAGTTTTTATTGTTTTATCCCTCGTGGTCTCTTACCTATGATTTTTTTTTAAATTTTCAGAAAAAACTGTATTAGCAATAGAAAAACTTACATTTCTCCACTTTCCTCTCATCTGATGATAATTATAATGGTATTTTCTGAAAGCTCATCAAATTTACATTTAGTCAAGTCAGTTTTGTGTCGTTAGTAACAGTTTTGTAGCGAAAGTGGTGTTGTAAATACAAGAAATATGTTTTTCAAGAAAAAAACTAAATTTTTAAATAAATAACATGTATGTTATTTTTTTGTGAAAAAAGTGTCAAATACGTTAAAAAACTTGTCCTTTTCCTGAGCTTTAATTTGATATAAGCATATTGTATTTTCCTTGGGAAAATGACTATGAAAATTATACTACAAGTGCAAAAAACATGGATTAAAAAACTAGTGGGACGTAAAGAGACTAAATTATGTTTTATAAGAAAATCCTTCCAATGCCTCCTACATTTTAAATTTAAATTTTTATCACTAAATAAAAGAAATAAAAGTGAATTGGTACTTAAGTTACACCATTGGACAGTGTGCCTTTCAGTGTAACCCATAAAAGATAAGATAATCAAACTTATAGATAAAAAACATACCTCAATCGTTATCACAAAGGATAGTACACCTTATCTAATAGAAAACACAATTCTCGTACCTTATGCGGCCCAGTTATTAAGGATAAGAAGTTTATTATTGCAGTTCAATCATGGAGTTCACATCGCGTGAGTATGCTGAAATGCATTTTGTGTACGGTTTTTGTAATGGAAATGCTCGAGCCGCGCAACGAGAATACCGTGCCAGGTACCCTAACAGACGAGTGCCTAGTCCTCAAGTATTCTCAAGATTGCATCTGCGTCTTTTAGAACGAGGTACAGTCTTCAAACAGCCGAATGAGGTAGGTCCTGTAGGTCATAATGTGGAAACGGAGGAATTAGTTCTAAATATGGTCGAAGAAAATCCTAAAATTAGCTCTCGACAAGTGGCCAATGATGTAGGAGTTTCTCAATGCAAAGTTCTTAGCATATTACATAAAAATCAATTTCATCCGTACCATTTCATCGAAGTTCAAGGTCTGGAACCTCAAGATTATGCTCCAAGAGTTCAATTCTGTCGTTGGCTATTAAATGCTGACATTGAACAGCCTCAGTTCTTAAAAAACATCCTGTACACCGATGAATCAAGGTTCACGAGAGATGGTGTTTTTAACATTCATAACAATCACCATTGGGCTAAAGAAAATCCCAAAGTGATGCGGGAGGGTTCTCACCAAACGAGGTTCCATCTTAATGTTTGGATTGGAGTAATTGGTAACCAGCTTGTAGGACCTCACATTTTCCCCGAAAACCTAAGTGGTGAAGCTTATCTGGACTTCCTTCAACATAGCCTACCCGATCTTCTTGATGGTCTTGACCTCACCCAACGCCAAATAGACAATATCATTTTCCAGCAGGATGGAGCCCCTCCCCACTTCTCCAAAGATGTGCGGAACTGGTTGACACTGAACTATCCTACGTGGATAGGACGCGGAGGACCTGTGCCTTGGCCGGCGAGGTCTCCTGATCTCACTCCTTTGGACTTCTTTGTGTGGGGCACAATGAAAGACATTGTTTATTCGACCCCAGTGAACTCAGTGGAGGAGTTGACAGATCGAGTTGAAGCAGCTGCTCAAGTTGTTCGAGAAAAATTAAGTTTTAACGTAACGGTTGGAGCCATGAGAAAGCGTGCGAGGGCTTGCATTAGAAAAGGAGGCAGGCACTTTGAACATAATATTAAATAGTTTTTGGGGTTTTTTTTGCAATCGAGTGTTGTTGTGTGATTTTCAAGGTTTTCATAGTGTAACCTTACGGGAAATAAAGTTTAAAAACTGGTTTATGAGTATTGTTATTAACCCATGTTTTTTGCACTTGTAGTATAATTTTCATAGTCATTTTCCCAAGGAAAATACAATATGCTTATATCAAATTAAAGCTCAGGAAAAGGACAAGTTTTTTAACGTATTTGACACTTTTTTCACAAAAAAATAACATACATGTTATTTATTTAAAAATTTAGTTTTTTTCTTGAAAAACATATTTCTTGTATTTACAACACCACTTTCGCTACAAAACTGTTACTAACGACACAAAACTGACTTGACTAAATGTAAATTTGATGAGCTTTCAGAAAATACCATTATAATTATCATCAGATGAGAGGAAAGTGGAGAAATGTAAGTTTTTCTATTGCTAATACAGTTTTTTTCTGAAAATTTTAAAAAAAATCATAGGTAAGAGACCACGAGGGATAAAACAATAAAAACTGTGGATTTGAACTCGACTTGTTACATAATTTACCAGAAAAAATTTTGTCACACCAACTTCAAATCACCCTGTATAATAATGCAAAGCATTATACTAATGACAAAAAATTAGCATAAGTACTCTGGCACCAACAAATACTTGAAAAATAATTTAAAGCGCCTTTCTGTAAGAGAACAATATCATAAGTAACTAGTTAAACCCAACAATACTTTCTTCCTATGAAAATTAAAGGAATATCTATTTTAAAAAACGCTTATCAGTTTTAAACTGTTTTGTGGAATTTACAAAGTTAAATATGCAGGGTTTGCCAACAGAGGGTGAGTTTCCACAGGGATGATGTATTCACCCTGTCATCATATTTGACACTGTCATCAAAACGACAACAACCCTGTCAAATTAAAGCAACGTGGCTGACACGGTAAAAACAACACTCAATGAAAATCTAAATACATGATGAAAACACAAGTGTGACAAACGCAAGTTTTGTGGTGTTATAAGTTTAAGCGTACAAAGGTAAAATGGAAAATGTAATTTCGTTTGTCAAGAAAAGATAAAATTAATATAAAACTTAATGCGATAATTTGTACATCTAGTGTAGTATTTTCTTTTTTAAACCTTTAGGCATTTGTTTATAAAAACATAAAGGTGATCTATGTACAATTTAAGTTGTATTTTCTGAAATACTAGTTTTATGCCTTAAAAACCTAATAACTCATATTTCTATGGAAACGTGTAACATCGAAGGACAGATCCTTTAGTCCATGACGAAATTTAAACAACTTGAGAAGATAAATTTACGTTAAAACCCATCCCACATTACAAAAATCATAAAAATCGCCTTAAAACGTTCTTGTCACAAAACTTCAATGTATGTTCAATAAGTACGCCGATAATAAAGAACTGGATACGCGCAAAACCTATTTGAATTAACTTTAAGAAAATAACTCCTTAAAAATGGAATTTTTTTCCATTCCCTATAGTTAATTGTTTCCTATATTTACTCCGCCATCATAAAATGGCTGGACGAACACCTAGCTATTTTCGGAAGCCATTACTCTTATGGACGTATTCATTGGTCTTTTGTAGCTTTGCCAAGCAATAAAAAGGTTATTGCTTGGTACACTTTCTTTAGCTGGGGACACAACGGGCCTAGGAATCGACGGTCAACTGCTGGCTTATAATACAGTTGAAGAGTGTTTAACATTTCCTTTTTTTTAATTAAGGTACTCGTATTTTGCTGCAGGAACCCCTAAAACTAAGAACCAATCAGAATAAGTTTGTGTCTTAGTAAGGCATTATTCAACGTGATGTGGTTTCCGCAAAAGATAAAAAGAGGGTGGCCACTAAAGAAGGGCATGATTATGATTGCCCTTCCAAGTTTTACCAAAATAAATTATAATTATCTGGGTTTTCAAGTATCTTCATAGCTTTGGCATTTTTTAAAAATTTAAATTTTCATATTAGATTCAAACATTTAGTATGGACAGTTTTATACATCTGCCCCCCCCCTGATTGATGTAGGAGTTTGGGGGGAAAAACATAATTGAACACACATTTCACGATTTTGGTTTTATGTAAATACATTTTCTTTTAAATTAATCGGAATGTTGATTAAATTAGTAACAAAACAATTAACTAGATATGAGGCCGATAAATTAAGTTTCTTATCGTGTAAGTATAATATTCGTCAAAGCTTAATTGAACTGTGAAAAGTGATTAAAAATGGTTATTCGTAAAACTTTTAAAAAGCATTTTCCTTCTGTTAGTAGTTGTAGAAGTCAATATCCCTCCTATTTTGAGGAAAAAAACTGTTGTAGTTACAGTTCAATAAATAAACCTTGAATAACTAATACAAATAAGTTGGCCCCGGTTCCTGAACAATATCGCTATTTTAAAGTCACTTTCCGTCTTGTTATGTTTTGTATGTGACATTTACAAAGTTAAACAGAATTTACTAAACTTAAAGGACATAGATGGAAAAACATTAGGATAAATTAATACAATCACAGTACGCAAAACCAAAAATACACCGCCAAATCCGTTCAAGAATCGAATCCAGAATATTCAAATCTGAATAGTACTTTACGAAGGTAAGGACTGATAAGGCCCAGAGCTATCAAGGGAGTTAGGGACAGAAGGTCAACTCAGGAGATAAGGTAAGGGACATTTGTAGGAATGGAGTTGCAGGAACGCCTCAGGTCTACCAACTTCGCCGATCCTCAACTCGCGCAAAGTAATTCACATCGGATTTAGATATTTGTCTTCTTTTCTCTTCCAGTAAAACGAGGTTATCACAAAGTTTAATTTACCTCGGGAACAACATTCTGTGGGGCGTTTTGTTATGGAACTGAATAAAGATATTTCTTAAAATACGTTTGTTAGGATTTTTGTGAAATAGTTGTAAGGTTAGAATATCGAAAGTGGTATGGTATCACGAAGTTTTTGGTTGTATATTTGTTATACTTCTCGCTTATATAATACTAAAACAAACATAGATTGGTAAATGATAGTTGTATATTTTGTGTATTTCTCGCATCAATAATTTTGAACTGAACGCAGATGCGTTAATAATAGTATTCCTAAATAAGGGGAAACTCTTCAAATTATAATTAATCTGTGTACAAAAATGCACATTGTTCATTAAAGCATTTAACAAAAGTCTTATAATTTAGAACTTTTCTAGAATGTACTTCCTACACCTTATCCATCAAATCCCATCATTATAGTCAATGCGTGTGAATTTACTACTTCACAAAAATTATTACCCAGTTAACGCTTGTCAATGGGATACATTTTCGTAACAGATTTATAAACCTCTGGGTTTGTTAAGTTAAAAAAAATAAAGAATACAGAACGTTATATCAAAAGCTCGTAGTAATTGATCCGTATGGTAACCAAATTAAATTAAATTCTCTACTAGAAACGCCTACTTGTAAATAACGCTTTGTGTGAGTTTTAGGACAAATTCGTCACTATTGAGGAACTACTTGCACCACAAAATATTTCCTAGATAAATCCATCAAAAATCAAGGTACCGAATATTTTATTTATAACAGACAGAAACATTTCACTATACATTTACATTCCCCAGCTCGTCCACAGTCAAAATTAACACTTCAACAAAAACACGAATCCAATTTGCTTTTAACAAATTCACAATTGGCCGAAATCCGGATCAGGTGAATTGGAAATTGTCAGCTTAATTATTTGTAAAACAGATTGAATCCATAATGCGATGGTGAGGATTAAATTATCTCCGGTCAAAAATCACGTTAAAACGCAAAACGTTGAAAAATCCGATAGCTGAAAAGCTGAACTGATAAGCGATGTTTTCCCAACTTCTCGACTGGATTTGATTGTTATACATGCAATATCGGCTAGTTAAATCCACAACAACTAACTGTTATCATTTCTACCTGACCGAATTTGATTGTAATTTGTATCTATTGTTCAACGACATATTTCACAGAATTAACTTTTATCAAAATCACCTATCTGAATATGAGAGGGATTTATAATCGGCTAGTTAATTTTTAAGATCCAACCGATATTACTTTCATGGAATTGTAACTATAATTTATCGATGGCGGTTGTTTTTTATTTTCATTAAATCTAAGCACAATGTGATTGTATGTGTTAAATATGTAAAACCTTATTGGTTTCCTTATGCTGTTAGGAATATTTTTTTAAATAATTATCAGTAAAATCAAGAGGCTAATAACAAGTGTTTCAGTGTTATTGAACACATAACACATCTCCAATTTGAACTTATATCACAAATGACTTAAAACAATAGTTATTTCATAGTTTTCAAAGTTAGACTTTGAAAATTTGTAACATGTTAAACAAATTCGCAGTTTTCGAGCATTAAAACTTGTTTTTGGTACACGCAGACGAATGTCACAGGCGTTGGCACTGGAAATGCGTTTTGTTAACATCATTAACACTAAGTGTTATTAGTAAGTTAGTGTATTTTACCAATGTTAATCGGTGGTTAGGACAATGAATATACACGTAATGTATCGTGTGCACATAATCAGTGGTCAAGTACATAATTGGTGAGGAAGTATTTAAACCAAAGGGAGAGGAGAATTTTATAAAAATTGTACACACATATTTCGGAATATCCATTCGTTGTTTTAGCAATAGAACACTTGACGAGGTCAATTTGTATTTCTAACAGCCAGAGGGTGGGGCGAAATACTATGTATTTGTGTATTGTCTTACATCTGGCGAGCGTTCAAATGTAATTGGGCCGAACATCGAAGCTTGCTGTTACAACGGAGCCAGACCTCTCTTATTTTAGACGTAGATAAACAATCAATTATACACTCTTACCTACGACTCTTTCTGGCTCCGAGGTGTATAGGACGTATTTTCCTTTACAAGTGTCCTCCTACTATATGCACTGACTGGTGTTTAGACAAAAAATTATTTTTCTTTTATGTCCTCATTACACATCCTAGAACGCTAGGTACTGAGGTCGTGGCGTTATCACTTAGATACAAATCAATATTAGTGATTGACTGGATTTGAACATTGTACCTCAGAGACAGCATTTCCGCACTCCATAACTGGAACAGCTCACATACCAGGGGTTCACTTAAAATTAGAGCTACAGTATTTTTAACCATAGAGCATAATTGCAAAATATCCGATTTAACAATAAATTTGCCTGCTACTCGAAGTAGATTCCAGGGATTCCGCAATTCCAGTATTAAAGAAAACATATCAACGTATTCTAAAAGTACGAAACATCCAATTGTACACATTAAACAACTGACAAAGCCTAAAAACTCAAAAAAAGTAAACAGTGTTGGAAAGATAATTGTTTTTTGGCTGTCCAAGAACTTCGCACTGTAAGGAATATATTTCAGTAAACAATGCTTTAGAGAAACGTTTTTAAATTTAGGTTTGAGAAAGTTTGTTGGACATTTTTCTAATGTAAGATTTCATAAATGTAAACCATAAGCAAAAGTTTAACTTCCTAAATGTATAACTAGTGTTTTAAGTGCAGTCCTGAATGGCCCCGACGTTCCCTTTATTTTCTGTATAATTTAAAAACTATCAAAACATCACAATAATTATGGATTTGAGTGAAATTTGCCTGTTTTTATCAATCATTTGAAAAATATTAAGCACATGTGCGTTAATTATATTCTTTTTGTGAATGTTAAGTTCAAAGACAGATTGTACCTTTTAGGGTGATGTTCCTTCTAGAAAACCTTTCTTCTAGACGTAACAACAAACGTAACCAAACAATAAAATAACTATTACAATCGGTTGAAATTAGGGGATCCGCAAATAATTAAAACCTACAAGTGAACTAGGGGGGTTATTTTGAAGTAAAAATGGAGTATAACAAAATAGGATTTTTACTTACTTTTTACTTTTGTGTTATTAAGGAAATAACACAAATACAAAATATTAGGTTGTAGCCAGAAACTCTACTAGTAAATGTAATTAACCCTGAACTCAATTTATTAGACTATTCGTCAAATACATTTCTAACTAAACCAAAGAGTTTAAACAGTATTTACAAAACACCTCTACCAGTACTGCTGACTAAAGTTTCCTTAAAACGCTCAAATTGAAGTGAAAACGAAAAAGTCACGTGTTTCTCTGGACTCTTTTATATTCGCGGGAGGAGAGCAGAAAGGCGGTGCGAAGGTAAAGAAGCCAAATTCAATTCCTTTCTTTGTTTGAGTTGGCCGTAGTTTATGGGTAAAGTTGGAAGGTAAAAGTTGGGGTATAAATACAAGCAGTGAGCGTTATCGCGAGCAGAATTGTGAATTACGCTCTGCTGAAACTGAGTTCGGCAAAGAGGTTTTGTGAGGAATGGCAAGAATTAAAAGTTTAATTGGTAAATTCAAATTTGAAAATAATTCTATATAAAATTGTTTCCCTGTTTGTTTCATATGCGTTAAAAACAGTCCATCCGATCCCTATGAAACTTTAAGGAACTTACAAATACAATGGGATGTTTTGTGTTACACTCGATCTTAAATCTCCTTAAACCCTATCATTGGGGTTACTAAGTTAACACTTTAGGATATTGAGAAGTATTAGTAAACTTAATTACAAATACTTTATGATAAGTTTCCACGAAAAAAGTATGAACACCTACATTCGCCGTGCATTTTTACGTTACACTGCCATTCATTCAAATAAAATGTTTCAAAGCTTAGCAGGTATAGCTTTCAGTAAAGCTTGCAGTATATACCTACAAAGTTAATACTGCAATCTAAATCAGGGGAGCGAGCTAGTGTAGTGGCTCTTTTAATCTATGGTAGTGGTTAGAGCGCGGGACTTCGGTACGTGAGGCCCCGGGTTCAAATCCCGCCAAATCACCCATGGACTTTTTATCAAAGTGATAATGCCGCAACCCCTAGATCTATCCTAAAGTAATGTGAAAAACAATCCCGGACTCGTGAAAATCTAAATCAACCATTCAAAGTACAGAAACACAGAAAAACAAAGTGACACATGAATATACATTTTTTTGTAATCACTGAGAAGAATTTCGAAATTTGTTTATTTCACATAGAAAAATGTGTTTCTGATAAAAATCCCGAATTATGAGTTTAACTACCAGTGCACTACTAGTAGTGAAGAACCAGAAATTATTTCTCACAATAGCTATATATTGTGTAGAGAAAGTCCGCAGAAAAGTTTGCTTTATGCGCGGAACGACTTCGCCCAAACTTGTATTGGGATTCACCGACAATTCTCCCGCCAAAAGGGTAAATTCAATTCTGGAATATTTCTACTTTCCTAGTCGTTTATGGAGAAAGTTGGATTAGATCAAAGAAATAAACCTCCCTCACGTTTTACTGTCCTGTTATTCTTGGAACTTTTAAATGTGTTGCAAAAATGCTCCAAGTTTATGTGTTAAAGTTGTTAGAGATCTTATTGGTAGGGAATCTTTTAGATTCGCAGATATCCTCAAAGGCAGGACCTTAGCAAATTAATCTTTTTACTTTGTGCGCTCACAATTGATTGAACTAATGATATTGCCATAAGACTTACATCTTACTGTACCAAGCTATTCTGTTGTGTTTCATGTTTGGTTAGGTTTAGTTAGGCCGATGCCAACTAAATTTTCTTTTCTCGTTAAGGTTCCAAATAGATTAACAATCTAGTTTGATGTAGATAACACTAAGTTAGCAAAATAACAACGACAAATATTAAACATTATAACACAAGGTGCATAATCCGGTCGGAATCTTACCTTAAATTCCCTAATTTTATCCATTGTAATGGGAACTATAAGATAGTTGTTTAATCTAGGTATGAGGGTAGTATTTACTACTGGTTCTATACTTATTCAATACCCTATAAGTTTTGTGATTAAAACTCATACATGTTAGCAGATAATTATTTTACCGCGGTCTGCCTTTTGATTGTGATTGAAATTTAACAGGTCGATTGTCACCAAGTGGTAAGACCCCCAAACTACAAACTTTTAAAATTAAATTCAACGACCAACAAGTTAAAACAACGAAAGAAAACGAGTTCAGTAGATTTGGACACGTTTCCTCCCCTGTGAGCTACAAATGGACTCAACCCTGACCTTGGCTAATGCTAGCTAGCCTGAAAAAGGGTGGTTGTCTGCACCTACTACAGATAAATAACATTATGTTTCTCATTGAAACTATACATTGATAATTGAAGGTTGAACTGTAGAAAGATTAATCGATAAGAAGATAACTTAATTCTTATTTTGTCAGTGTTTTCTATGGACCCATAGTCTTCTGCTTGTAAAATGATCTACATTCCACCTTAGTTTATTTTACAGCACATATCATACAAGGCTAATGTCAATTCGTAACCCTGTGTAAGTAATGAAGAATGACATTAAAGGTCTATCTAAATTTTGCACAGAGGTCTACGAACTAAAAAGTTCTTGTGTACAAGCCACTGGTAATTCGAACTTGTTTGTTTTGGGCGCCTTTTTAGCAGCTTACTGAGATGTATTTTTGTCCCCTGCAAAGCCTTGCACTCACAGTTAAGACGTCTTGAACTGTTACTTAAGTAGTATAATCATGTTTTCACTTTTCAGCCTAACACGAAGAAAACTTATTATTAGTTTATTGAGTTTTGGTTTCTCCCTTGTGTGTGGAAAAGTCTTCACAGTGATTAGATTGAATTATGACGATGTTGTTTAGAATCACGTTCATCGGATCAGTTTCAAGATCATATTTATAAGTAATCACTTTACTAAAATCAGTGAATTTTTGAATGCAGAAAAAATAATGGCTGAGATTTCGCGTGGTCTCTTAACTTACTCAGATCAGCTGATTTATTAAAAGCCCAGTGACCATGAACATAACAGGTAGGTGCAGTTAACAACCATTGGGGATCTATAGAAATTGCAATTACATGACCGTCAAATTCATTTCTTACATCTTTTCGAAGGGAATCGCTAACTGAGTTACTGTATGGTTTTCGTGAGAATGTAGAATGTAGTGGTTCTGTTTGGCTTTAAATAGGAGTCGTAACATCCACAAAAATTACCTTCGGTAAATATAATCGAGAAGAACCTAACGATTTCGGTACTTCCCCATTTAAGTATAATTTGCCTCGATCGTAAACCTATACTAAACTAGAGATGGGAACCACCTGCTAAGATTGGAGCCAAGAAAAACGTTCATTCCCACATTTCCACCCGACCGATTAGTGCCAAAGTATGTCAAACAAATATTGATTTAATCTTTTTCAGTAAGCCAACTGCAAGGTCTTCTTTAATATGATTGTGATCATAAAATGGTGAGTGAACTAACTTACAATCTTGCTTAATGCTTACTGAGGCCTACTTACAATTTGGTTAACTCAAATTAGTAAGGTACAAATGTTACACCCTGGATTAATTATGCATATGGATTAAAAATATATAATACTTGATATATTAAGGGAACTTAAACCAGAGGCAAGTGAAGGTAATATCTCCCGCAAACAGTAATAAAACGTTGATTTATCCGAATGACTTTACTGAATTTAATCCATACAAACTAATTCTCTGCTGATTTAACTTTTACGTCTATGGCTATTATGTGTAGCATTAGTTCAGGATCTTCATTTCCTATAAAACATTTTCCTCGCCTAATTTACGAAAGACGAGTTGGTGACAGCGACCGAATTTTTTACTTAAAATTAAATCTAATGTTGTTTCCCCCGCTATTCGATCAACAAAACACTTTGTTCTAAACCCCCATTATAACCTAGAATATTTCGTTGGTCGAGTAATATTTTACCGTTTTGAACGCAAAAGTATTAAAACTCTTGTTTTTAAAGTTGCTATGATTAGTAGCATAATCAATGGTTTCCTGCTTAAACAAACATTTCAATCATCAGCTAAGTTAAAGAAGTTTTAATTCTAATCGATACACCACGGACAACGTTTGCAATGTACAGTATACATTCTTGTCGTAAGACTACATCTCCACATACATCAACAGGGTTCCTACGTCGATGTATAAACGAGGATGTCCAACATCAATCCTGCAAGGACCTGTAGAAGCTGTCAGTTACTAGACATCAGACAATCTTATCTCATCCTGATAAGTCAACTAGACGTCTGTCGCTAACCGGAAGTTCCCGTCAAGTTTTTTCAGCCACAGATTGCAGCTAGTGTTCCGCTGAGATTGCAGAATTATATTGTCGAGCCAATTTTATCTGTGGTTATAGATTGACGGAAATTGTGGCATTGACAAAGTTACTATTACAGTTGTCGGTAAGAGTTATAGCACGAACAGGAGAAAAGATCCATTGCTACTTTGGTTTTACTAGCAAACACCATAAACCACCTTTCTGTTGAGGTGTCAACAAGAATCAGAAAAATCCAAGTCTATTAAGACTTGTCTAGAAGATTTTTAAACATCGATTTACCATACTGTTTAGCAAGTATTAGAAAGCCTTTGTCAACGCAAAGCCTATGTTAATGTAGCCAGTCTGTGTCAGCTATCTCAGACCATCCATATTCAACTAGTCTTGGAGCAGACAAGGACAGAGAATACTTACTCTCACCTCACTTTATCAATATGTGATGTTTCTGACCATGCTTCTTTCCAACAACTTGTTATTTTTTCGAAATGATATTGTCCAATGTAACGGTATGGTCTAGTGATAAGAACACGGTTACTGGAAGTACAGATTCAAGTTGTGCCCACCGTTTGTGTCAATATGCTAAGTGATCATGTCAGATTATTCGATTACTGCCTTAAGTTGTAGGGAAAGTAAGAAAAGTCCCTTGGTTATGAAATGAAGAACTTACTCAATAATAGAGTTATCATTACCTTATACAAAATTTACCGTTTGGCTTTATTAGAGAAGATATTGAAAACAATAAGAGTCATTTTCGATGAAAATCAGCTATGTAGACTTGGAGGGTTCAGAGCAATACGGTTAGCGTTACACAGCAAATTGTAATTGGTGATTGTGAGATTTAACCCAGAACTAGGAAAAGCCGACGATGCTCTTACCACTAGTCGAATACCACATTACGTACTTAAAACCTGATAAAAGTAACTTTTTCATTGTTTATAACTGAACCCATGTGGTCCTGGCTTCAGAAAGAGGTATATATATATTTTTCCTAAGACGCTAGGCACGAGCCTGGGATCGTTTTTCACATAACTTCAGACTAGACCATCGATATACTAGACCTAGGGGTTGCGGCATTATCACTTAGATAAAACCTTTCCATTGATGACTTGGCGTGGATCGAACCCGAGACCTCAGGGACTGAAGTCCAGTGCTCTAACCACCACTCACTTTACATTCAGGATCAGCTTTCAATAAATGCCTCGGTCTCAATATAGCCACTAGTATTTCTCCAAGTATATCGCAGGCTAGGTGTGTTAGTTACAGGTGTTGCTCATCAACAGCTGTTTATACATCTGACATGTTGTTGTCTCACACAGCCTGCCTTTGTAGCCAGATCCAACTATGACGTCAGAGGATTTTGACGAGTCAAAAGTTAGACTAGGTAGCTGAGAGGTATAATTTGTTTGACTAAAATTGAAAGGTTGTCGATTAGACCTTGAGAAGATTTGATTCTGGGATTGGTTACCATTGTTTGTCAATGAATAACTATCTTTCACAGCAATACAGCATTTGTAACTATTCTGAATACAGTCGGTTTGGAATTTTAGCACAGTAACAAGACCCTAATGCGTTAAAATTACTTTTTCGCTTTAAAGAAATAAAATAAAATACATCGACAAAGCTTAGTTAAAAAATTAAGTATAACCAATAAAATTAATAAATACAAAAGTAGGGACATTTCGTGGAAAAAATTAAAGTCTGATAGAATTACGTGAGTTAAGTTCACACATTTAAGTTTTTGACTTGAACAACCTTGTTCACAAAAAAGTAGACTTGACAATGCCCAAGTATACTGTGGCCACGCAATGAGATAATAAACAAACATCTCTTTATCAGAGTTATATACCCAGATTTAAAAATGAGACACCGGTAGCATCTCAACTGCCATTTCGAGTAAAATACAGCCCGAGCAGAGGTTGTGCCAAGAAGAATTCATTTTTATTTCCCGTACGTGATTGCTTACTTTGTCGTTTCCAGGTGAATTCTTCGCCAGAATTACAATAACTGCACAACTTACTGCACTATTAGTTTCTATTAGCGTATCTCTTGCCAACATTTCATGCTCTATGATTCTATTGTAACTATTTAGATACCTATTTTAGCGCTTATTTGGGCCACGGAAGGGTGCATGATTCTAACTTTCCGCTGGGGGAGTGGACTGTCCGATTGTTTGAAATATTGCAGTAAGTTAGGGTAAAAACTGGTTTTAAGTAGGTACTTTTGCAAATTCCTCATTTAAGGAAGTAAGTTATCACTGTAGTAGTCAAGACAAAAAGCTTGTTCAAACTTGGTGTAGAGCCAGTGCATCCGCTAACTGGAGGAAGAGTTGTTGAAATCCGAATAAATTTACCAAACTCATTTTACCAAAAGAAAGTTAGTTTTTTTCACGCTCAATACGTTTGAAAATTCAAACATAATTTACCGTAAAATCTGTTTACACCTAACTTTAAAGCTTCAACTATGCTTATTTTAATGTGTTAAAGTTTCATGAACACAAACAAATTCCTAAAATTATTAAAACACAAGTTATCAGTGCACCATAGATAAACTACATCAATACACCCATTAGGTGATATAAATGGTATATTTATATCACAATTCGCTCTTAGACCAAGTTTGCTGATCCTTCTCTCCCCTAAAAGTTGATTAGAGAGTTTAAGCCCTTTTTACTTCAGCCCGGAACGTGCGCGGGATATAATGATTTATTTTCCGGTTCTAAGATAATGGAAACACAGTTTATCTAATTTTGTCATTATTTCTAAGTTTAATATTATTTGGAGGAAAAAATAAGTAATTCATCGTACTGGAAAAAAAACATGCACAAGGTAACAACAGAATAGTCATTCTACTCGTTATCATGAAAAAATAGGTTAAAATGACATGCTAGATTGAAATTTGCAATTTTTAACTACCTTAAATCGTTTCAAAGATATGAATTTAAAAAACTAATAGCAATAAATATGAGGTACATAAATATAAAGTAGACTATGATATTGAATTACTTAGCGATCAGTTGCATCCTGTGTTATTTTGTACCAACTAGGACAACATAACTGTTAAATTTAATAAAGAATAAATGGAAAAGTATAGGCTAATTCGAACACCCTTACACGCAAATAATTATAATTGTTTAAAGATTAATTAGAATAAAATTAAATATACGTATTCAGACAATAAAAGTGACAAAATTAATTGTAAACCAAATAATTGTACGGAACCAGAAAATTTAAAAAATAGGATCGTTTTATATTTCGGGTGATTAAATTGCACATGTGATATTTAATGACATATGTGAAGAAATGACAGTGCAATTTGACTACCAATCAAAAATAAATTTTTAACATATACAGTTATATGACAGTAATTTATGTCATTCAAAAGCCTTACTTGAAATGTAAATGAATGTAACCTGCACGAATGCTATTTGGAAAACGATTTTAGTGTCTAATTAATTCAAAATAATAACACCAAAATTTAGATGATAACAAATGTTAAAATTTTGCTGATTAATCTAATACTCTATAGAGCAAATATTAATATTTCGTTGTGCTATATTTGTTGCAAAGGATCAAAACGAGGAAATCAGAAACCAAAAAGAACATCGAAACTAATCATTCTTTAATCCTAAAATTGAAAGCAACGGATGCCTTTTCTCACAAAAAGCACAAAAATAGAGCATAAGCTGGAAAAGCGATGTTTAGATATATCCTGCACTCTGTGCTCGGTACAATATACATATGAGTGCAAAGGGCAGATTTAATCAAGGGAATGAGCAGTCGCCGTGGCTCGGATGGAAATGAAAATGTGACTGTGAATGTGGAAATGGAAATGGAGGAGGGAACCCGATTCTCATCAAGGCAGAGGACTTTGGTTCCAATACGGTATTGTGTATCTGTATCATTCCCAGATTAAATTTAGCTGATAAGTTTACGTTTGCCCAAACTGAGATTATAGGTAAATCCTAGTGAAATTTGATTTAAAATGCATTACTGTAGAAGAAATTGTTGGGTAAATGTAATTATCTCATTTTCAAATGGTTTAGCAATATTTATTTCTTTCATAACAGTTCTATGTAGGGATTCTTGTATTCTAAATGTGTATTTTAAACATGTGTATATAGGTGTCTTTTCCTAGGACGAGATCAGGTAAGGATATGACATGATAAATTAAACCCATTTGTGTTTATACGTTAAGTGTTTTTACAACGCTGCAATAGCATGATTAAGCAGTTTAAAGTTGTAAAAATAAAATAATTTGCAACCCACAACATTTTATGATGGATTATGTATATTCTAAACAAAAAATGAATATTTCACCTCTTCAAAAATAGTCACAAATAAAAACTAATAGGTGATAAGGTTTAAAAAAACTTAAAATAGCCATAACACGCTAAAAACATGCATACACAAAAAAAAAAAAACAATAAACAAAAAACAAGCATATTTATACACGTGTAAAATAGTATAAATATAAAAAATTGGATATCTATGCAAAGTAAAATCATATCCATTCATTTTTCGTTGTAACCCTCTAAACATGAATTTTTTTTCATTTATTATTTTATTTCTAAACGTTAACTTATAACGAATTCAATGCGAATAAAGCGAAAGTTTTCAAGTACCTCGCAGATGATAAAAGATAAACCGGACCAAAGTTCAGTTGTTAACAACAATGCAAACAAAACAAAGTTCTGTACGAGTGTGATATTGGGAAACTAAGGACAAGTAGCCTAAAAAAACTACAAAACGGTTCCATATATATTATTGTTAGCGAACAGTGTTGTATTTTGTACAATGCATACGCTTATGTTCTTAGCTCACAATAAAAAATAAAAAAAAACTATAATTATAATTTATTGCCATTTTCAGTTGAGATGTTGACGTTACCTAATTGAGTTTTTTAACCTAAATATTCACCCAGTGAGTGTAGAATGGAGTGAGATGCCTTGTGTGCTTTTTACTTACTCAAATCTGACTGAGATCAGCTGTTTCATTAGCCAGGACCATTTATTAAAAGCCAAGGGCAAACAGGTCAAGTTACGAACCATATAAAAGCTACACGCTTTTTTTTAGGATCGAACCTTTTGATAACCAGGCGACCACCAAAACCATTTTGACTCAGATAGGTTGGAATTTTCATAGGGAAATATGGTTCAAAGCAATACTTAAGAAATGTGTCGATCTTTTAAAATAACATATTTGAAACCCTGCAATATCTCAACGGAAAAGTTAACAACTTAACGGGTTTAGCAAAAATGCGTGGGTAGTGTTCAAGAGTATTGAGGTTACAGAGTGTCATGTGTTAGTTAACCACAAATACTAACATCACCAGGTTTTAGCGAACAGCTGTTGAGGTGATAATGTCTTCAGGTAGGTGATAAGATGTCCGTGAACACACAACATTGTCAATACATCGTAAGTGTTCAGCTTATTTCAAAACATTTTTACTGGTTTGTTGCATAACTGTCTGTTTTCGCAATCTAAAAAGGGTTAAATGGAAAATATACCAAATTTGGAGGGATATGACCTTTGGATCACAGAGGTTAAGTAATTACATCTTCTCTGTAGTTTAGTATTTTTCAAATGGTGATACTAATCTGGGTGTGGTTAAATGAAGTTAGCTGTTCATAGTCCACTTGTGAAGAAGGAAAGGACAAAATCAGACACAACTAGCTCGAACTATGCAGTGATATTACGCGTTTTGCGCTCAGAAAGTCCCAATGAAACATGGATATATGTTCTTCTTACTACTCCCAAGGTCTAGTGGAACTGAACTACCCATTGTGGCACACCCCGTTTCTTAGCAATATACGCACTTTATTATTTTTATGACTATTATGAAGATGTGCATTGCATAGCCTACTAATGGAAGCAGGCTGTCATAGTTTTCAAACAGCATTACGAAATTGTTTAGCGTTTACGTGACGTAAAAAAATGGCCAGAAGAAGTAATAAAAGAAACTTACGATGGACACAATAAATGAGCAATAATGACTTACAGTTTAGTATTCAGCATCTGTTTTTCTTACCTGAAATGAGAAGAATAAAGTTTGCAAATGTCGAGAAGAAAAAATCAATATTTCCATGTCATATAATACAATATTCAACACCTTTCTACTGTCCGATTCAAAAAGCAATATTGAGTATGAACCTATGCTACAAAGTTATTATAGTGATCCGATTTTTACAGTTTATGTATAGTATTTTTGCACTTTAAAAATTCGTGCTGTACAAAGAAAACTATTAACTACAGGACTTTGAAACTTTTATACAATGTTACTTGGTAACTTATCAACATCACAAGTGATTTTCAGAATTTTGTCTTTGATAAAAAATAGTTCTTGTAACTTTTGTAAAGCCTTGCAATCTTTTGATTGCTTGGTCGCATAAACTTCCAACAATGTTCAAATAGTAGGTACTTTGGTATTATACCGACTACACTTAATAATTATAACCTAACCTAACCTAAGTGTGGACTATGGTTTAGGTTAGGTTAGGTCAGTTTAGGTTAGGAAGATTTTGTTTTTTAAACTAATTAAAATCATTGTTGGAAGTTAATTTTTCGTTGTGGTCGGTATCATACCAAAGTACCTCTTTGTACAATAAACTCCAATATAGAGAAAAAAAATCCATTATCATATTTTAGAACTGTGGCCAGCATTCGAGTGTATTTAAGCCAACTTAACTTACCAAACGGGTTTTGTTCCCAATTTAATATAATTATGGCTATTTTGAAATAAAATGTTGTTTCATCAGCAGTGGGTTCGTACAAAAGTGGTAAAAGAAAGATATAGCATACTGTATAGGCAGCAATAGTATTCATAACATTTCATATCCCCATGTATTGTGCTCGGACTAATCTCTTGTGGTTATCTTGTATTGGTTTAATGTTTGGCCGGGGCCACACGTGGCGGATCGTCCGCGCGGCTTATGATCGTACGATCATAAGCCGCGCGACGATGTCCCGGCCACACGTAGCGGATGAACCGCTTCCGGTTGAGGTTTCTCAGCCTACGTAGGCCTACTGAGATTCTAACATGGTTTAATTCACTCGTCCTCGTTGTAGTCATGGAAGAAACACGTATGTTAGTTTGTGCATTAGAAGCGTGTGGTGAGCTAGAGCCTCACCACAAGGCAACCGAAGGCAAACCGAAATCATCATTTCATAACCGATAAACCATTTGTGTTCCAAACCTTTTACGAGCACATGCGAAACCATAGTTCGGAGTCTTTTTTTGTTACTATAGCGTGTAGATAGCATCGTTTGACAATCTACTTCAATTGCTTTGACCGCATATAACTAAGGAAGATATACTCATGAGAAATGTACAACATGAGAAATCCCACATTATCTTTAACAAGTTCTACTGATATGTCTGTATCGAACATTTTACACCTATAAACCGAAATGCACAAGCACAAACTACAAAAAAACCAATACAAATGCTTGAAAATGAGCTCCAACCGCGCGGACAATCCGTATCGTGTGGCCACTCTCATAAGACTACGTGTGTCATCCCCTCCAACGCGGCTTATGATCGCGCGGACAATCCGCGACATGGCGCGGACAATCCGCCCAGGCGGCTTAGGATCGCCCCGTGTGGCCACTCTCATTTGATTCAATGTGTTGTCGGACCACGCGGATCATCCGCGTGGTCCGTCCGCGCGGATGATCCGCGTCGTGTGGCCCCGGCCTTTGTGATGTAAAGACCGGAAGTGGGGAGTGTTCTGCCGTAACAGGAAGTTCAACATCACTCTACCCCCTCCACCAGAACATCCCTTAACTCATACTATACAGTTATACTCATACTATACTATCCAGTATTTCGACAGGGAATTACTATTTAACCAACTCCATAACAAACGAACAAGGGGACTTACGAAATAGTCAATCAATTATAAATACAATAATTTCTTAACGTATCAAACGTGTGAATTTGTCACACATTTTGTGGTATACTTAAATGGCGTTGGAAGTTAACAAACACTAGACCCTAATTTAACGTCACTAAACAAAATTACGTAGTCAATAATCTTGCTCTCCTATATCTACTACTTTAGTAGGGGAATAACACTTTTAGGTAAACAGATTTACGATTTTGCTTCAATAAGTAGCTAAGGGGTTTTACCTTTGGGACACTAGTATATATTTAAATAAAGTGCGAGTTAAATCGCTGGTTAATATCCAGAATACACAAAAAAAAAACAAAAAAAAACGGGCGAATCTTCTTATTAGTTACTACTAACATGTAAAAAATGCCATAGTGTAATTTTTAACTTATATGTTACCACGTAAAAATAAGTCTAAATTCATCTCACTTTTGGGAAATTATTACCCAATTAATTCTTGATTCCCTAAATTTTTATGTACATTAAGTATAAGCCTGTACTTCTGAATCTTGTGAAGTAGTCAAAAACATAATACAAAGATTGCTAAACACTTGGTATTTTATGAAAGAAATCGATCTAGGTTTAAAAAATCCTCCCATTATCCCCTTACGCCCTCACGTAATCGTTAGCCATAACATTTTGCTATTCATCGGTGCAAAAATGATTGCAACCAGACATTGTTTTACGGGCAATAAAACTTTGGAAGCGGTTAAATAACCACCTGGGTTTAACGAACTAAGAGCATATTAAATTAGTAATACGTTTAAGCCCGCCGGAAAAGTGGGGTTTTATTTGGGGGGGGGGGGGGGTTAAACCACATCCAGGATGGACCAGGGGGGAGTATCTGCATATTGCAGCGCTCGGGGTTTTGCCCACCTTTTTTCTGTGATAACCGTTTTCACTGAAACGGAATTGTTTTCTTGTATTTTATACATTGAGAAATATATTTTGGGGGTAACACTAAAACCAATTTGAAATTAGATTATTCCTAAAAATGTGATACTTGGTAAATAAATCAAGAAATAATAGTATTACACCGGTTGCATTTTAATTAACGCCAAAACTACGTGTATAAACAGTATTTTAGGATTATTTTATACTATTTTGTAATTTATCTTCATACTACCGTATCTAGTCTGTCTATATTCTCTATCAAAATGCATGGTTATATGGCTGGGTAGCTCAGAAGTTTAGTATTCACATTAAAGTAAGATGTAGCCAGTTCGGTCCTAATAAGTCATATTTTTTTATAGAAACTTTACTCGGCTATCCTTTATCATTGAGATTTTCATGAATAATTTTAACGAAATAAATATTTGGTCTGAGTGAACAACAAAGTGTGAAATAAAAATCCGTCACATTGTAGATTTCACTCATATTCAGGTAAAAATTTACCTTTGTAGTGTAGCCAATGATCACATAAGACTCAAGTGATTATCGAATGTGCAACGATCATTGATAATATGTAATGTGATTACCTATGCCCACATAATAACATAGATAAAATCTTGTCTTACTAATGCTCATATTGACGAAAAACTGTATTTTATTTGCTATATTACTAACCTGAATTATTCCATACTAAAATTGGTTACGATAAAAAAATTTTATCTACTTAACAAAATGTAAATACATCTCAAACTTTTGGCAGAAATTAACGTAGAACAATTTGTGTTCGAAAAAACTCCCCAAAGATCGTCTTATTTACACAATTACCTTTTCGGACTTGGATCATTGTACTCTATGTAGAACTAAAATCGTTACTATTCTTAGTGATTTTCTCCTACCAAACTGAGTTAACCTAATTAAATTAATTGCACTTAATACTAATAAATGTCGTAATACCACTAAATTTATTTACTACCATAACAATCGCAAAGAAATCTGTGTTAATTAGTTTGTCATTGTGTTAAGGAAAGCTCCTTACAGAATAATTACAAAATATTTCCGCATGTTTGTGTTTGTTGAAAGAAGTTGTGCCATTCTTTTGGATTTCCACAAAGAAACCAACTGAAAGAAAGTAAAATTAAAACGAATCGTCAAAACGCTGATTACACGTACAAGCCAAGTTCTCATGGGAAATTAGGAGTTCTGGGGAACAAAAAGCGGAGAGTCCGGACAGAAGGGTTGGAGTCGAGCGAAGGTATGAAATGAAAAATGTGGGGGATGACAGTTCGGATATTGAAAACAGATAAGAGAGAGTCCGGAAATGAACAGAAGCGCACAACACTCTGGCAAAGTGAAAATAGATAATACAGAGAGGCGTTCATGTCTTAACACAACAATGTAAATGAAAATGTTGTGCTGAAACACTTTCTTGTCGCCTGGATTTGTTATTCAGGTATTCTATAGGAATTGATTGCCAATCTTATGTTGTATGTAAGGAAACTGTGCTCACAGCACATTTGTGAACACTTGCATGTATTGCATTTTTCTTTTGGAAGGACACTCACTTCATATAGACCATTTTATATGAGGCTAGATTTTATAAAATGGGATTTGTTGCAAAATCATGATTAAACAAGCTAACTTATTGTTGAAGTTATAGTTTTACTTTGCTGGTGGCGGGATATAGGTCTAGTTAAAAGATGATTTAGCTAAAAATAGGTTCCAAAGGTGTTTGAGAGTAACACTGAACCTAAATAAAGACAGAAATATAACACAAAACTGTCATTGACTATTGGATACTGTAGACACAACTGTATAATAGATGTGGCTACGTTTGAATGAGTCAACATAGTTTGTGATACAGTCTACAAATGTATTTTATTCTTTATTGGTAGTAACTGTGTTCAGATGATGTAGGACCCATCGATCTCTCGATGGTTGGGCCTAGTTTGAAATGTTTTGTCATCTAGGTTTCGCTTCGTTAAAAATAAGTAAATACATAAATAAGTTTCGCTTATTTGAGAGAAATCCGTGATAAAAAAAACAAAAAAAAACACTATCAGTGACTCGATTGAACTACGTTGGTTTTTGTTAGTAATCCTAGGGAAAACGTTTACATTATGATTTCAAGTTGTATTCAAAGTCAAAGCTTATATGTCTAAATATATCTGTATTTATGTTTCTTGATGAAAATGCCAAATGACTTTTATATTCTTGAGGAGATCTTGATAGAGTTTATGATGAATGAAACATGAAACAGAGCAAATTTTCGTTTAATACAAACGTTTTCAAGCAAAGAGAAATCTTTACATTTTTCATTTCTCTTTGCTTGAACACGTTTGTATAAAACGAAAATTTGCTCTGTTTCATGTTTCATTCATCATAAACTCTACCAAGATCTCCTCAAGAATATATCTGTATTTAATTATTTGGTCGAGATCACCAGCTAAAATTGGAACACACATATTCTGTGACTACGGTGATAGTGCTCGCTCGCCCTGAAGATGGCCGACTGTATGTGGACGAAACGTCGGTA
Organism: Macrosteles quadrilineatus; assembly: GCF_028750875.1. NCBI lineage: Eukaryota > Metazoa > Arthropoda > Insecta > Hemiptera > Cicadellidae > Macrosteles > Macrosteles quadrilineatus. The sequence continues at coordinate 143,901,943 of NW_026542595.1, read as the reverse complement.
GTTTCTGCACATAGTTGCCTACATATGCAAACGACGCGGTTGAAATCCGAAAACCAAGATTGTGTAAATATCAGTGACGGCCGTGGAAGCATATCCATGAAGATGGAACACACAAATCAAGCTTTCGATTTTACGCTGTTATAATAAGTCTAATTGCAGTATCCAAAGTCAATGCTTTAAATTAAGCGTAAACGACTTGCCGGCTTTCTACGCAACACAGGATGTTGACAAAAGGGGTAATGAGAGCATGAATATGTAGAGGTTGGGCAACTTTTGTAAAGTAGGTATTTGTAGTCAAAGTCAACGGTACACAAAAGTAAAAGCGGGTACAGCGAAACAGGTGAAGGTGGTTTACACAAGTAAAACATTAAAATACTCAGGGTTGGTAGGACTGTTAGTTAGACAGATTTTAACTATACAAGAGTTACACAAAACACGTATGAAAGTTTTAAATACTCAGTGCTATATATGGTAATAACCTTAATAAAATAGGCTGAAATCGAATGTACATAAACAAATACCCAATGTACACAATTTTTTTTCCTTTCTTCACAAATTCCCCTACAACGACAATATTTTCTTGGAGTAATACTGGAAGTCAGCAAGTATAAACTTGTCTAATTTAACAATGTTTTGAACCAGTTTTAGCGAATTTCCCATATAGGGAATAAGCTATTAACGTAGTACTCATGGTAAGACCTGAAACTGGGACCGATTTACTTTTTCGTTTTGAGGTTACAAAACGAAATAAGCCCAAAAACACCATCCGTTAAAATTCATATATATATTTATATATGTGTCCATTAGCACGATAACTCGAGCAAAAATCATCCGATTTTGATGAAATTTGGCACAAACGTGTAAACCTATATTTATTCGAACGAGTTCGCGAACCAGCATGATCGGACTATGGGAACAGGGGTCTATAGGAGGTTTTATGGGGTAAAAATTGGTTTTTCCCATTTTTGACCCTAAAAACTAAAAATTTAGCAATTTCTTTCTAAACCATTTTGTAGAACTTAAAAAACGAATAATTTAGTATATTGAAGCGTTATTATGCGCCTAATGGTTACGGAGAAAATTCAAAAAAACTGTAAATTAAAAATCCCCATATGTTATTCTTATGGAGAATAAATAAACTGTTGTATTTTGCTTGTTTATGAACATATTTTGATAAAATTTTGAAAATGCATTAATTTCATACTAAACTATTAACATTTTACAAAAAACCCTCTTTACTCTCCCTGTTGCAGCAAAGCAGTAAGTACTCGTTAAACTAATGCTATTTAAATAGGGAATAAATGTGATATTTTTAGGAGACATTTTAGTGTAAATCCAATCAGGCAAATGGAAATTCGCTTAGTCTGCAGGTTTGCTGCGGCGGGGGTATTTTACATGTCTTTGCACATTATCACATTGGTTATGTCTTGGAATCTTCCATTGATCATTGCGTAATTTTGCTTCTATCAAGGACACCAGAACCAAGGACCATTTCCTGACCCAGAACGTTATTTTTTCCGCATATCCAAACAAATAGCTGAAATACATCTAGTGTTTTCAGCGTATGTAACTACCAAGTTTGACCCAGTAGATCAACACCACCGTAGGATAAAATGTTAATCCTTTGTTTTTCACCCCACTCATCCCTCACGTAGTTCCCACCTGAACCGAATTAAAGTCCGGACCGGATTTACACGCGTTTAAAAGCTTTCAGGAGAAAAATAAACCAGAAAACAGTTCGGCGGAATTAAACCGCAAGTAACACTCACGGGGTTGGTAATCCTGCTGCGTGATCGCTGCATGTTTTAACATGTTTTACAAAAAACTTTTCTCACCGCTACACATTCGCGGATTACAATCGAACATGTGTACTTTTACATTTACTTTGTGTTTACCTTTGAACCAGACTAATCCAGTTTATTAATGGGGTGGGAAGAAAAATGTGTAGTATTAATTCAATTTGAATTTACAAGGCTATTTTGAATTTATGTTGGCAATATTTTCAACATTCTAGTATATAGTATATAATAATATTTAATGAATGGTATATAGTGTATTGTTTAAATGAGTACAAAAAGTATAATTTGGTTGAAAACGATCAAATGTTGTTTACTCATAAACCAGTTTAACACCAAATCTATTTGTTAAACTATTTGTTAAGAACATGTACCATTGTAGATTATAGTAGTTAAGTTATACGTCTTGTGAAATACATGAACTAAATCAGTAAAGAGTAAGTAAGTAATCAGTAAGTACCATTGTGGATACTAGTAGTTAAGTTATACGTCTTGTGAAATACATGAACTAAATCAGTAAAGACCCTTGACTAAGGTAGAGGTTATATAAAACAATTCGAAAATACTAAAAATATAAAATGCATAATAGATTCCAAAATAAGTTGTCTATATTAGATTAAAAGTGAATAAACATAGAAAAGAAAATTGACAACTTAGTTTTTATTACAAGTAATAGTCTATATACAAATAATTCTAAATAAAATTTTACACTCACTCATTTTGGATCACAGGATATTAAGACAGTAATAACAAGAAAGGGAATCTCGAGATGCTGCGTTTTACTACAATTATCTTTACTAAACAGCTATAATCATATCAGTTACACATAAACAAATCTAAAAACTTTAGTTACAATAAAATTGCGTACTTTTAATAGCTTCTTACTTTTAAAGTACTTTAATTTATACTTTAAAACACTAAAAATGTATAAACAAATGTTTCTCGTAGCACACATGTAGGTACTGATAGTTCTATAGGTTTTGGAATTTGCATATCAGCATAGTATCAGCATTGGCAGTGATCGTGTGATTCGCTGAATCAGCACGGTGCAATCAGATCTGCTGAGTCGCCGTCTACGACTACGACTACTGCAGCAGACCCTACACTACACTACACTTGCGCTGCATCACTGAAGAACTCTTGTACACCAATCTTCGTTTGTACTGCAATGTTTACACTTTTAGTGCCAACCCCTGGCATTCAAGCTGTTTCAACTTGAAATCGTTTTTGGTCAATAAACAATAGTGAAAACTAAATCTGTATTGAGTTCTTGTATATGTTTTATTTCTGTAGTAATAACAATTCTGATAAATAGTTGGATTGGAGTAACTTAGCCTAAATATGTTTCTGAAGATAGGAAATTAAATAAATACAATGAAAATACTCTATAACAATTGAATTTTACGTATAGCAGGAGGGGAATATCTCAAATACTCCATTATGGAAACTACCATCCGGTTTTAACTTATTGTTTTTTAATGTTACCCAATTTAAAAACTACTCTTGTACTATACGATCTTTTTAAACATCCTACACGATCTAGATTTGACTACAGAAAACTAACAACCAAATGTAAACGAAATCTTTTGTTTTGTCCTACTTATCAATCGTATGGCTCACTGATAGTAGGGTATGTGAGTAATAATTTCTTTTGTTTAAGTGATTACATTATCTGTAATTGACGCATTGGGACAGTTTCCGCTCAGAAACATTGTTTGATAATATTAAGTTCTACATGGTTCTACTCTACATTTTTGAAACAAAAACATTATCAGAAATAAATTTATTACTTTTATAACTTATTTATTTAAGCCACGTACTTTGTCTGCGCTTTTCGTTATGTAGTTTTTCTTTGCGAGTTGTTTTTATATTTTTATGTGATTAATGACGAGGCGTGCATGGAACAAAATAACTTTTTCCTCAACTTAAGCATAAAGTAATGAAACTTAATTTTACAAAACAAAAGCCATCAATTCATCATTTATCCATAATCCATAACTAGGTAATTTCCTAATTTGTTTACGGAATCATGTCACGATCAATCTTTTCTCATCCTCATATTTTGATTTTATGTTACAATGTTGGCGGCCTCTTTTGACTTTGATTGCGCCCGTCCACATGGACATCAGGCCCGTGTATAGAACCACCAACAATTAAACGCAGACACTTTTTTTGTAGTGGAATGTCTCAAGCTAAGCAAGGGACTATAGTCCAGGCGCTAAACGGGTTGAGTATGCACTGAAAGTCTGACAAAATTTGACTTTTGATTATTGTTGGGGACATCTAGTAGATGAAAAAAATCGATGATGTCGCATTTCTAGGGTGGTCACAACTCGGGGGGGAGGGGGGGAAGTTGCGCGGGTCATCGGTTTACGTTTCCGCGTCTAACTCACAAACGGTTAATGATAGAAAGGTGAATTAAGCGTCTATCTACGCCTAAATATATTGTCCTTCAAAAAGGTTATTACAACCTTTCTTCTATCTCTTATACTTTAGGCGCTAATCTACAATTATTGCAAAAAATAAAATTTAAAAATACTTTAAAATGAAATATCGGAAATATTGCGCTTGTTTAGGGCATGTTACAAACTATTTATGTTTAGAAAAACTAACAAGTAGTACAACAGCACCAAGTTTAAAGAAATCTGTGCAAAAACAACAGAGCTACGTTGATTTCAGTAAGAGTAAACGTGGAAAATTCGTAGTAGTATCGAGGCGCGCATGGATGGTACGTAGCCCACAGTCGATATAGGTTTGATGTTGTAAGTAACTATGGGAAAGCTGAATTTTTCTATGCTGTTAGACCATGTTGAGATGATAATTTTCCCGAAAGTCAACACTCCTCCCCCCTTGTGCTTTCCTCTAACCCCTCTTTTTAGATAAAGTTACAGCCTCTTAGCAATTAAGCTATAACTTTAAAACGGGTAAGGACAATAATGCAATCTTTAATTATTCATTTTGCGTTACGATATTCTACAAAAAGTGTATTTACCATGGTATCCTAAATATTCATAGTTAAAAAATATCATAAACATAAAAAAGTAATTTTTATGGATTAATTTATGAAACTTTTCTTTGTAGATTTTTTATACGAGGTCGCACAACAAAATGTTTGATGCAAAATTTGGGGTGCATAGCTTACATTTTAAAATGATACATAGTTATTAACAGTTTGTTTGCATATAGTGGTTATAGATAGTACAGTATATTGATTTTACAGGACTCTGGCTTTTTTGTGCACCGCAACAATGAAAAAAATTACGTATATTATGGTTTTTGTATTTGAATTTGCCGCTTTATATAGATTATATTAACGTTATGTAGCTCATTCAGTACATATACAGACTATAGTGGATACATATGAATGAATATCGTGCATTTGCTGCTGTACGCTAGAGCCTCATTTTATTATACAGGGTGTCTCACCTAAAGTGAACCAATAGATAACTTTTTATTATGAGATATAGAGTTAACTTCTTATGGGACACTACCCTTTATTTTAAGATGTTTTTTTAGTAGTTTCGAATTTTAAAAATATGTTCGCCATTTTCCAATATGGTTGACAACTTTGTTAGTCCTATGGAATACCCTGTATTTTATGATTGTTTTAGAATGTAAACTCTCAATTTTTAAACCTTTTTATTCTTGACATTTTTCTCTAAAGCTACTTGTTTAGGAGTTACATCGAAGAACATGTGGTTTGTGATTACATCCTGCATCCTGTAGCTCATAAACGAATAAGTTTAAGAGCGAAAATACAAAGAATAAACAAGTTTTCAAATCACATCTACATAAAAAAAAACATAAAATAAATTGTTCCAATATCAAAGTAAGCTTTTTTTGAACGAGGACTTATATGTGACTTATTTATTCTTTGCACTTTCTCTCTCAACTTACTCGTTTATGAGCTACAGGATGCCGAATGTACACCACAAGCCTTTCTTTTAGATATAACAGGCTGTAACTCCTAAATGGGGTAGGTTTAGAGAAAAAATGTCACGAATAAAAAAATAGCTTTTAAATTCTACAAGAATACTAATTTACAGCGTATTCCATAAGAAATAACAAAGTTGGTGGCCATATTGGAAAATGGTGGATATATTTTTTTTTATTCGTAATCATCCCTAAAATCGTTTTTTACAAATAAAGGGGGTCGTCTAATAAAAAGTTAATTCTATATGGAAAATAAAATTTATGTATATTCACTATGTAATCTCAACCGGGATGAAACGTGTACCCTTTTATAGCAGAATGTCCAATTTTAAAAAGATCTGTCAATTTTGGTCCAACAAGTTATATTTAAATGAATATGAGTTTTTTTGAATTTTTAAATGGCAAAGATTGGCGGGCACTTGGAAATTATCTTAAAGAGGCGTGGAGTAAAGGGTGGGAATTGATAATGGAGTATAATTATTAAATTTAAGAATTGAGATATCAATACAAAAATTGAAAAATTTTTGTAATTTAAAAAATTTATAAAATTTATAATTTATAAAAATTATAAAAGTAACAGGTTTGTTTTATGAATTATTAACTGTTTGTAGGAAAAATTCAGATTCTCAGTAGGCTACATTTAAATTTTATTATTCATTCAATTGTTATCTGATCTTTATTAGTATGTAGTGCTATTTGTGTATATTCTGTAGTTGAAATCAGTTTATTTTTTGAATAATTGTATGTGATTCATGGAATTCTTTTAAACTGTTTTAAAATATTTAAAATAAAAAAAAAACACTGTATTGATATTTTATTACAATGAACAAATTTTCTTCTTCTTCTTCTTCTTCTTCAGAAGTTTATAATAATTCTTTTTAAATATTTATTTATCTCATAATACTTTTTGTATATTATCGTAACGCAAAATGATTAATTAAAGATTGCATTATTGTCCTTACCCGTTTTAAAGTTATAGCTTAATTGCTAAGAGGCTGTAACTTTATCTAAAAAGAGGGGTTAGAGGAAAGCACAAGGGGGGAGGAGTGTTGACTATCGGGAAAATTATCATCTCAACATGGTCTAACAGCATAGAAAAATTCAGCTTTCCCATAGTTACTTACAACATCAAACCTATATTGACTGTAGGCTACGTACCATCCATGCGCGCCTAGATACTACTACGAATTTTCCACGTTTACTCTTACTGAAATCAACGTAGCTCTGTTGTTTTTGCACAGATTTCTTTAAACTTGGTGCTGTTGTACTACTTGTTAGTTTTTCTAACCATAAATAGTTTGTAACATGCCCTAAACAAGCGCAATATTTCCGATATTTCATTTTAAAGTATTTTTAAATTTTATTTTTTGCAATAATTGTAGATTAGCGCCTAAAGTATAAGAGATAGAAGAAAGGTTGTAATAACCTTTTTGAAGGAAAATATATTTAGGCATAGATAGACGCTTAATTCACCTTTCTATCATTAACCGTTTGTGAGTTAGACGCGGAAACGTAAACCGATGACCCGCGCAACTTCCCCCCCTCCCCCCCGAGTTGTGACCACCCTAGAAATGCGACATCATCGATTTTTTTCATCTACTAGATGTCCCCAACAATAATCAAAAGTCAAATTTTGTCAGACTTTTAGTGCATACTCAACCCGTTTAGCGCCTGGACTACTAGTCGTTACAGTAGGCCTACTCCTACAAGATAGACTAGTAGCATTGAATATGTATCTTACGACTGACAATCTGGTATTTAGTCGATAATGGATATAGAGACGTACACCAGCGACCAAGGAATAACATGATCTCAGTTCTGACTGAATTTAAACAGTCCACCGCGCTACCGACAAAGCGAGAGACTCAGAATATTATATCAGTTGGAAACACCTATTATAATTAATTAGATAATATTTTATTGTATCTTTATGGAAAAAAAAAACATGAACAAGATAAAATTAGTAAGAGGGTTTTCAAAGCTCTTAGCCTTTATTCGTGTTTAAGAATGAGTTGTGGTGCATGGGCTCTATAGAAAGGACTGGTGACATGCAAGGTGTGCTGACTCTTATTTTGCCAAAGTCGACAGCGCGTTGTTGTATCGACAGATTTTACATATTCATGGACTCGTTACGCGCTTTGTTATCTGTCCGCAAATTACCTTCGCGGTCGAGTGATTTTGGAAAGCGGACGAAACTCTTGAGTCGTTTCAACAATGGAAAAATTAAACAAAAAGCTATAAATTCATATAAAACTAACTTTTCGACAATATCTTCAAGATTGAACGCGAGTGATTACTGTGATTTGTCCACCAGAACATCCGTTTTTTGGTAATTATGTCACTAAGAGCTTCTTCGTGAAATATACTGACAGCTCCTGTGTAGACATACGTAGATTCTTTTGAAAACTCACGTATACATGTTTGAGAGACACTAATTGTCACAAAACTAGCCTTTAATTTACTTGAGAGAGAATGCCTCAAATGAAAGACCTGTCGTTTGTTTTGACTACATAGTGGGGCTGCAACTTCAGTGTGGCATCTGAACCACGACCTGACATTTATCACATAAAGCGATTTGAAGTCCTACTCCCAACTATATCAGTCACCTCGATGTCACGACTCTTCTTCAAAATTCTGTTTAGGTTTGATGTTTTAATATGTGTTGCTGTACAATGCTTACTGGTGACTGTTCTGATCATTGCCTAGTCCTAAGCAGGAGAGTTCCACTGGAACATTGAACATTGTTAATCAGTATTCCACGTTGTATAACGGACGCTTGGTGACAGAATACCTGATGACTCCTTGTTGACCATTCACCCGTCATGGGTCAATAACCTACGGTGTAACACATCTTATCTGTATGATAACTACAGTGTTGCGTGATTCTTGAAATCCTTCTTCGGAAAACAGAGTCGGGTTGAGAAACTCAGAAGTTGCTGAGGCTTCTTTTGAAATAACTCTATGGATACACTAGTTTCATTTCGTGTCATCACCACCCTCCCATGCTTAATTTGTAGGCGGTAGAATTGCACAAAGTTGACCTTAACTGCATGTGACGTTCTAGAAGGTTTCAACCAAAAACCTTTTAACTAGACCAAACTGTAAGGACAGCCTATAGGCCTCATAGGAGACAATACTTTTCCAAATGTTGTGAACGAAGCTATGTCATATTTTATACCACATCAACAATGGAAAGACATAATATAATATGAAAAAATAAGATATACGTTTAGCAAATTTTGGCGAGGATCATATTTTTTCCTACAACTGCAATGCAAAAATAACATTGCCTCACCTGTTAACAATACGCAAAAGAGCTCGTTTCCACTCAAGAGCGGGAATGACTATTCCCGCTTGCTTAATTACTGAATCAGCTGATTTCATATTTGGCATTACTATAAAACACTATTGGTCTATTTGGTAAGCGAATGAAATAACCTAAAAAAGGAAATGTAGTTAATCCGTGTGCCATCGTTGATCATACTTATAGTATGTATAGGTTGGTATAGGTGTTGTGTATGTATTGGTAGGTATGTCTACATAGTATATATAGACTATACATAGTATAGTCAACGGTGTTATGCTAAGTTCATTATGGTGGTAGGAAAAATTGTGTGCATTGCGGGCATAGTCATTGCGTTCTTAATTCACAAATAGCTATTTCATGTCCATTTAAACATTTCACCTATGGCTAGTCAACAAAGATAAAATGTCTTCTTCAATATTCAAAATAAATGGTGTCGAAGGTTATAAAAATTCTAATAAAAAAACTATTTTTTAGCATAATACTAAACAAATTAAAAACAAAATTTTACATCGTATACATCGCACACGGACAAAACTATATCACACATAGCCAATTTAGTTTTGCATTTAGCTTCAGTAGGTACACCTGTCACATTCAACAGCTGGTAATCAGCTGATATAATTACACAGCTGATTAGGCAATCAGTTCAGTGATGTCTCATACGCACAGATTGGCAGTTTATCTGATCGGTTAGTCACACAGATATCTTGTCATCTGTTATCTCTATTATCAGCTGATAAGGGATTGTTACAGTTCTAGTTCCTAATGATCGTGCTCACTCTAGCGTCGTTTCGTTAACTAAAAGCTCCCAAAGGAGTCTGCTATTTCACGACCAACTATATTTTGTCTCCTTCGCAACGAAGTTAAATCAGTTTGGACGGTAACGCAGATTTTTCCCAACATGAGATGCATTTTATTCTAATATTGTTTTTTCTTTTATCGGTTGAATTATAAACTGAACCACACTTAACGAGATTTTAAAGTACCACGAATCAGACTTTATGAATAAACATAGTAGAACAAAGTATTAGCCAATAATATATATTTTTCTTGACAAAGAAATAATCCACGAATGTTTGGGGAAGAATATTCTTTTCATGCACCTATAAACGTCCCGACACCAAATAAAAGAAGTTGAAAACTCCAGTCGCAAGTTGTCCCACTAGACACGTGCTCGTTGTTGGAACTTGGATAACTGTTGTTGTTGTTCGCAAGACACTGCTGCTATTCTGCGGTCAACTTTCCTGCTTTCCGCTTATTGGCGGATTTGTTACGATCTCAGGGAAAAACTTGTTAAAATTTAGTGCAGTGAGGTGCAATTCAACAAGAGAAATACCAGTGAACGAGTGCAGAAAGTTTCGATAGTGTGCTAGCTGGATACGAGGGTCAACACGTAAAATGTTTCCATAGAATAAACATACTTCCATATGGATTTGAATTTGATATAAATTAGCTGAAGAAAATTTCAAGACGTGTTTCTGTACGGTGTGGTCCGGTGCATTCTTAGTTTAGCTTTTCTTCTTGTTTCTTAAAGTTGCATTAACTATCAAACACAGTTTTACCATCTACTACTGTAATAAACTATAACTTGACCTCTAATGCTATAATGATCAAAGACCACACTTATGACCCCTCTATGAATTATTGAGGTGGATTGTTATATATGCCTCAAGTGGGCACCAAACTACACAGATTCATAATCATCTCTTAGCCAAACAATATTGACAATATTCATTTTTGCACTGAATTACATCAAAATATTGAGTGATATTTTTAAAGTTTAAAATATACAATTCGGCTAGATCATTTTAAATTTGTATTGCGGGGTCCTTCCCCCACTTTGTATATCATTCACATATCATTCGATAAATGCAGTCTAAAGCAAGAATACCCCCTTCAAGACGATCAATTAAATGCATAAGATATGTTTTTTATGAAAAAAGCTATTTCAGTACAAAATTAAAGAGGTAAATTAAACTACTCGATTTGCCAAATATCTCCAAATACAGTAGTGGGTAATCCGCGTATAACGTTAGAATTTACAGATGCAACGCCTTAAATGTCTAAGGCCTACATCACGGTATGGGATTGTGGTAAAATGGAATTAATGTCTAGGTATTATACGTAGAGGTATATCATAATAATTGTGAGCTTACATACTGTTCGTACGGTTACGGAAAATTTATGCTAGGTTTGCATCCTAAGGTACTACAGTAATTAATAAAATGAAATGGCTATGTTGTGTACATAACAATAAATTACATTTTTACTAACTATTGCATAGTCTTATGTTATTTCCAGAGCAAAAGATGTATTTAAACAATTTAATAGTATGAAGTACTGTGTGTTAATTTTTGTCAAAACAACACGTGACATCGTCAACATGTAAAATACACATACAGTTAACAAATGCAGGATTCTGGACGTAAAAGTTTGAACCGACGGTTAGATTTGATTTAACCGGCTTTACGTAATCTGTTACGTTATTGAATGTATAAAAACAGAATTCCCATTCCAATTAGCAACGATAATCCTGCTAAATGTTTGGACAATCTCTGCAAAAACGATCGGAAAATAATCAAGCGCTGTTCGGTAATCCCCAAGCAGAATCCCAGCCAGCGTAAGGTCAGGAGCGATATCAGTCGATATTTTGTTGATAAAAATCAATCACTGTAAAAAAATACATATTTTTATTTAGTGTATGTGGACTTGGTGGGGTTTTAAGTGGTTTCAAGGGACGTCATTAAACTTATTCTAGTTATTATGCTACGACCTCATAATTTCCTATTAGAAAACATTAGGTCGTATTCGTTGTTATTAGGCGGTGTCTATTGAAGTTAACCCTTTTAAACTTCATCGTAAGGTCAAATGGAACTTCCTTAAGGAAAATATTACTTTATAACCGACCCTATTCAGGATCGAACTGGACACCATTGGATAAGAAAGCACTAAAACCATAGAAGGAGTATACACTCTACTGCTGTCTACTCCTTTAATCCATGCTAAAACCATTCTGCCATATAAATGTCTACTTTCCATGGTCAATGTTAACATTAACACGTAACATATATTGGAACATCAATTTTTAACCAGGTTCGTTTTAAGTGAAGTTAAAAAAAGTTGTCTTTGATGCATCAAAACACATGTCATAGGCGGGTATCTGTTGGAAGTTCACTTCCAAAAAAGAATTCAAACAGTTCATAACATTTGAATCAAATGGAATATTGAGTTTCGTAAGACTTACTTTGAATGAAAAGAAAACCAAAGAACCAGTTTCTTTACAAGGATAGTTGAATTATTTGATGAGTTGAAGACAGTTATAACAGTGAACTTAATTATTTTTCAGACTGAAAGGGAATAAACACGTTAGTCTGTCAGATGCTCATAAATATTTAAATACCCCCGCCGCAGCAAACCTGCTGTCTAAGCGAATTTCCATTTGGCCGAATTGATTTTCAATTGATCTATTTAAATAACATTAGGTTTAACGAGTACCTAGGTTTGCTGCTACAAGGAAACTAATAAAGTAGTGTGTTTTTAGTAAAATATTGATAGCTTACTATAAAATAAATAAATTTGCCAAGTTTGATCAAAATATATCCATAAACAAGCAAACTAAAACATTTTACAATATTCTCCATAAGAACAACATGGGAATTTTAAATTTACCATTATTTTAGTTTTCTCCGTAACCAATAACCGTACAAAAACACTTTGATATACTGAATTGTTTGTTTTTTTTAAGCTCTTTAAGAAGGTTTAGAGAAAAATTGGGAAATTTTGTGTTTTGAGGGTAAGAAGTGAGTAAAAACCAATTTTTACCCCATAAAACCCCCCATAAAACCCTGTTCCCATGGTCCGATCATGCTAGATCGCGAACTCATTCGAGTTTATCCCGCCTTACACCTTCAAACCAAATTTCATCAAAATCGGATAAAAATTACTCAAGTTATCGTGTTCACGGACACACACACACACATATATATATATATACATATATAAAAATTTGAACGAATGGTGTTTTTGGCCTCTGGGGACATTAAAATGAAAAAGTAAATCGGTCCCGGGCCTAAGTCTTACCATGAGACCTACGGTAATAGCTACTTCCCTATAGGGAAATTCGCTAAAATGCAACTAATCTTGCTGAGGGCAATTACAAGGGCAATAAAATTAATACAAATACTAACCTCTAATAAAAACTAGACTAGGCCTACAAAACAAATATTTTATTTGTCCATAAAAGTGATTTCCACAAACACTAGTATACTATGAATAAATATTAAGTCATAGACCACCTATCTTGACTAGTATTGAAAAGCCCAATTATGGATTTGACTAACAAAACACACAGCTGGGAAGTAAAGTATGTGAAAACTGGCCTATTTCAAGTCAAACGCCGTTTAGGCACATGAATATTCAAAACATTGACTAAAGGCCGTTGTGAACGATAGGAATTATTTATAACCAGCTCAAACGATCCTATTCTTCACATTTACACATGATACTTCCACCTCTGGTTAAGAAATGTTTATCGTTCACATTAGATTGTAAAGTTTTGCATTGTAAGTTAACAAACTGGTTTTAGCGAACATTTATTTAGGTAGATTTAACTAATGTCTGATTAATGTATTATGTTCAAACTGTATACAAAACATAAAATGTAAACAAATAATACAAATGAAAACATGATAGTTGATTCAACACCACAAATTTAAGGTATTTATGATCCAAAATCCCTCGAAACCATTGAACTCACACGGCTTTATGGCCTAAACAAATTAGGTGGATAAAAATTATTATCTTCCGAAGTATGAAAAATAATTATGTAACGTGTTTAAGTCTTATCAGTAAATATTACGATATTGAGTATTACTTTCAAAAAGAAATAGCTCATAGTTTCAATAAATAGTAAAATAATTTGAGATATATTGGTTTTCAACCTATAATGGAACCTTTTCTGGTTGCACTTTTTTATATTGATTAACGATGAAACTAAGATTGGTAAATCCGAAATTAAATTACTCTAAAAACACAAAGCAACATTAACTTTCGCCGTTGAAAAAAAATTTAGGAAATGTGTAAAATGATATAAAACACACTTATTTCGGCAACAAAGGTTGCATATTGAAGTTTAAGCTCTTTACGCAGCTTATAAACAAATTAACTTTATAAAATGTCGTTAAGATATTCAACATTTGAATAACTATGAAAAATGCGTGTGTCGAAGAAATTACGTATGAAATGACGATTACGGCCTAAGTATCGTACACAGGACATTGCCATAGATAGGTCAATCAACTGATTACACTGATATAAGTCTATAACTGGTGTAAATCATGAGTTCAGATAATGTGAAACGTTATGTGGTGACAAACGTTATGTTGGCAACACTGCAGTTTGCATAATCAGTTGTTAAACCACACTCGCAGGTGTGCCAACCAGCAAAACCAATAGTGAGTAATAAGCACTTCGCAACAACATGTTACGACTTTAAATTCGAATGGAGTATAAAATAAATGTTTTCTAAAACGTTACATGCAATTAAGTTTTTTACTGATGTAACAATGTCCATAATAATCCATAACTACATAAACCGTACCGCTTAGGACATTAGGTAATACTAGTGTGCATGGTTAAAATTAAGAACAGCTGATTTTTTCGAACTAAAATGTCCCAGTCTCTTAAGATGCAGGGACAATGGTTACAAATGACTCAGATCAAGGGAAAACAAGCTGTTTGGAATAAAAGCAGTAAATACATAACCTTTATTTTCTTGTATGACGATGTATGTTTAAATGTTATCACTGTACATAACAGTGTAATAGTAATTAACTTCGCATTGTTAAACACATAATGATAACTATACAACGAAACAAAGCAAAGCCGCCATGACAGATGACGTCACTTTGACAAGGACTTTTGAAGATAAAACTGACGTCTGACATTAAAATGGGCGACTGATGATAAAAACGCCAACTGTCAGCGTTACCGAGATTGCGTTCAAAACGTTTCCCTCGTGGAATTCGGATGGATTAATTTCAAAACGGAAACACAAGCTAGTGTAAAAATAGTAGTAGATAATCACCCACATGAAGTTATACAACAATGAAAATTGTGTTTAACATTGGGCACAGTTGATGGGTTTATTGTGTTGGGTCACAAATATTTGTTATGTTGTTGGATAATTCTACGACCGTGTCGTATTATTACCACATTAGTGGATTTGGTATATAAAACTAGTTAACTAGGTCCCTTGACACATAACCTGGTAAAACCAATAAAATAAGTTTAATTTTAGAAGGGATAGCCTACTAGAAAATAACGTAACAATAGGTTTTTGTTAATTACTAAGCAAATTAAGTGAAAATTCTCAACGAGAAGCTCTAGCAGAAGAACAAAACAAAAAAATAGGATTTTACTAGATTCAACCCCCAAATACTGTAACTAACTGAAATGAAATACAATTCATCGACCATATAGTTGGACATTCTAATATTGATACGAATCTTCAACTGATAAGACTGAGACTAAAATACCATTCAAACGTTATTTATACATTTTCTAAAATAATGTGCCAAATAGTAATATTTTTGACATAATAGTTTACAACAAAATTACAAAGGATAAAATTTATCTTTAAGCTATGATGTACGTTTAACTGTAAGAACAAAAATTAGTTGCCAACTTAAAGATTGTTACATCGACAAACCTCACCAAAGTTAGTTCAGGCGACTATTGACTTTGGTTGGTAGCACTGGTTTCCATGAAGCTTATGCGATGGGTAGTGTGTGTTGTGGAGGGGGGGGGGTAATAGCCATAGAGGTGCCCTCAGCCTGGCCTAATTACCATAATTGTTAATTTCGTTACTAATTCCCTTAATGTCGTTTACTGTCGCCGCGTTTCTATTTTTTGCGAAACAATTTTCCATCAGTGATTGCTAATGAACAGGTTTTTTGATTGGCATTAAATTAGTTAGATTTTTTAGGCTAGTTGGGTTTTCAAAATATATACGTAGACAATTAGACTTAATTGAAAATGGAAACTGAAAAACGGTAACTTTTAAATACACGTGCTTATTTAAACAAAAACAGACATATCATACACTAAATTATTCAAATACCTATTATTACTGCTACTTACAACCTCATTTGAAAATTCTGAGTTTTCTTACCTGAAAAAAAGAAAGCGAAATCAATAGATAAAAATGGGTTAAGATTTGACGGAATATTTTAAAATGAAATCACGAAAAAAACTCTGGGATAAATTAACAACAAGCAATAAATAAGAATCACTATAAATAGTACTGCAATAATGACAACCAAAAACATGCAAAAGGTAGACTAATTTATTGATAATTATTAAAAATAACTAGCACTTAATAATATCACCATAATTCATATATCAACCATATCAACCATAATCCAATATCACCATACTAGAATATCACTTTACAATCATGTAATGTAATTGTAATTTTTTTAGTAACTGTTTTAAATGTTACAAGGACTAAAACGCAATATGTACTTCTATACCCATAATCAAGAAAAAATTGTGCATTTGGTGTATTTTGTATCACACCAATAAATAATACGATACGAAAAACTGAGAGGGGAAAACTCACTTACTAAATACAGTATTATGGTGATACAGGTTTCAACTTGTAGTTAGTCAAATATATTGTAGAGCTGCGAGTGATAAAATAACGATATTGTGGAAGGCGTCGTTATCATCCACCAACGTAGCACCCGAGGTGACACAGGACTCAGTAATGACTCTCTAACCTCACTTGTAGTTAGTCAAATACATTGTAGAGCTGCGAGTGATAAAATAACGATATTGTGGAAAGCTCTTTTATCTTTTGTAGTCAGGGTTCTAAAATAGCACAGTAATAACATTTTTTATAGCCTACTTAATTATTTCTAACAGCATGACTTGTAAAACCTTGTTAGAGCCTCTTTTTTAATATGAATAGAAAATTTTGTAAATAGTTATGTCACTTTTACAAGGTTGACGAACAGACATTAATTTAACTGTAGGGAGAAAAAATAGTACTTTACAGACTTATATAGCCTATCACCAACGTCAACTACAGTATGTAAAATCACTAACGAAAAATTTCCCACTTTCAAAACATGTAGCCTACTTACAGCTCAGAAAAAATAATTAAAATGACAGAAGTAAAAAGCTGAATGTGGGCTTCAAATCACTAGGTTGGTTTTAGTAACCTATTCTAAACCAATGAAATCTTTTATTAAAATGTATTTAAACACGTTGCGGGACAGAAATATCCGTGTACCTCTAAAATTTCCAAAGCCTCCTGTTTTCCTATGCGATGACAATGGGCTCTAGGGACTTTTATTGTTGGTTGTTTTAATCAACGAAATTCAATATTCTCCCTTGGGCACTCGAAGCTCGTAGCAGCGGGATAATATCATCTGAACATATCCTGCACTTTCATAAACTAAAAAGTGTAATATTTTGAACCTGCATTTACTTTAGTTTTTCCTTTACCTTAATAAATTTGTAGTTGATTAATTAAAATGAAAAATATGTTTGTTGGATGAAGTAGATTTAACGATTCTTCTTCTTTAGGGAGTTTAAGCATATTTCTTTGTTTTCAAACTGCGCATTTAATAGTAGTCCAGGCGCTAAACGGGTTGAGTATGCACTGAAAGTCTGACAAAATTTGACTTTTGATTATTGTTGGGGACATCTAGTAGATGAAAAAAATCGATGATGTCGCATTTCTAGGGTGGTCACAACTCGGGGGGGAGGGGGGGAAGTTGCGCGGGTCATCGGTTTACGTTTCCGCGTCTAACTCACAAACGGTTAATGATAGAAAGGTGAATTAAGCGTCTATCTACGCCTAAATATATTGTCCTTCAAAAAGGTTATTACAACCTTTCTTCTATCTCTTATACTTTAGGCGCTAATCTACAATTATTGCAAAAAATAAAATTTAAAAATACTTTAAAATGAAATATCGGAAATATTGCGCTTGTTTAGGGCATGTTACAAACTATTTATGTTTAGAAAAACTAACAAGTAGTACAACAGCACCAAGTTTAAAGAAATCTGTGCAAAAACAACAGAGCTACGTTGATTTCAGTAAGAGTAAACGTGGAAAATTCGTAGTAGTATCGAGGCGCGCATGGATGGTACGTAGCCCACAGTCGATATAGGTTTGATGTTGTAAGTAACTATGGGAAAGCTGAATTTTTCTATGCTGTTAGACCATGTTGAGATGATAATTTTCCCGAAAGTCAACACTCCTCCCCCCTTGTGCTTTCCTCTAACCCCTCTTTTTAGATAAAGTTACAGCCTCTTAGCAATTAAGCTATAACTTTAAAACGGGTAAGGACAATAATGCAATCTTTAATTATTCATTTTGCGTTACGATATTCTACAAAAAGTGTATTTACCATGGTATCCTAAATATTCATAGTTAAAAAATATCATAAACATAAAAAAGTAATTTTTATGGATTAATTTATGAAACTTTTCTTTGTAGATTTTTTATACGAGGTCGCACAACAAAATGTTTGATGCAAAATTTGGGGTGCATAGCTTACATTTTAAAATGATACATAGTTATTAACAGTTTGTTTGCATATAGTGGTTATAGATAGTACAGTATATTGATTTTACAGGACTCTGGCTTTTTTGTGCACCGCAACAATGAAAAAAATTACGTATATTATGGTTTTTGTATTTGAATTTGCCGCTTTATATAGATTATATTAACGTTATGTAGCTCATTCAGTACATATACAGACTATAGTGGATACATATGAATGAATATCGTGCATTTGCTGCTGTACGCTAGAGCCTCATTTTATTATACAGGGTGTCTCACCTAAAGTGAACCAATAGATAACTTTTTATTATGAGATATAGAGTTAACTTCTTATGGGACACTACCCTTTATTTTAAGATGTTTTTTTAGTAGTTTCGAATTTTAAAAATATGTTCGCCATTTTCCAATATGGTTGACAACTTTGTTAGTCCTATGGAATACCCTGTATTTTATGATTGTTTTAGAATGTAAACTCTCAATTTTTAAACCTTTTTATTCTTGACATTTTTCTCTAAAGCTACTTGTTTAGGAGTTACATCGAAGAACATGTGGTTTGTGATTACATCCTGCATCCTGTAGCTCATAAACGAATAAGTTTAAGAGCGAAAATACAAAGAATAAACAAGTTTTCAAATCACATCTACATAAAAAAAAACATAAAATAAATTGTTCCAATATCAAAGTAAGCTTTTTTTGAACGAGGACTTATATGTGACTTATTTATTCTTTGCACTTTCTCTCTCAACTTACTCGTTTATGAGCTACAGGATGCCGAATGTACACCACAAGCCTTTCTTTTAGATATAACAGGCTGTAACTCCTAAATGGGGTAGGTTTAGAGAAAAAATGTCACGAATAAAAAAATAGCTTTTAAATTCTACAAGAATACTAATTTACAGCGTATTCCATAAGAAATAACAAAGTTGGTGGCCATATTGGAAAATGGTGGATATATTTTTTTTTATTCGTAATCATCCCTAAAATCGTTTTTTACAAATAAAGGGGGTCGTCTAATAAAAAGTTAATTCTATATGGAAAATAAAATTTATGTATATTCACTATGTAATCTCAACCGGGATGAAACGTGTACCCTTTTATAGCAGAATGTCCAATTTTAAAAAGATCTGTCAATTTTGGTCCAACAAGTTATATTTAAATGAATATGAGTTTTTTTGAATTTTTAAATGGCAAAGATTGGCGGGCACTTGGAAATTATCTTAAAGAGGCGTGGAGTAAAGGGTGGGAATTGATAATGGAGTATAATTATTAAATTTAAGAATTGAGATATCAATACAAAAATTGAAAAATTTTTGTAATTTAAAAAATTTATAAAATTTATAATTTATAAAAATTATAAAAGTAACAGGTTTGTTTTATGAATTATTAACTGTTTGTAGGAAAAATTCAGATTCTCAGTAGGCTACATTTAAATTTTATTATTCATTCAATTGTTATCTGATCTTTATTAGTATGTAGTGCTATTTGTGTATATTCTGTAGTTGAAATCAGTTTATTTTTTGAATAATTGTATGTGATTCATGGAATTCTTTTAAACTGTTTTAAAATATTTAAAATAAAAAAAAAACACTGTATTGATATTTTATTACAATGAACAAATTTTCTTCTTCTTCTTCTTCTTCTTCAGAAGTTTATAATAATTCTTTTTAAATATTTATTTATCTCATAATACTTTTTGTATATTATCGTAACGCAAAATGATTAATTAAAGATTGCATTATTGTCCTTACCCGTTTTAAAGTTATAGCTTAATTGCTAAGAGGCTGTAACTTTATCTAAAAAGAGGGGTTAGAGGAAAGCACAAGGGGGGAGGAGTGTTGACTATCGGGAAAATTATCATCTCAACATGGTCTAACAGCATAGAAAAATTCAGCTTTCCCATAGTTACTTACAACATCAAACCTATATTGACTGTAGGCTACGTACCATCCATGCGCGCCTAGATACTACTACGAATTTTCCACGTTTACTCTTACTGAAATCAACGTAGCTCTGTTGTTTTTGCACAGATTTCTTTAAACTTGGTGCTGTTGTACTACTTGTTAGTTTTTCTAACCATAAATAGTTTGTAACATGCCCTAAACAAGCGCAATATTTCCGATATTTCATTTTAAAGTATTTTTAAATTTTATTTTTTGCAATAATTGTAGATTAGCGCCTAAAGTATAAGAGATAGAAGAAAGGTTGTAATAACCTTTTTGAAGGAAAATATATTTAGGCATAGATAGACGCTTAATTCACCTTTCTATCATTAACCGTTTGTGAGTTAGACGCGGAAACGTAAACCGATGACCCGCGCAACTTCCCCCCCTCCCCCCCGAGTTGTGACCACCCTAGAAATGCGACATCATCGATTTTTTTCATCTACTAGATGTCCCCAACAATAATCAAAAGTCAAATTTTGTCAGACTTTTAGTGCATACTCAACCCGTTTAGCGCCTGGACTATAGAATCACTGAACAGTAAAAACAACTACAAACGAAAGAGTACTACAAAACACCCTTACGATTACCAACACACGGTAATTTAAAATAAAAGTTGTACACATAAACAAACTATATCATAACAGAATCAAAATTTTAATCAAACCATTGGAAATTTCGCCTAATTACTCATTGTTATATAGTTAATAAATACCACATATAATGTTTAAGGGCATAACATTATTAACATGGCGAAGAGAAAGTACACGCAAACAAAAAGCAAAATTAAAAGAAACCAAGACCAACTACAACAGGAAAATGTTTTGAGAAACAGAAACAAGTTAATTAAAGCAAAGACAACTAAAGTAGGAAACTCCATGTTAAAAGTAACAACGCATATGTTGAGAGTCAAAGCGTTTGATGCTGAATGTTTAGTATGTTTTGTGCGTAGTCTTTGTGTCATTGTAGCTTCCAGCTGACACAGCGAAATAAAGGGATTGTCGCTCTCCAGGCTTGTCGAGCTTACGTTACCTGCAGCAAACTGTGAGACAATCTACAGTAAACACAGTTAACTACAGTTAAAAGATTATAGTGTTAGTTTATTCTGTTACAAGTATAAATGTGGAACAATACGTAGAGATGGGGCTGTTTGAAATGTAGTGCATAATGTACGGATATGGAACATTCATTGAATGATAGAAATATTCATATAAAATCTTATCAAATTAATTTTTCTCTGTAAAAATCATCGTTTCTCGATCTAAAATACTACTTTATTGTTTCACAAGTTACATGAGCTTATTTGGCAGTTAGCACAGTTGACAGGAAAATACAGGTTTTACTCGTGACACAAAACCCATGATAATTGCTTGGAGCCTGAAAGTCCCTTGGGCACCGATGGAACACATTGTTTTGGGATACAAACTGCGGTCCCAAAACGCACAAGGCTGTAACAATACGTTTTAAAACATATGAAAAACTGGCAACTGATATTGGGTAAACGGTAAGCGAATTGTAACAATTGCTTTGGGAATATACATCTACGATTCAGACAAATTATTCTACGTTATTATGTAATCATCTTTATACTTAATACAATAAGGGGGTTCTCTGTTAACACACCTTTTTCAGCTGTCCTACTTAAACTATTTGTAGGATTGCTGTGTCATTTTAGACATATCTTCGAAAACCATGTTTTTGCATTCAAGAGGACCCGAAACGGATACATCCATCTAAAACTCAAACTCGAAAAACAGGAAAACGATATTTTTTTTCCATATGACTATGTAGAGAGGGAGGGAGTTAAAATGATATAACACAACAATCTCTAGAAAAATCAAGTTTAAATATTAGATCACAGTTCGTTGACAATTAAATCTGCAACTAAACAAGTTTATTTGTAGGCTACTATAGTATGTAAATGTAGGGGAGCGAGCTGGCGTAGTGGTTAGAGCGCGGGATTTCAGTACCTGAGGTCCCGGGTTCAAATCTCGCTAAGTCACCAATGGATTTTATCCAAGTGATATTGCCGCAACCCCTAGGTCTAGCCTGAAGTAATGTGAAACACAATTCCGGGCTCGTGCCTAGCGTCCTAGGACAAAAAGGTTTGTAAATGTATGCGAAATAGATCAATAATCTTTAAAGATAGAAATATTACGTTATATTATAGCAAAACGCAAAACAGCTTTGAAAACGAAATACAACCCGCCTCATTTAAGAATAAATCCTTTGATATAAAAGAGCTCTGTGCTGTAAATAACGAAACAAGCGTAACAAGTTGGAACAGTTAAAGTGAATAAGTTCTGAATCAAACATAACTCGATCCCGCTGAACTTGGTTTGAGTTCTACAAGACGAGGTTGATTCATGACTGTATGTTATAAACAGCGATAAAGCCATTATTAAATCAAATATTAACATTTTTACATTAATACATTTAACGAGGCTCATGGTCTGTGTTTTAATTTCGCGTGGTAAGGTTTTTGGGCGTGTAAAAAGTTGTTTATAAAGTAACTGGTCTTTCTACTAAATAATCTTGTATCTTCTTTGCATAAAATAAAATAATACACTTGACCAAAAGGACATAGTAATAAGATATATATGAAAGTGTTACGATACACAACACACACAGTGCCAAGTTGTGTTCTGGATACAAAACAAAGCAATAATTGTACAGGGAGTTGATCCCCCAGAGGACAACGTGTGTGTATGGAGCATTGTAACATAACGTATTGGTCCGTCCAATACAACAATACAACAATACCAATGTTACCTACGTGTGAAATAAAACATTTTGCTTTCTTGTCGACTAGGAGAATTGAGAAAGAATACAAATTTTTTGGCAGAGTAAAAAATGCACAATCAACTAGAATAATTAAAATGACAATCATAGAACCTTCCGACAACGAAAGTTTCTTTTAAGGATAGGTTTGTTCCGAATAATTTTTAAGTCAACAGATTAAAAGTTACTTTTATCAAGCAATAGTTTCAATTTAATTGAATACAGTATGTCATTTAGTAAAACGTTAAATAAACGTTGAAAAATGAATGCAATCAAGATGTACATTACTTTTCACAACAGGTTTAAAAATAAATAAGGCTGTGTTTGAAAGTAAGCAATACCTTTTGAACAATCAAACTATGCAATAAAAGAAACTTGCATACTTATTGACGAAGTTATAAAAAATCAAAATTGAAGAAAGTTTGACAAATCTATCGTAACATCGTGTCAGTTTTAACAGGTGTATAAGTTATTTGTACGATCGGTACGTAAGCAAAGTATTCTACGTTTGTTTTGATAACTAATTCATTGAAAACATGCCCAATAACTAGTTTCTTAGTCTGTTTGCACCAGATATATTAGAAACGCGAGCAGATCTAATTGCACTTGTGACACAGTAAAACCTTATCTCAAAGATATAAAATATTTGTTATTATGTTATTGCAGTAATGCTAAGCAAGTTACAAAGTTTGTGCCAGGTATAGCAGTAATGCTAAGCAAGTTACAAAGCTTGTGCCAGGTATAGCAGTAATGCTAAGCAAGTTACAAAGTTTGCGCCAGGTATAGCAGTAATGCTAAGCAAGTTACGTTTGTGCCAGGTATAGCAGTAATGCTAAGCAAGTTACAAGGTTTGTGCCAAGTATAGCAGTAATGCTAAGTAGGTTACAAAGTTTGCGCCAGGTATAGCAGTAATGCTAAGCAAGTTAAGTTTGCGCCAGGTATACCAGTAAAGCTAAGCGAGTTACAAAGTTTGTGCTAGGCATAGCAGTAATGCAAGCGTTACAAAGTTTGCGCCAGGTATAGCAGTAACGCTAAGCAAGTTACAAAGTTTGCGCCAGGTAGAGCAGTTACGCAAGCAGACGCTCCGAAGGTCGCGCCAATTGCAGTTGTCATACATCAAACTCCGACACCTCTGTCACTTGTATCGCTTGTAGCCCTAGTTTATACAACTTGTAACAGGTCGCCTAGTGTAGTTTATATTTTAAATGCTCTTCACGTAAAAATTTTCTGAAATTATCAAGTAGTTTATAATAAAATAATGTTTTTAGCGAAAATCTTACATAGAAATAAAAACAAATGATAGGTAAATTTTGATCTGAACGATAAAAATTACTTTATATTATTGCATGAAACAGTAACGAAAATCGCAGTTAATTTACTTCTAAATTAGCATACTGATTGCCAGTCATGGCAAATATTTAAAATGCACGTCTTGCAAAAATAATTTACATACTCCGGTTGTAGCACGCACACATACAAAATTTAAGATAGCTTTTGAATATTTCGAAGAAAAAAAAAACAGATTGCAGGCCTACTCATAACAAAAAACATAACATAAAACATATTGTAGGCCCACGCGTATTTAACAGAATCAAGGCATTCAGTCATTGCTGCCACAAACACACCCAAAAGTGTTTTGATTTGTTTAAACATTACTATGAAATAAAGCAATTTCCTAAAAGTAGGATTATGTGTAATGAATGATTCCTAATTAATTTCCCAAGAGGATGGTATACTGAAACAAAAAGCTACGGTTAGCTTGTTCAATAATTCTGTAACCAATAGGTGTGACCATTCAGTTTTATGTGAGTCTACACAAAACAATCTCTTAGCTTCTAGATTTAACAATACTTCTTTGTGTTATACGTACGGTCATAGCTAATCCTAAACACAAATTTGTTAAAATCATTAGAGTAGCACCAAAACTGAAGACGTGCAAATAAATTTTAGCTCGAACACATGCCAATACTGTAAATGGTGTTCATGGATTTTAATAATAAATTTGAAAATTAAAATTTGCAATTGAAAAAATACAGTGAATATTTTTTCAGTGATACTATATTAAACGTTAGTAAAATAACCTAATAAGTTTAAGTTGCACTTTCCTCCTATGATTACTATGATTACCAATTCTGACAAGAGACAAGATTAAACGATGCCACAAACAAACATATTTACTCCAACAACTATCTCTTCACTAATTGAAAACTTTTAAAATACTATCTTCAAACTAAAACTATCAGCAACTACATCCCAATCTGCAAATACTTACCAGTTACAACACTAAGAACATGTGGTAACATAATATATTCTCCAACACACCACAAAGGATGAAAGAATTAGTTACAGTTACTTTTGAAAGAGAGTAGTAAACAGTTATTTCCATCCTTATCTCATAAAGATCACATTATAACCGGATACACAAAGAACAGATGCGCTGTAAGCGATCGTTCTTGCCTTTGTACTTTGATGAGATGTGGTGTGATTTATACCAAAGAGTTATTAGAACCCTGACGTCAATATTACACCATAGGTTATATAGCACACAGCGTCTTTGCTGTGAGAAGAGTGTGGTAAAAGTATATAAATTGGGTGTTTAGTTAAAGAATTTCGTCGTATGCTGTGTTAAAAGATACGTTCTTTTCGTAAGAGTAAAATCTGTAAGAATTGTATTTAATAGTTTATTCTGCATTATGTACTGTGTAGATTAATAATTATTTTTCATAAATTCATTGGAGTATCCACATTATTTATATTGATGACAATTTTTGCAATGCTTACTTTAATGGTAAGATACAGATAGACACGCTTTAAATGCACAACTATAACTAGTCATCTATTGACTGTGTTCAAAATCAGCTGTAAGATTGCACATCGTTGATGACGAAAATAGTTTATGAGTGCATTCTCGTTACCTGCAACTGTAATATACACAATTTTAAAGAGTTAGAAAAGGAAATAACGTGTAAAAATATAACTCGTTTAGAATAACAATTAAAAACAGGTATGAAATGAAATGAAAATCCTTTATTTCAACAGGCAAAGTTAGGGCCACATGGCCCTTTCTTACACTTAACCTGCATACATAATTATAAATATAAAATAGAATATCCAATTTAACACATTATTTACACAAAAACAATACTTTTTTTGACAAAACGAAACCTGTAAATATGCGTAATATTTTAAGGTATACGTGTAATTTACAAAATATCGCTAACACGAATCCTGCCAAAAAAACAACGGTAAGAAAGGGAATTCTTTTCATTTAACATTAATTATTTTTAAAAGAAGTGGGGGGCCAGAAACGAAATAGTCTACTATAATTATTGCAAACTAAGAAACGTTTTTCTATCAATTTTCCAATCACCCACTCAGTACGCCTTTAATGATCAATTAGTTGAGAAAATGGCGTCGAAGGAGCGAAGGCTTAAATGAAGTGAACTCGACCTGAAGGTGGGATTTAACGAAGTCCTCGAAGCACATAGCTGGAAAACCTTGGGTCTCGAAATGACTTACTTAAAACTGTCGACCCTTAACAAGAGGATTATATTCCTTCTAAATTGAATGGTAAATAAATGTGTGATTGTTTTAACTAACGATATTCACAACACACTTTTTTAACGTTACTGTTATTTTTTTTTGTAACAATAATAAAAAAATATATATCTAACAAACAGCATACAATGAAGTAATTTATTGTTGTTTTATTCTTAAATTTGTAATAATTTATGACTATATAGCTTAATGCGGGTGGTCTGAAATTTTACATGCAATTTTACAAACCTTTTAAATTAATATGGAAAACTTCCTATAACTACCGAGCTTTTAATATACGAATCTGGCTATGAGTTGTATAGTTTCAGTCAGTAAAAAGGCTATACTGTAATAAAATAAAATCAAAACTAACCCTACACACATCCTGCCTTCAAATACGCACCTAGGTTTGTCGCATGAATCTTTTTTTCCAATAGCTTAAAACGATTTCAAACTTATTTAACTTACGTTTGTCATATTACTCCACCTCCAAGTCAATGAAGTGCATTAAAAATTTAACATTACAAAATATCACACTTTACCACAACCAAACAAAAAAAAACTTTGGAGGAAAAGTGGAAAATAATAAACCACAGACATAAATATTTCAGCAAACAGACGGTTGATTCGCCAACCTTTTGTCATCGGAGTCGTTTTAAACGACATTATTCTCAAACATCGTAAATACAAACCGAGTTATGTTGAAATGTTTGACTTGGAACTTATTCACTTTAAATGTTCAACTTGTTACGCTTGTTTTGTGATACAACTTTCTAACCGATCTTCAACTTCTGATGGAATTGTTATTAAATAAACTTGTCCCGTCTTGAAACTGAATTGTTACGTCACGTTTCTTGGTTTACTTTGTTTGGGTATATTTAAACCAAACTTTAGATGAAAATACGTTTGATAAATTTGTTGTGGAAAATACTGATGCAATGCTTGGGGACTTTTAAAAGTTTTCCCCTGGAAAAAGTAACATAGTGATTAATACCTTCACATCCTAAAACGTTAAGTTGTAGCCCCAAGCTTTACACATAACTTCAGACTAGTCCTAGAGGGTAACTGCATTATCAGATGGATAAAATACATTATTTATTGACGGGATTTGAACCCAGAACCTTGAGATCCGACCCCCAAGCTCTGCCACTAGACCAACTCGCTTATCAATAGTATTACAATAGTATTAAACTTTACTATACAGTAATAGGCATAAAGTAAAGTTTCGAGGCTCTTAATAGAGCTTCCAGCCCGTAGTACTTAAAATGTTTTGCGGCCCTAGTTCAAATTTAGGCCATTACCAAATTTAGGTATGCTTAAAAATAAGTACCCAGAAGTTGGTCCACCTTTGTATCAGCACAGGCAAGTTTTTAGAGAAGGAAATTTTCTCTTTTATTGCCAAACCATTTTACTAAGGCATGGATGGAGTCCTCAAGTCACCAAGGGTAATGTTCTTTAAAAGTTTATTAGAGCAGAATAAAATAAACTTTGAATTTGTGACATGTTAAAAAACCCACTTCTCTCCAAAACTTGTTAAAAAGAAATATTTTCATACGAAGTTTCACTTATAACTACATAACGATATTAGTTTAGAGTGGGGCTGATTATTAACTGAGTTATGCACTTAAACAAAATTAACACGATAATCTAAAACAATATCTTCACTATATCTCACTTAAGTACTCTCAAACTTCGACGATAACCGAATTACGACCTCTTCAATGTAATATTTTGTTGATTACTTTGTAAATTCTTTCTTCACAATGTAAAATGATGTAGCGAAATAAAAATTGATCAAATATAGAAAGTTAACTAAAATTTAAAAATTCAAAATTACTTGTAAGATTTTCAATGTTTAAAATATAAATACATTAATGATAATCAAATTATATTTCTTTCATTAGCTTTTTATAGACCTAATATGCTAATTATGGTATACAAGAAGTTTTATTTTACACCTTTCAGTTAAGCTTGGTTTAAAAGGTGACCTTGGCCACACGAATCAGCAGTTTAAATCTGTACACTCTGTAGCTTCAATTGACTTAGTTGTATGTGGAGGCAGCGGTCTAGTTCTTGAGCGCGGAGCTTCGTTCTCTGAGGCCCGGGTTCAAATCCCGCCAAGACATTAATTTCATCTAAGCGATAATGCTGCAACCCCTAAGTCTAGCCTGAAGTAATGTGAAAAAAAACAAAACCCAGGATAGTGCCTAGCGTCTTAGGACAACAAAGTTTTTTATTCGGGTCATCCATTAAACACGATTCAGATCTGAGATAGAAAATATGGTACGTACTTGTCTGTGGTAAAAAATAACAAAAAGCATCTGGTGGCCAATAATAAAGAAAAGTTTTGTGCTGAAACCGACTCCAACTGAAAATTCGAATGGAATTCCTACCTTTATAAATAGGTAAAGGGTATTTAAGGAGACAATGTCAGTTTAAAATGTAACATTTTAAGATAAAATAAGAGAGGTGGATTGGACTGGTTCAGTGACACTGGCCTCACAACAGAATAAACACGGACTCAAATCCCTAGAGGTGGTTCTGTCCATTCCAACAAATGTTCAATGTTCAATGTGTACAACATTCTAAGTTCAATGTTCATGTTCAGCAGCGCCTGCATTGTTACAATCGAGCTGTTTGGTCACTGCTCACTATTTTTTCAGAAATTTGTTCTGAGCAATGAATTTAAAACATAGAAGCGAATAACTGAATACTCGGATCTATGAACTGCAAGGTTGTATGAATATTCCCACCTCAAGAAATGTATCATTCAAACTGATACTGAATTAAAAAATTACGTTGAATACCTTTGTGTGCGTCGACAAAATATTTTCATTAACACGTTATTGCATATAATCAGCACATTTATTAGGGCAGAAAAATTACACAATTTATTGTTTTGTTTATTTTTTATTTAATACGTTTAAAAAATCATGCGTAGATTAGATTAGGACTTAGGTTATTATATCGAGGTGACGAGGTATAGAGGTTAACTGTAAGAAAGGACCATGAGGTCCTAATTGTTGGCCTCAATAAACAAGTATTTTCATTCATTCATTCATTCATTATATACTGATAATGAACATTCATAGTTCCCCAAAATATAGAAATAATTACCTAACCCATTTTCCTACAATTTGTGTACAATTTTCCTACAAGTATATTTTTAATTTCCATGCTTTATTTCATCACGTATTGGAGTGGTTTACCATTAAAAATATTATAAGGTATTTTCAATCAGTCTATGTTTGTATCTAGATGTATATTGAGGCAAATAATATTGGGTAAATATGTAAAATATTTTAAAACACAAAGCAACACAAACCTCATTTTTACCTATGATACATTTTTAATTGTTACATACATTTATATATTTTTTTTAGTTAAAAGTAATACGATTTTTTTTTAACAGACAGGTTTGATTGAAAACAGTTTTACAGGATAATCTCCAGTGTTTAAACCCTCATTAGCTTCTCGCAAAATGGAAGGTATTATATTGAAATTTCATCGCGAAATTCACCACAATCTAGACCCTTTGCAGAATCATAATTAAATTTTTTAAATGTATCTTTAACATTATAAATAAAGTGGGTATTGTAATCTTGTTATAACATTAGCTTACTGTGTGTGTGCATAAAGTCCGGCTATTTAAAGAATTAGTCGATAATTCGTTTTATCTTAGGAAGAAATTAACTAGGCAATGCTTAACGTTTGCCAGTACTAGAGAACGTCGTTTGTAGTGTCACAATATATGTTTACTATTTGATTACATAATTAGTAAAAATAAATAGCACTCATACGTACATCGGGCCGAAAAATAGCTTGATAGTGTGTATAGAATTACAAGTCCGAAAACGCATTGAAATAACCTATTTCTGCTAATTTAATGACACATTTATAACCCATCAAGTTACCTGGCCACTTTTGAGTTGACATCGTATATGCTATGCAATGTTGTTTGTGTATTTTAATACAAATAAATAAAAGTAAAATCTATTAAATTTTTTTTGTTTTAAGCACCTCGATGTTTAAAAGGAATGAAAAACCAACCCTTACATGCAAAGTAAAAAACAACTAAATCCACAACCCTCCTAGAACCTCACCAATTCCTGAATTTCACATATATCTTAACCCTTTCCTAAAAAAACAACACCTTTCGAATGATTTTCAAGTAGAGTTGAACATTTCGAGAGCAATGCTATGGAATGTTGTTTGTGTATTTTAATACAAATAAAATATATTAAATTTTTCTTGTTTTAAGCTTTTAAGCACCTCCATGTTTAAAAAGGAATGAAAACCCAACCACCCATACATGCAAAGTAAAAAACAACTAAATATAAAACCCTCCTGGAACCTCACTAATTCTTGAATTTCACATACATCTTAATCCTCTCCTAAAAAACAAATTTCGAATTATTTTTAAGTGGAGTTGAACATTTCGAGTGCAGCTTACCTAGGGCGATCTCTACTCGACATTTCGAGATCGTTAGCCTCGGTTCATCGCGCAGTCAAGGGGTGTTAGTTATTTAAGACTCGCCGGCGTCGATGATAGAGTTTATGATCGGATTATTATTGCATCATTTCTACTTCCCATCGTATCTCGAGTTTCTACAATCTCTTGAAAGTTCGTTCGTATGCACTTAGGGAATTATATCAGGGATGGAAATAAAGAGGTGATTACAAAAAGCGAACTTTTTTTTTATTAAACATACTTCACTCGTATAACGTACTTACTGGACCGATAGAGAAATGATGAGGGATTTTTCCTGGGACTTGAGTAAAACAGGAAATACCAAAACATCAGTAGGTTATTAAATCACAAAGTAGCCTAACAATGTATATAAGTGTATGGATTATTAACTTCAAATTTATTCCCCGAGACCTTGTTGACACTAAAAGTATAAATGCCTTGGTCGACTGTAGTTTTCAACGATTGACCTGGTGTTACATGTTTCCGCTAGTGAACCATTATCGAACACATTTTGTCAAGAAAACCCGCTGTAGCTTCGTCGATTATTTGAAAATAATTTTATAAGCGTAAGGAAATATTTATGAGAAACAAAATTGAATTAGGAATAAGATAGGAGTTAGTTGTCTTATGATAAGAGCAACGAGTTTAAATCCTTCAAATCGATGATTTCCTGCGATGTGATAATTATGTAAGCTTCGGAACCCTTAAACGGTGGAGGTATTCAGAAAATATTAATGTCCCTAGCAAAATCACATCGGTATTTCAAAAGCTAATGATGAAAATACCCCTAAAAATATCAGGAAAAACACTGACAAGTTAAATGTAAAAACTGATCAGTTGTCAAAGGGCAAAATATTGGCCTAAAACATTTACTGAAGCATCCAAAACATGTCAAACCATCAAAACTTTTCTCCGACAAAGGGAGTAGGGGCGTATCGTACAGTGGCGAGGGCGAAAGTATGTGTCAATCCCGGTCAATACACAGAACACGGCACACAGTAAAGATACCACTTTGTAAAGGGCTGAATATTTTACGGAAATGACAAAAGAAAGTTACAGTGAAGATAGGGAGGGAAAGTGAATTAAGTGGGTTATGGAAGGAAAATAATGTTTGACTTAGAATTATTTTATTTGTACAAAACTAAACAAATTACAATACAAAAATACAGTAAATATACTGTATAGTGTATATCCAAAAAAAACTAGCCTATATTTGTTAAGTTCATTGTATAAAAGAGATTAGACATAGAGATAAGACACTAGATTTTTCCTTCCTACCAATATGGTATGATTTGTAACTGTCGTATACGGTAAAATCTAAAGTTGTTTTGGTAGAATATTTAAATGACGAAGATTATAAGATAGTACAACAAGCTTTTAACACCTTGAGTTGTCCTTTGATTCTCGTAGATAACCGTGAAAGGACAATCTATTTCCATGTTTAAGTGAACATAAAAACCTGTTATATTCTATGGTGGATTTGGATCAGGGTGTGTGTGTTTTTCTCTTGCCTACCACACACAAGAAATTCTTTAGTAAAAATAAATACATGTCCTAATCATACATGCTGATTATGTATTTCGAGAATTGTTTTTTCACACCTAGGTTTAAATAAAGGTGTTTCCATTTAAGATTTAAGCAAATAATTTATACACTTGGGCGATTAAGGATTTACCATTGCTGTCATGAAAAAAAAAAAAAAAAAAAAAAAAAAACATGGGAAGGAGGGAGGTAAAATCTTTAAAAACTTACAGCAAAGTAAAAATGTTTAAATTTTTGAAGGCACAACCGTAAGCAAGAAATCTACAGGTAATTTACTATAGATAACGAACACTAGGTATTGAGAATGTCGCTTTCAATGCACTTGATATACTAATGTACTAAATGGTAATGAACTAAATAGTTTGTCAATTTTATCCAAATTAATGGTGTTATTATACTTTCCGCTGGAGAACGCAAAAACACGTTTTACTACTTATCTTCATGTTAAAGTTTGATCAACAACTCTACTCCCTGCTTATGAAATTTATAAATAAAATATAAAAGCTCGAAGATTAATGAACCTCCTGAAGAATGGTTCTTGTTGTTTGATAACAAACGTCGTTTATCAAAGAACGTCTAGAGTAGAGAGATATTGTCGGGGTAATGCGATCGAAAAGTTCATCTTACGAGCGAAATGCACTTGGCTCTTCAGAACTTCATCAGCGAACTTGAAACATAATCTTATCGTAGAAACAATTCAGAGACTACTCGCAATCCTTTGATGAGAATCTATTCTTTCTCAATGCATTTAAAAATTCCATGTATCCATGGGAAAAACTTGCATGTACGTAAGCATTAAAATAATTTCCGTAGTATCTAAAAGCAAGGATTATGAGAGGGCGGGATTTTAACAAAATGCGCTTCCTCTGAGTATATTTCCTCTAAATTGTACATTTTGGGTTTTGTATTCAGCTAAAAATTACATTTAGGGTTTAAAGATAAAGTTACAGTTAATACATTCGTCTTTCTTGGTTTCATACATATAAGCGAGGTTCCTTCACCTAAAATTGTCAATTTTTCGGTTTCCTGAAGATGGCCTACAGCTTATAGTTTTTTACAACATGGTGAACTAAACACACACTACACATACTTACACTATCGCATATTTTAAAACTAGACATAGTACTAAAAGTTTTGGGAAAAAAGTTTAAAATGAGAGTATAGGGGGTTTGCACGTCTACAAAGTAAACCCAGCAATTAGCGAAAAGACGTGAATGAATTGTCAGTGTATCACAGAACATTACACACAACAACCAAGTGCTTGTTCCTCAGTGGCAGAGCGGGCCGTGTGCCAGCAGTAACAAGATATTGTGTGTGACACCTCCTCTAGTGGAGGCTGTATCAATAATTGAATGGAATTGTTAATTATTTATATTTCACACTCACATCTTTGATATCCACATGGGTGGCTTTATTGTTGTCGGTTATTCAAAGATTCGAAGATATTGATCAAATGTATATTTTCTAACCTTGCCCCATGATACTCACGAACCTTCAATAATCCAATCATAGATTAAACATAACCTAACCTTAGTGGATTTGTCATCGATATGGATTAACTGAAGTTATTTTTTGTTAGTCCCCTCCATAAACCCACTAAGATCGTGTTTTGTTTATATATTTTTCTTGTTATTTCAGTAATTTAAAAAATTTTTACCGAATAAAACAATATTTAATAATCAACAATAGCTCGTTTGCTGATTTTATAACCAAACAGTAAAG
This sequence comes from Macrosteles quadrilineatus, assembly GCF_028750875.1. Classification (NCBI taxonomy): domain Eukaryota; kingdom Metazoa; phylum Arthropoda; class Insecta; order Hemiptera; family Cicadellidae; genus Macrosteles; species Macrosteles quadrilineatus. The sequence continues at coordinate 143,867,337 of NW_026542595.1, read as the reverse complement.
CACAAAATCATTAAATTAACCGTGAAATAATATAAACAAAATTTCGTCTACACTAGTGACCAAAGTTACCAACATGAACTAGACATGAAAAAATAAAGGATTTACTTTACAATGGTGTGAAAAGTCTACTTGTGTTGGTTACAAACTGCTATGTATGTTAGTAGCCTACTTAACAATAGTTACTAATGTATTTGCTTGAGTGTAATTGTAGGTAATTGAACTAAAATATTTATGATATTAGGCAGCTAATACCTATTACGCAATCAGAGAAGTGTAGCTAATCGAGTTTACGGTAATTGAATCACTTAACAGGTAACATGGCAGAAGTAACATTACATTCCATTGGTACATTTTAACGAATTGGTTACAAAATCAACGTCATACCTCAGATATATTTCTGGATTTTTTTAAGAAATTGAATAATTTCAATAGCGAACGAAAAACTGAAACCTTTCCACTATATAAAATTTGTAACCTTACTTACGTATATTCTATTACATTTTATTTATAACAGTTACACTATGTTGCTGGATATGTATTTATCTTTCAATAATGGGAAGTCATATTCTTCCCTAGTTTCCATAACGAATATCATCAAAGTAATGCAATGCAAGATGAACATAAACGTTTTAACTGTATTTGCTGTGTGTACAAGAGCGTATAACCACTACTGCAAATGAGTGTATGTTTGAGATCACATTTGCTCTAGGTTATCTGCAATGCTGCTTGGTTTGCAATGCCGTACTAGCAGTATAATTTTCGTAAACTGCAATGATATTTACTTTGCTAGTACCTATTTAGTTTATCATACGTTCTCTTCAAAGTGTATTGTTGTAAAAGGAGCAGTAAACGTTACTGCCACAAGTTATCTTTTTTCATCTAAAACCCTGTTGTAATTACGAGTTTTATACAAAACTGAATGAAAATTACACTAATCCATTACATTACACGTTTATTCTAAGAGAAGGACTAATCAAAATATTAAACGAACATTCCGCCAACAACCATTTTACAAAATTTAAAAATTCTAGCAATACTATACCGAAAATACGTTCAGTACTCAAAAATTTTGCATGTTTTACCTTCTTTGTAATAACTTTACTTTTATTTTGTATCAGCCTCAAACCTTCTTTGAGAATAAGAGCCATATTAAAGTTACTCAATTTATTGCATATCTGATCTACCCCAAGTACGACAAATAAGTAAATATCAACTTTAGCACACCGCTCAGCTTACCACTTAAAAACAATAGCCAGAAATTTTTAAGCCTCTTTACCAAAAAATACCTTCCTCCTTTGCAGTTATCTCTGTACACGTTTTGCCTTTTTTATGTTCTCCAAACGAAAGAAATACTGCTTGAAAAACATCGTCAACAGCATTTCAGCCGGAAAACAAACTCAAACAAACGTAGATACTGTTTACCTTCATGTCATTTCATTTACGGAGTATATTTTTTCATTCGCACATTCATACAGTGTTTACTTAGTAATTTACACTTTGTAAGAGGAAAGAATATTTCATAATTTTATAAAAATTGGGTGTGTAAAATTCGAAAAAAATCGATACAACACAATGGGTTTATGTATTATATTGTACTTGTTATGTCCACGTAGTGCTTACAACCTCTACAATCTCTACACAAAATATCTTACAACGTGTCAGATATAGTAGCTTTCGATACTAGTCCTTAAAGTAGGATTTTTGGGACTAGTATCGTGTTTAACGGAAATTCGATTAAAGCTGGGTTTTCCTAGACGCGGAGTCGGCCAGCGGAGAGCGGACAACGGAGAGCGGAATTGAAATTAACATGGCATTCCGCTCCGCTGCTAGGAAAACAGTAACATTAAATTACCTAAGACAAGCTGAGTCCGCTCTCCGTTGTCCGCTCTCCGCTGGCCGACTCCTCGTCTAGGAAAACCCAGCTTAAAGCTGGGTTTTCCTAGACGCGGAGTCGGCCAGCGGAGAGCGGACAACGGAGAGCGGAATTGAAATTAACATGGCATTCCGCTCCGCTGCTAGGAAAACAGTAACATTAAATTACCTAAGACAAGCTGAGTCCGCTCTCCGTGTTCCTCTCTCGGCTGGCCGACTCCGCGCCTAGGAAAACCCGGCTTAAGTCACAAAAACGGATTTTAAGTTGAGTTGCGGACAATATTTTTCATTACATTGTCATATATTATAGCAGATAAAACAAAATATAGCCAAAACCCAAAATACAGTAACACTGAATGAATTAGGTTATGTAAGAAACAAACAAAGTTCGTTTATATATTGTTGAAGCATTTGAAAGGATCAGAACAACTGATTTGTTTTCGACACAACCATATGATTCGAGTCCGTAAACTGTTATGGACTAGTCCGCAAAAAGCTATCTTTTAGGACTCAAAACGATCCGTAAGAGAGCTGTTTTTAGAGAGTGTAATGAAAACACTTATAAAACATTCAACTGACTCATACGTATGATATATGTTTAATCAATGGTAAAACTTATCAGAACAACAATACAGCCTACAATACAAGTGAAAGCAATATAAACAGTCGTCCACAAAGGGTCTGGGCAAAGCTATTCTCTGTATTAATTAACGCATATTTCGTCCCCAGGTCCAACCGAACGACCAATACACGCAACCAACTTAATATTTACCCTAGGGACCTTCACTAGATTAAAATTTTAGTTCCAAAACACGGCAGGGAGTTTTTTTACGGCTATTGTTTAAAACCGTTCAACTTATGAGTTGTAACAGTGTTAAATATTATGGTTGTGTTTACAAAATTAAATACACCATGTGAGTTTTCAGAAAACACGAAATTTTTATGACATACTTTTGGGAAAACTGTAAGCTACACAACCATTACCCGCATACTTATAAGGTCTTGATGTTAAACATCCCCTAAAACATTTAAGTGTTTCGATAAACTCCTAAGGGCACGAACCTCAAAAAAAGAGCTATTGAATTATTTTTTAAATATTGAAGATGCACTCGCTGTTACAATTGTTTTAATTTATAGTTTGTTTGTTTTCTTATTCAAGTTCATCATTTTGATTCTGCCACTATACACAATTCAAAATACACAAGAGATGTTCATCGAAATAAGCTGTTTATACGGTTAATTTGCCTGTATAATCTATGGTAAGTGTGTGTGACTGTTTTTACAGTATATTTAGAGACCATTTAGAGATATTATTGTCTTAGTACAGTATTCGTAACCCGTTGCGAAGTACGGTCAGCGTAGCATCCTCTTTTATGCTCAAACAAAAGGCCAACTGTACAATTGCATACTTAAAATGTTTCATATTGTTTTGTACAATTTAGGGGTACATGAAAATGCCTCTTTGCATGTTAATACATAATAGTACATAATACCAAAATACTAAAATGTAACTGCCCCCCCCCCCCTGTAAAATCGAAGGAGCATTGCAGTATTTTGGTACATTTTCGCATTCAACTTATTTAGAACTTAAAATTACTTACTATCATTTTTGTCAGAAGAATGTTCCTCGAAGTACACTTAGAACAGGCAACCAACAGTCAAAAACTTTAGTAAAAAACCCCGACAAAATCTATATTAAATATTAGCTAACACCCTAGGGTGCTTCCTAAGTATTTTAATCTTGGACGATTTGCTCTGTTTATCTAACTCAACGAGATTTCAAACGGATTTGATATTTCTGCAATGTCTGTTTGACTAAAGCGCAAAAATTTGTTTAAAACATACAAACTAACTCGTATATTAATGTTAGATGAATTTTCTTTTAGTGTGTATAACAAAAAAATACATTAAATTTAACAGTAGTAATATGTAGTAACAGTTAGGCCTACAGTAGTATTTAAAATGTAGTAATATGATAAGACATAGTAAAATAAAATATATTCTACTCAGATAAAGGTCTAAACCCAGCAAAATGCACGCCCATTGCCTATTATACATAGATTCAGGCTAACTGCATATTGGGGCTCTGTAGCCAAGGTACGTAATGTATGGAACTGCTGGCGGAAATACAATATCCTTCAGAGCATATTGAACAACGATAAGTTGTCTCCAGTATGAAATACACAGGTAAATGTATTTTGAGCTGAAAGCATTTATGTATTGTTTTACTCCGAGCAAATAAAAAAATAAAAAATGAAATCTTGTTATATCCGTTGTAATTTACAGTTTGAGATTCAGGTCACCTACAAAAAGTAACGATTATAATAATTCAAATTGAATTTTTTTCCTAAAAATATTTATTTGCACTCAAGTTTTTTTATATATTATTTTAAAATATAACATTCACCAACTACAAATTGCAATATTAACATCTCAGTTGATATTTTATCGTTAGTTTTTGCGTTTAAGTCAGCCAAAGCAAACACAACTGTCGATGCAGAATAATGCTTATGTTGAACCAACGCATAACGCGAAACTTACAAATCGTTTGAAATCGGTACGCAAAACTAACGATTTCCACCCTGTGATTCAAAAGTAGTCTATTTTGGTAGGAACTATGTAGGTATATATTTATGTATCTCATTTATTTTAGAAATTCTTACTCAATGTACAAAGTACGGTAACTTACCACAAAACCGATCACTACACCGACACCACATATTGTTTGGACCTGATCGTAGCCTGGTAGAGTTTACCGTCTCCTTACCTCTCTACCTTATGTTGATAATCTCATGGGACCTTCACTTTACGATAGAACATTGTTAATATTTCCAAGGTTTTAGAGGTTCTGTTAAACGGAAAACCATCTGGGGCAGATACATTTTGCGTACCTTAGGGGGTTGGACAGGTCGACGGTGAACAAAGGGGTAGAATATCAGGTTGAAATTTCCACGTACGTCAGTGTTGTAAGGAATCTAAACGGGAATGTAATGATTGTTGAGTAAAAAGAAACATCAAAAGAGAGAGTATTTTAATTTTCTATAAAGTTTCATAGTTCTAAAACTGTTTGTTTCAAACTGCAAGCTAAAAAGGTTATTTCAACTCAAGTTGTGGAAATTAAAATATGCATATTATAAATAAAAGAAAAATTTAAATTATAAATTATGCATACAATTATTTCAGGCATAACATTACCTCTGTTACTTCGTCAACATTCAAGTAAAGGATGATAAATATATTCATGATAAAGGATTATGACTTTTAAACTTATGTTAATTTTGATTTTGAGTTATACAAAGTAAAATCAGTTTGAAATCAGTTACCATTGCACTTAGTAAATATGTCATGTTTCATTACTCTTATTAAAAATGAGTACTGAAAATGTAATCGAAATAAACTTTAAGTACGTAGCACAAAACAGTAAAAATATTTATTTTTAAGATGTATAAATATTATTTTAAACCTCAAAATTTCACCACAAAACCAGTTTGATTCAGGCTGTGTGTATACAATATTTGTGATTCGGAGTCCACTATAAGCTGTGGGACCACCTACCAGAAAATGTAGACGAAGATATCTGACCCAGCATAGAAAATAATTTCAGACAAAATAAAAGATAAATATATTTGTTCCCAAGTACCTATTCAAATACATTTCACTCTAGAACATTTTCAAACACCCCCACTTCTACCTGAGGAACTAAGGTACAATGCACGAAGACTAAACCTAAATCCAACATAATCGCATTACAAGCCCGCTGTTATGTAAATTAAAGCTATTAAATCGTTCCCGTTCGCAGAGAACAAATATGAAGACAAATATTAGGGGACAACTCGGTTTCTACTTGTTTGTGTTAGATCGTCTCTGTTTGCCGACAGCCCCTGTACTTGTTCATCTACTTTCGCCACCACTTAGCCGATTGTTTCATCTGCAGTGTATTTGCTACAGGAAAACCACAAGTGTACATTGCCCCCATAACTTTATGAGTAGATTGTTTCGTCTAAAGTATATTTGCTACAGGAAAACTATAAAGTGTACAATGCCGCCATAACTTATAACTTAATAAATTAGACTAAAACCACGGTTAAATTGCAAAATGATGCGTTATGAAACTCGTACAAGATAAAACAGTTGTGGTTATTTGCGCGATATTTCTGGTACTTTTTGAAACGTTCTTACGCTTATCAATTTTGGCGTTGCAATATCAAACACAACGTTTTAACACGTAAACTAGGGAGTGTCTGGCAACCGAATGAGCTGGTATAGTGGCTGACTATATATATATATATAAACACTATATAAATGTATAAGGTGTTGACTATATACACAAAGTGTATATATAATCAAAGGTAGAACGCAGGGATCTCATGTGTCCCAGGTTCAAATCCCGCCAGTCACCAATGGAATCATCCTGGTGGTGATGCCACAAATTCTCTACACCATAATGTGTAACACGATTCTGTGCCTAGGTGAAGGTGGGACGTTTAAAATAAATTGAAATTATGTCTATACAACCGTGATTTTGTAAGTGTCGAGTCATCAATGCATACACGATCTTAATTTGAATCTGTAATAATAAGCAGACTATTTTTCACCTAAATGTATTGAATGTGGCTACGAAAGCGGGTTTTCTATGGTATTAATACAGTTTTTACACAGTGCAATCATGGTTATTTCCTACCATACTTAGATGTTTGTTTCATTTGCAAATAGATTTGCTCAATACCCTAAAACGTTTACTGTTTATTATTACTCTATACTGTTAAGCTGAATAATACGAATTTAGGTTTTCAAACATATATGTGGAAAAGTTATGTGGTTAATAGCATGAATTTATGCCTGTACTACTAGGGTGTTTTAAGTAAAAAAGTACTGGTGATAAAATAATCGAAAAAGATGGTTACTGAAATCTTATAAGCTACTCATCTACAAACAGAAGTACGTAGCAATAATGGTGGAACTGTTGATTCAGCTGCAGCTAACGATCTATTGTGACGTTCTGGTGTATCATGTACGTTAAGCCACATTGAGGTAGACTACCTAATGAATAGTGGAAAACTTTATTAAGCTATCTTCAAGCCGGTCAAACTACAACAATCTGTTGGATAGTGTGTAATCAACATAACATTACTTACAAAGTTGTCTGAATAAATCTTGATATTTATGCCTATAATGTTAGCTATAAAATGTAATTTTTAAATGTGTTTTTAAATAAGCAGTAAAGTACAAAAAGGGTTATGGATGTGATAAAGTATAGCCCTAATAATGATATCCACGAGCCTTAAATAGCATAAATAGAAGTTATGGAATCTACTGATGGATATTACCTCTATAATTCGAATTTCCAGTTCAAAGAAAGGGCTGCAGCGAGTACTGAGAAACGGGACGTATACTATTTCACTTATAAATCAAGTAGGAATGATACTTGGAATAATACGACAGGGACGTGTAATTAAACTATATTTAGCATACTGTAGTTCAAATTATGTGTATATTTCAATGTGTATATTTCAAATTGTGAGATGGAAATTTTACTCTACATCTAAACGAGCTTACAAGTAAATATCTTGAAACCAAACTAAAACAAATTACAAGAAATAAAAGCTTAACAACATATATTAAAATAACCCCCTATAAATCTTTATTAGTAGAACAAAAAAATATATTTCAAAAATGTTCTGAATTCACCACTTTGTGAATATTGTAAATCGCCAAGGGATGAAATAAAATTAAAAGGTTGTTAAAATATAAATAAAACATCAGTGTTCTCCCCTATCAACAGCTGTGCACTTTCAATAAAAATCCTGATAAAACATTCACCAGTCCCTCAAGTGATGGGATATTTTATTCATTAAAATATTCTTCCAATTGTTTCGCATCTCTTCTGGCTATTGAATTAATTCGCAATACGAACAATAAAGAAACAACCTCTTCGTCACTTAAATTGGGTGGAATTGCAACATAGTTTGGAATAAAAATTGGAATAATTGTGTTGAAATACTGTTACAACTGTTCTGGGACACTTGATGATGAATATTGTTTCTTAAAGCAATCTAAAACTTATATTTAGTCGCTCACCCAATGGGACTAAGAATTTCTGAAAAAGTCCTCACCTGAAAAGAAAAAATGCGTGATTAGTACAAAATAAAATTTATAAAATAAATTTTAATAGGTCAAAGAAGATTTTGGGATTACATTACTATGTATTACATGTTATGTATACTGAAAACTATTTAAAATCATGCGATATAGCTATTAAAAATTTAACATTAATGTTATGCTACCGGAGGGAGCTTGATACTACACCTTTCGTTAGTATACTCAAATCAAATCAAAATTTATTTTATTTCGTATAAAATAATCATTTTTTACAGTTTTACAAAATATAATATTACAATAGAAGTTTATAACGAAATAACTTAAAAATATACGAAATTAATCCCGCATGGGAGAACCCGTGCGTGGGAGCGAGTCGTTTTATATTGTAATAAGAAAGAATAAGAAACTTTGATACATAGTAAAAACAACAAAATTGGCAAATTACATTGAAACATAGATAATATGATATCAGGTTGACTTGCCCTTACCATTAACCACCCAAAACAAACTTAACTTAAATTTCTTTTTCTGTATAAACTAACTGTAGGCAACCACTTTTTTTTGTAGTTCGCCAACCCATTTATCCAAACATAAAATGTAAATATCCTTCCTCTGAAAAATTAATTTTAAATCAAACATAACGTAGCCAGGCGAGATTTGAACAGTGAATTTCAACCCACAGACAAAAGCAGCCAACTTATGTTGGAATGTAATTTCCTAAAACATCTTCAAACCAAACACGTTAAAAGGTTTATGTTTGTCTTTCTATGCGAGTTTAATTTATTGCGTATGTTTCCAAGTGTAACTTTCAGGGCGGAGTAAACTTTGTGATGAAATTCCAAAATAAACATCTCCGCCCAAAGCTCTCGCCTAATAAGGTTTTAATCCAGACAATTTGTTCGCTCGTCTTAGTTTACAACTTCTATCAAGAGTCGAGTACCTTTAACAAGATTTTAATTGGCCCAGCTGTTCATCCGTCTCAATTATGTTATTTTTAATACATCGTGTGTATTTTAGTGGGGGAAGTTTGTGGCGTAATAAGAAATTCCTCCAGTTTTATGTCATAGATAAGTGGTAAATCCAAAGCTTAAGGTTAACTCCGAGCTATCTGACGACAAAATTATCACAACGCATCAAGCAGCCTAATTAAGGATTGACAGTTTTTTTGTTCTAAGACGCTAGGCACGAGCCCGGATTGTTTTTCACATTACTTCAGACTAGACCTAGGGGTTGCGGCATTATCACCTAGATAAAATACATTTGTGATTTGACGGGATTTGAACCCGGGACCGCTGGGACCGAAGTCCCGTGCTCTAACTAATAGACCAGCTCGCTCCCCAAGGATTGGCAGTATTTGAACCATGAACGCTGGAATATAAACCACAAACCATTGTTGTGGAAAATACCGTCGTTAAAAATGAATATGCGTTGATTTTAACAATATATATTTGTATTAACTTCAAAAGCAAGGTACAGAAAACCAATTCAGTAGTCTACTTATATAAAGTGTTTTACTTTCTAACTAGTATAACAACTCGGTGGCTAAAATAGAAGAAAGGCAAATCAAAAAGAGTTACTAGACATATTTGAAATTCGTTGTTCGTTCTGAAAGGGATTAACACAATAAACTTATCGTTGGTCTCTAAAATAGAACAGAAATAAAAGGATAAATAATTTTGCATCCGATGAATGGTCATTCATAATTTAATAACTTCTTGATCAGCATTGTACGTGTTATTAAATTTACGGAAAGTAAATAAGAGAAACGTCTTTATAACACTTAAAGGATATATTTACGCTTTTACTGTTACTCACTAGACGGTAAATATACAAAAAAGATGGATTCGCCTATTGGGTCTGATGATGATTGGAGTGTCCAATCGAAATCGATCACCACTTACCATCTTTTTTGTATATTTACAGTCTTTTGAGTAACAGTATAAGCGTAAATATATCTTTTAAGTGTTATAAGACGTTTCTCTTATTTACTTTCCGTAAATTCATAATTTAAAAAGTTTAAAAAGCAATACGTGAAAATATCTCATCAATGGGCAACCAATGTCCACCATAACCTACATATTTTTGTATTCAATGGGATATGTTTGCAAACCAACATTATAACATTTCGACTCAATTTCATTACAAACAGAACTCACAGAACAGTGCTACAAAACTATTCAATCGATAATTAAACAAAACATACACTCAAATTATTTCAGAACAGTACATTTTCGTTTAAAAACTAAGATATTACATTGGAAAACAAGTGAATTACTCCCATTGCTTGACATGTGGTGATTTCATGCCACAAAGTTGGCACAATACTTCATTAATTCAACAGCTGATTTAACACTGCATAATTGAAAGCATTGTTCCGTTACTTCTGCTAGTGATGAACTTAAAGTTTGCGTCAATAGCAGCTATTTTATGCATGAGTATGAGTAACAAACAGAAAACATTGACAATTGGGTCACATTTAAATACTACTAATGTGAAGTCTTTGCATTTTTCTGTGTATAGTGTTGGCTATGGATATACTAAAAGTTAAGTTGGCCCTTTATCTACACGTAGGCTAAGTTGTAGCTGAAAATATCCTACTTAAATTTAGCCACTAACAGGTTGTGCTGATGTAAAATACATTTTTATTTTTTAAACGCCAAACATAAAAAACAAAAAAAAACATGTAAAAAACTGAAGGGACAACTTATTGTAAATATATTTTATGTTCATATCAAAATAATCACGGTATGAAAACGAGTAAATATATTTCAACAGTACAATCTAGAGTGGCAAATTAAACAATATTCTCTTTAGTAAGTAACATACTAAAACTGGTCCAGTAGTTGTATCTAAAGACAATGGTAAAGCTAAAAAGTTTCAAAAACTATGTCTCGTTAAATGTTTTTTTTTTAGTATTTCAGAAGAAATCAGGAGGACAAGTTATATTAAAATAATAATGATGTTGGTGTTAATCAATGTTAAAATGGTAATGGGGACAGTTCCAAAAAACGGACAGGCCGGAACATTTCAAACGCACGCACCGCTGGCCAGGTGCCAACGAAAAGAGAAGTCCACAGCACACAAAGATGCTGATTAGACATAGACTCAGGCGTCTACTACATGCAACTATTAGCAGTAGTTGGCTACACGTGAGTTACATAAGTGTGTGTGAAATTTAAAATCTTCATGGTGACAACTGATATAATATGATTTCTTCAAATACTTTATCATCATGAAAGCCATTTTCAAATAAGTTAGGTACAAGAAAACACAGTTGTTTTCAAAACACTGTTATAACGATTACCACTACGTAAGCTGTATATAACTATACACATTAAAAGTTTTAGGTTATGTCTTGGTTCTATCATTACTTAACCAAAACCAACCCCTAAAATGACCTAGACCTAAACGGAATCTCAGATAATTGTACTATTTAAACCCATGGTAGACGTATTACGTAAGGGGTCCTTTCAAATAAGCCAATGAACTGCAAGAATCGAAGGCTTTCCAGTAACCAATGGTTGATCGTAATGTACGTTTGCAAAAAAAAACTCTTTCCTTTTCAAAATTTAAAAACGTTTCATGTTAGAATGAATAAATATAGTACAGTTTGACCAACACTTTGCAAAGTCCTTCTAAACTTTGACGAGCCTACACAATTCGTACGGCACCAATACAGAATGTAAAATTTTCTTATCTCTTATTAGACAGTGTTAAAATGGACACTAGCGATTGAGAAGGGAAGCAACAGCTCGCAGCTATAAATACAAGTGTAGTCTTCAAGTATCATTTAACGATCCATTGTCCCTGATAACGATCGCTTATCTGTGTAAACGAGTCATTTGAACGACGGATGCTACACAGTTATATCTCGCCATCAATCTAAGTAGACGTTTCTGTTAACATAAGACACGCGTGAGGTTGAGATGGAAACACACGCATCGTTTTGGGCAAGGAGGATTAAACATTTAAATCCTTCTAGGTTTTGGGTTGCTCACCAGACGCAAGAAAAGTGTTGGAGTAAAAATCTTCACGGGTTTTCCACACAATAGTAAAGAGAACAAAACTCTTTGCTGAACTATGAATGTTGTGATCATTGAGGATTGAAAAGAAACCTGTACATGTTTGCCAGTTATTAAAATTAACGACACTACCTTCAAAAATTGGTTTATACTGACGACGATGAAATCTTTATATTTATCGTAAAAATATTCATGATCCGACATTTGTTTACAAAATACTTTTTCGAGGTAATATCACTGTTTTTTTTTGTATTTTAATCAATTCAATGTAAAATAACTAATACGATTAACGAAACATGTTAAGTTTTTTGGGGATTAGATTTAATTTACTTTCTTGTAATCATTGGACTCCTGGTTGGAGATTAGATCTGCAAAGAAGTATGTAATAAACAATTCGCTTTTTGCAACGTTAAACCAAATGTTTCTGTAGAAACAAATAGCTAATTATACTGTGTATATTTAATCAACTAAAACAGATTTATCAACAGGTAAATAATAATATGCATTAATTTATGTACAATGTACACTGAATAACATATTCCCACGACCAAACGAAACATTATAGTGTACATACGGCTTACAAGGATACTTGATATGTTTGACTTACAAAGGGTTTTACAAAAGTAGCTTCCATTGCTACATTCTTCTCGTTGAAGATAAAGGTTAAATTTAATAAGGTACAGAAACTACAACTTTCCTCAAACAAACAAAAAATAATAGCTGAACCAATTATCACAGAAGGCGCCCTTAGGTCGAGACGTTACATTATTTAAGTATTTCACCAAACGAGATCTCCGCTCTTGTTTTTGTTTCATGTTTTATTCAACGATTCCAATTTTCAAGAGCGAGAATCAAATTTATTTAATAACCGGGAAACTGTTGCTGCATCAATTGTCTATTTGAAATGTAAATCAAAGACGTTTGCTGGGGACGAATTAGTATCTATCTACGGTTGAAGTGATTGAGGGCAATATGTGTTGCATGGTGAAATAAATGGTTTGTTATCGGTAAAATATTGTTTTGTTTTTAGTGAAGAGAGTTCATTACTGATTCAGGCCGATTCATAGAAAATGCTGGGAAAGAATAGCTGTCTAATAATGCTATCCTTTTTGGTTTGATGCATAAATAAACCAACCTACATAAGGATGGGTTTCAAATAACTGGAACACATGATAAAATAAATTGGTGTTACGCGAAATTTAAACTTGAGCCTTACACCTTACACCTTAAACTTGATTGAAGTTCTGCGCTTTAACCTCTAGATTTTCTTCGTCCATCCTGAGTCGGGCCAAGCTACTATTTTATTTTCATACTTCGACTAAAACCCTAAAGAGGTTCGTGCCAGAAAATCAACACAGAAACAGACTATAATAAGCCTTAGTCTCTGTAACTGTTAATTTTATAAACGCGGTAAAAATACGGACAATAGATGAGAGGATCGTGTTTAGATTTTGACGACGACGCAAGAAAGGTGGATTTTCCTAGGATTCTCCTTACTAGGTTAGGCGATTAAATACAGAATGTTGATAAAAAATACAACCGAAATTACAAACACTGTGAGACACGTTTTAGTGACAAAACTAGCTATTGTCTTGGCATTCCTGTTTTATTTACTACTTTGCCGATCAATTTATATCATTTAAGCGTTGTTACATAGTTGTCTACAGTATGAGGATGAGTATTACGGGAATCTATTGGAAATAAGACTCAACGTGGTGTGTAGTGTTTAGATACTCTATTGATTGCAAAAATACCATGTGGAGTCTTACAATTTTGATATGCGTAAAAAAGTTGATAGGCAATATAATACGCAGACGTAATGAACAAAACAACAACATTGTTATGAACTGTCCTTATCCATTTAGTATAACCGTAAAACAGCGCATGATAAATAACAGAAACAGCGCAAATAAAATAAAAAAAGCTACAAAACACATCTAAATCAGCTGCATAAATTTAAAGTTAACTTGCTGTGATAAAGGTCGGTCAAATAGTTTTCCCCTACACACGAGAGATAAAAATGGCAAAACAATTTACTCTAGTCCTGCAGTCGCCATTACCATATCCCGATATCCCGATTCTGCTGTACGTGTCCCAGTCATCCAGGACTTACCGATGTGTGCGATTGAATCTAACGGACAGGAACAAATCCCTAGGGATCGGGAGCTGTGGAATATCAATGACTCACAGGAACTTCTATCTGCGCACTGGATGAACCCTGGAACTTCCATCTGCGCACTGGGTGAACCGCGGCACTTCCGTCACAGTTGCATAATCTATAGTTATTACGTCAATCTTTTAATAGCATTTATGTGGATATAACTAGTTATATCTGTGACGTTAAAGGATTAAAACATCTTGGAATATTTTTTCATGGGCTTAAACGTTTAACCAGTCTGTGGGAAAATTTGTAAGTAGACCATGGGAAACAACAGGGTTCCAAACTTATATTAATTTTCGTATTGACTAGTACAACAGTAAATCCGATCAAACAAAGTGTGCCAGATAAATTATACATTCTTCAACGCATAGAATATGGAGTAAAGTATATAATTTAAAGTAAATAGGATAACGTAAAGATTAGAACAAGATTATATTCAAAGTCATAGTTTTGATATATCAACACTATATATAAAACACTTAAGTATAGCTTTTAAATGCAGATTACAACATAAAATGTACCAGTCAAATATCGAGAAATTCGTAAAGTATCTTAATTTTCCAAGAATAAATAGTAACGTTGAGTATACGTAAAAGTTAAAAGTATGTAATACTGTTGAATAATAAAATTAATAACGTCCAAAAAATAGAGCACGTACTGTATAATCTAAATAAATGATGACCTTGTAGCCTATTAATTTTCTTTACAAAGCTTAGAATTTTTTTCCTCAAACCCACCTACAATTAATATCCTTTAGACTAGGCAACAGTTAAACACTTGTCGTAAACAGTTTTGATAATGAATCATGGATCTGTTAGCGGATTAAAATACAATAACATGTTACGAAACACAATAAAAGAAAGTTGTGTCTCTAGACAAGCGCTTCACAGTTAATTAATGTTGAAGGAACTAACTAACTGGTCTAGTGGCAGAGCAAGGACTTCATTTCTTGAAGAACGTAGTTCAAATCCCACCAATCCCCAATAACTTTCAGTTATTTGATATCGCGACCATCTAGACATACCCTGAAGTAATGTGTAATGTGTAAAGCCTTGACTGAGGTGGGCTGGCCATGTATTTAGGAGGGAAGATGGCGGACTAATTAAAGAAGTTTGGAGAAAACCCCAGCAGGAAAAAGACCCCGAGGAATACCCAAGAATCGATGGAAGGACCAGGTGGAGAAAGATTTGCGAAAATTGAGAGCAAAGAATATTCAGAGAAGATTGAGGCAACTTGTTGGTAGGTTAAACACCACCTATGGTATAAATGGCCACAAGAATAATGTTCTGCTCATCAAAACTTCATTTATTTTTCCTAGATACGAGGACCTACGCATACGTTGGATTCCGAACCACTGGGATTATTTTCATCACCGTATACCTCTTTTGGCAATAAGCATATCACAAGATGTCCTATTGCTACAACATTCGGTTGATTATTAAGTACATATAATGAACTCGAATCTCACAGCCTGTGTTGTTCAGTTTGTGTTTAATTACAAGACACAGAAGATGCTAATTAAAGACTGATCGGTCTTCAATGCACCAGTATTTCGTTCAACAAAATATTTTGTTTAGATTGCTAGTTATGTTATTACAAGATAAAAAAATATATTATAAAACTTTGTATTTAATTTCTTTGTTGGATTCGCATTTATTGTGCTTGAAATGATCATTAGGTAATAGTTATCAAAAATGTTATATTTAATGATTTAGCTTAGATTTAGGTTTCGTGTTCTAATAGGGTTACTAAAGGTCATGTATTGCGTTGCTGGTAGTTTTTTATGGGTTATTTTTCAAGTATTTATGCTTCTATTATTATTATTACTGTATTATTAGTATTATTATTATTATTTGTGATCTATCAAATAAATATTTACATCATTGGATGAAAGTTAAAAACGTCAATCACAGAAACTCTGAATTGCTTATTGATCATAGCATAGATAAAAGGAGTATACTGCTAAGTAGTTTTTAATTGTGTTTCACTCAAATTACATTTTCAGCGTTTTAGTAGAGACGAAACGTAAATTTCTTTGAGCCTATGTAGTCGACCAACGAATAAAAACCTAAGTGCAGCCTCTAGAACAAAAGGCCTGCGTTTGGTACTTTCCACATTGTTTAAAATCATTACAAATATATGTAATATTTGACCAAGATACCGAGGCTGAGTTCAAGGTTCAGCTATACTGTTAAGACCAACAAACTGTTCAAACACAAGTCACCAAGTAGGGCGCGTGTTTGTGTTTATGATGTGTGCACTTTTTGAGGAACACGGTTTCGCTTTTCGTTTCCACGGGAAGAGTGCCACTCACTGACTCATCTCCATAACTCTGGCGGGACGGGGAGAGGTTTAAAGTTTATTTGGGTTTAATAACAAATATCGTATACAAAGTTTTTTTGTGTTTCGTCTCGTGACTTTAGACATTTCGTCTCCATTTCAATTAGACAAAATGGAGTCTGGGGAGTCTGCATGGTATGTAGGCATACAAGGTACTTTGATACTTGTATAGGCCTACTTTATAAAAATACAGAGCAGATTAGATTTTTTCCTGGGACACTAGACACGAGCCAGCGAATGTTTTTCACATTACTTCAGGTAGACCTAGGAATTGCGGCATTATCAGTTAAATAAAATCCATTGATGATTTGACGGGTTTGAACCCGGGGACTCATGGCCGAAGTCCCACGCTCTAACCACTACAACACTACTCACTCCCTAGTCTATATACTGTATTTGCTAACCGAGGGTAACGGGCTCCGATAGCTTAAATAAGAGATGTTGCGGGGTTTCAATTATTAAGTAGAATTATAAAGTTTTGTTTTGTGTGTAAAATTTATATAAACTTAAAGATAAAAATTGTATACATAGAATGTGCATAATAATAATAACTCAGTGCTTAAAGTTTTACATGATGGAAATTTAGTAAAATGAAATTTTACGTTAAGATTTTATCTAAATCCGTTATTTTAATGTTTTAGAACAATGAAAACATTAATTATTAATCGTAAAGTAACTGATTATTGTTTGCAAGCTTAACTTGTTTGTATGAAGCACTCACTTGAATTTTGGGCGATGAGTGCCGGCCAAGTATCAGTGACCGGTTTGGTTCCACGGTTCGGCGGGTATGGGGGTGGAAAGATCGACCAGGGGGATGAGCAAAATTTGTTCTAGGGATAAAATGAAACTGTTATAACCTAACCTAACACAACCAAACTTGCTGATTATGAAAATATTGAATGAAGGTTTACTAATCGAATCTATATTAATCTTCAATCGATATTAGGGTAGCCCAGTTAAAGAAACTGTACCCGGTCTCCATTAATACTGCCCACTACTACACCCCCTTCCACTAATACCCCTCCTCTGAATCCCTCTTTCGCTCTGGGGAGTCAAACGGCACTCGGCCTACCTGACGGTTTTGACAGTTTATAATAGCAATAGCCCACGGCAAATAATAGAACGGCACTCGCTCCGTTTCCCGATCAAAACCCGCGCAAAGTTTCCATCAATAGATTTCAATTAGATATAAATTGGAATAACTACAATCTGGTTTTTATACCATTCCCTAATAGTAAATAAATACAAATTGTTAAATTATCACAATTGCGAACAGAGTGAATATCTATTTTGTATTAAAAGTACAACGATCGATATGAAACAAATATTAATCCGAACGCAAGATATAGATTACATTTTTTAAATGTTCAAATGTATTAAATACCTAAGAGTTAAAAATGTTTTTCGAAACCACGTGTACAAAACATTAATTGTAAACTGTACACTCCTCTCGTTAAACATTGTCACGAACTTTACTCTCGTACAGATGATTGACTTCAGCAACAATTTTAATCACGGATTCAATATAACTATTAATACATTTCCGGGAATATTTTGTTCATCAAATTCTCTCGGGATTCGGCTTTTATCGGCTCGGCATCCGTAATTGAAAAATGCGCAACTGCACCGTTGATATTTTAGAGCTCAAAAGCTTTTGTTTTAATTGTTACATGACATTTCAATTTATTTGTTTACCTTCTCATGTCGTTTGCTCTTTTATTTCGTTTGTCAATTTTATAGAATGACTATTGGAGGATCATAATTGACGCAACGCAAAGAATAAAACAGGTTTGTTGTTTTGTTTTTCATGTTGGAGTTAATTAACGATATTAATTTGTGAAAACTGCCTTTCTGCTTCAAAAAATTAAATTGGTTAAAACCCCTATTTATACTACAAAATGTGCAAAAGAAATTTTTTTTTTTTTTTTATTTATTACCAATGAGTAAAAAAAATATATAGTTGGGATAAGTGTTTTTTTCTCACGAAAACTTCTTAAATAACAGAAAAAAGAACATTTAAATTTATTAGGATTAACGCAGAGTATTTATTTAAAGTTAAGATTTTAAGGAACAAAACGAACATGTATTTGATTTTTAGGTACTTATAACATCATGAGGTAAACCCTGACATCTGATAGAAGAACTCTGCTTCCATAAAAACTTTGTTTGTGAGCAACAATGGATTAAAATACATCTGTGATTCATCTTTGCTAACATCGTGGTCTATTAACCATTTACACATAAGAACACAACCCACATCGAAATTTTACACTGACAAATTACAATAATTTGTATATACTTCGTAACAGAAAAGGTTAAAGTTGTTTAAACGAAAAACTAACCAGAATAAGACACTATTGATTGGTCTGTTACGCTCAGAGAAGGGCGCAAAGATAAAGAAACGTAAAGAAAAGAATTTGTAAATTATAAATTTTAAGAAACAGTTATACATTCTGCAGGTTTTGCTTTCTTGTTGAAAGGAGAACAGAAGATATAGTTGGCAGCCAACCAGCATTGAGATCATATACCAAACTACAACACCTAGTACAATGGGTTGTCCCATTCATGTTTTGTGGGTGGGGAACCTTGCAGCAGACATCTCAAACATTATCATCCCTTAACGAGGGAGGATTTCGATCACAACACTTAACGTAGAAAATCGAAATCATTTCCACAAATATTTACAAAAAAATAACACTAGTAACATTTTTACAATGGCAAAATGTCCCAAGAGTCATAAAGAGACTTATGCGTATGATAGACTTTTATTAGAGCGACATCTTCAATTTAGATTCAGTTCTCCTCGCCTAGAAGCATTTCTAGATGTTTAACAATAAGCAATACAGACAAAAATATTTAATGTAGTAAGTGTAATAGATTTAATTAAGTTACATTACGTAAAATTAAAGATATCCAGGAAAATCCTGTTTTAAAAATATACTCCGTCTAGTATTAGGCTACAGATACACTTGTGTAAACCGCATTCCTTTGATCAATTTTAAACTAGTATTATAATACTAGTATATTATAGTGTGTATATAAAAAGGGCATGGACATGCTTCCCAATTTTTTTCTTAAGCCCCACATCTTTGCCCATTCCTAGTATCGACTTTTGTAGTATAAAAGAAACAAAGAGAGAAAATAACCTGAGTATTTGATGTTCTTGAAGTTAAACTGTGACTACAGTTGGGTCTCATAAACGGACTGACTATAGTATTCAAATTCAATGTATGTATCAATTATACTACGATGTATTTTATGGATGTATATACAATATGAGAAAAGTTTCTGTTTTTAGAATATAGTAGCCTACAGATACTGTTATCCGACTTCTCAGTACACCTTTGGTTGATTTTCAAACATTGTTCCCTGAAACCTATTCGTCAGTTCTGAAATGGCGGCAAAACTTCGACCGATGACATAGTTAGGCCTCCGTTTAGAATATTTACAGCGTTGACAAGTGTCTGTCTAGCTTCTAACGTCTAGCACGAGTGTATAATGGCTGTCTGAGTGGACCTTGAACTGGTCGTAGTTTATCTTGGTCCAATATTTGACTTGGTAATGCTCGACAGGACTATCTTGTCTCACAAACTTCCAGAAACAATATGTCAATGTCCTGCATCACTCGTTCAGTAGCCAAGTGAGTTACTAGAATAATGAGTTGTTTAGCTAGCTCAGCTTTAACTATTATGAAAATAAGAAAATGTTTTATGCGTAGTCAGAGATGGGTGTTCTCCTTGTGTGCGGGACGACGAAATCGACACCTTTAAGGTTTAGGAAATGGCTTCCCTCTAAATACATATCTGCAATAAGAAGGTTAATTAGAGTCTGCGGCGACACTGTCAGAACATTTCTTCAATGAGGAAGAATCAGTTAATTTTTTTGTTACAAAATAAATATAATTCAACCAGTTTAAAAAGTTTAGGCCTTAGTGCATTGCAACAAACCACGCTTAAATAAATAATTAAAAAATATGTAAATAAGTTTTAAATATTGGTTTGAAGACAATTTTAAGCTAAAGTGTTATATCTTTGCCCTCTCCTGGAGAGCAAGACTTTGTGTATTTTGACCATGAAAGTAAATTCCTTTACCATCCTAAATTAAATTTTCTTCTTTTTGAAGCCATTTGATCTAACTCCTTAACAATGCAGAGTTGTGCAGATAATTAAAAAAATAATCTTTAATCTTTAAATCGTTAATCTTTAATTAAAGATGAATAAAATTTGCAGGACGATGAGCGATCAATCTTTTTAATCCCGATATATGGCTGTGGAATGTTTTAATAATAATTAGTTCATACTAAAAAAACTGAACTATAAATAAACAGAAACGTCAGTTTTTAGAAAATTTATCAAGTAATCTTAGGTATTCAACAACCCATTTAACTTCATCAAACTTGTTAATCATCAATACAGCAACAAATGTAAGAGAATAGAATAAAAAAGGACAACGGAATCGACAAATTTGTGAACTATGAGAAAAAGAGAAGAAGAAGGTCAGTGGCAGTGACGATAGTTTGTTGATACTTCCTCTATGTTGGCCAAACACGTCAGTTCGCGTCACAACAAGCGACAGTTGAATGACTGGACTACCCAGCGGCAGCGATTCTGATTATAGCCTGTTCACAAAATTTAGACAGTTTAATGGTAAGTTGTCCCACTACTTATTTTGCTTATACTCGGTTTACAATATTTCGATTTTTTAGGGGTAGCCCCTTACACAATTTTTTGTGCGTAAATTGCTTAATCACCTGTTAAGCTATTTTAAAGGTAAGGATAGAGTGCAGGGGATAGATTTCTTCCCGTCAAACCGCCTACATATTGTGAACGGAGTATAGTAATTTATATGTTGCAGTTGATTGATGTTTTGACAAACCCCAGCTGTTGGTTAGGTACACGGAGCTGTGAACGAAATATGGTTCTTACAATCACTTAAGGGGGTTCGGTACTAAAAATGTTCAAAAATCTGGAATTTAATTTTTTTAATTTTAATTTATATTTTCCTCTACAAGAAACACGCGACAATTTGTAAGCATACATATTTCATGAAGAGAAAACCATCTTAAGTTGAACGTTCACACACATTTTCGATTAAATAATCATCTTAGATCGTTTTTGTCAGCCTTCTACAAATTGTTCAGCTTAGTTTATTCTATGGTTAAATTTATTATCGAATTCAGGCCTTCTGTTTGTGTGTCAACCATTGGAATTGGCGTTTGCCGTATGTATGATAAATGTATAAATAAATACATTCGTTATCTACAACAGTACCGGTAGTTATGAAGTGACAACTAAATGACCAAGCCATAAAACACATTAACGGTTTTAAAATATTTTTTAATCTCATTTAAGCTATGAATCAATTTATTCATGGAGGTCGTTTTGACATTGTTCTGCAACTTTAACTTTTCGTAACATACATTAAGGCCATAATCGCTTCAGTTGTGATTTAACTAAGACACGTGACGAGCGAAAATATGCTTTATGGCTTGGGGATTACGTCACCTGATATCAATGACAACGAGCTGTAAATCATGTACAGTTGACTGCGCAACTTTTTACTGCAAGTTCAGTGTTTTGCACTCTAAAATGAGTGGCTTGAAAATTTTACAAAACTATCAATTGAGGTGATTTTTGTCTACAAAAATATACTTCCTGGATATAACTGCTGAAATAAACCTTACGAAAATTTACGTTTGATAGGCCTATAAAAGTAGTTTCAATTCAAAGCAAGGTATTTTATGTGATTCCAACAATTTTAAACCAATTTTTTCCAAATCCTCAGGTAACGTTTTGTTTAGGTTTCCTCAAGTAGTGCAAGTATTCCAAAAGACTTAATAGTTTAACAAACATCTAATAAAAAAAATCAACTAGGTATTTGCAAAATGAGTAGTATACCTGAGTATACAACAAAAACAAAGGAAACTGACATTTTCCAGAAAGAAACCGACATCACATCGATTTCGAGCAACGAATGCACTTTTAATAGAGTTATTGCATCCAGGCAATTTTATTGCTATGAAGGGAGAAAAATGATGCAGTGACCCAACTACTATCCATGGATGAAAAAATAATATGTCATATAGATACTTTGCTCGATTTCGAGCAAGGATTACCTTGTACTCCAACACAACCAAAGCTAGAGCAGGAACAGTTTGTAGTCTGGAATGGTCTGGAATATCTCCAGACACTGGCATAGCCCCAGTCCTTGCAAATGTACCGTCCCTAGAAGAAGTAAATCTTCCACACTTCTAGACTGTATATTTGTGCTTCTAATATATTGTCTTGATTGTTTATGGTTTGCTGCTAATTAGTGTTATTTAGCTGAATGTTTGTTTCGCAACAAATGGAAATATGGAAAACATATAGTATTCACAAATATTGGCCTATGGTTTAGCGCCAGAATTGCTAGAATCCATAATTTACAAGCATTCGAAGAGGCACTTACGGGAGATTTGGTACAAAGATATTGGTTTTAGATCAGTAGGCAAGACGTACCTCAACACCGTTGTTTGTTTTAGTGTTTCAAACACTAGACAGCCCTAGTTGGTAAACATTTCAGAATGGATTGGGCACCAAGTCTCGCTTTTAGAAGTGGTATTAACAAACTTGCCTACTTCCGTTGATCTGTGGATATTTTAGAGGTTTCCAGTTATTGACGAATTTTGTTCGCTTAAACAAACAACTAGTGTTGAAACTGCAATAATTTTGAATAGGTTAAGCAATTATTATTATGGATTATTAGTTCTCTGTGTGTTTTTAGATTTAATTCATAAATAAATATCAAGTAACATGCATTACAAATACATATTGTTTCACAAACTCGAAATAGGTACTCAATAATCAATGTATAAATTACAATACTGTATAAAGGACAGTAAATCGTCAACAATATTCAGGGCTTTAAGGCGTAGGGCCAGTCTCGTACCCCAAACAAAAAATTAAATACTAAGAAAGTGTAAATATAATTTTATACAAAATGATATGCTTACGAAGAGAAACTTAAAAGAGTGACCATTCTCAAGTAACGTAGACCGAATAGTGATTTGTCATAGGTTTTTAACACAAAATCCAAACCATTACATTTCATTTTTCAAGAAAAAACTATTTAAGCAAAAATACTGTTCTTATGTCTCATTTGACATGCACATTCTTATCATCAAAACCTCTGCGAAGCTTAGATTTTATAGAGTTTAATAGTAATCGTATTGCTTTTTCTGGAATGGAATATCTATTAGATGAACAGTTTGCTTCGCATAAGAGACATTTCTTTCTCTTTGGACTTTTTGGAGTCTTTCATAACACTTTTTAGGAATTGTCACACAATTAAGCAAAATGGTGATTGTAGGACTGTGAACTCAAACTTCCTTAACAGGAATGCTGTCATTTAACCAATAGAACAGCCTCGTCCCAAAAATACCAAGTAAACTTTTTTTGCGTCACTCGCCAATCAATGTATCACCCGCTCCCTTGAGACCATAGTTGTTATTCCATTGGCCATACTTCCGTCGTCATTACCTCAACCTTTGCAGTGGTAACTAGATAGTCATTGGTTGCGGATGCGTAGGACGTGCAAGAGTCGTGGTGGTTCGGAATCCATCATTAACAGTCTGGTCACGAGATAGAGGTGCGTGATAGGTGGATGTGACGTCACAATGAAAGAGGGGGGGGGGGAGTACGTCGACGTGATAGGCAAAACAAAACAAAAGCGACGTTTGTTGATGTTTGTTGACAATATGCTAACTAACCTATGTTTAGGTAATGTTCTATCCGAACGCATTGTTTTATTGTTCGGTTTAGCTCAAACCATTATATTATTTCATCTATGCCATAATGTACCACGTATTTTCTCTGCTTTTCTACATTAATTGAGCGATGCATTAGATAATTTGTATATTTGGTAATTACCCTGAACGTTAGCATGGATAAGCTGAAGATAATTTTAGTATGCGTTTAGACGATAACTTTTGTTTATTGTAAGTTCACTAACTGTACGACCATTTAAATAAAAAAACAATACATATTTTTTTACAAGCTATTGCAAACATGACTAGACAAGTCCTATGGTATCTAAACAAAATCTACAAAAAATAAGTAAAAGGCAGTTCATCGACACAAGAACATCAGACATAAAATCAATCTAAGGATGAAACTTATAACAAAAAGTTAATAACCAAAGTCAATGTATTAACTATTATCGTTTTCGTTAGTTTGCGATTTCTTTTTTCCCACTTCCTATTTTTATTTTGTAACTGTCCACTTAAATATCTTTGTATTATGTCCCCTTGGCACACGAAAAATATTGGTAATATTTTATTAATTTTGATTACCAGTACAAAAAGTTCTTTACATTCGTGAGTTAATTTGTAACAGTTTTATAGGTGTACATAAATTCGAGCGACCAAGAAGGAAAAAAATACTAAAACCAAGGAAAAGAAACGATACCATGCAATTAAAACAAAATGGCTGCCGCAAGTCACCATTTGAGCTTATCACAACGTTGTTACAACTGCTATATGAGTTGATAACACTTCTTAACAAGTTTTGTTGGCTTAACGAACTAACCAGTTAAACCTTAGTCTGGAACTGTTTTGAAAACTGAGAGTAGCCTTTGTATACTGTATGTTGGCATTGGAAATGATGCAATGATGTAAAGATATCGGGAAAATTTAATAAGAAATAGACGATTCAACTGTCTCGTCGACTATCATAATTAACTACGGTACATATTTCAGCATTATATTATGTTTCAGTCATAATCGCGTTCTAAAATTAGAAGAAATAATCTGATGAATGCATATTTTAAATGAATTATTCAAGCAAGATGTAAGCTGATATTCCTTCAAATTCATTTGTCAAGGTCACAGAGTTACTTGTGGTTAGCGAAAGTGTGTGGAGCAACATTTCAATGAGGAGATTCTGTTAAAGAGAAAAACATTAGAGACACCAGACAGAGGCTAGAAATTGAAATAAGGTATTAAAATAATAAATAGGACTGTTAGATACAGCCTACAAATAGAGACACTAGATAGAGGCGAGTGATTAGAAATTTCGTTGATTAGAGACTAGCTATGGTTTCTACAGAAGTAGGGTAAAAATGAGAGAGCTAGCACCACCGTGTTATTAAACGGCTGAGAGAACTGGCACGGGGAGAACGTACATGGGTGAGAGAGCTGGCACGGTGAGAGAGCTGGCACACGGTGTCGAAAGTTTCCGTCGGCGTGTCGGGGTGGACGGCTGAGAGAGCTGGCACCGCGGAGGCTGGCACACGGGAAAGGTGTCGGTGGTGTGTCGTGGTGGACGGACGAGAGAGCTGACACCGTGGAGGGTACAGGTGTGACAAGATGTATTATAAATATTTAAATTAACATTTTGATTTTTAAGGTGGTGATGATTAACTCGCAAACGCTTGTCGCTTTTGTCAATTAGTGTTGAGTGTAGATAGTTTTCCAAATGCGTGGAGTAAATAGAGTGTTTAATTGTTAGCCTGATGTAAGGAATAATGGATAAATAATATGTTTATATAGATTAATTTAAAAACGATTATGGTGGAATCGCAAGCGATTTTATGGCATGCGCTCGTATATCATTTAACGTTGAGGTTGTTTCCACAAATATGTGACATATTTTGTTTGGGAATTTGTGTTCGAAACTTATATTTTAAAAACTACCATGTGATAAAAAAAAAAAAAAAATATATATATAAAATATTAGTTTCATCTGTTTAAAAAATCTTAGGACTGACATATGTTGTATTTTAAAATAAGTTAAACAATTTACAGATTGTATAGTATTTAGATAAGCGCTTAATGGATTTGCATCGTGGCTTATCGTGACGTTGCAGAAAACATGCGATAGTGATAACTGCGAGTGCATCATCAATTCATTTGAGTCAAACAACAGATAAGATGTCTAATTTATATACCAATTATTTGTTTACAATCTGAAGCAAGTCTTTATACTGATATCGATACGAGGTAGGTTGTGTAGGTCATGTTTCAGGTTGACGAGCGGTTATCGTCTCGGGCTTCGACGCCACGGGACCGGGTTCGGGACTGACGAAGGTAAGTATATTAGGATAATTTATTTTTACTATATTTAATTGTAATTTATATATGTAATAAAAGAAATGTTTTTGAGTTTAGTATATATTTATTCACAATAAGCAGTAGTACTACAGTATAAAAAATGTCTATTATATATCATGTTAAACAATATTATCTTTTTGAATCCAGGAGTTTTTGGACGAAGGAAAACCAAGCCATTTTACAAACACTTTATCATCCTTCTTCTTGAGAATCTTTTCGACTAAGTAAACGTCTTTATGTTTAACCTTAGTTAGCTCTTCTTGATAGAATCCTCCGGCAATGGGTTGGTTCTCGGCATCTACCAACTTGTAAGTGACGGGTTCTGTCGGAACTACTTGCGTGATGCGAAATATTTCTGTGGAATAATTCGGAGTATATCCCTTGGCGAATTCCCCTTTATATTTGCTAATGCGGACGTAGTCGTTAATTTCAAACTTAGGTATCATTCGTAGTTTGGGTTGTTTATATGAATAAATGGTCTTTAGTAATTCCATTTCATTCTTCTTTGATACGTCACACGGCTTCATTTTTATAGTCGAATGTTTCTTTGTATTGTAGAAGTCCATTAGTTGGTCTAGTATGTCGATCCAATTGTAAGTACCATTAATTGTAAATTTTTTTCCACATAAAATTTTTTAACGTGCGATTAAATCTTTCTGCCACGCTCGACTTTAAAATGCTGTAGGTAGAATAGTGGTTAATTTTATAATCACCCATCAACTTTTTAAACTCGGAATTGTAGAATTCTGTTCCTAAATCGGATTGTAAATTTTTTGGAACCCTTCCCTGTTTTAATATGTTTTCCATTGCAAAAGTAACCTCTTTACTGGTTTTAGTTTTGAGAGGTCTTGACCAAGCATATTTTGAAAAAACGTCAATTACTGTGATTATATACTTGAATCCCTTATTGACCTTGTAATATTTTGTCATATCAATTAAATCACACTGCCAAAGGTCGTCAAACCCTTTCACAACTACCTTTCGTCGAGGAAAATTCTTTCTTACCGACTTATGTAACTCGTTAGCAATATCTTCTTTTATACCCATAATATTAGTTACTCTATAACTCCTTTATCTCTGAGCTCTGATATTATATTTATAACTTCGTTATTGTGACTAGTATTACCTGAAATCTCTGATAATTTCAATAATCGCAGCCTGTCCACAATTTCATTTATATTATCATAATGCACATAGTCTGGAGCACATGGATAAGTATCCAATTTTAAATAGGGAGTTTTTAACCCACTCCCTTTCTTAAAAATATTTTTTATATAGTTTCTGTATTTAAATGTATTTGTAGCTTGAACCTTCTCTCCATCAGAATGTCTCACTAAATGAGCATTTGTAAGCAGTAATATATCTTTAAAAGAATTCAGATCATCTTTAGTGATAAGTGTCTTATTTGGTTTCTTCTTAAACATAAGTTCCAACAAACCAATTGTTGGTTTAAATTTTTGACCTTTTATTTTAATGAAACTATCAGATGGATCGTAGTTAATTTTACTATTTCCAATCATCCATTCATCATTATCACCTAAATATACACCATACGTATGATCCATTTCATTTTTACTATCGTTAATAGATTTATTGATATAATCGTTAAAATTTTCTTCGTTTTCATCATGTTCACTATTGGAATCCGATTCTTCTGATAATGATTCATTGGTTTGAATTTGTGAAGGTTTGCTTTCATTCATAACTTTAAGTGATGACGACGGAGTTTGTTCACTATCAAGAATTGATGAATTCTTGTCACTCTTTTTTTTCTTTTTCTCTTCAATATTTTTTACTATTTCACTAATAGGATCGACGATAGGTTTAAATTTCTTTTTGAATATTTCTTCTTCATCCACAATACCTCGTTTCAGTGCTAAATATTTTTTTCTTACCGTATTACTTGTTTTGATTAACTCCTTTTTAACATCCATTTCCTTTCGAAGTTGGATGAAGACTGTGTGGTATCACATACAATATTACCTTATAAAAAATTTATCGAACCCATTGCGATATCTACCATTGTTCAGATCACTTTCTTTATCGATTACGAAAAATCCAAATTTTTTATTCCAACAAATTTGACACATATCTACAAATTCCGTAAATGTTAAGTCGGGATTAATATGATTGTTATAAACATGTTTAAGATTATTATTATCCTGTTTAAAAACAATTATCATATTAGCATTATCTCTAATTAACTGCTTCGGAATTCTGGAATAAGATTGACAAAGATAAAAACAATCCACGTCTTTGTGTCGACCCATACTAAAAAATGCACTTACGTTGTTTTGCTTATCACATATTATATCATCAAACACAAACACCGAGTGTTTCTTAGCCTCAGAAGGTTGAATTACTTCTTCATTTTCAGAGAATTTATAATAACCAATTCCTTTTACATTTTTTAAAACGTTTTCCAAAAACTGGTATTTTGGTTGATATAAGGACTTTGAGTAAACATATATGTTTTCAAATTTTAATCCATTAGGATCTGTAATTAGGCTTAACATCACAGCAGTTTTCCCACAAGATGATGGTCCTGTAATTAAACATCTGATTTGATTTGGAAGGAGCCCACTATGTCTTCGTCTATTATCAACAGGTTTTAAATCAAAACTTTCAATGTTTAATTTTTGTTTTTGATTAATCACCTTCATTATTATGAGATAACCTTCTCTTACCACGTTCTATGCAGAAATGAGATTGATCGGCATTCTTAAATTCTTATGTAATCTTATAAGTAGTACACAAGGGAATATAAATAATAAACGAAAAAATATAAATGAAAACTATTTTATTTCCACATGGTTCTATTTTCCATCCTATGATATAAAGATTTCATTTTTTCTACAGCAAGTTTTACTGACTTAATTTTTGAACTATTAAAGCTTTTTGAAAACAGATCACCGATACGCTTATCTTTCTCCTCGTCTGTGCAGTCTGAAAATAATGATGTAAACCCCTCAATGTCTTGCCCAGAAGATCGATGGATCAGATACATCAAAGTGTAGTATCCACTGTAGTCTGATGATTCACTCTGTATTCGATGTTGATTGTAACTCCATTTTTCAGTAGCATTTTGAATGAAGAGAAATATTTTGTAAGGTGGAGGTAAACCGAAACTATCAAAATATTCACCCCGATGAAATTCGTCAATGTAAACGGCTACCCATCGGTCTCCAGTATTGAATATATATGATGAGGGATAGTTGATGTATGAAGGTATTCTACCTTCAGCGTGAAATATTCCGTTAAAATGTTGAACGATTTGTGGATTACTTTGAATAAAAAGCTCTAATTCGATTGCGTACATCTTGCACAATTTTCTTTTCTCTGAGGTTTTCCGTCGATGTGATCTGTACCCGCACCTGAGGAGTTGTAATGTTCATAGCAGTAAATTATATCCTTTAGCTTATCTTTTTTGTGATCTGGGAGAAGGTCCCACACGTGCCATAGGTCACTCGGGGACACGTGATGTACAAAATACTCTTTCGGTAGGTAAGATATTTCTTGTATTTTTAAATTGGCTAAAGTTCTGTTACCGTATTTATCAAGCGTATTGAATTTATCAATAATTTCTCCAATCTTGTCAACTGTTTTGTCTTCGATCTCCAATAATGTGGATTTCTTTTCAACCTTGTTTATATACCAGTGTAACAACAGTCTAACATTTTCACTTGCACATTGATCAGTCGTTCGAGAATGGTAAAAACACTTTCTAAAGCTCATCTGTTTTCTCAGATCGTTGATTCTTGGACAACAAATTTCATCCATATCCCGCACGGACACAGTTTTATTCGATAAAGTATTTTCAATAAAAATCTTTTTTTCCATACCTTTGACTAATACAACATCGTAAGATCCTAATATCCTGTTAAAAATATTCTTCATTTCGAAATATGGAGTGTAACCGTCATTCCAGTCAATTCCATGACAGAATTGCTTAACCCATGTTGCAACCTTTTGTTGTGTTTCAGGTAACGCTGTATATGGAAAAGGTGGTTTGAAAATAATCGATTGCACTTTACTACCTGAAGTTGTGAGAAAAGCTGCTTCCTTCACGATGAACTCATTTTTTAGTCCACGGAACCCTTGGATATCACATACGACTGTTCTGTTCGACATCTTGTTAGCAACTGGAATAAAAATTGTGAATTATCACGTTACAACTTGTTTAATCTCAACCTACTAACCCTTGACCTTGTTCCTGACCTTTTGTTTTCCTTTTTTCACCTCATACTAACTTTTTTACCAAACTTGTCATCGGGTTGTATTCAACGACACGATCGTGTAATATTAAACAATATGCTGTAGTTTTAGCTGCGATTGTACTTTTCGATTCAAACTCTAATCTTATATCCACTGGTCCTGATTTTATGGATTCGTTTTGTCTGGAACAATCGATTACAATTAACGGAGCATGTGTTACAAATTCACTATATGTGAATAGGGGTTCGCCCTTTTTAAAATAGTAGTTTTCTTGAAATTTTACATACATTTCATAAAGAATCGCTAGCTGATTCTTGGACTGATCAAGGTTCATATCGTCATACGGGTAACACTCTGAATTCAAATAAAGTTTTACATTTGAAACGTCACATATATCAAATTCGCTGACATTTTTTTTGATATTGTTTGATCTGTCCGTTTGAAATGCTAATACAACATATCGTGGTTTTTCCAACTGAGTTGATGTTTTTACATTCCATGTCTGTCTATTTGATTGTGGTAATAAAGGATATTCATAAAGCTCCCATGTTCTAAAATTGATGAAAATTGATTGATTTTTTTCAATAACTTTGAGTAAAGATAGTTTTTCTTGATCTGATGGGAATACGTAGGGAACTCTCCATTGAATTTTCTTGATGTTAATGTCCATCGTTGGCTCGATACTTGTACTTGTACCTGCAGCTCCTGTTTCAGTCTTAACCTCACCAAGCATAGCATTTAGGTCAGTTCTTGATCTTATAAGTATAAGTTCCTGTTTAACGTTTAATATAATTTTATTATAATCCTCAGCGAACCCAATTAAAATCTTAAGAGGAATGCAGACATTAAAATAGAAAGTACCTTTATTTGTACTGTCTTCTTTGAGAGTCAATAAACTACCTTTTTCACTCGTCCAGCCTGCATTAGTTAACATTTTAATGTCACTATCATTAAAAGACAGATAACCTTTCATTGTACTTGTAATTCCAACGTTTTTCACCCTATCTATTTCAACTCCACCGATTTCGTATCGTATTTCATCAAATAAATAAGCATATCCGTTATTAATGAATTTTGTATTTGTTGATTTAACCACCCCCTCGATGTAGAGAGTACTGTTGCAGGGATACGTATAGATATCTTGATGTTGGATTGGTATTCTAATTTCATCATTATTGTTGAATGAAGAATTAGCATATGGTTGATGTGCGTGTACTTCTATTTTATTTATCGATTCGTCAAAGTAAATTTGCTCTCTTACTTGTAATATACTACCAGCCATGTTTAATTTTTAAGCCTAATGATACTAAAAAGTCTCTATTACTCTTAGAAAGAGAACCTCTCTTCACGGTGTCCGGTGTAGAAATGTTCACGGTTTTCAAATACGGTATGTTCTTAACTGGGGTGAAGATCATAGGCATGATTACAAACGTTTAAGATGTAATGTTACTGTGATGGTTTCTTCACGGAAATTGATAGGTTTACCATTTTGATCAGTTATTTTAAGGGATATGTTATCAATCGTCCTTGTGTTGATTGGAAGATAGATTATATTGGCGGGAGTTTCAACTATTTTAAATCCTGGTGGAACAGTGGGAAAGAATGTATGTATCACATGACTTGGATTACTATTTACAAACGAAGACGTAATTATATTACACTCCACGTTTATAGTATTGACTTTTAAGACGTTTACCGTTCCATCCGACACATGAGTGAAAAACTTGTTTAATTTTCTATTTTTGAAACCTAATAAAGGACCTATTGAGTCTGAAGGAGTGAAGTCGATGTCTTTGGAACACTTTATCTCACTTTTTAACGTATTATTGTTTGGTTGAATTGTTATCAGTACATCATGATTAATGGGATACGCATTTTTGTATGATAAGCTAGTATCGATGTCAGTTTCTGTTTCACCTCTCTTATCTCCAAGAACCTTTCGTAAATACTTTTGCAAATCTTTAACTTCATATGATCCAGTAGGTATTTCTATACCCACCTCTTCATTTTTATCGGTAAGATAATAAAACATATTACACCCTTCCTCAACATTTGGAATTGAATTAAATGTTTCAAAATTGATGAACCCTAACACGTAATCTCGATCATTTTCTAGTTCAATTTTGGGGAATATTTCACAGCTTAAGAGTGAACTATTTCCCGAAATTACAAATAGGTGAGACATGTTGCTTGTACGATGGTCAAATAATGACTGAGATAGTTATTGGAGAATATTTTAATTACAATCAGACAGAAATTTCAAACACAACTGTCCACATATTTCAGTGTTAAAATTTTGATCCCTAACATAGTTATACAAAATAATACAGTTTTTTAAATAATGTATAACTTCCATTGGTGGTTTGAGGTTCCCAAAACTGTCGTAATACTTTGCATGTGATCCATCTTTACGTAAAGCGACCCAATGAGTCCCGGGCCCATCATCATCGTCTAAGTTTATGATTATCGCTTCTTTATTCCATGGATGCAAAGGCAGTTTATCCTTAGAGAATACTCCTCTAAAGTAAGGTATTTTCAATCGTTTAGCATACCTTTCCAAATCCAGATTGGTTAGTGCGTTTGATCTAAAAAAATACCCATCCCTTGTTTGTATGGTCTCAAATACAATCCTTTTCCTGTTTTAATCTTAACGTCACTTACATTTTCCTTTCTTGCTCTGTTAACTTCGTTTATGGCTTTATACACTGAGGTAGCTCCGCCGGCCAGACTTCCGATGGCAGACAGTCCGGCAAATAATGGCAACAGGAACGGTAACGCTCCTCCAGATTTGGGTATGGGTATGATTCTAGGTTTTTTTATTTGATCCTTTTTACCACCCCTCATCGCATTTCTTGCAGCTTTCAACGCTGCAGGAACCAATACCTTAAGTTCTTTGCTTTTACTCTTTTTAAGTTCGTTTTTAGCCGCCAGTATAGCATCCTTGAGGTGTTTCTTCTGTGTATTTCCATTCTTACTGTCATGTTTCGGACTCCTTTTCTGCCTTTTCTTTGTAACACTTTCTGACTTCGATTTCTTCATACCAGCACCGAGTTTAAGTTTTGCTTTCATAGCGTTCGTTACTAAAAAAGCGTTTACCTTTTCACCGAGTTTAGCGTCCGGAGCCGATACTCTCGTCCACGCCCTATCGGCCAGCAGCCTGTCAGCTTTGTGTCTACTCGTTAAATCCTTGTTCTGAGCGTATGCTATATCGTGTTCCTTGCAGTAACTATCAAGTGGATTGATCCCTTTGTCGCCCCTTGCCAGACGTTTCTCCAATTTAGTACCAGCCCCACAAAATTGGTATCCACCCAACAGATGTGCCTCAAAAGGTAGGTTATCAATAAGCTTATTAATTAGACCTCCACCTCGTTTGAAGCTCAGAACCATACTGATGACCAGTCCTACTTGCTATTCAACTTACCTACCCTATCCCAAAAGTCGTCTTTATCATCATCTTCTGTTGATTTACTTTCTTTCAAGGTTTTTATTTCAGACCTAAGATAAGCTAAGTCATTTATCATTGCACTCATGACATCTGATATGGGCTTACCTTCTCTATTTCGGGACCTTGCAGTCAACGAAGAAGCTGGATAAAAAACCTTAAGCTTTTCATCAATACGTGACATATCAGAGTTTATCCTGTTTTTGAAAGCATCTAATTGTTTACGAGTCACAGGTGAATTTTCATTCTCGCTCGCTTTGACAACCAATTGAATATTATACTTTTTTAAATCTATGACACCATTCATATCAGGTTTAATATAATCCTTTATCATTTCCCTCAGTACCACTTCAACTAAAGTTGTATTGTTGCTTCGTACTGTTTCATCTACATATTCTTTGTTTGCAACATCATGTCTTTCAATTGGCTTTTTGACATTTGTTATTATTGAATTATTGATATTTACTTCACTTTTGTCATCAATGTATAAATACTTCTGCATGAGTGTTCTTGCCTGACCTAAAGTAATGGGAGAATAATTATTTATGGCTTCATTTATATTAATTATAAACTTTTTAAAGTTTAATTCTCCTTTTTCTGGTTTAATGAAGGATTCCACCGTCTTGCTAATTATTTGATTTACCCTAACTAATTCTTTATCTAGATAAAGTTTATTTATTGCATCAGAGTCATCGGTTGGATCTTTTTCAATTTTAAAAAAGCTCAATCGTTTATTCTTCATATTAATTTCATCATTGATACCAAAAGTCACACATTTTAAATTAATCTGTGAATTAACATAATTTTCGATGTATTGTTTAGAAACTACATCCGTTAACTCGGTAGGATCTCCAATATTGTTAATTCTCATTCTTTTAGCATTAAAATTGCCATTTTCATACATTAAAGTATTGCTTTTGAAATAATCGAGAGATATTGCATCTTTTCCATCTACAGGGTTTGATATATTTTTAATATTATGATTTTCGCAATCAATAATAAATTTCTTTCTATCAAACTTAATAGTATCTCGTAGTTCTTTGTCCATACTATTTTGAAAGTACCTCTTATTAACAACATCCATGTCTGATTCAGGATCATTGACATTAACAATTTTTCTCTTTCTTAAATTAACTTGTTTATCCTCTAACAATAGACATTTTGATGAAATATAATTTAAAGTAACGGCATCACTAGAATCGACAGCTTCCCCTACGTTTGTTAACCTTTTGTTTTCAATATTAAAATTTTGTTTATCAGTTAGCTTGAAACCTATTCCTGAAGGTCCTACTACAACGTTTTCTTTGGAAGTAAAACCTATATAACCTCCAAACTTGTCGATACTTGGTTTCATCGTCTTGAAAGTCAAACATCAAATGATGCTATTCTCTTATTTTGATTGATATAACTATGTTTTTATTCATGACGTAATATTTAATTGTGTATAAATATATATTTATATCAGATAAATGAAAGGGAGATAAATTAATCTGAAACAAGGTAGGTAATAAATAACACTGAACACAGATTGTATGTCAAAATAATTTATATTTATTTACAAACATATCAAAATTACAAATATACATAACAAATGTCAAATATAATTGTTACACTTACAAAATTATGAAAAAAAATCTATGTATTAATTTGAAGATTCAATGGTTACAGTAATTAAAAACATAAACAATCAAACTAAATAGATAAGTTAAGTTTACAGTTTTTTTCATTACAGTCATAATACTTTCTATTATTCCACTATTTACATAAATTTACTGTAAAGCTCAAATTACTTGATTTATTTGTAACTAGATAATGTCCCTTCTTACAATGACAGACACATGATTGTCAACAATTATTTCCTCTAATTTACAGTCCGGATCATCGTGATCTTCGGAACCACCGTTTAAGACCCAACACACCCTAGCAACCTTTATTAGGACAAGATCTGCGATGTGACTACAGTAATTAATGCTGAACGGCTCGTTTCCATGATTTATTAGGTTAACCCTGACTACGTCTGTATGGTTGGAGTCAATAGACGCTGGAGAGTCTAAAACTGTCACCCCGAAAGTTTCCGCTTGCCATGCTACCGGTCGAATTTGTCCTTCATAACCTTCAGGTATTCTAATTTTTATACCCGCAGATATGGTTTTTCTTTCTCCAGGATTTAAGGTTATAGTGTAAATACAGGAAGGGAAAAATGCGTGCAGAGGTATAGCAACCCGACCCATGTTCTCGTATTCAGGCATATTAAGGAAGCCCTCGTCAACAGAAAGTTGTTCGTACCTGACCGGTACAGTTTCCAAAAAAACATTATCTGAAAAGTAAAAAACTAAATTAACTTACATACAAATCTAACAAATAATTTGAGCTTAACAAGAATCATTGGTCATTTTAGCTTTTTTTGCAATCAGTTCTTTGTGTAAATCAATTTTCCTTTTTTTATTCTCAATTAGTTTGTAATGGCCATATGCCATGGTATGGATATTATCATTTAATACAAATCTTTTATCATCATGAGACGATAACGCTAGTTTTCGTACTTTCGTTGTGTATACATCATGTTTCCTACTCCTAATTATATTCATTTCTTTGTACTGGTTTTGATTACAAAACAAAGCTCTCTCGTAGTCCTGAAAAGTTATTTCATTTTTAACAACACTTTTCTTTACACCCTTAGCACGTTTCTTACAATCATAATTCTTACTAAGAGTAGTATATAGCTTTGTCCTAAGACCAATGAATTTCTTTAGGGGAACTGATAAAGTTTCATCTTTCATAACACCAAGTCTTTTCTTATTATCGAGAGAGAAACAAGCGTGTGTTATTGGGTACTCACTAGTGTCAAAGTAATGTATATTCTCCTTGATTTGCTCATATACGTCAACTGAGTTTACATTTATAAGGTAACTATCCGTATCTGTATATAATAGTTCTACATTTCCTTGACCAAATACACGAGGAAAAATATCATAAAAATATCTATACATTACGATTTTGCTTAGTTCAAGAATAGCCATACCTACTGCAATGGGTTTGTTAAAATTTACTTTAGTTTTATTTAGATGAACTGCTATCAGTTTTTCTGTAAATATAGTTCTATCACGAAAATTAGGCTTAGCAATAAGCTTATCGAGCCTTTTAAGACGGTGACACACTATCGATCTTTTCCCCGAACAAGACCCCGAACCGAGCAGGGAGAAGGGAGAAGGGAGGTCGAAGGGAGGATGTTCGATAGTGTGTCACGGGTCCGTACACCGATCAAGACGCCGAACAAGACATCAGGCCGAGCAGGGAGACGAGCGCTCTGGAGGCGGTTTTTTGGCGAAAGATCAAAGAAAAGATCGGTCCGATGTACGGTCCGATGTACGATAGTGTGTCACGGTACATTTTTGCCCCGTACATCGTCGCGAGCGCCGCACCGAGCGGCCGCCTGTGCTAGCATTGATAGTTCCGCGCTCTCACTCGCACACACTCTCTATCTCTCTCAAACTTCCTGTTGCCGCGCTCGGTAGAATTCGTCTGGTCTTGGTCATGTTCGGGGAAATGTTCGGAGTAAAATTTTGCTGATATTTATCTCCCTTCTCCCTTCTCCCTGCTCGGTTCGGGGTCTTGATCGGGGAAAAGATCGATAGTGTGTCACCGCCTTTAGTGCTACAAACTATTTCCATATTCATTCTGTTTCTTACGTTTTCCATACATTTGCCATAAACCGAATTGTTCATGAGTTTGAAAAACTCCTTTTCAAACTCATTTTGCGCATTTTTTCTAAATGTTGTGTTTTTTTCGATGTATCCATACAACCACTTAGACTGAACAAATTTCATACCTCTATGGATTTTAACCAAAACCAATCCATGCTCTACGGCCTGTTTTAACGCTTGGCTGTGAATTATGTAATTACGTTTAGGTTCTAAAGTTGTTAACAATTTTGAATGTTTACTACCTGGTGGTACTTTTCTTTGGGCGCAAAATGGTAAGTCGTTGTGTTGTTCATGTAGATGTGCCGGATAATCTAGATCTACCTCAAGTATAAACCCTACTTCATCATTTTCACCAATATCATTAATTTTATTTTTTACTTCATCAATTTCAACAGGGGTTAACCATTTAAAGTCCTTTAACGGTAAACTTTCTCCCATTGCAGCCCCATAAAGGTTATTTATATCTAGGAATAATATAAAGTTTGAATTATCAACTGTCCAGAGTCCCTGATCCATAGGTTTGACACCAGGTTGTGATTCCGAGTCAAGATTTGTTTCTGAAACTAAATACTTATTTGATGCCTCGCAGTAACGTTTAGTGCACATAGAAATACCACCACGAATACCAGCTTCTATGAACATGTACTGTTCATAGCTTGTTAACAAATCGATTTCAACTTTAGTCAATTTAAGACACGCGTCGAACGAAAGGCCAGGAGCTGTGAAATACCAACCTGGGTCCAAACCATAATTGGATTTACAAACTTTTCGGAAATTTTCAAATACATCGCTTAATAGTAACACATCAGTCTTAAGGTAGATATCAGAAAATTCTCCTAAGGTTTGACAGTTAAATTTGTTCCAAACCTCAACAGCCCTATTATAATCTTCTACAGCAACTTCTGACTTATTTAGAGAGCTGTAAAACTGATCAATAGAAGGCAAGCTAGTCTCATTAAATTTTTCCCAGCCATCTATGTATTCGTAGGGAAAACAGCCTTTTTTTGTAACAATATTAAGTTTATCATAACCGAAATAAGAAAGTGTTTCATTGAATTGATTTTTGTCAAGATTTTTGACTAGTTCATCAAGACTTCTAGACATAAATTTGTACGAATCAAGAAAACGAATTTCAAATCTAGCAGCAACTTTCTTTGATAAAGAGATATACCGTTCTTCTGTATTAGGGATTACCTTTATTTCCATTTCATCATAATCGAGACTTTTAATAATAAAATGGAGGTCATAATTTGACATATTGTGCA
This sequence comes from Macrosteles quadrilineatus, assembly GCF_028750875.1. Lineage (NCBI taxonomy): Eukaryota > Metazoa > Arthropoda > Insecta > Hemiptera > Cicadellidae > Macrosteles > Macrosteles quadrilineatus. The sequence continues at coordinate 143,828,130 of NW_026542595.1, read as the reverse complement.
AGACTACGGGCAAAAAGTGTGGATTTTGATATGACAAGTTACAATTTGAATGACTTGCACCTCTAAATTTCCCTGTATTAGGGTCGTGATCTCTAACCCTTAAATTATCGGCAGTAAACTGTTCTTCACATATGTGACAGCAAGATGAACGTTCAAACATGTCCACTTCTTCATCCGTTAACTCCATAGGCAACTTATTTTTGTACGTCTCGTACACTTTAAGAGCTTCATCTCTGATCTTTTGGCAAAATACCTTCACAGCATTTTCTCCGCGAAAAAGGACTGGTTCTGATTTTTCACCATTACTTGAAACAACATAATAACAAAAACTTGATGGGTAGTGCTTTTGATAGTCAACAGTTGAAGAGGTAGATTGATTTTGCGTAGCATGTTTAGTTTTGCAGGTGTGGGAGTTCTTACAATTCGGTCTTTTACAGTTCAAACAGCATTGATTCAAATTTTTACAGTTGACTCGGAAACAGTTAATACAACATTCATTGGGATTTTTACAGGTAAAAGAATTGCAATTATTACATGGACTTTTTTGTATTAATATACTTTCAAAATCAGCATATACAATGTACGGGACTTGTTGTTGGTGTTTGAAATTTTTAAATTTAAGTTTACAATTATCTTCATTAGGCATTTCTACAGCAACAGGTTCATGATTGTTACATAGCTGTTTATGTACATCGAAGGTAGGTTTATCATTAAAATGGATTAAACATGATTTACAAACAAATTTTCTTCCGTTGTGGTTAGAGGTTTGCGCGCTTACTAATTTATCAAAGTTTTTAATCCACACATAGTGAGATGTTGTTTCATTTTTCAATAGTAATAAATCACGGTGATCATCTTTTTCTTGTTTTGTTACTTTAATAGGATATACAATATATTCCTCACTATTGTGTTTCTTTTCTATTCCAAATATATTTATAGACATATTGTTTATCTGTTCAAATTTAGGTATTGACTTAAGTTTTACAGGATAGTTAATACAGTCCCAGTCATACGCTGCATTCATTTCTGCATTATCAATATAATTGCGGACTCTTTGTGGATTACGAGGTACATTTTTCGCCCATATACTATACTTGAAGCAATAATCATCCTGATTCTTTACATTTACAACAGCTTTCTTGTTTGCAATGAAAGCTGGTAAGGATATATGTTTACATCCTCTTAATGGATAGTATTTATTAATTCTTAGTTCCAGCCCTATAATACTCTTTAGACTCCATCCTGAACCTTTACCTTGGTGTTCTGATTGTTCTGTTAAAAGTTTATCAAAAGCGTTTTTACAATACGTGTTTAGATCTGTACCTAGTAGTATGGGCTCGTTTGCAGTCTTAAATGACAGTTCTTTGATTTCATCTTCTTCTCCTTCAGTTCTTGCATAGATACATTTTAAAATAATATTACATTTCAGAGTTTTCGACTTAAGAAGGTGTTCTTGAATTTTTGAAATAATCAAAGGTTTCGTGTGATATTTTAAAAAATTACCTATATCGATGTATCCTTCACCATTTGTTAAGTAATAGGTTTTAAGCCTACATTTTGCAGCAGACTCGGTCTCAATAATTGGCAAATAGCCCAATGTATTTTTTAAATGAGTGTTACTTGCAGGGTGATTGTCAGATTCTCTGTACCACGTATTACATGGTTTACAAAATTTGAGTTTAATCGTTGCAAGATAGTTTTGCATCGTTAACAGATTACAATAGAATAGTAATTTATATTTGACAATGATATGGAGTATTTCTTATTCAAATTATAAAATGTATTTTTCTATAATTGGCTAGTCCCTACGATGAATTGTACTATAGTAATTGATGGTTTTTCACTATCTCTTACTATTGATGATCTTCGAGCGCAGCTCAGCCAGGCGTCTGGTTTGAGCCAACGTGAGGTCTGCCGTCGCGGAGATTATTGTCACTGCCCCAGCATACTCCCCAAACCTGGCCTGGAGCGATGTGAGCTTCACACAATACGGCAGCCGTACTCTGTATGTTTGGTCATCCCTCCGTTCAAACTTAAACAAACATGTAAAATAAAATTAATTTATAATATTTTTTAAACGTGTGTTAAAATAAATTAAGTGCTGTTATCTTCTGTACCTTATCTAGAAATATATCAAAGTTTAGTTATAGGTTTAGTCATAAGTTTAATTTATAGGTAAAAAAATAATTAATCAACCTAAACATTAATTAACAAAGAAAATAATGATGAACATGAAACGATAAATTAAAGCCTTCTTGTTCCATACAATGACAATTTAGTTTTTTGGGCAATCATTTTTGAAATAATCATAATTCAAAATGTAGATATAAAAATAGAAATTGACATTGATAATTTAATTCATAAGTATGATTATTTAATTTAGGGTATTATTACTTGCAAATAAGTTTAATATACAGTGTATTTATCAGATAGTGATATAACATATCATCACTATTGAATCTTAGGTGAATTTGGTTGAAAACATTTTAAAGATATAAAGTATAACGTTTATAAATCTAAAGTTTTTTATCAATAATATTTTTATTTTTTTCCTACCTGAACATTAGGTTGAGGGAACACTGCCTTCAAGATAATGTAGAGATCTTCAAGACTCTCCAGGCCTGATCCCTCGACGATGGAAACGTCCCAGGTGGAGGGTGTGGTCAGCGCGTTGGAGGAAGACATGATGATAATGATTTTGTGTGCGCGAATTATATATCTATATATATACTGATAAGATATGACGTCTTTGACCTTAACCTCCACACGTGGTATTTACGTTATCAGTCGGAAGTCATTAAACACACACGCTGCAACGCTGCACTTTGTAATGGTTACGCAAATTATTATGTTTTGATAAACTAATGCTGCATCCATGATAATCCCTATCAAGAGTTTTTGCACGCCACGATAAGCCTTGCATCATCAAGGATAATTATCAGCTCAGCGCTAAATATTTATTTAAATATACAAACAGTAGTTTTATGATATAAATGAATTTCAGATATAAATGAATTTCAGATATAAATGTACAAATATCCTTATTAAACAAATTGTTTTCATGGTAAACAACGTCATCGTTAAATGACATGCCATAAAAGCGCTTTTAAGTCCACCATAAGTGTTTTTAAATTAATTTATTAAGATATTATTATTTATCCATTATTTCTTACATAAGGCTAACAATTTAACATTCTATTTACTCCACACATTTGGAAAACTATCTACACTCAACACTAAATGGCAGAAGCGAGAAGCGTTTGTCAGTCAAACGTTACCACCTTAAAAATCGAGTTTTAAATAAAAATATTTATAATACATCTTGTCGTACGCCCGACATCAGGTAACAAACACCCTTCCAAACCGACACACCTCCGACACCTTTCCCGTGTGCCAGCCTCCGCGGTGCCAGCTCTCTCAGCCGTCCACCCCGACACGCCGACGAAAACTTCCGACACCGTGTGCCAGCTCTCTCACCGTGCCAGCTCTCTCACCCATGTACGTTCTCCCCGTGCCAGTTCTCTCAGCCGTTTAATAACACGGTGGTGCTAGCTCTCTCATTTTTACCCTACTTACAGACTAAAGAATGATGAAGGTCTAGGTATTAGAGACTCTCGAGAAAAGTGGATTTAAATTTTTTGACTAGAGACTAAAGTTATAGTTTCTTACGACTAAAGAATGTTTAAGGCAGATTCTAGGGATTAGATGACACTATAGTTGCGACTATTGATTCGATATTCTACTAGAGAAAAAAAGTACTAAAAGGCTTGAGAATGTTGAAGGCAGAGGCTAGAGATTAGAGCTTCTAGACAGAGGCTAGATATTTTAACCTAGAGAACAAGATTTAATAGACGGATTTGGATACAGAGGCTAAAAATTAGAGAAACTAGATAGAGGCCAGAGACTAAATAATGTTGAAGGTAGAGGAAAGCAAATTAGAGATTCTAGGCAGAGGCAAGGGATTTAGAGATACTAGGCAGAGGCAAGGGAGTTAGAGATTCTAGGCAGAGGCTAGGGATTTAGAGAGGCTAGATACTAGAGACTAGAGACTGGAGACAGAGGCTCGGCGCGGGTGGAGCGACTGAAACACCTGGAGGCCAAAGATAGCCTGAAGCAAACAATACAGACTTAGCTCGGCCTGACTGACGAGCGCGCATAACTATACCATAGGAGCGAGTGTGTATATTACAGTAGAAGGGGGGGGGGGGGTTTACTCTACACAGACCAACAGTTTTTTCATTTTTTTTATTCCAGGAAGTGAGAGTCTGAAATATTTATAATGGACCAATTTTAAAACCGGTTTACTTTTGAAGCAGTACTTTTGCACATACTGTATGCTTAAATAATTTGTCAAGTAATATAATCTAACGCTTTAGAACTCGGTGAGTTTATGACGAAGAGGATGTTACACCATAAGAAATAGGTAGACAACTTATCTCTGGTCATCCCTAGAACTCCCTTAAGTGTTTCATTTCAAACAGGCAGTTGTTTAGTGTTTATTAATAATCTTAATCAATTATTTTGATTATGTTGTTGTTGTTCACCGTTTAACAACGTCGAATAATTAAATATTTAAAAACGTCAATGTGTAATTTGAATAAACAATCTCTTGACACAAATAACGCCAGACCCCTGTTCAGTAATTAATGACTCGGATAATTAGTGACACAAAGAAGATCCAAACAACCTTCGTAGCACTCTCCAACCGTCTCTGTGAAGTTTACTATTGATGTTGAAAATACTGATTGAAGCGATCAGAGTAAAACTAGTTACATCAATAACAGGTAGGAAAACTAACATTTATCGTGTAACAGGAATATACAACATTAGCATTGATATCTTTGTATAATCTGAATAAGAGCAATAAAAAAGACAGGAGGAATAAACCGGTTGTTAATTACTTGGTTGGGTAATATTGTTTTTCTCGAACTCCTTATTTCCTGAGAGAGTGTTTTGTATGGCGGTTGGAGCACAATCTTGGAGGTTTCGATTCGAATCTCGCTAGTCACAATGGCTTTTACCATGTTATAATGCCGAACCTGTTTGTTATGAGCGCAACATATAAGTTTTGGGTCCTACTTCATAATAAAAGGAAGGGTATCTTACAAGAATCAAGTTTTTTTAACGTCGTAGCCGTAAAAATTATTAGTTTTTTGCAGTCGTACGTACAGTAGGCTTGCCTACTTTTTTATATGACAAAGTCTTTACTAGTAATTTGGCAATAAAAACTAACTACAGTATAACATTTGAACCCCGTGCCTAAAAAAATAGTTCAACAACAAAACGAAAAAGCAACAGTGTCTAGACTCAGTGTAGTGATATCTACTTTTCTCCGTGTAAAAACTGTAGAGATAATAGGTTTGGGTTGCTCAGCTAAAGAATGTGATGACTAACACCTAACACGAAACACCTGTCAACATAGGAGTGTCATACTCTACACTCTACAGGCCTGAAACGTTTCTGTTCATACCGCCTGTGTTTTGTTGCTTCACGTTGAACAGGTTTAAAAACCATTGAATGGCCATGGTGACTTGTATATGATTAAAAATCTCTAATTTAGAAACAGATCTCATCGCCAGGCCTAGTTGTTTACTTGATAGTTGGACCTAAAGCTTAAACCTCTTCCCGGCTTAAACACATACATTGGTAAAACTTTGTGATAAGCAGGATTTGAACCCGAACATGTATTACAGAAGACCCGTTTCTAACAACTTACCAGTACCTATACGTTGTTTTATTGTACATTTTGTACATATCAAATTTACAATTGACAATAATTTTTATGGTTTCTTTGTATAAATGAAGGTTTAAACAAAGTTACTGTTGCAGTAGACCTCCATAACAAGACTCTCACGAGGATAAAATAAGACTTGTTATCAAGGTTGACTTCATATCAAGGTTCGCAATAACATGTGGTTAGGGGTAAATTAAGTTTGAAGGGATCTGAAAATGACACTTGTTGTCAAGAGGGACTTGTTATCGAGGTTCCATGTTTTATATTTTACTAGTAAATTATAGGCTACCAACTATATAAGTTACGATTTGGCATAAGGGGATTGCACCTTGAACTAACTGTGCAATTTTGTTTAATTGTGCGCAAATTAAAATAGTTTTAACTAAGTCTGTTTGAAAACAAATAACACTTGGATTTCATTTTTAATATTAAACACCAAATTGACGATCTATCTTTAAGGTTGTTCTACTGTACCCTATACAGTATATACTATATATTGGGAATATGTTTACGAAAAATGCTAGTTCCTAGGACTGTATTAACTCATATTTTGAAAATGTCACACCTCGTATAAATTGCTTACACGTTAAGCTAGATATAAACTGCCAACGCTCGTATTGAGTTACAAGTTCCTCAAACAGTAGAGGAAAACACAAAGGTTATTCTTGGCCTTTCAATTTCATTCTCTGGTAAACACAGCAGTGTTTATTACCTGTGCAGCCACTGCACGTTGTTTACCAAACATAGCGCAAGTCCTAAACAACCAACCTGGCAAATATACGAACAGGGGGTGAGAAAATATTGTGCCTGCTCGTCGGGTAAAATAAGCAGTCAATACCATCTGGGAAATGGAAAAGAAACACTGACCGACTTTGGTGAATCTCCTGCACTGAATAATATTTGAAGGTCGGGTTTGAAAATTGTAACAATCGAACAATGAATTTCATCTTCAACAATAAACAAACACTGCTGTCTTTAATAAAAAATAAGATAAAAATATGTTATGATGTAAAATGTGTACCTACTAAGTTTCATATAGTTTGTTTGAACGAAGGTTTGTGGATCGATCTAAAAAGCAGTTTGGGATACACACACCAACTTTTTAACCGCGATCCTCTGGCTTACTCAAATACTTTGTCCTTTGTAATTCCTTTCCCCATTAACTATCATAGTACGGTAATAAAAGGACAAACATCCCTTCAATTGAATTGTAACATTCTCTGCAAAAACCCATTCTACTTAGTTATCTTTGAGTAAAATACCTGCAGCTGGTTAATATTAGCCTAGACGCGTGGTATCTTCGCTTTGCTGGGCCAATCCAAAGTAAATGCGAAAAACGAACTTTCCCAGAGCCCGTATTATTGTTTTTATCCTGATACTATGATAGGGCTATTTCTAACAATTAGCCTAAGAGGGAATCGGAGGAGCCGCTCTTGAAATCATTGCTTGCGCAAACGTCACTTTTAGTATAGGATATACACAATTTTACCTTATCGATTGCAAAGGGTACATCAGTGCAGTTGTATGATGGTCTGATGTTTGTACAGGCGGTACATAATATCTAGGCTATTATTTTTTTAATCATTCATCTTTAAACAGCAACAAAATGTCTTGTTTTGTAAACTAATCAGTGCCTTTGTATATGGAAAACAATTTGCTCAGTGTAGATACACAAAAGAATAGTGCAAAGATAACCTGTGATAAAAACAAATATTTCATAGTGTTTCATTAAACACAATCTAAAAAAAATTGTTGCATCGCAGCACGTCAATTTTTAAAATTGTCATTAATTTTCCATCGTCCCTATGGGCATCCCCTTTAGGCGGATGACAATTATTGGCCAAAACTTGACATGGTTTGGAAGCCAACAACTAAATTTGAGCAAGTTTTTTTTTATATTTAAGCCCACAACTTATTTCACTCTCCTGCTATTTTCCTCAAACATTTGTAAGAATGAGACAATATTACTAACAACAAAAACATATGTCTTTTTACATGAGGGTTTCATTCATAATAACTTATTTTTTCGCTGAGTACTTGACCCTGCACCTGAAGAAGAGAAATCGAGTGATTTAACCAGACATGCCTCGTAATCGTCTACTATAAAAATAAATGTACTTAACAAAAATTCACTTAAGTATGCCCAGGCCAACACATTTTTCCCGAGAATGTCACAAGTGCGAAATGTCACAGATTGCGGTGTGGGAAGAGTTTGAATGAAGAAGAGCGGAGAAGAAGAATGCGCAATGACAGAAAGCGCGGGTCACGCTGTGATTATACAGGTAGAAAGTGGCGCGAAGGTCGTCAGCGCACGCGCTATCAGCTGTTGTATGCGCAAACCCAGTGATGCAACATGACAGACAAGTCAGTAATTAGACGGTGTTGGCAGTTGGCACCACTGCTGCCTATTTCTTAGTATCGATCAATTGTGGCTGTGTAGAAAAAGTAGAGATTGGAAAATCCTCACTATGACTATGATTTACGTGTTTAAAATAGAACGTGTGTAAAGTTGTAGTTTCCGTAGATTGAAATGGAAAATAATCTTAGGGTAAAACCATTACTTATCCATCCTCTCTTAATTTCCAGGTTTACATAATAGCTATCAAAATAAATTTTTCTTCATGGATTAATATTTTTACTGTTGTTTAAGGCTGTTTATTGTTAAATAATATTCTAGTATAAAATATGAATATATAGCATTAAGAGCTCCTGATACGTATTTAAGTATAGATGTACACATTATTTATAAACAGTGTGCACATGTTTTTTGACCTATGGACAGTAACCAAAACATATTTCCTGCTGGTAAGAGCTCTTCCCTCGAGCACGGACTTGCAGTCCATTCGGGGGAATACTGTTCCTACCACTAATAATGTATTCCTGTATATTTCTAAAGCTGAATAAAGTGATTTTTGATTTCATTTGATTTTGACAATAGTTCATCCCACTCAGGGTGATACTATTAAAATCTTTTAACTTTATTTAATGAGTAAAAAATGAGTGTAAAGCAATAAAATGACTTCGCATTCCCTGCCACTCTTGCAAGTATGAAGTAGGCGTATACTACTACTAAATAGGCATTGTGCGATGCATGCAGCCCATATCTTATTTTACACCATGTTGCTGTAGTTCATGCGTTGCAGCAGTGCAGTATACGTATGTTTAATTCGCTGATGCTGCCGAAAATAAGATATGTACTGTGCCGCCATCGCTCCGTACAATGTCAACCGTTATAAGGACGACTCTCAAAGAAATATTGAAGTGTGCATGTGGATTTTAACCAAAATATTCAGGGAATAGGCCTACACAAACAGTATTTTGTCATCAAATGGGCTCACGTGTTAAGTTTACAGCTTTTAAAAATCTTAAATTAATTTCGTATCATTATCAACAGCGTCAGTTTAGGATTATACAGGGCTCATTTGAAAAAAAAGGTTAACGGAGGAGGTGGTTTGAAGACTTTTCCCAAAATTATTAAGAAGGGAACAAAGTAAAAAAAAATATATTTACACCTAATTTTCAGAACTTTAATCCTAACCCAAACAAGAGATATAGGCTAGCTAGTAGGCTATACACAATTATATCAGCTTATCTTAGTCAAAACTTGCACCCAAATAATGTGGGTTGATTGAGATAGGGCAGGCCACGTGCTTCCTTCCGAATAAACGGCACCAGAGTTTTAACCAATCCGATACCAAAACGAAGCTGCCCAAATTTATGAATATGAATACATATTTCCATATAAGTTATGTGTTTATTTATTAACGTTCAACACCATTTCATCTCATTGCATAGCACAAACACGGCGGAGCTTACTAGGATCATACATAACTGAAAATAATATTAACGAGCAAAACAATGATCAAGAATAAATGTAGGGCATATAAACTAACTTTACAAGAATTGAATAAAAAAATGTAAATAAAAATATCTGGAATTCCATAAATTGATCGGTTTACAGTGATTACATTTATAAATTCTGTCAACATGCAAGCAACAACATTTTAAAAAGGTACAACATACGTCTGTAAACATTACTAGCAACGTAGCACCCAACTAATATTTTATTAGAGCCTACATAGATACTATTGTGTAATGCTGGCTAAAAAAATGACACATGCTTTGAAAGATTTTATATTTCAATATTTCCTAGGGCAATAAACTAATCGATTCCCCAACCAATAGCGTGCGGCCAAATCTCTTAAAGTTAGACAAAGTCACTCTGTCCAAAGTCGCAACAATTTAATTTTAATAGTCTCACATCGAATGTTCAGTTTACGATAAATTATTTTGATAACCTATTCCTTTAAACAGTCTTGACTATAAATTTTACGAACTATACATTTCGTATTTACTCGACAGTTATAATTGAGTTGAGTAGAATCATAAACTAAATGCCAAGTATGTTTTAACTATAGTAGAACGAATGCTACGCTAAGTTCTCAAAACTGGGAGGTTTTCTCTAAACTCGCCAAAAGGAATTAAAAGACCGGTCGACATTACCAAAACGCACTCGAATATAGTTTGTGATTAGTTGCAGTTAGAGAGGTCTGAATAGTACATAGTCTAGATCTAGATCGTTTTTGTCTTATGTACTAGGTACTAGCCTATACCATTGACTATTGGATACAGAATCCTATACCTAAACAGATAATAAAAACAACACGTGGAAGAGGCACGAGCTTGAATTAGCCTAGGGTAGACATAACCAAGTTTCATCTTTGCAAACACGTTTTTAATCGTCTTAAGTTCAAGTTAGGCTAGTTAACTTTTATTTTATCATGACACAACCTACCCGGCAAAGCTGGTCTTGGTGAAGAGGAAGGTAATCAGGTAATAGTCGAAAACAAAACCTCTTAATTGTACAGTATATCCAAATCAACCCTACCTTGTCCAGGAGGGTCGGACACAGGGGTAGTAGATGTTGCAGGCCAATAGGTGGAGGACAACGCCGAACTATCCAGCCAATTGTTGAACCCTGGGCCATAGTAGGCGGACCAATTGCTAGAGGTGCTGGAGGGTAGATGGTAAGGTGCGGCTCTATGGCTGCTCTTCATCTTTGCATATCCCGGGACGCCCGTGGTGGTGGAGGACACTTCACAAGACACAGAACTGACGAGGGAAATGGCGATGCTACACACACAGCGACCAGCGACTGTCGTGGACTAGACGAAGACTGATCACTGGTCACTGATGGACTGGCGCGCTCCCGCAATCGCAATGGCAGTGGTCTATGCACGCGCACGCGCAGACAGCCACTGCCTTATCAGCTGACTCGTCTGCTTCAGCTTAGTCATTGTTGTAGAAATCTGTTTTGTTTGGTTAGTTTGATAGTATTGTGGATTACTAATTGTGTATTATTAGGATATTTAGGTTTAGTTGGACAAACATTGGCGTGAAACGTAGAGAGGGTGTACTGGACTCTTAAAGTTCCTCTGGGTATTTCTATTTTTAGCTTTTTGGATTGATGAAATTGAAATATACCTATTCATTCTGAATTTGAGTGAAGGAATAAAAAAAAAATTACTAGCCGTCCGCTGATTGTTATTAAATGAATTGGAGTTGCCAAAAATATAGTCTTCGATTCTGCTTCTGCCTTGCGAATTATACGAGAGTTTTGAGCAACAATGAATTTAATAGTCGCACATTAAGCGCAACAACTTTCATTTTCTAATGCTTTAGTAGGCACCACAAACCGATCTGAGTTTTGTTTTGTATAGAACCAACGTAGTTTGGACAGCATATAGAACATTACAGACGTAAGCTAAACACAATAACTATTTTTAAAATTATAGTTTCATTTTAACGTGTTTTTAATTATTTTTTAAATTTCTTACACAATTTTCTCACAGAAAATAGGCCAAGCTAATTTTAAAATTTATATATATAGGCCTAAATTAAAACCCAAAAGGTTGGCAACAGCAGGACAAGTAAAAGGAAACTACCTTACGGTAAGCATGTATTTAAGATACTGCGAAGTAGCAACATAATATTTATTTATTCATTCATGGCAAAATTTCCATGAATCAATTACATCAATTTGCATCAATTACATGCATATCAAATTTTGGATGATATTAATACTACTGTATATACATGCAATAACGTTTACATTGGGCTAATAGTGCTCAAGTCTTCGCTGATCTATAGTGATGAAAGCTATTAAAGTGAGTATGTTTATTCTACGCGTTATCTAGCAACATTGTAAATTGGAGGGTGAAGGAGGAGTCTGCTAATTAAATGTCGTTGACTTTGAAGTGAGATGTTAGATTTCCACCTTTGAAGCAAAACAAAACACTCGGCCAGTTCCGGAACATTGCTAGTGGCGCGCGCGGTGGCAGAAAGCCAAACTACCGCGCCACAATTCATTACTAATACGCAGGCAAATAAAAGCACACATAATGCGTTTTATTGAGACAAACAATGCACTCATTACACCATTTTACACTTCTGTACTTCTTGAGAAATTAATGGCTGTACTGTATAATGAATAGTTACTAAATTGAATTCAGCATTGTTTAGAAAATAGTGTTACAGTAGCAATATTTTCTGGTTAAAAAATGTACATTTTCAATGATTAAAAAAAGTTGAGCGCTTTAGCTGCACGATATCATAAGGACACTACACTTCTATCCGATTTCTTTTATAACATGAAAGTCCTATTATGTTTAATTATGATTGTGTAGTTAGTAGATTTTCATATGGGTCGACCAGTATATTCGTCTTTAACATGAAATATTTGACTTGTCTACATGAAAATAAAGTGACCACTTTCGGCGCAACTACAAAATCCTGCATTCAAAACATACTCAAACGAACAAAAGCATCAATTAAACTAATAGTAATGTTATATTAATAGCTTATATCATATATTATGTAATTTCTGTCAAGTATATAAATTAAGTAAACTAATTTTGAAAATAGAGTACTTCATTTATTTTTTACATATTTTTGGATCTATTTACATAGTCCGAATTATATCTGAATGTAAAAAAAAATACTTTATATTGTTGCTTTCATAAAAACTGTAAGTCATACTTATCAGATTGAATGAAACTATGACTATTTTGCTTAAAACACAAAGAATAGGAATTTTAGTTAATCAAAAAACGTAATTTTGATATACATAATAACAATGGTATTTTTTGGCATTTTCTGGCGCCTGCAATAGCCCAACGCACACTTACCGTACTCATTTGTACGTAGTAGGTATTCACTGAAGAGCAGGCGTTATGAAATTCCTAATAATTTGGAATAGCGTACTAATATTTTTATGTAAAAATATCTAAATGGATTCAATACATATTTTCCTGCAAAGCAGTGTTACTAAATGAAATCGCTCAAATTTCTATGGTTTAAAATTTAGACTGAAAAATATGAACAATATAAAAAAAAAATAATAAAGAACGGATTTTATGATACGTAGATTAGTGGCTTTGGATTAATATCCAAGAATAGTATCAAACAATATACAAACTCTATAGTTTTATCTAAACAGACGATTTGCGAAAACAATTATTAAATATAATATAGTACAATATTATTGTGAGAATAAATGTATTCTATTATACCAATTAATTTAACTATATCTTCATATTGTTGACATTAGGAACCAGCCGGTCTATTAATTAAAACCCCGTTCCAGCCACGAGGGCCGAGTTCAAATCCTCGTCAAATCAAAAATATTTATAGTAGTTATTATCATTGGTTTTCGGCGTTTAATATTACTACTCCCACTATTACCTTAATATTACTATGCGAAGCCCACCTTAAGCTCCACACAGTAAAAAGTATGCAACTTTCAGGTGAGGTCTTTTGTACAAAGTATTATATTCTCTAAAAGCTATAAGATTATTATTTATTACCGAATTTCCCTATAGGGAAGTAGCTATTACCGTAGGTGGCACGGTTAAGACCCTGACCCGGGACCGATTTACTTTTTAATTTTTGATGTCCCCAGAGGCCAAAAACACCATTCGTTCAAACTTTTATAGGTCCTATAACTCGATAACTTGAGTAATTTTTGTCCAAATTTGATGAAATTTGGTTTATTGGAGCAAGGCAGGACAAACTTGAATGAGTTCACGAACCAGCATGATCGGACCATGGGAATTGGATTTTACTGGGGGTTTCATGAGAAAAATGGTTTTTCTCATTTTTGGTCCTCAAAACACAACACTTCCCAATTTATCTCTAGACCTTTTTAAAGAGATAAAAAAATAATAATTTAGTATATCAACGTTCTTTTGTCCGGGTATTGGTTACGGAGAAAGTTCAAAAAATTGTAAATTTAAAATGCCCATGTTATTCTTAGAGAATATTGTAAAATGTTGTAGTTTGCTTGTTTATGGATATATTTTGATCAAACTTGGCAAATGTATTAATTTTACACTAACCTATTAATAAAAAATAAAAAAAATAAAATACACTTTATTAGTTTCCTTGAAGCAGCAAACTTAGGTACCCATTAAACCTAATGTTTTTTTTTTTAATGGATTTAATTAAAAATTAATTCTGACAAATGGAAATTCGCTTAGTCGTCAGGTTTGCTGTGGCGAGGGTATTTTTTTTTAAATACAGACGACGGTTTACTTAATATAATATATATATATAAAAAAAAACTAAGTATTCACTGGTTCAAAAACACGTCGATTCAAAAAAGGTATCGGGTTTTCGTCCAAACAGAGGTGAGTGGCAATTAAAAGGCGCTTTCACCAAGCTGTTGTTGTTTTTACAATTCCACCACTCGGAAAATAGCCAATTATGTCGTCCATGATTAAGCCCTAACCTGGTTTGCGGGGTAAAAACCATCGGTTTATCTTTATCTGTTATACGAGTATCTTTATTACCTTTTTGTACGCGTCATGGTACAATCTATATAAATAAAATTAGAGTTTTGTCTGTACATTGCTCAGAATCATAAACTTTTAGGTTATTTTTACGTTTTATACATTAGAGAAACCGAAACAAGTCTCATCTAAATTTCTGTCTGTCTTCATGTCTGTTACGACCCAAGAGCCATTTTACGCTGCCTTCTCCTGAAAAACGAGAGTACCTATCAAGTTCCAAATCATTTTAATGTATTCACTGGATTGGCGAGATTGTCTTTAGCCATTAAAATATGGCGTTACCACTTTGTAAATAAAATAACGGACGTTTAAAAACCCAATTTTGTGCGATTTTTTGTAAAGCTTTCTCCCAACGTTTAGCACATATTCTTCTATGAAATAACGAACAGCTGTTCAAATCAAGATTATTTCTTCTAGCTGTCATTGATATGTTTACATTGAATGTTGTTTACCAATACCGCAACCATTTCCGATCACGTCTTGAAAGCAAATCCAAACCAATTAAGATTAAAAACGTTTTTCCTTACATAACGGATTTAATTAATCGTAAGTGCAATAATATGTAGGGTAACAGTAAATGAAAATAGAGATTCTTTGTGTATAAAACTGTTCTTGAGTTTTGATAACCGGGTTAAATAGACCTTGAATCAGTGTTGTATATTGCTGGGAAACTTACATTTTTTAAATGAGCGTTTTCAGTCGAGACTCGGCACACGACTGACGCGCGTCTACTTGTCTATAGTAAAAATAATACCCCCGCCGCAGCAAATCTGCCGACTAAACGAATTTCCATTTGTCTGAATTGATTTTCAGTTAAATATATTTTAATAACATTAGGTTTAACGAGTACCCAGGTTTGCTGCTACAAGGAAACTAATAAAGTGTGTTTTTGAGTAAAATATTGATAGCTTAGTACAATATAAATAAATTTGCCAAGTTTGATCAAAATAGATCCATAAACAAGCAAACTACAACATTTGACAATATTCTCCATAAAAATAACATGGGAATTTAAAATTTAATTTTTTTTAATTTTCTCCATTACTAATAACCGAACAAAAATACTTTTATATACTATACTAAATTATTTGTTTTTTTAAGCTCTTTAAAAAGGTCCAAAGAGAAATCGGGAAATTTTGTGTTTTGAGGGTCAAAAGTGAGAAAACCCAATTTTTACCCCATAAAACCCCCCGTAAAGCCCCGTTCCCATGGTCCGTTTGTGCTGGTTCGCGAACTCATTCAAGTTTATCCCGCTTTACACCTTTAAACCAAATTTCATCAAAATCGGACCAAAATTACTCAAGTTATCGCGTTCACGGATGTATATATATATATATATATATATAAAAATTTGAACGAATGGTGTTTTTGGCCTCTGGGGACATCAAAATGAAAAAGTAAATCGGTCCCGGGTCTAGGTCTTACCGTGCCACCTACGGTATTAGCTACTTCCCTATAAGGAAATTCGCTAAAAGTAGGCCTACTGTGTATTTATGTTTTATTCGTCATGTGTATAAGTGTACAGTTCGTGTATGTGTTTCAAAAACTCCAAGACGCACCTAATGGGGAAGCTCAAGACCTTTAGGACTGATGATGGCGATTTAATTTCGCCGAAATGCATCTCCTGTAATAGGATACATTAGGATCGACCAGCGGACACAGGTAATTTAGCCTTTTATTGATTGTCATACCGATCCGGAACAACAACAAACGACATAAAATGAAGTTATGTATAATAAATAGTTTGGCCAGCATATCTGAAAATATGCAAACCAACTGCTGTTCTTTCTTTAAAGAAGGTTTCAACTAATTACTATAAGATCCCCGTGCGTAGAACGGGCACACAGCTAGTGTTATACTAAATATACGGTACGTCGGTACACAACTAAACATATGAATATTTTTTATAGTTAAAACGTTAAATATGTATGAGTTCACGGATAATGTTTTTGGCCCCTGGGGGACTTCAAAACGAAAAATTAAAGTGATCCCGGGTCTAGGTCTTCCCATGAGATATACGGTGATAGTGTATTCTCTATATGGGAAATTCGTTAAAGCCATTAATGTTATACATAAAGTAATTCAAACATTACGATGATATAAGATTTTATTTTTCATCACTCCGTAACGAAAGTAACTATTTTCGATAACAGCTGACATCAATGAAAGTAGTCGTTTTTCAAGCTCTAATTTAGGGCGAGGGACAATCGATCAGTTGATTTTCCCTCGCTCTCAGTTAGTTCTACATTTATTCACTACGCGTGCTAGTATTTTGTTACGGTTTAATTTAATGATTTGAATCAGCTGTATTTATTGTTAAAGTTGTTTTAATCTTATATTTTGATGTTTAAACAAAATCTATTGAGAAATATGCGTAGGTTTCCTTTAGAATATTTTCTCCTATTTTTTGTTGTAAAAGTTAATCAAAAATATATGTAGGTTTCCTTTTAGAAGATTTTATTTTATTTTGATGTTCAATCAAATTAGTTGAGAGATAAAATAGTTGCAATATTACTGCGGTTTGCTATTCTGTGTTCGTGTATTTTTACGTCGTGATGAAAAGTATCGTTCATAACCTGTACCGAAAGTTATTATCTGGCACTTGCTCCATTATTCCCGTACTCGGCTTCGCCTCACAAGTGAAATTGGGGTTCCCTGTGTTCGGCTTCGCCTCGCACAAAAACTTGAGCGTGCGCCGGAAAATGCCACTTTTTGTCTTAGTAATGAAATATACTATTTAAGGATTTTTCAAGTTTAAACTTCTTCTTTTGACTGTTATACAATACATTAGAAATATTAAGTTCAATTTTACACCTAAAACTAAAAGTAAATCTAAATTTTATTACAATTATCTAGGAAGCCAACTGGTTGGTATTTTTGGTCGCTTCCAAGTTTATAATTCCCTAGTTCTATTCCAAGAGAGATCGGTTCTTAATTGACCTATCAATGAAATAATACTGGTGTTTGCTTTAACAAAAGGTCGACGTTAAATTTACAATACCTTTCCCATACAACCACATAACGTAATAACAACTAAAGTCGTTGATAAACGAAAAATCACTGACATTTTTACTTACCATTTCTGTTTTCACTATCGGCTGGTTTCATCTGGATAGGATGATGCATCTGAAACAAAAAAAAAAAATTGCTTAACATTATGTTTGCAAACAAAATTTACTTTACATTGAATATTCACATTAATGTACTCATTTTTTAAACCGGAATTCCACTTGCGACAAACAGCAAGTGTTAACTTCCGCATCCAGACCCAGTTAACCTAACCGCCCGGCATGGTTAGTTCACAATAAGCATTCATTACCTTTGACAGTTCATTATAAGGGTGGGCTTGCGGCGGTAATGAAAAAAGTTTTCCCATTTCGGAGTACAGAATTGAATAGATCGCGGCCATTGTTTGCAACCGACTAGTTTATTTAGTCAAAATCTCTTTGGTAAAATTAATTTATTACGTTGAAGAGTGGAAATGAGCTTTTGAAGATATTTTAAAGTTTTGATGTAAGCTAGACACAATTCATCATAGTTTATGGTTTTGCAGCGAGTTATGTATATTTTGACAAAATTTTGATTTTAAATTTGAATCTTAAGTGGATGTCCTAATAGAGGAAACAGCTTTTGTATTCTCCCCGAATCAACACAAGACCGGAGTAACTTCTATTTGGATACTTTTGTGAACCAGCCTGATCCGATGATAAGAAGAGTGGGTATCACCAATAATCCACTTTTTGAATTCTGTACCATAAAATAAATTTAATTTAGTCCATACGTATTTTTTTACAAATTCAGATAATTTTTTTACTTTTTCCCCCTATACCATAGTATATGGAGAAAGTATTGTTTTCGTCAAAATCTTCGAGTTAGAGTTTTGAGTGGATATATTCGTTTTGGGCCCCCCTGGACCCAAAAAAGTGGTTTTCGAAGTGAACGATAACTCGAACAAAAATCATCCGATTTTGATGAAATTTTGTATAAACGTGTAAACCTACATTTATTCGAATGAGTTTGCGAACCAGCATGATTGGACCATTGCAACGGGGGTTTATAGGCGTTATTATGAGGTAAAATGGGGGTTTTCCATTTTTAACCCAAAAAACTTTAAGTTTTTGAAATTTCTTTCCCAACCATTTTGTAGATTCTTTGTTTGAAGTTCATTGTTGGTGATGGGGAGTTTTGTTGTTCAAAGGTTTATTGCAGACATTTTGATTTATGGTTTATTTGACATTTGACCATCGTGATGGAAAATGTCCGCAATACACCTTTGAACAACATTTTGTAGAGCTTAAAAAAGAAATAATTTAGTATATTGAAGCATTGTTGTATGCCTAATGGTTACGGAGAAAATTCAAAAAATTTAAAATTCAAAATTCCCATGTTATTCTTATGGAGAAAATGAAAACTGCTGTAGTTTACTTGTTTATGGATATATGTTGATCAAATTTAGCAAATTTATTTATTTCATCCTATACCATGTTTGGTATGATGTTTGGTCAAAAAACACTGCTTACCTTCCCCAGCAGCAAACCTGAGCACTTGTTAAATCTAATGTTATTTAAACCGGGAATAAATATATCTTATTTGTGAAAATATTTTAGTAAATATGTAATAAGTTGAATTCGCTTAGTCTGCAGGTTTGCTGCGGCGGGGGTATTTGGGATTTTTGTTTTCCCTATCTTATATTTTATAGAGCTGGGTAGCTTATCGGTTATATTGCTCGCGTATTAACCAGACGATCGGTAGTCCATTCCTGAGAAAAGTCAGTAGCGTTGTGATGGTTCTAATCGGGATACTGCTGTCCGTTATTACTATTGTAATCCTAGGTCACTGTTTTCTGGTACATTTGAATTTTGATAACAAGGCCCTTGATAATGATACCCTTTGAATTTATAATGTCCTAAATGACATGTTATTGTAAATCTCGCTAAGAAGTCAACCTTGGTAAGAAGTCGTATATGATAATCCCTAGAGGCTTGCTATAGAGGTTTTACTGCACCTTCTATAATGACGTTTTTCCAGTCTCATATTGATTATGTTTCAGGATATCTGTCCATTTCTTCCATGGATCAATGAGCACACGAACGTCTTCAATGGAACGAAAATCTCGAAGAAATGTAAATATAGTGGATCAGCACGAACAAATAACTCATATGGTTTATTATTTATGAATATCGTATTGATTGTTTTAATAAACTCATTTCTCGGGTAATGAACTGTTTTATTTAGGTACTTACTTAACTAGTAGTAAAAAAAAACAAAAACAAAAAAAACTAGTTGTACAGTACGCTTATTCTGCGCGTAACTGGATGAGTGAACGTGAGCGCAATAATGGAAGAGTCCACCCGCACCTAGCCTACTTACCGGTGTCACTGGTGAACACAATGTTATTTGTATGGGCAAATCAACCAAATCTCAGTCAACAAAAGTCCTAACTCCTCGTCTATTAATTAACCAAAGTCATTGGTAATATACGTAATGGATTTCCAACAGTTATCGATAGGAATCAATCGTTCCTGTACAAAACGTCATTTGATTGATTGAAGCCTATTTCATTATTTGTTATGAGGACTATCATAAACAAAACTAAGCTAAACTGAACTAATCTAACTTAACCTAATTGCCACAGCACGGTGTAAAGGAGTCTTTTTAAAATATCGTATGGCTTATAATGATGACATATAACACATATTAACGATAGCGCTATTATATCACCTAAAAATGATTAAAAATCCAATATATGTTTATCTAAATAATGAATATAAATTCCATAAACGGTTCCCCCACTCCGCACTGCTGTTTCCCTCCCTTCCCTCAGCATTTTAGTATTGCATGTACATTAATCTAACTGCCACAAACTGTTCCCACACTCAGAACTTCTCACCTTTACCACTTCCTTCCCTACTTCCTACGACGTGAACCTGTTTTCCTCCCTTCCCATAGCCTTTTAGTATTGCAGATGCATTAATCCAACTGCCACTAACGGTTTCCATACTCCGCACTGCTCGCATTGACTACTTCCTCCACCACTTCGTGGACCTTTTTCCCACCCTTTCCATAGCATTTTAGTATTGCAACTGTTTCATTGCAGATACATAAATCTAACTGTCACAAATAGTTCCCACACTCTACACTTCTCGCCTTGACTACTTCCTTTATCACTTCCTACGCTGAGGACCTGTTTCCCTCCCTTTCCATTGCATTGTAGTATTGCAGGTACATTAATCTAACTGTCACAAAGGGTTCCTTCACTCCGGACTACTGGCCTTGGCTACTATCTTCACCACTTCTTACGTCGTGGACCTGTTTCCCTCTCTTCCTATAGCATTTTAGAATTGCAGATACATTGTTACAGATTAGTAAGTATAGATAAATTGGTGGTAGGCTAGGCCTTGTATTTAGTATACGAGATTCACTGGCTTCGCTCAATAATTCTTCATTTAAAATAACATTACGTGGAGGCAAAGTTTTGCTCAGAAAAACCATTAGCATAGCCTTGAGTTGTCTAATAGCATTCTGTTTAAAGTCAAATGCTAATAGTAATTAAAAAATCCTTATATATAATACGTGAAGGCGATTTGTACGAAACACTACTCCTCCGTTAATAATGGACGGATTTTTACAAACGATGTGTCAAAATTAAGTATTTTTTGTGTAGGCCAATTCTTTCACCAAATCCTGTAATAAAAGTCCTCAGGCTTTGCCCCACAGGCGATCAAAATCCCAATGTATTTCTAATGAAGAAAAGATTTTGTTTACTTAAACAGACGAATTATTTGTGTTAATTACAGCTGTTCATAGTAAACACATGATACATCCAAGAGTGTTCGTATTCAGAGTGAGTTCGTTTCCAGTTTCGATAACAGCAGTTGAGTGATTGATTACATCATCTTTGAGTTGACTATTTTTAAGTCATCGGAAATCGCGATTGTTATTAGTTTTGAACGCCTGTAATACTTTGCAATTGCTCGAATTTGAGCAACAGGTGCACTAGTCTTAAATAATATATGTAGTTTTAGGTGGCTAAAACATGTGTATAACGAGCTGGTAATTCTTTTATGGAACACGTTTAGCGCAACGATACGGATTGACAGCCAACCGCGGTCGTGGTATAATGGTTAGAGTGCTCGGCTGTCGACCTGAGGGGCGAGTTCGAATCCCACCAGCAGCGTTATCTTTTTGACAAAAGTTTTGCTTAGAATGTGATTTGTTCTTTACTGTAGACTACTTTTTTTAGAATTGGAGGCATTTATAATTTCATTTTATGAACATAATTATTTGTTATTAACTTTTTACAAAAAAATACAGAGAAATTTCAAAGGTTGTCGACACCTGAATGCTAGATCACCCTATCATATACGTTGGGTAACAATAAACACATGTAAACTAAAGGCTATTACTGTATATTTACTAGTTTAACCCTCAAAAACCTACCTAACATCTTGAAGTAAAACACTACTTCAATATATGATGGCAAATTCACGCCATCAAAATTCATCAGAAAATACACACAGTTAAAAACAATCTAACATTGATTTTATTATCTAAATTATCTAAAATTATCTAACTGAAATGTTAAAAACTTGTAAAAATATTCCATTTAACTACAGTTATACGTTGTCAAACCATATAAACAATAGCGTTTAATTTCAGCCCATAAAACTTGTTTTTAGCATACAAATATGCTAAAACTACTTCTGATTTATGGCCTATTTATTTTACAAGTAAACTATATTTCCAAATATTCACTTTAAGAAATAACGAGAAGCATAGACTAACCAACGCAAGGGAGTATGTTTTATCTATGACTATGGCTAATATAAATCGTCCAGTCTGTCAATTAGATCATATGTCGTCGTTTTATACAATTATTAGTAAACAAACATAAATACTTCTAACACCGTCGCATTAAATTCAAAATTTTGTTGTTTCGGTTGCAAAATCATCAATGAAATTGATACTTGGATTATTTATTTTCTATTTTCAAACAATAGTCGTATTTAACCAAATTGTAGCCGGGGAATCAAATGGAGAACAGACCCAAACTTTATCAACAGGAACAAAAAATTCAAACGATGAAACACATCTATTAAATACCAACCGAAGTGCTGATGGTAATTTTACTAAAGAGGTTAAAGATATGCTTATTTTTATGCTTTGGAGAGAACTCAAGATGTACCTGTAACAAGAACACAAAATTAGTGCATTCTAAGTCAACAAGACAAAAAGGATTGTCTTCAACCAAATTAAGATTCCTAGCAAAGTCGTTGAAGACGGAGTTACAACGATATCTAAAAATGATATGCATAAAGAAACATTTGAATCAGACGTCATCCAAACAGAACCCGAAGGGTCTTACAATAATGGTCAAAACGTAGATTTCGCTATGCATCCCTCAGACGTTGGGCACACGGAAGGCACTCAATTCAACGTCACCCAAGCATAGTAAGCATAGTAGGCTTGCATAGTAAGCCAACTGCATATTTTAACGAAGATGGAAATTTGATCAATTTGTCTCATCCCACTGAAAAATTTCAATTAGGCAACAAAAAAGAACAGGAAATCTTGCACGACTCGCAGTTTGACAGTGAAAACAGTGAATACCATGACACTTTCGACTGAAGAAGAAGAGATTCTTACAACCTGACAGAACCAGAGCAATACCCGTATTCTGTGCTCCTCATCATGCTACAAGGCGGTGAAATGGCAGGTTTGTGCACAGGTTCGATTATAACTGAGGAATGGGTCTTGACAGTGGCACATTGCCTCCGTGGGGTTGAAGAAATCATAGTATACGCCGGGGGTCACTCGCTGGAGGAGTACACAAAGTTCAAAAATGCAAGTGGTCCCTTTATAAAAAATAATTGCTTTTTTCACTAAGCATTACTTTTTCCAACTTGATGAAAAATGCTTGTTTTATTTTGAAGATTCAGTTTAATACCATAAAACTGTTTAAAAACGCTTATATCTCGAAAACGGTTTGAGATACGGCAAAACGGTTGAAATTCTGGCACACTACGTGTGTGCCAACTTTTGGTTATGAACAATATTACATCATAAAAAAAATAAAAAAGTAAACAAAATTAAAATCTCCCTGTATATGTGTCCGTTAGCGCGATAACTCGAGCGAAATCTACTTGGAATTTACAATGAAATTGTTCTGTTACTGTGATAATTTTTAATAGTAAAACCACCAGCAAAATGATTGTAATATATTCAAATATGATGTGAAAATATCAATCAAAACCCCTTTAGACGTAAAATTAAACGTCATCATGTTTATCGACTAAACTATTGTCGTGGAAAGCCTTGTAGTTTAATGAAAAAAGTTTCCGTTTCAGTGAAAATTGAATAGATCGTCGGTTTTTACAACAATGCAACGCCTGAACAATATCTTTGTTGAGCGTAATGTCACTTGAACGGTTTCGCTTATTATGCACGAATTATAAGAGTTTTGATGTCATTGAAGGTTTTTTTTCTGTTTTTGAACGCACGAGGATACAACTCAGTTTATAACTGGTGTAAAATAATACTTGTATTTTATACTGGTCTAACTTGGTACTAGGGCCTACAAATTAGCGTCAAGTGGCTGTGTAGTTTTGTATTTTTATTTTTAACATGGTATCGGCATACTTTACCTTCTGAGATATTATCTTACGAATTCTATTGTGTCAATTACAATAGAATACAAATAATGGTAATTATTTTAGAAAAGTGTGGAACTAATAATCTATTTGTTGACATTATTGGGTACGGTTAAAATCTTCATGCTTTTTCAAAGGTAATCAATTATAACCAATAAAGATTACTAACAACATACTATAGAACACAAATTTTCACCGACCACTACGTTACCAACTGAAACTAACAAAAGTGAATGTGATAAAGACAATAAAGAATGTTGAAAAATTCCTACGTCCCTTGTTTTACATTTTACAGTAATGTGTTACTAAATTAGGTTTCCAACTAAATTGTTATAATTCGAAAAATCAATTAAGTAACTATTTTATTCGTTTTGCTCATTTACTAACACATTCAACAGAAAAACACAACCAAACAAAAACACACAGCTCTATAGCATTTCATCAAAACTAAATGTAATATGAAATTAAAAACATGGTCCTAACATGTTAACAGCTGTTAACCGAGGAGGTACGTGAGTGTGCATGCTACAGCGTTTCAACCACTATGTCATATAAATTTCAAAACATACATGTCCGAACATGTTAACAGTTTTTCACCAGAGTTTGAGTGTAGCTTTGATTAGCAGTACACATCGACGCCTCTCCAATGTCATGCAAATCCAGCGCCCTTGTTTTTACGCCCCGGTGACTTCAATCTCCCCAAGTTACGGCCAGGGCGCAAGTGTCTATCACCCCCTTGTTAGTTTGTGGGTCGCTGGAACCTGTCTTACTTTACGATTTATTGTCATGGTTCTGAAAACATATAATTTTGTTAGTTGATTGATTGGTTGCAATCGAAGACGTAGACTCTGGGTACAGGGGAAACATGTAATGGTACACCTAAGTGGTGTCTAGCACTAGTGCTGGTGTCTAGGAAAAAGTTCAACACCGCCCACTCACCATCATGTTAGTTAGTTTTGTGATGTTACAGTTCAGGGAGCCAAAACTCCACAGGACTGAAGCCGTTCTAAAACCATGACCGCTTCGGTTTGCAAAACATTTTACTACAACGCTTCTGGGAAAGGAAGACGCTGTGCTCTTTTGTTTGCTCGCCACTCAAGCTCTACCTGCAACTTTACAAGTATATTTCCAGCACAACAAACCATAACAGCGCATGTTCGTCCAGTAAGCGTGTTTCGTCTGTACCCTACTTCTCTGTTGCCCAGCCAAGTCAATTGTAGCTTGTTGTGCATGATCCATCTCCAACGACTGGTTGGGTAATCTGTACCGTTAAACCAGGTCTAGGAGATTTTCGGGTATTAGCGAAAGATTCTTCGCCAGCTTGTCGAAGAAAAAACTTCCCCTAGCCACGCAATCCAGCATGAAGTAGTTTGGAGTGTCACTGGTGAAGTAAACAGCACTGTGAATTATATGAAATTTTTGTTTGAAAATATTGTTGAAAACTCAAACCTTACGTCGATATACTATAACCACGCCTTGGGAAGCGAGGAGGTCTAGTGGTAGTGCGCAGAACATTCTTTGGTTCAAATCCCGCAAGGTACCAAAGGCTTTTAGCGTATCAGCGCTGCCACCCTAGTATGATCTAAAGTCTAAAGTCCCAGGAAGGTGAAATGTAAAAGTAGGACATATAGTGGGGAGGCAAATTTAGTAAAATATGTAAAATAACAAAGTTGGCTCACCCCGAAAGGTAACCGGTGAACACTATGCTAGATGATATTGTATAGTAGTAGAGATGATATTTTGACCGGTGTTCACTCTGTATGAGTGGGACTCTCTTTTCTGGACGCCATTTTGGAAAATGGCGGATGTCACTGTTTGATCTTTGTATAACTCGAGCAAAAATGAACCGATTTTGATGAAATTTGGTATAAACGTTTAAACTTACATTCATTCGAACGGGTTCACTAACCAGCATGATCTGATCATGGGAGCGGGGGTTTATGGGGGTTTTATGGGGGGTTTTATGGGGTAAAGATGGGATTTTCTTATTCTTTGCCCCCAAAGTACAAAATTTTCCTATGTTTCTCTAAACCATTTTAAAGGACTTAAAAAAACAAATAATTTAGTATATTAACGTATTTTTGTACCCTTATTGGTTACGGAGAAAATTCAAAAAAGTGTTATTCAAAATTCCCATGTTATTCTTATGGAGGATATTATCAACTCTTGTAGTTTGCTTGTTTATGGATATATTTTGATCATACTTGGTAAACTTATTTATTTATACTAAGATATTAATATTCTACTAACATTCACGCTTTATTAGCCTCCCTGTAACAGCAAACCTAGGTACTCGTTAAACCTAATGTTATTTAAATTGAATTAATTTAAAAACGAATCAGGCAATTGGAAATCCACTTAGTCTGCAGGTTCGCTGTGAGGCGGGTATTTTATTCTTGACATTTCTTCCTATACCTAGTGGTTCAGGAGATACTGTATAAGCAGTTAAAGTCGGGGTTTCCTCCATGTTAATTACATTGATCCGTTTTAACTGTCAACCTAATCCTAATGTATTTCCTGTGCTATTTCGTTACACTTTTGACTTGACATATAATAACAAATCTAGATTATCAGGCACATCTCAGATTCGCCCGATGCATTAAAATACTTGGTATGTGGCCTCTTGTCTGCCAATTGAACGGAGTGAGCATTGATATAAACAAATAACCTTATTTACAAATACATTTTTTTATAAAAAAATATTATAGATTACAAAATAAAAACATGAGTAAATGTTATTGATCAATAAACCTCATGAATTTAAACCATCGTTATAAGCAATTGCCATCTCTTTTTTCTTTACTTACCATTTGCTTCTCTTATTTATGCTTTTCACTCTCTCTATAGAAAATGGCTCAACATACAAGCCCTAAATTGTTCTTAATCTTGACAATTCTACGTAATAGCCTTGACAAGTCTACCTCAGCCTGATTTACAGTACATTCTTGACTGCAATGTACCGAAATCGATAGATAAGATTCATTGGATATTGCCTTTGAGAACGTTTTACACCATACTGGTGGATAGGCAACAAACAACCCGTTGTACAATGTTGGTCCAATTTTTTTTTTAAAAATTGAATGTGTGGGTCAAATTGTACTAAAATGCATATTTGGAAATCTTTTAGTTAATTTTCTGTTTTGGTAAATTTGTACACGAAGCTACCTTACCTATGCTAACACATTACATATGCCTGTAGTAGTCCAAAGATTACTCTGATGTATCACACGACAACCTTTTTAAATGAAGATGTGTTTGTTAAGGGCTTTGCATATAAATGACAACATGAATAAATCATATACATTAATAATAAACTACAAGAAAATGATTAAAACCGATTTAAAATTAGTTTCTGTATTAGGCTACACCATTTAATTTGAGTTGTAGAGACTGCACTGTGTTAGTGTAGAACCTATAGAATTCGATTGTAGTAAATAAACCTGACATAAAAATGTCAACATGCGGTTCTGTTGGCTGTAACAATTCTTCTAATTACGTGAAAGTAGAAAGAATATCATATCAGAGGGGTATAAGCTTAGTTATGACCATCGATGTATAAAACTATAACATTAGTTAGTTTTATATGTCGATGGTTATGACTAAGCTTCAGTACGAATGCGATGCTACGACAGCCGCGGGTGGCTAGCACCTGCCGAACCCTCCAAATGAGGATTTGCCGCTCTGTTCAATCCGAAATTTTTACAAAACTAAGCACGATAGAATAAAGTTAAATACGAACAGTAAAGAATTTATGTTTAAAGAAATATTATTGTAATAACTGATAATAAATAAATAAAAGTTAATTTAATGTCTCATTGTATTGAGGTCCATTATTTTAAAAATAGAAGATAAATTGTGTATATTGAAAAGTGCGAAGGCCCAACGGGATACATAGGGTGACAGTTAAAACGGATCAATCTAATTAACATGGAGGAAACCCCAGCTTTAACTGCTTATATCTCCTGAACCACTAGGTATAGGAAGAAATTTCAAGAATAAAATACCCGCCTCACAGCGAACCTGCAGACTAAGTGGATTTCCAATTGCCTGATTCGTTTTTAAATTAATTCAATTTAAATAACATTAGGTTTAACGAGTACCTAGGTTTGCTGTTACAGGGAGGCTAATAAAGCGTGAATGTTAGTAGAATATTAATATCTTAGTATAAATAAATAAGTTTACCAAGTATGATCAAAATATATCCATAAACAAGCAAACTACAAGAGTTGACGATATCCTCCATAAGAATAACATGTGAATTTTAAATTAACAATTTTTTGAATTTTCTCCGTAACCAATAAGGGTACAAAAATACGTTAATATACTAAATTATTTGTTTTTTTAAGTTCTTTAAAATGGTTTAGAGAAAAATAGGAAAATTTTGTGCTTTGGGGGCAAAAAATAAAAAAATCCCATTTTTACCCCATAAAACCCACATAAACCCCCGTTCCCATGATCAGATCATGCTGGTTCGTGAACCCGTTCGAATAAATGTAAGTTTAAACGTTTATACTGAATTTCATCAAAATCAGTTCATTTTTGCTCGAGTTATACAAAGATCAAACAGTGACATCCGCCATTTTGGAAAATGGCGTCCAGAAAACGGAGTCCCACTCATACAGAGTGAACACCGGTCAAAATATCATCTCTACTACTATACAATATCATCTAGCATAGTGTTCACCGGTTACCTTTCGGGGTGAGCCAACTTTGGAATTTTGGCCATTCGCCTCCCCACTAATAAACAATCTCACTATGCCATATTGACACAAAGCAAAATGTTGTAGTAGACGAGTTCTAGTTCACGGAGATTTTCTGTTATATTACATTTTTATTAAGTTTTGGACGCAACTAGTAGTACATGCCCTTCTGAGACATATTTCCTTTGATTTGGTAGTAAATTTTTCTAATATGAAAATCGGGTGAAAACTTACGAATAGCGTGTAAGGTTTACTAGTCTATGTAAGAGTAACCTACGGCGAATCACGAAGTAAAAAAAGAAAAAAAACATTTACAAGCCCATACAACACTTTATGGAACGTAACACACAAACTTAATCATTAATTTGACTGCCTGAATTGATCAAACCGGAACCGTAACTGAAAATATAATTTGAACCAGTTTTCTCAGTCTGAGTGAGTCACAAACTAAGGCTGTAAATCAGGCAATATTGGAGCTTCGAGAAACCAAGTTTCTGCCAATAAGTCAGTTATGGACCGATATTTCACAAACACCGGGCTGTACCTTTGTGAGTCATACATTACTTACACTCTACTTCTGGCAAATTATGTTGGACCAAAACCTACTTGGATAGTGAGATTTAAATGAATAACTGTGTAAAACTTACTTTGAAGTTAAATACAAAAATTGATTTCTAAGTATTGTGAAACTAAATTGTTTCAAGCTGTAATGTTGGCAAATCAAAGTTTTTGTTTGTTTCGGTGGTTTAGAACTTGTTACTTTAATTTTTCGAATTAAGAAAATTGATTTTTAAAAGATACATTTTTGTTGTGTTGTTTATGAAACTTTCGGAAGATTGAGGTATTGAACTTGTCGTTTCCAGCCAAGTAAACACTTATATATTATAAAAGAACATTTAAATATGCAAACGTTTCATTTAGGATATACTTACCAGACAAAGACAATTTAAGCTGTTAATTGACTTATATTGTCAATAATGTCGTCAATACATGTAAGTAAAGTGCTTTATAAGTTTCCCAAATCTAAATAATCTTTTCTGCTTAAAGTAATATAAATTTCTAAATACATTTTACTAAAATCACCCCTATAAGTATAATTTTAAGTACAAGCTTATATATGACGGTAATTTTAAAATAAATATTATTGATATCACGATTGAAAAGTATTATGAGGTAATTTCTATACATTATGCAGTAGGACACATGAGTTATTTCACGTTTTAATTACAATGTGTAATAATAGAATACATACATTTATATTCACACAAATTTTACTAAAACGTTAGATTTACTATGAGAATATAAGATAAATTTATCTGATAAACATATCATACCGAAGGAAAGTGTTTTATAGACTTGAGATTTATAGGGGAGCGCATTTGGCCCCTTCCTTCAAAGGGATTCCGAGGAATATTTGATAAAAAGAGCGAATGCAATTTAAGATCTCACTTTCCGTTTACTCCCCAATATAGTAGATTCTCAAAGTCGGCAATAAGGCTGATGATATCTTTATTTCAAAGGATATTTAAACAACGAATACAATCTTTCATGATTAAATCAACCGTACGATCCTTTTTAAACAAACATGTCTGTTGTAATTCTGTTGAGCCAATTGTTATTATGGTTTGGCGGCAATGGGAGTTTTAACAGTGCATAGATTATTATTAGGGCATAAAAAAATTAAATATTGTTACATAAAGAAATGTTCATAAAAATTATATTTTGAAATGAACCCCTGCACAAAGTTCTGGAAATTGTATGTATGTATTTATAATAAACATTGAAATGTCCTATTATACAGGGTGATCAACTCAAGGAGACCACCATTGAGATATCATCAAATGGTGGCCTCCTTGAGTTGATCACCCTGTAAATTAATAGATATAATGCTGTTTTGGACGAAATGGTTTGAGCCATAGTAAAATTAATATATGTGGTTTTATAAAAATTGTGGTGAATATATAGTTTTGTAATAGATGAGTGAACGAAGTGAACGAATCTATGTATCGTGTATAGCGGAGTCGGAGAAAGGTTGTCCGCTGGAGTATGTGTGTGTGTGTGTGCGTGTGTTCGCACCTAAAACTCAAGAACCGTTGCACTTATAGCGTTCAAATTTTGCACAAATAGTTATGACACCAGTGTAAAGACACCATTAAAATTCTAGACGATTCCACTCAGTAGTAATAATAAAATACTTAAAAAACATTTTTTAATTTGTCCCATAAGAATAACATTAGGAGCTACCTTCTTCTTCTTTTTATTTGTTTACGTTTTGCGACCAACAATTTTGTTGTCTACTTAAGACAGAGAGAACGACTTTTACTCTAAGCTCTTTCATTCATGGAGTAAACAGTTTGGCATCTATGAATATATATCATTATAATTTCACAGCTTTCAGAATAATGTTATTTAAGCTAATTAAATTTCACAACTTTCAGAATAATAAATTGAACTTAACAATATTAGTTGGCAGTTATATACCGTTTATTTTCAGTATTAAAATTCGCCTTTAAATTAAAAGTATATAGGTATGTATGTATTTAGAACAAAGCAGCTTTTTATATTATCCAATAATTTAATGTTGGCATTGAATATTAAATATTCAAAGATGTTGGTATATTTTTATACTAAAATGCTATGCGAAGGGGGGGGGGGAAAGGTCCCCGACGTAGAGAGTGGTAAAGGAAGCGGAAAGGTGAGCAGTGAAAAGAAAGGAGTACGGAAAACCTTTATGACTGTTAAATTAACGTATCTGTAATACTTAAATGCTATGGAAAAATAGAGAAACAGGTCTACGATGTACGAAGTAGTGAAGGTAATAGTGAGGGAAGTAGTCAATGCGAGCGCTGCGGAGTGTGGGGGGCCTTTATGACAGTTGGAATAATTTATCTGCAATTCTAAAAATGCTATGGGAAGGGAGAGAAACAGGTCCACGATGTAGGAAGTGGTGAAGGAAGTAGTCAATGTGAGCAGTCCGGAGTGTGGGAAGCCTTTGTGACAATTAGAATAATGTATCTGCAATTCTAAAAATGCTATGGGAAGGGAGGGAAACAGGTCCATGACACTTAGGAAGTGGTGAAGGAAGTAGTCGAGGCGAGCAGTCCGGAGTGTGGGAACCCTTTGTGGCAGTTAGATTAATGTATCTGCCATAATAAAATGCTATAGGAAGGTAGGGAAACAGGTCCACGACGTAGGGAGTGGTAAAGAATGTAGTCAAGGCGAGCAGTCCGGAGTGTAGAAACCCTTTGTGGCAGCTAGATTAATATACCTGCAATACTAAAATGCTATGGGAAGGGAGAGAAACAGGTCCACGATGTAAGAAGTGGTGAAGGAAGTAGTCAATGTGAGCAGTCCGGAGTGTGGGAAGCCTTTGTGACAATTAGAATAATGTATCTGCAATTCTAAAAATGCTATGGGAAGGGAGGGAAACAGGTCCACGACACTTAGGAAGTGGTGAAGGAAGTAGTCGAGGCGAGCAGTCCGGAGTGTGGGAACCCTTTGTGGCAGTTAGATTAATGTATCTGCCATAATAAAATGCTATAGGAAGGGAGGGAAATAGGTCCACGACGTAGGAAGCGGTAAAGAAAGTAGTCAAGGCGAGCAGTCCGGAGTGTAGAAACCCTTTGTGGCAGCTAGATTAATATACCTGCAATACTAAAATGCTATAAGAAGGGAAGGAAACAGGTCCACGACGTAGTAAACGGTAATGGAATTAGTCAAGGCGAGCAGTCCGGAGTGTAGAAACCCTTTGTGACAGTTAGATTAATATACCTGCAATACTAAAATGCTATAGGAAGGGAGGGAAACAGGTCCACGACGTAGGAAGTGGTAATGGAAGTAGTCGAGGCGAGCAGTCCGGGGTGTAGAAACCCTTTGTGACAGTTAGATTAATATACCTGCAATACTAAAATGCTATAGGAAGGGAAGGAAACAGGTCCACGACTTAGGAAGTGGTAATGGAAGTAGTCGAGGCGAGCATTCTGGAGTGTAGAAACCCTTTGTTACAGTTAGATTAGTGTAACTGCAATTCTAAAATGCTATGGGAAGGGAGGGAAACAGGTCCACGACGTAGGAAGTGGTAAGGGAAGTAGTCGAGGTGAGCATTCTGGAGTGTAGAAACCCTTTGTGACAGTTAGCTTAATGTAACTGCAATATTAAAATGGTGTAGGAAGGGAGGGA
Source organism: Macrosteles quadrilineatus (assembly GCF_028750875.1). Classification (NCBI taxonomy): domain Eukaryota; kingdom Metazoa; phylum Arthropoda; class Insecta; order Hemiptera; family Cicadellidae; genus Macrosteles; species Macrosteles quadrilineatus. The sequence goes on along the minus strand of NW_026542595.1, from coordinate 143,795,018 downwards.
AACAGGTCCACGACGTAGGAAGTGGTAATGGAAGTAGTCGAGGCGAGCATTCTGGAGTGTAGAAACCCTTTGTGAGAGTTAGATTAATGTAACTACAATTCTAAAATGCTATGGGAAGGGAGGGAAACAGGTCCACGACGTAGGAAGTGGTAATGGAAGTAGTCGAGGCGAGCAGTCCGGGGTGTAGAAACCCTTTGTGACAGTTAGATTAATATACCTGCAATACTAAAATGCTATAAGAAGGGAGGGAAACAGGTCCACGACGTAGGAAGTGGTAATGGAAGTAGTCGAGGCGAGCAGTCCGGGGTGTAGAAACCCTTTGTGACAGTTAGATTAATATACCTGCAATACTAAAATGCTATAGGAAGGGAGGGAAACAGGTCCACGACGTAGGAAGTGGTAATGGAAGTAGTCGAAGCGAGCATTCTGGAGTGTAGAAACCCCTTGTGACAGTTAGATTAGTGTTACTGCAATTCTAAAATGCTATGGGAAGGGAGGGAAACAGGTCCACGACGCAGGAAGCGGTGATGGAAGTAGTCTAGGCGAGCAGTCCGGAGTGTAGAAACCCTTTGTGACAGTTAGATTAATATACATTCAATACTAAAATGCTGTAGGAAGGGAGGGAAACAGATCCACGACATAGGAAGCGGTGAAGGATGTAGTCAAGGTGAGCAGTCCGGAGTGTGGGAACCCTTTGTGAAAGTTAAATTAATCTATTTGAAATTCTAAAATGCTATAGGAAGGGAGGGAAACAGGTCCACGACGTAGGAAGCGGTGAAGGATGTAGTCAAGGTGAACAGTCCGGAGTGTGGGAACCCTTTGTGAAAGTTAAATTAATCTATTTGAAATTTTAAAATGCTATAGGAAGGGAGGGAAACAGGTCTACGACGTAGGAAGTGGTGAAGGAAGTAGTCGAGGCGAGCATTCCGGAGTGTAGAAACCCTTTGTGATAATTAGAATAATGTACAGTATCGAGCATGAGGCGAGCAGTGCGGAGTGTGGGAACCGTTGGTGGCAGTTAGATAATGCATCTGCAATTCTAAAAATGCTATGGGAAGGGAGGGAAAGAGGAAATACATTACGTATATTACCAATGACTTTGGTTAATTAATGGACGAGAAGTTAGGATTGTTGTTGACTGAGATTTGGTTTTTTTAAGAGGTTGACAGCCTCTTTTAACCTTGCATTAGCCCGTCCACATAGACTAAGTGCCCGTGCGTGGATCGTTTACAGCAAAGCAAGGGGTGAGCCGGTACGGTACAAAGGTGAACTGTACTGATAAAATTTAGTGGCAGTGACCAGGATCCGAACCCACGACATTGCTGCCTTGGGCCCGAAGTCCGCGTGACGCTACCGACTGAGCCACCGACTCACCATTATTTGCCCCGACTCATGGGTTGATTTGCCCATACAAATAACATTATTGTGTTCACCAGTGACACCGGTAAGTATGCTAGGTGTGGGTGGACTCTTTCATTATTGCGCTCATGTTCACTCATCCCGTTACGCGCAGAATAAGCGTACTACTAGTTACTTTTGTTAATTACTTCGTTATTAGAGTTGAGTGACAGTTTAATCAGTAATTTAACAACACAATCTTGGATTTAAATATTGTGACAATGGGTTAAAATACTTTCTTAAAGTCTTCCATGCCCACTACATTCAAACTGGTTTATATTCTTTACTTGGTTACTTGGAATTTTACTTGGTTTACCTTTTATTTTGTTTAGTAAATATATATACATGTGAAGATTAAATAAAATGTATTTTGGATATTTATTGATCAAGGTAAAATATCTACGATTCTTTTATTTAAATGCACATTATTTTCAAGTGCAACTTGTTCAATTATTGCATTCACTATCTAAACCTGTCCATAGAAACAGTATTGATGGGACTAATGGAACATGACGGCTAAATCCAGCCTCAAAACTTTGAAATTAGTTTATGATCCTGTCCAGAATTGATTACTGAAGCTTCTATACGAATAAAAATGCTCTACTATATCGAAAATAGTTATGTGTGTATTCGTCATTTTTTTATTCATATCTAAAAAAGATTCTGTTTGCATCAATTATTTTAAATATTATTGTTTTACTACTACATGTAGTTCTAATATAAAACTTTTCAAATAAATGAATGTAGCTCGAAATTAAGATTTTCATCGTCTATTCAACTTGATCATGTTTAAAGAATTTTAAATATAATTTTCACGTTCAATCATGTTGTTCAATCAGACATCCACCAGATCCTTAAAAGATGCCAGATCCTTATGGATATGCATTTTTAACATTTTACATTCAACTCAACCTAAACACAGTATTTTCGTTTGAACCCAGTGATTGTACAAAACAAAAATAAACCGTTATTCAATTTGATTGATTGGCTACGGTAGTAGAGCGATGAAAAATATTTCACAAAAAAAGTTTTGTTTGCGTTAACGTTTTCATTTTTTATTAATCAGATAATTTTCAAAGTTCATCGAATAGAGAAGACGGTACAAGAAATGTCTGAAGATATATAGATACATAATTGATGAGTCGGACCATCCGATCTCTAGAGTGAAGGAAAACTATTACACAGCAAATATTCAAGATCAAGTTTTTGTTTACGTTATCGTTTTCAAAAAGTTATTTATTTATTATAGCCTATACTTAATACTGTTCATAACTGAGTTTATTTTTTAAAGTCCATCGGATATAGAAGACGGCACAAGAAATGTCTGAAGATATATAGATACATAATTGATGAGTCGGACCAACCGATCTCACAGATATTGGAGTATTGACTATTTTATGGACTTCAGCTTCAGTCTCGAAATCCCCGAGTTGTCTTCTAAATCTCAGTTTCGTCCTTTATCGTAAACATTGGGTTGAAAATGTCAAGGGTTTCTAGTTTTATTTGTCCTTACAATATATTTTCTAGTTTCACCTTTATATTGTGTTTCATTTTCCTTCTTGTTCGTACTACTAGATGTACAAAAAATGTTCATTTCTTACTTTCCTATTTAATTTTTTCTTATATTTAACTATATACTATCTTAACGGTTTGATGAATTTCAGGAAATTAATTTTGACATTGATACGATTTTATCAATTTGTACCCTCATAGTTACATAAGTAAATAATGTATGAAATAAAAATACATTAGACCTGACTTATGCATTTGTTAGAATTAGTTTCACCGTATTACAAAGTTCAAATATTCTAAAATTTTTTACGTAACACTAATCAATATCCAAAAAAAATTGAGATAGTTTTAGTAAATTGAAACATAATTAACACAACTGAATTTATTGAACTCACAAATCAGACTAAACTAAAAAGTAAACAAAACATAATAATATAAACAGTCATCTGACAGATGTTATAAATAAAACATCTGGACTTATTTCTTGATACATAACACTCCTCCCCCCGTTAGGTAGTCCTTCAGATATGCCGGTGGTCGACGGATACGAACAGGTCGAGGACTCATGCTCATTGAAGTGTTTTGGGAGTTTGATCTAGAGACACGTGACCGAACAGGTTGTGGACTCGTGCTCATGCTAGTGGAGTCTTGAATTAAACCAGAAACGTTGAAACCAGCATCTTCTTGATGAGGGTTAATTGAACCTTCTATACCACTAAAGGAATTGCGAGATTGTTGCATCACTGATGGTCGCATTGGTTGTACGTCTGGTGTTCTCATCATAACAGGATTGCGAACCATTGATGGTGGTTGCACTGGAGTGAGATATGATGTGCTTCTGGTGTTCTCATTTGAATAGGATTCTGGAGTAGTGGGTGGAATGGTGGGTTTACTGGAGATTCAGGATTATCCAAGTGTGAGTTAGTAGATGCTTTTGATGTTTCTGAGCGAGGTCTCAATTGGTCAATATGACGTCGTATTTCAATGCCTTCTTTTGTTATCAAATGGTAGCTCAGCGGCCCAGTTATTCTAGTGACTTTAGGAGGAATCCACTTTGGTCCTCGCTGATTATAGTTTCTTGCAAATACGGAGTCATTTTCTTTAAATTTCCTCTGAGGTGACTGTTGGTAATCGTGAAGCGCTTTATCCAAGATTTTCTCTTCTTTGTCACTTGAAGAATAATCTGGGTGAACTCTGTCTAAGATGGTTCTAATACGCCTTCCTGGTTGTGTGCTTTTAGTCAGGTTCGAGGGGAAAAGGAAGTTCCTTACTTTGAGTTTGAAATAGTTCATTTGACTTAGCTGCAATAACAACATCCTGAAGTTTAATAGTAGGATCTTTAAAAATTTTATTCCTTAACTCATCACTTCTAGATCCAATCAAAATTTGCATAATTAATTCCCTATCCAAGTCTTTGAATTCACAATTCACAGCTAATGTTCTTAGTCGAGAATAGAAAGAGTTAAACGACTCCGATTCTGCTTGATGACACTTCCTAAAATTAAATATTTCAAAAAGGACATTTTTGGAAGGAGCGAAATAGTCAGTTAATAGTTTTATAACATTTTTGTACGTTATTTCATTAGGTTGTGGTAAACTGTCAAAAATGTAAGCCACTTCCTCACCAGCTAGATTAAGTACTAGTGCAGTTTTCCTTACATCATTGGTAATGTCTGCAGCTAAAGCATACCTCTCAAATTGCTTAATCCATGTACCCCAACGCTGTGCGACACTTGCAGGATTTGTATGGGGGTCAAAACGATCAGGCTTATTGAGATCCATTATCCAATTATCCTCGTCGCCAGTTTAGTAAATTGAAACATAATTAACACAACTGAATTTATTGAACTCACAAATCAGACTAAACTAAAAAGTAAACAAAACATAATAATATAAACAGTCATCTGACAGATGTTATAAATAAAACATATGGACTTATTTCTTGATACATAACAATAGTGTTATTGTAAATGATTTCTATTAAATCCTTACATCTAAATTTCCAGATTGGAAATAATTCAGTTTTATTTCCGAATCAGCCTAATTTACGACACTGCACTAGATTGGTCTTGGGAAAAACAAGAGAATAAAATTTGCATTTTCATATATTTAGCCTGTGTTTTACTATTTCGATAACAGACCACGTTTAAAATATCTCTTTTAAAGCTGGAGAAAAAATATGGATACATTTATGTGTACGTTTTCATTGCCAATACTTTTATTAAGTAAGTGTTGTAGAGACAGAATCGAGCAGAAAATAGCTCATTTTTAGCTACACGTTTATGATGGATACAGTGGAACCTCGTTAAGAAGACCCTCGATATCAAGTCACTCTTGCTAACAAATGTATTTTTTAAATCCTCTTGAATTTATTTTACCTCTAAGCATATGTTATTGTAAACCTCAATAAGAAAGTCAACCTTGATAACCAGACTTATTTCATCATCCCCATGAGAGTCTTGTTATCAAGGTTCTACTGTATAACACTTGTAATAATATTTCTAGACTTATACCAGTCTGAACTGTTCACCACCACCACCAAATTTCTTACTCATTTATTAATGTTTTCTATTGTATCTTGTTGCATGTAAATCTTGTCTAATGTATTATTTTTTAAATGGCGATTGCCGTCGGAATGAATAAATAAATAAATAAATGTGTACAGATGATAGATAGATAGATAGATAGATAGATTTTATTAGATCATTAAACATTATACATAAATGCAATAGATCATGTCAATATAGTTTACAAGGTACCGTAATCAGAGAGATACATGCAATCAAGCTACATCAATTAAGGTTTACATGCACAAAAAATAGATACTTATAAGATAAATTATGAATAATACAGACAGGCTTACTAAATAATATATGCAATAGTAATTAAGTATAAAAAAGTTAAATCACAGTGGGCGACATACTTGAATAAATAATACAATAGGCTAGCAGCTACCAATGAAAGTTTTACAAGTTAGAAATTTACACAAGATAAAATCACAATATAAAATCACAGATAAAAAAAAAATCAATGTGGTTAAAAAACTAGGCTAATATCACAGGCAAAGAATTCTTCAATACTGTAGAAGGGTGTGACTGAAAGCCACCTTTGAAGTACTTTTTTGAAGTGGTCAAAATCAGCCAGATGGGCTTCAAAAGGCAGCCTGTTAAACAATTTTACACCAACTTGTTCAAAAGAATTGAGCACCTTGCTCAGCCTGGTGTAGGGTCTAGCTATTGAATTACAATTTCTTGTGTTATAACTATGAACATTTCTGTTAAGAGTTAAACTGTTAAGATTTTTCTTTGTGTGGAGCATGCAGTGAAGGATGTAGAGATTTACAACAGTTAAAATCTTTTCTTGTATAAAAAGTGGTCTGCAGTGATCTTTATAATCAGAATCGGTCATTATTCTAATACATTTCTTTTGGGCGAGAAGTACATCGATCACAGAAGGGCTATTTCCCCAGAGCAAGAGACCATAGGAAAAGGCACTTTGAAATAGACTAAAGTAGACAGTTTTAACATAGTCAGAGGATACATATTTCTTCAAGTGTTTCAATAAATAATTAATTCTACTTAGTTTTTTACATACAAACTCTACATGCACATTCCAGGATAATTTAGGGTCTAAGTGAATACCAAGCAACTTAACACTATGACTAGAATCTACTAAGCCAGGGTTCAAGGAGAAGATCATGCTTTGAGTTTTCTCTACATTCATAAACAAAAGATTTGACTTATACCACTCATTGGCTTCACTTATGATGCTACTGAATTCATCCCTAATTGTGGCAGTAAAGGGACTTGTCTTAAAAAAGGTTACGTCATCTGCAAACAGGATAGAACTAGCATGCACATTCAGATCTAGGTCATTTATTAAGACTAGAAAAAGGAAGGGGCCTAGTACCGACCCCTGTGGTACCCCATATTTCACCTCAGTTTGTTCCGAGAAGACTTGATTGGAATAAACTTTTTGCTGCCGATTACTGAGGTATGATCTAAAAAGACAATTTTGAATGCCAATTATTCCGTATGATTCCATTTTTTTCAAAAGAATGCCATGATCCACACAGTCAAAGGCTTTAGTTAGGTCGCAAAGAATTGCGCCTGTAGGCTGACCAAGTTCAAAGTTTGTTAATATAGATGAGATTAGCTCTCCGACTGCATCAATCGTGGACATTCCTGATCTAAAGCCAAACTGATTCTTTGAAAAAAGGCTAAAAACTTCAAAAAAATTACTGACCTGAGTTTTAATAATCGATTCATAAACCTTGCCGAAAGTCGGGACCAGAGAGATGGGCCTATAACTACTGACAGAATCACGACACCCTCTTTTGTAAATAGGTATAACCTTTGAAACTTTAAGCTTTGAGGGAAAAAACCTTCAGATAAACATACATTAATGCACATGCTTAAAGGAATTGATATCACACTGATGACCTGTTTCAATAAATAATTTGAAATATCATAAATATCGGCACTTTTTGAGCACTTAAACTTGGATACAACTTTGCACACATCACCAGGATTCACAAGCTGCCATTTGAGGTTTGTGGGGGGTGCTCTATGTTGGGTCCTGAGGGCTGGCGTAGGAGAGGCGCTAGCAGGGATGCTGCTCCGGACATCTTCAACAACAGTGTTCAGGTAGCTGCTGAAGTCAGACGCTGCAGGACCAGTGTTCATCGTTGAGCTGGGGCCGGACTCCTTTTTTATTATCTGCCAAGCAGCTTTCGCTTTGTTCTGGGCAGAGTTTATTCTATTTTCATAAGAATTTCTTTTGGCTTGTTGTAAGGCATGTTTGTATTCTTTCTTAGCATTTAGGTAAAGTTCTTTATCACAGAGTAAATTACTATTTTTGTACTTAGTAAACGGAGACATGACAAGACATTTCAAGTTGTTGAGATCAGGAGAGTACCAATTTTTTACTAGATAACTATTTGAGTTTCGGTGCGCTGCTTTCTTGAATGGGAAATAAATGTTCATCCAGTAGCAGAAAATGTCGTGAAAACGGTTATACATTTCTTCTGACCCTAGATTAGCCAAAGCAGTTTCCCAGTCAATATTGGCAAGGCAGAGCTTAAACTCAGTTACTTTAGGTTCGGATATTTTTCTTAATAGAGTAGGCCTTATTGACAAGCTGTCAGTAAGATCAGATTTAGGCCTACCATTGCTATTAATTGTTATAGACATAAAGCAGTGATCTGAAATGGGTACATCAAGAACCTTTAGATGATAATTTACTGGTAATAAATCTGTAAAAATATAGTCCAAACATGCATTACCTCTAGTGGGCAGAGAATTTGTAGAGTATAATCCTTCTGACCTACAGATATTTTGCAATGTGGCTGTGTTCGCATCACTACTGTTGGCTTCAATGTTCAAGTCACCAAACAAAACAACTTTTAATTTGTAGCTAGCCAATACACTGAGTACCAGCTCCAATTGCTCGAGAATATGCTAACACTGCTGCGACATGGCCTATAGACAGACACAACAATTAACTTAGATTTCGTTAATTTAACAGCACAGGCCTCAAAATGCATTTCAACACAAAACTGCTCAATATCAATGACACGGTAGTCCAATCTCAAGTTAATGAAAATAGCAGCTCCACCATGGATGTGTTGCTTACGAAGGTAAATGGAGGCGAGTTGGTAACCTTCAAGGTTATAAAGGCTATAGTTTTCAGCATTTAGCCAGTGTTCAACTACACAAATGACGGAGTACTCTTCGATGTTTGCAAACATTTCCAATTCATTAACTTTGGTTGTCAAGCACTGGACGTTGCCATAGACAATCTTAAAACCAGACGTCTTCTTACTGTCAGTCAAATTTGTAACAGTATTAGGGTCAACAGTGGGTAACTCAACACGGACATTACCTAGGTTTTCGCAGGGGGACTGGGACGCTCTTCGTTTAAAGAAGCGGAGGTTTCATTTTCATTCAGGGACCCTGAGTCAACGTAAGTTCTTCTTTTACGTTGAACATAGTTGGATACAAGAGTACCTGCAGGCCAAAAATCGCTCACCAACACTTTCTCAGCATCCAGAGGATAGAGACCAACTTTAAAAGATTTGTATGACGAGTAACGAGTTTGCAATTCTTGACAGGCAGCATTTTGTACGCCATTGTCCATTAAATAAGTTTTTACATCTTCACAATCCATACCAGGAGACAGTCTTGAGACAAAAATCCAGGTCCTCTTCTCAACTACTTTGAGGTTAGATGAGCTGCTCATTCCCCTAGTTCCAATGATAAGTTTATCTTGATGAGCTTGAGTTCGAGCTCTAGGCATGTAGTTTTGAGTAGGCATGTAAAGCTTTGTAACGTCCGCATATGAAGGGACATTACCTCGAGTTACAGAAGAACGTTCACTAGTATTAGAGAAGATCCGAGTAGGCCTAGGCCTAGGCTGAATGCTAGGTTTACTGGTGACAGTTGATCCTTCACTAGGGTTAGTTTTGTTATAAGTGTTACAAGTAATTTGTAGAGTACCTGGTTGTAATAGATCGACTTTCGTGGACTGTTTATTCACATTCACCACGGTAGAAGAGTGTTTGTTTTTATTTACTAGTTGAAGGTTAGAATGGCTAACCTCAAATACACTGTTGTTGACGTTTGGCAGTTTGACACTAGCAGACTCATCTAAAACAGTTTGGGCAACGTTCATGGACGAATTAAGTAGGCCTACGGCAGGATCAGATGTAACAACCAAGTTGTCCGAAGGTTCGATGATTTTCGTCTCATCAGAATTTGCCGTTACATCGGTAGTGAGACCACAATGTTCTAGAATAAGGTTAATGTTAGACTTGGTTTTGATACCATGATTCACTAGAACGTTAAGTTTATTTTTCATATTTAATTGAGTGGAAGTTAGAGAAGTTACCATGTCTTTGATATCCCGCAGCTCTGTTTCAAGTAAGATTTTCAGATCGCAGTAATTATTATCATTTCTCTGGACTTCAGATTGCACACGTAGATCACAGTCGGCACAATACCATCTAACTTTCTCAGAGAGTCGGCTAATTTGTTCATAGTCTTTTTTATTAATGTGTACACATTTTGAGTGGAACCAAAAACTGCAATAACCATCACATTTTAAAGCATAGTCATTGTCTAAAACTTTAGTTTTACAAATACCACAATTACAAATCAACAGGTCACCGGCCATGTTGCAGACGACGATGAGAACCTGATGCAGAGAAGAAATAACCACTTTGAGTGTGATTTGTAGTAGAATTATTGGTATACATACGGAGTAAGTACCAATGAACGTCTCTTTCTCAACTAATTGGATAAAATGTCCCTACTTAATAATCTTCAAACTTAATACATTTAATCTAAAAATACCCAAAGCAATGAACTTGAAACTTAATGTCTACTACTGATGAGTATAACTAATGTAATTAACTTAGGACCATGTGTAGGTGTATTATTAAACCTGTTATTTGTTTTAGTTTCGTTTGTATTAGATTTCCTGCTTACATAAAATTATGAGCTTAACTCAACTGAAATAATGAACGTATTATTTGAAAACATAACAACTACCTTCTCATAGGATTATTTTTGCTTCCAATTTAGAAAAAAATCTAAAATGTATTATTGAAAGAATATATGGCAGTATTTACATATATCAAATCTCCAAAAAATATTATCAACTATAACTACGGATTTTTATAATCTTATAAATATGCTTCGTAATAAAAGCTATTTAATTATACAGAACCGTCTGTATTTTTAATTAGTAATGGAAGATTACTTGATTTTGAAGTCACAATATTTATAAGTGGAGTATAAACAAGACAATCGGGATTTACGTAACGTAATTTTAGATTCAAACGTATTCAAATTAATTCCTCTTTCCTTGGGTCCCGCCATTGGATTGAACTCATCGACGCGTAAGAAAACAAGGCAACGATTTGCATTTTCACACAGCTGTCCTGATTTATATAATGTAGGTTGCGGTATTACTACACTTACTGTCAAAAATTTCCATCTGAAGTACAAATTGCTTGGGTATTAAAAATTATTTTTGTATTTTATGTGTATTGTGTCATTGATAGTTTGTTGATAGAGTAAAATAAAATAATATACAGATTTTTTAGTTTTTTTTTCAGAATGGTAAAAAAATGGATTGCAGGCCCTTTATATAGCTAAGTATTCCTTTATTAAGTTAGTCGAGATTGTAAAAACAAAATTTAATGAACAATTCCTTAATCTTTTAGATTTTAACCGTTCAATTAATTGACACAGACGGTAATACAATATGGAGGATTGCGACGGTGGCGCTTATGCGGTCGTTCCCAGAACTCGAGCTAATGACTTTGGCTACCTAATTATCCTATCTAATGAACAGTTGTAAAAACATAAAGTTAATTATAACCGTAATGCATTGTGTAATTGGTTTCCTCCTTCAACTATTTGTTTAAAAAAATAATGAAAAGTACATGTACAAAAATACTATAAGGCACAACAACGTCTGAATTCGTATTGCTGATTATCCATACACTATCTTGGTAGTTTAACAGCTTCTAATATTTGTCAGGGTAAAAATTCAATACCAATCGTAAAAGTGTTATTTTGAAGTAAAAAATGTGCAATACTGAAAAGTGGCAATGGTTGACCGCTTATGTTTAAAATATATTTGTGATTACTAACTAGGCTAGTTATTTTACTGATTCTGGAAAAATGTTTGTGACATACTCAACGGGATGATTATAAAACAAGAATGAACAATATGCATGGTTGTTTTAGCTTTGATGTTTCAACTATAACTTGAGTATTCACAAATGTGTTTAATTATAGGTTTTGATGAGATTGGTGATACATACGTTAGTTGAACTGTTTTATGAGGACTGATGAAATAGATGTCATCTTGATGAATTTTTCTTTTTTCGGTACATATAAGTAAAAAAAAATAAAATTAATAGCTTCGTAAAAATGTTACGAGTTTTTAAAAACCTTCACTTAAAAAAATGTGATGTTGAAACCCATTTCACAACTAACTGGCCTGGTAAATTAAATTCAAAAATTTAATTTTCACACTTAATTTGATAAATACAAAAGTTGTTATCATTTACATAGCTTACTTCAATTAGTTAACAAACAGTTTCTTAATTTGGTAGACACCATATACCTTATAGTTTAATATAATGACGGCAACCTCCTTACTCAGCATGTTCATGTGCATAATTCACATGACGTCAGCAATAAACTTTTAGTGAACCGTTACCTTCAATATTTCATATGCTGATATACAGCGCATACTCGACATAAATATTAAACATCTTTATGTCGCAATTCCATGTTTCATATACCAATAAGTCTCATCTAGCAGGTGCACCAGTGATGGAAATCATTAGAGTTTTTTCGTTTACCGTGGTATTAAAAAGAAGAAATGACAAATGTATTAAAAGATATAATTCAAATAGAAATAAAAATACTATTGTTAGATTTGTAGGAATAAACTACAGTAAACTAATATATCAATGGTGAGAATTAATCGAACATTATACTTGCTGCTACCACCAGAAATGAATTCGTGTCAGCCTAGTGGTATTAGATCGTGCATGATGAAGAATGATGTAGATGATTTTGAAATGTTATCAAGGTATAATAAATTTTATTTCTCCTAAGCATTTTATTGACTATCGAAAATTTTTTCATGGTCCATCTATATTAATACGCTACATGAATCATTGTAAACAATAAGGCTTTTTTGTTTTAAGATTTAACCCCACATACTATATACAAAAATGTTCTTATATGTGTGCAAATTTTCAAGTTGACCTTACATTTTTTAATAATTCCCTCGGGCTCTTCCTCAATGGCTTTTAAAGTTCTCATGTTATCCTTATAAAGAACGTATTGGTTTATATTATGATCAGCTGGATAATTTTATTGCTGTTAATATTTGATTTACAATTGAAGGAAACGTGTGCTCAAAGATTTTACTGACTTGGTTAAAACGAAGTATTTACTCTTTTAATTTGGGTTGGGGTAAATATTACAATTGAAAAAAGCGAGAATAACTAGACAATTTGATGTACTTAAAATAAAACTGAATTAACACTGTGCTGCATTTCTTGAGCAATCACTGAAAGAGCCGATTTGCAAACTATGGAAACATAGGAAAGTTATAACAGTACTAAGTAAAAGAAATAGAAATAACGTTTTTTTTTTTTACTTTCTAATCGTTATTATGGACAACCTAATCTGGCTACGAGTGGGAAATATTTGTAGAAAACACTAAAAAACAAGCTTTTGAAAAATGATAAGTTATTAACAATAAATGTTGATTACATCGAACTGTTATGTACATCTAAAGTATTTCCATAATCTTTGAGTCTACTCCTTTAAAGTCATAGGAAATTACGACTGTTATCTGTTATTCGTTTTAAAATAACGCATGTAATACGTCGCAATTGCTCGAAATCGAGCAACAGGTACACTAATAAATAACGAATCAACCGCATATAACAATTCGATATTGACTAATAAAATAAAACGTAGCTTCAGACTTGTACCATAATAATTTACCTGGAAACCATAATGGAACAGTAACCGATAAATGTGGTAGACAATCTCATGTATTTATCTTTTAAAAATTTTTTTTCAAAAGCCTACACTATTTGTAACAAAAGAAGTTGTCTTTTCAAATGGAGTTTACACTAAACTATATAAATGACTAACGATTACAATTAATTATAAGAAAACCAAACGGAAAGTACAAAAAATAATAAAAATTAATTAATAATTTATTACGGTATTTATTTTGTTTATTTTCTGTTTGATTTCCTTATAATTATTGTAATTGTTATTCATTTTCATGGTTTAATTAGTGTAGTTGTCTTCATTATTTTATTAAAATAAACTAATTATTTTCTGAGAAGTAAATAAATTGCATTAAATACAAAAGTAATATTTAAATAAACAAATACATCTGTAAAAACAAAATAAATACAAACATAAGTCCATTTGAAATCGGATTTAAGATAGGAACGCTAGTTTTCCTATAAGCCATTTGAGGAAAACATACTTTGAAATACATATTTCCAACGAGAGTTTAGAAATATCGGCACAAAACTGACTTATTGGAGGGAACTTCCTCCCAAGGTGGTAATATTTCTGATGATGATCTACAACTCGAGCACGGAAGCTGTTTAACTGATTTACGCCCAAAGGATTTCCATCCTATGTTTTTACTTCTTATTTTACTATGAATTTTGGTAATTTTGTATAGTTTCATTTTAAATATGCTACACGAAGGTCTTACAAAATAGTTATTGTTACATTATGTAAGCTTACTAATAATTTATTACAAATAAATAACATTGAGAAATGTCTTTATTTAGAGAAAAAAAATCCACTAGTATCAGTCTGTATTATATGGTTAACCAAATTATCAATGTAAAACTTTGGGGAACTATTTTATGTGTTCATGAGATTCATTATGGGTCCTTAAACCGCTTATGGATCTGCCTCCCGTGCTTTCAGAGTTACCAGTGTATGAGAATTATTTTATTGATAGGTTTTATGAAAAATATGATACGGTTGCAATTTCGTCAGTCACATTAACTACATTATAAAATGCTTTATCCTTTACACTTACAACATAGGTGAATATAACAAATTATATAACTATTTAAGCTCTGTATTGGTATCTTTTTATTGCCTCAGATTTTAATATCTATGTAAAATTTAAAATAATTTGAAAGCTGTTTAAGTGGACTTAAAAGCAATCTTTAAGTAAATTCATACTAGAGGTTGTAAAGCACTAGTGCATTTTTTTATTTCCAAAGCACTTTTTTAACAAATTAGTTATCTTTGGCAAATAATAGTTAAGTAATGATAAGTAGTAATTCAGTTCCCTATCCTAAATATAGTTTTAATAAACATAATAAATAGCCTAATAATATAAAGACACACCAAATTACGAGGTTTAATATAGACTTAGTCTGCAGCTTTAAAATTAGAAGTTATAGTAAATTGTGTAGCGTTTGTTAAATACAATTAATAAAAGACTATTCACAATATTTTACATTTCATCCGGCTGATAAAGCTTTGAAGTACAAACGGTGTTGTGAGCCTAATTTCTGTTTTAATACAACCTATTATGCGTGAAAGTTAAAGAATGTTATAATACCGCCGCGGGCAGCTTGCTTTGACATCAGCATTGTTGACGATTTACCAACAAACAATACACAATCAACAATCTGTGTGAGTTTCACTTTCATCTACAAAGAGGAAACATTTTTTTCATTAATTTCATTATTTGGTTTAATGTTTTTTTTTTTGAAAAATTAATTATCTGAACAAACGTAATATTGTACGTCGGTAGTTGTTTGGGTTTGTGGACTTTGCTGTTGATTATGTATTGTTGGATGGTGTAAAGTGTTGTTTTAATGTAAAATATTTTCAGCTCAATGACTACTTCAATGCGGTTCTACATTCTTCTCTGTAATATTATCAATGATAGTATATTTCATCACTAGGGCCTAAAGTGACTCTTTTCGTCCCGAGGTCATGTTTTACGATCGAGGCAAAGCCGAGGTCGGAAAA
Organism: Macrosteles quadrilineatus; assembly: GCF_028750875.1. NCBI lineage: Eukaryota > Metazoa > Arthropoda > Insecta > Hemiptera > Cicadellidae > Macrosteles > Macrosteles quadrilineatus. Next base: position 143,779,545 of record NW_026542595.1, on the reverse strand, counting down.
TAAGTGAGGGTTGAAAAGACACTTTTTGCGCGTGTGATGAACTATATTTTTCGTAATATTGCACCATTATTTGAATAAAATATGTAACAAAACTAAAAAGTTTTCATTTAAAGTAATCTCAATAAACTATTTCTAACTTATTTTTAATTTAATTTGATAATGGAAACAAGTAGCTGTTTGGTTTTGTCGATTTGCGTGCACATTATTATTATTGTTTGTAGTGTACATTATATAATCAATATGTCAAACTATTTACAGTTACAATAAGGCAACAATAAACTACAATCGATACATATACTTTCGTTACATGCGATTGTTTGCAATCGAAATTTACAACTGAGTTGACATCAGCTGATCTTTACTTCATAGGGAATAAAAATGCCACTTTAGACCAGCAACGCATGCATTAAAAACGGCTGATTTTGCTGCAGTATGACGAAAAAACTATTTTTGGGTTCCACCAGCATAGTCGTATTAGACTTGTTATCAGTCAAACACACAAAGTTAAAAATTTCCAAAATGTGCTTTAATCTTTGTAGAGTTTTTGTGTATAATAAATGACAAACGAAAAGAGAAAATTATTCAAGTCATTGTAACAAGAAGAACAGAATGGAATGTTTATTTCTAAAAAAAAACAATTGTTTTACAAAGATCACCTGTCGTTAGTTTAATTTATACACAGGTAAAAAAGGGAAAAAGTTAGCTAAAAGAAAAAAAAACTGAACAATCTTTAGTTAATACAAATTATAAATCCATGAATTAAAATATTCAATTAAGTATAATGAAATTGCAAGATTTTTACAAAATATTTCCAGGCATTCCCGAATTATTTTTCATTCAAATATTTCCTATGACATTTATTAGCAGTATTTCACTTTTCATTAACTAAACAACACAGTTTGACTCGTAATTGTAACGTATTGTTCGGTATAAAAATTAATGTAATATAGAGATTATTGTCGAGATTTCCAAATACAATTAGTTCAAAATGGTTTTCATGTCGTTTTATGATCTGCAATCTGATACAATCCTCAGATGAAAAACTTCCTTAGCATATCCAAAATTAGTACCTTCGATTGAGTTGTTCCAACTTTGGCAGGGTTTTGAACTAATTTTGTTATGTTTTACTACGGGTTTTCGTACTTTTTGCCTGAAGACGGGATAAGATAGCAGATCCCAAAACGTCATGAAAACTTTGTACGCTATTTTACCAACCGTAAAGGAAAATCTGCGCCATAATCTCTTAAATTACATAAACCCACCACAAGCAAAAATGGCCTTAAAAAAGTAAAGACATTAAAGATGAAAGATATTTGAAAGTCTTGTTCATGGAATATACTTCTCTTCCAGGCCATAAGGCACTTGTGTTTGTCGTATTTGGGATGCAAATGGCCAATATAGACGACAAACTGGCCAAAATATAAGGTTACATAGGACAAGTAAATTATGTTTAACGGACGGTTAAGCGGATACTTCTACAAGAAATATATAACGACTGTGTCATTACCTGTATTTTTCATGTGGAATAATGTATTTTAAGGAACAAATCGAATGTTTAAACAACTTAAAGAATTGACACATCCTGAAAAAAGGTGTTTACAATTCAAAAAGCAAATTGAAAGTTTTTGTTTTAAAATTATGAGAGTTTAATTTAATAAATTAAATAGTCTTGAACTTTCAAAAGCCAATAAGTTGGAAAAAACACATGCTTAGTCAACACAAATATCCAATCTTTCTGAACATAAGAATTAAAAGAAGGAAACAAATAAATGGGATTTTCAATTTTAACTTTTGAATCAGAATCAAACTATTAAATAAAAAAAAATGATAAAAACTGTCTTAAGATCTATTTAACATAATCTTTAATAAAAAAGAAATTACCTCACCTCTATACCTAACTAAAAATATACATTTTATCCTACTAATAATATTTTTAAGATTTTGTAAACTTGACAACAGTGCATTACAGCCACAAAGACAGATGGTTGACAAAGAAAGATTTCAACTTTATGGTTCATAACTTCCCATTTCATTTATTGCAATATCTTGGAATTGAAGAGCTCAGATATCCGATAAACGTACTTTTCCATCCTTAAAAGGTGATCCACAGGAAATCTTGTTTGCTTTTGTAACAGTTAGTACCATAAAGCTATGACGTGACTTATTTAGCCTTTATGTACGATAGTGTGTATGATGATACCATTGAGAAGTGTCCATGTGTGCTTTTGTATGGATTATAATGTTACCCTATCGTGCTTTTTTGTCAAAAAAATCCATGGTTGAAAATGGGACGCACCCTACCAGGTTTAAAATAGAATTATTTTTAATACAGTAAATATGTTTTAACCTGAAAGTGCTACAGGTGTAAAAACACAAGGCTTTATTAAATTTGCAGTTTTTCGTTATTTATATTAAAGGTAGTCATAGATCGTGTAATAAAATGATTACTTAACCTAATCAAAATAATTTATTTCCCATAACAAAACATTTCCGCAATAAATAAAAGGTAAAACACATCAACAAAGAGACAAACACATTTCATATCTCGATTTATATAAAGCAAGTTTTAAATGTTTAATTTTCCAAAGTAAACCGCTATGTTCAAAATATTGGGCTTATACTTAGCTGGTTTGTTTTGTTCGTTATTGAAAAAGGTATCAGTCCAAAGAAATATCGGAAGGAAATATTGATAAATATCTGATGAGACGGACTTGACCTTTGGTGTATTGGCTTTTTTGATATCTGAAACACTCTATGTGTCAAACATTAAAATGTTTCTTAGGAGGAAAACACATACTTTTACCTTTATCCCTTAGTTATTTAACAGTTGTTTTTTTAATTCCTAAACTTCAAACCATATGTTTGATTTAAATTCTGTATTAAAGATGTGAAACCATTGGTGTTATAAACTTCGATGAGGTGTTCTTTTAACTTGTTAAATACTCTCAATTTTTCTGTTACTTTAATTTACCAACGAGATTAATCAACAATAATCATTGCCACTGTGGCGCTGCTGCGGAAAATTCCCGAACTAGAGACTTTGACTAACTACTCTAGAAATGACTTGTCAAACATAAATTACAACCCACGTATTTAAAGTAAAAAAAGTCTTGAAGTGTTTGATTTTTAAAGTATCGAAGAATAATACACGCGCCACAGAAAACCTGCGGACAGAGCGAATTTCCATTTGCACGATTGGAGTTTTAATTACATATTCAAATTACATCAGGTTTAACAAGTACCTAGGTTTGCTGTGATATGGAGGGTAATAAAATGTTTTTTTAGTAAAATAGTAATAGCTTTGTACAAAGTAAATACCTTTGTTAAAATAAGTTTGATAAAAATATATCTATAAGCAAGCAAACTACAACATTTTACAATATTCTCCATAAGAATAACATGGGAATTTAAAATTTAAATTTAATTCAACTTTCCCCGTATCCAATAACTGTACAAAAACATTTCGTTGTACTAAATTGTTTGCTTTTAAAGCTATTTAAAACGGTCTAGAGAGAAATTGGGAAATCTTTTGTTTTGAGGGTCAAAAATGAGAAAAACCAATTTTCACCCCATAAAACCCACCGTAAAACCTCGTTCCCATGGTCTAATTATACTGGTTAGCGAGCTCATTTAAGTTTATCTCGCTTTTAACTAAATTTCATCAAAATTTGACAAAAATGTAGTTATTGTGTTTACTAAAAGTTGGCCCTACTTTTTTTTAATTACGAATGAAATATCCCAAACACAAAATAAAAATTAACCTTTGCCTTTAATAGAGATGTGCTGGGGTTGCTATAAAATATTTAAACTGACCTCCATATTTAGCCAATCCACTAAAGGAAGCAAATTATGCATACAGATTTTTAACACGTTATATTTCACTTTTTAGTTAAGATCACATATGAAAGTGCATGCCGTTTCTATTAACTATCGAAGAAGCAAAAAATAAGGGTTTTATTGTTTTGTGACTAAAAAGAAGACATAGTATTATTTTAGGTAAAACACCTATACAATAATTGAGAAACACGCATACTGTATATAGTTTTACAAATATTTTAGTGAGTAATTGCTTTAAAACAGCTTTTATTGTATTTGGTTTTTAGCGTCATATTAAGTAAAGAGAAGCAGCAAGCTAGGACCCTATCGATCTAGATACCATTGTATTAAATAACCCTCAACCTTTTCACCACGGTCTATCGCCTGTGGAATCTAGGGCAGATACTATAAAACATATTTTTATTTGTCAAACCAAAATATACCATTAGTTTATGTGGCACTTAGTAAAATTGTATTTAAGTCATTGAATGGCGTAAATAAATTTGTTTATGTAAATTGATTCCTCTAACAAAAATAATTGTTACATGTACCAACCAACGATGTAAAGAACTACCAACTAAATAAATTAAACAAGGGTTAAATTTACAATCTTTTTTTATTTTTAGATTTTATTACACAGCGCAAGCTCGTTTTTTTTAATACCTTTTATCTTGTAAATGTATTTACTCATCTAGAAATGATATTAATCTTTGTGTCTCAAAGAATTTTTTATAGGACGACTCTGACAATAGTAAAGTAATAACTTCATTGTTTCCCTGAAACAGTAATCTAAAAGGTGTATGTTTATATGTTTATTTCCTAAGACATTATTGAGCACGTTTTTTATTAGTTAAAATACTCTTTTAATTTACATGTTGTATCCTACATGTTTTTACATGTTGCGGTTCCTATCAACAAAAGCAGAGAATGTATACGAAAGTTAGCAACAGTGCTAAAATGAATTTACTATTATACGGATACACCCCCACATAAGTACGTATACAATTTAAACATACTGCATTTTTATGCTTCTAGAGTCTCAGAATAATGTGTACAGTAAATATGTACAATGGTCGCGCAGTTTTAGAATTAACCACTTACAGCAGAACTACTGAACAATTCTCAAAAAATTGAAGTGAAAGCACATGGAAGCTTCGATCGGGGAAGTGCACTTGATTTGTGATTCTAGTGTTTGCCACGATAGTGTAACAACGTTTTGCACTATACCACCAGCGATCAGATGACTGGACATACTAACGTCATATCGATCATTGGTTTTAACCCATCTATGAGCAGTTTCCAATAAAATATTTTACGCCACACTACACTGTTTTAACGAACTTCCCACGCAAGGATTTAGTCTAGAAAACAGCCGTTTGCCGTCAGCTTAATCAAATGGGGTTTAATTAGCCTACGTACTAGTGTTAGTGTAATGAGTTTTACCGGACACCAACCAGCTGTATTTGGCAATTAGTGAGAGTGGTTAGTTTATAAACAAAAACATAACCTCTCTTAAAGGTTATGAGTAGTGATTGTTTGTCCTTTAGTCGGTGGAAGTATATAAGGATTCGTACGGATTTAGTAGTATGGCGTAAAATATCGTACGTCACTCGTCCAAAATGTGTTAACCGTACTCGTATGGTAATCCCGTACTCGACTTCGTCTCGCACAGGAACGACCTCAATCGTCCGGTAAACACCTATTTTTATGACTAGTAACGTAATATACTATTACAGAACCAGGCTTAGAATTAAATAAATTTTCATACTGTTGGATTCCTTGTTGAATTGATGTATATAAAGGGTTTTAATTTAACAATTGATCTACTGTTTAGCTCTTGTACCAAAGTGAATCTTTTGGACAGTAACATTCACATTAACATGGAATACATATTTATTTTAATGCATAAAGAGAAAATCATCAAAAATTTGATTGCTTCAAGTAGGAATTTTGATTTAATATTTTGTACTTTTTTTAAATAAAATGTTTAGAATTTCGACTTAAAGAGGAAAAATACCTAAAAAGTATTTACTTTAAAAACGGCAAATTATTATACTTAATTAATTTTAAAAATTACAAAACATGTGTTTTGCAAATTAAATTGTAGCAAATGACAAGCGTTTTGTTTAAAACTTATGAATGAAAGCGTATTTACTACAATGAACGTATATACTACTAGCTGTCCTATGCGACCCAAATACCCAGGATAACGCGCAGGTAGGTATCAGATAGATTTACTACCCAGAGGAACGCTGGGTATGGCATTACAGTAAATCATAGAGGAACAGTAAAGCCACCAGTGCCACGTTATAGGCTATAAACATACACCTACAGCTGTCTGTCGAGCCCCTCGCATCTCCTACTGCGGGTTTTATGTTAATTGTATGATGTAAGTAATAATAATTAGTGGTTTACGGAACTTACATGCTATACTGGAATGTTGAAGATTCATACGCTTTAAGCCATTGTACCTATTACATATTTTTCCAGTGGTCGTCGAATTTCAAACGTCATATGTGTAGCAAATTTAAATGAAGAAGTTGAACTTACTAAGTTTAAACTCACTAGTGTAAGTGTTAGTAATTTAAAGACGTCCACAGGACGAATTATTTACTTATTTTAAAGAATCAATATACAAGTTTTTATTGACAATGTATCGATTTTCCTCGTTTGATGGTGGGGCTATGATCAATTTTGTTTTAAAATCATGGTAAACAAAAAGCTACATAAGGGTAACATGGAGGTAGGGGGGTTTTGAGGTATTTAAATCCCAAGTATAGTCCCTCAAAATATTAGGTTTGAAAAATTAAAGTAAAATGATGTTTAAAAAAATTAAAGTTTAAGGTTTACTGATAGAGAGCTTAACATACCTTAACCATTACCTCTTATACTAAATATGGACATGTAAAACATTTACGTTAAGCATATCAATTCTAGAAAACAATCTCTCCCCTTAATACTCCTCAATTTTAATAAAACCATACACAGTAGTAAGCAAATTTACAGTTACTTTAGTAAGTTTTATACCAATCCTGTTATTTCTCTACTTTGAAAGTTGTGGAAGAGTTTGATATTTCCCTTCCTGATTTTCACTAACCTTGTATGCAACGAAACATGCCAAATACTTACGTCAGAAATGCATGGATACTCACCTGCAAGCAAAGATTAAATACTGTTAGAACCAGTAGTTAAAATAAGTTAGTATATGCGTTAGTAGTAGTTTTGGTTGTAACATTAATTGTGTTGGTGATATAAAACGTTAATTCTTGTAGTCACAAAGTATTTTTTTTTCAATCGACCAATATAAAATAAAACTAAACGCACAAGTCCACAAATGGATGTGTTTACAGAAGTCCGAGACAGTAAATAATAGATGTGAAGGAGATATAGATCAAAGTTCCTTTTTTATCTCACTTCATCAGTTTGTTTTATGTTGTGACAAAAATAAGAACAATTGGGAAGTGGTTTTGGTAAAAAGGTAAAAAACTGTGAAATGTAACAAATAGTTTCTCATAAATTTTAATAGTACTTCATAAGAGTATAGCATAATTTACAACAAGAACTGATCGTAATACAAAATGTTAGATTTATATAAACAATTAGCACTAACAGTATTTGCATTTTTCCAATAATAATTTTAAACTTTTTTTAAAATTATGTGTCTAAGAATATGTAAATGTATATCACATCTTCTTACTTTAAAATGATGGTAACTCGAAATACAAATTTAATATTTACAATGTTTTGTTTTACATAAGGGAGTAACATCAAAACACGGAATCGGATTTCTAATATTTCACATTGTTTATACAACATGAATAACAACCTTTAAGCTTTAACAAACTTAAGTCACAACATTATCACCACATTGCAAGCCAATGTACTTTGAATATCTTTAATTTTAATGACAACGATTTTTCATTACGCTATTATATTAATACTATAAAATATTAGTTATTGGTTTGATTTAAACTTGATTTTAAGACTATAGACTCAATTTATTTTTGCTAAGCTCTATATATTTATTTTCAGCATAATTTATAAGAATCGTATGAACAATAAATTGAAAAATTTTGAAGTTGAAGAAAATGACTAAGAAATAATAACGCTGCCGTTATAAAAGTCCCCAGACAGTTGTTCCAAGTCTGGAACCGCATTATACAAAGTGGTTGTTGGTGTTGGCCCTAGTATTTACACAGGAGCAACTGTTGAGCTTCTCTTCCACTCAACTTAGCCCTTCTCCCGTGTTTATTCTCAAAACTAAAACTTTTACGTTGCTTACTTCGAAGAATTCTGTTATTTTACTTATAAATGACAGCAAACGCCTATTATACGTATTGCGATGCATTTCCTACATAGCTAAAAAGGAATAGATGTTATCATTGGCAGAAAAGATTCAGCTAAAAGAGATTTTGAGAAATCTTATATGTAATTTTGTGATGTAAATTGTGTATTTATTGAGACAATTGCAAATCAGTCCACAACAAGGAACCGGAACATAAAATTAAGTTTATTTTTTCGAAAACTTTATTTAATTTTTTCACAAGCAGTGTTTCTATTTATTGTGTTCTCCTAGCCATCAATGTCTCGAGACTAAAATTTGACAGACAGAGGCAACGCGATTTTTTTTTTTGAGTAGGCATTTTAAATGGCATAAAAAGAATGTTTTCCTACAATATAAAGTTTTGGTTCCCTTTATTAATAAGAGAGATTTAGTGATCACACTGTTTCATAAGAGAACAACTAAGTTTTCGAAATAATGAAATTACAACTCTAAAATAAACTCAGATATTTCTAGATTTTCATATTTCTTTCATTCAGGTTCATGTTTAGTATGCTTTCATCATAACATGCATTTTAAAATTAAAACAAAGAAGCACTTATAACAATTTAAACGTCAACTAATAACATTTCACTCTTCTTAAAAAAGAGACTTATGAAAAAAGTTTTTTAGTATTTTTTTTATAGGTAGGCCTTTGTGTAACTAAAAAAGCATAAAATGTAATTAGGCATGAAAATTATTAAATTGCGGTTTATTTGAACTAAAGTGAATTGTAAGGTAGTGCATAAGAATTTTCTAAATTTTAAGCTACTCTTAAAAACTAATTGAAATAGTTAAGTTCGTAATTTACAAAATCTTTGCTCATTGCTTGGAGCTACAAATAATAGTTTGTTAATAAAACATAGACATGTGAACCTTCTTTGAAGTGGCGTTCAAAATGTGTTGCTGATGATTACTGTCAATATCTATGGATTAGAGTTAGGCTATGACATTTAATACTACAAAAAGACTTCTAATGCTATTTCTAGCACTAAAAACGATAATTTTGATGTTCGTTTAAAGTAGTTAAAAAAGAGGTGCTTTTGGTCGCAGTCGGTGGTTTAAAATGTGGTATATTTAAGGGTTATATTAAATTACGTAAAAAAGATTTTCTGTTTAACGATTCAAAGACTTGAAAGGCCTGAAATATTCCAATTGAGAACAACATAACGACGGTATTCCCCTGGGGTTAGCCAGGTCGTCGGGGCCTTAATATTGTTAGAACTGTCAAAACCTTTCGTCCATATTATTTTGTCAATTATATCTATATATATAAAATCCAATGTATGTTTGTATGTTTGTATATTTGTATGTTTGTATATTTGTATGTTTGTATATTTGTATGTTTGTCCTTTATGGACTCCGAAACCGCTCGACAGATTGTAATGAAACCTTCAGGCATTATTAAGCATTATTCAAGGATGGTTTGTGTGAAGTTTGGTGCAGATCCGTCAAAAGGGCTCCGCCCCAGTGGCTCTGGAGTTTCCCATGTTAACCTTATGAGTACTCATATTTAAATGGAATTAAAGAATCTTAACAGCTGGTTCAACTAAACTATCTGATTCTGTGATGTTCAATAGCATTAAAAAGTTAATAGGTTTACCAACAGGGTGCAGCACTATATTTTTTTAATTTATGATAACAGCTAACTTGCAACCAAAAGGTGAGTGAGCGTAGCGAACGAACTTCAACCTGGAGGCGAGTTAGCGTAGCGAACGAGCTAACCTGAAGGCAAGTGAGCGCAGCGAACGAGCTCCAACCTAAAGGTGAGTGAGCGTAGCGAACGAACTTCAACAGCTAATTAGCAACCAAATGGTGAGTGAGCGTAGCAAACGAACTTTAACCAGGACATGATTGAGCCATGCGAACGAACTCATCTTGAAAATGAACGAGCATTTTACATAAATCCACACTAGGACAGGACGACGTCTGTCGGGCCAGCTAGTTTATTCATAAAAATTCAAGGGAAAGCAAACAAATTGCACATTATCTGCACGAATAAATAAAATGAAATACTTTTCATGGATCTCTAGCGAATCTGTGCACTTCAAAAATTTAATTAGGTAGAAAATGTTAATTTATGTACAAACAAGGAAAACATGTTTATCATCAAATCAAATCAGTTTTATTTCCACAATATATAAAAAATTACATTTTTTCAAAAAAATAAAATACGAACATTATATAGTCTTGAAGCATTATACAGTAAATTGTTTACGTAAAATAATTCTAGTAAAATTAAATTTATAAAGTTATATTAGTAAAAACTTAAATACTAGTTGAATGTTTGCTCCGGCTAGAATAATAACTAATGTAATAGGTAATGGAAATGAGTCTACATAGACCTCAGTGGTCTGTGCGTATACTCGAGTTGTTAAAAATTATATATTTGTTTGAGCTAATTTGCAAGTGAAGAAAAAGTTTAAAATTAAATAAAAATTTACTATGTGCTATGGGAACGTGTAAAGATAAAGATAAGTTTAAAGATTATATAAAAAATTGGAGTAAATACTAATTTTATTTTTTATCTAGAATAATAAAACAGCAATGTTGTCTAGTTTGCTATGGACTATTAAATAATAAAGGAACAACTAACCATTTTTATAGAACAAAACATATGTTTGAAATAAATGTCTCCAAAAATTAATTCAGTTCTTAAATAAGGATTATGGCATGTTATTTATAAAATTATACGATATTTTTTGAAGAAATGAAATATAGTGACTAACTTAGAAATATTAATTCGATACTATATGTAAATATCTGCGTATTATAAGCTATGTTTTCAATTGTTTCTGTCATAAAAAAATAAGTTGCAGTCATAAAAAAGGAAAAACAAAATAAGAAATTATACAATTATCGAATGAAAATTACTAAATCCAACTATGAATGCAAAATTAGTGATTATTTCTAAATAATAACTTCAATTCACTAAGATATTTATTGTCTAATACATTTTACTCGTTCAAATCAATCGACAAGACATTTCCCGAGTCGCGAACCACAATATGTGAGCCAGCAGCTTTTCCGCTCAAACAACTCTATTGGTTCTACCGGATCCAATCCGGGGATGGATTCTCCCGTAGGCCGCAATGTCGCCAAATGTCGCAGCATTGTCAAGCGACAATACAATACTGAAACTGACCATACGATTGTTACCAAATTGTAAGCGACATGTCGCTCGACTCATTTGACTGTGTGGTAGTGATCATGTTGATGGGCAGTGTGGTTACATTTGTATTTTTCCTGATTTTGCATTCTCCTGACTTTTCTTCTGATTTTGCTTGTCCTTAAACATTGTTTTTTCTTTTGCAAACAATATTTGGCCTGTTCTTAACAAGGTAAGTTCCCGTTAAGATTACAGGTGTACATGTGTATGTATCATTTTAAACGAGAACATTTTTAAAACAATTGACGTATAGATTATTTGTTACTATGCTTGGAAAACTAACAAGATTTACTAGGCTACTGAAAAATATTTGATTTTTCAAAACCAAGAAGCTTTCTCGCGATTTGCATCGTAATATAAATATCGTTTACTACTCGCCACGCAGTCGTACACTAATATCTAAAATAATAAACATTAAACTCTTAGCTATAAGATTGATCCTTGAATATTATTAAATTAATTTTGATGTATTTGCAGTTATTTTGAACCAGAAGTTGCATCGCTTCGTAGAATCAGGGGGAGGTTAATCTTAGTAAGTTAACAGTAAACAGTTTCCCTGTGTAAATACTGGGGCCAAGTGGCACTCTGTATAATGTAACGGAGGTAATGGAACGACTAGGCTAACTTAAACAGGATATATTTATGTAAGAAGAAGATTTATACAATTAGTTAATGTATGTACACCCTTGAAATGTACTTGTTAATGTAGTGCAATTTAACTTAATTCTTTAGCCCTACATTTTTAGAGATCTGTTTTTTCTTATTAAAAAATTTTCCTCTTCGAATGAAATATGATAGTGGTCCAAACTGCCATTCAATATGTGATATTTAAATTCACTCAAATTCCCATCAACATTTTCGAAAATAATTAGGGATTTTGAACTAGACTATAATATACATTATTAAACTAAACTTAACTAGTTTTAGGCCTAGTACTATCAAGTTTATATATTTTTTATTCAATTCAATTTCGGGAAACATAGACTCTTTGACACATAAATATTATACCAATAGTAACATGCTGACGAATAATGTCTTATGAAGTATGCTTACTAATTTGAAATAATAACTTCGCCAGTATTTCAGAATTTTTAATTTTTATGAGGCCTTTCGCCAGCTATGCTGGCATCATCAGACACATCACAAAACTGAAGGTTATTTTTATGTTTACAACTAGCTGGCCCGACAGACGTCGTCCTGTCCTATTGTGGTTTTATGTCACATGCTCGTTCATTTTCAAGATGAGCTCGTTCGCATGGCTCAATCACGTCCTGGTTGAAGTTCGTTCGCTACGCTCACTCTCCTTTAGGTTGGAGCTCGTTCGCTGCGCTCACTTGCCTTCAGGTTAGCTCGTTCGCTACGCTAACTCGCCTCCAGGTTGAAGTTCGTTCGCTACGCTCACTCACCTTTTGGTTGCAAATTAGCTGTTCTCATAAATTAAAAATAAATATAGTGCTGCACCCTGTTCGTAAACCTATTAACTTTTTAATTCTATTGAACATCATAGAATCAAATTGTTTAGTTGCACCAGCTGTTAAGATTCTTTAATTCCATTTAAATATGAGTACTCATAAGGTTAACATGGGAAACTCCAGAGCCATTGGGGCGGAGCCCTATTGACGGATCTGCACCAAACTTCACACAAACCATCCTTGAATAATGCTTAATAATGCCTGAAAGTTTCATTACAATCTGTCGAGCGGTTTTGGAGTCCATAAAGGACAAACATACAAATATACAAACATACAAATATACAAATATACAAATATACAAACATACATTGGATTTTATATATATAGATTATAAGTTTTAAAGAATGTAACATATGGGTAGTTAAAAATAAAAACTATTCTGTTACAAAAATAAATCATATATGTATTACATTAATAAAAACTATTCTGTTACAAAAAATAATCATATATGTATTACATTAATACATATATGATTTATTTTTGTATCAGAATAGTTTTTATTTTTAACTACCCATATGTTACATTCTTTAAAATTTATAATTGTAAACATAAACATAACCTTCAGTTTTGTGATGTGTCTGATGATGCCAGCATAGCTGGCGAAAGACCTCATAAAAATTAAAAATTCTGAAATATTGGCGAAGTTATTATTTCAAATTAGTATTAATTCCAATATTAACAGTTCTTCTTGAAGAAGTATGCTTAGTTCAAATTCAGTACCATATCAAAATAGGAAAACACTCTAAGATTTATTAGGACATAGAGTATACAAACACTTAAGCTAAGACCACTAAAAACGAAAGCTTAGTTACAGGTTACCCATCATTATCTTCGTCGGCATAAAAAAAATATGTTCTTTGAAATGAGAAAGGATACAAGAGAGTGAACGAGGAAGATACTTACCTTAGGAAGAAGGAAGGCAGATTCTGTCAATCTTTGTCAATGTCAATAAACCAATAAACAGCTGATTTTGTATTAAGCCTCTCCGCAAAAATAATAGTGTGGAAAGGCTCACGTTCACCCGTGCGGAGAAAATGAATCTTGTGGCCATGAATTGTTTATTATGTAGCTCTTGTAACCTCAGGGTTCAACTTATTTTGTGTAAATGTAGTAAATAGAAGAATGTGGTTTCGGGTAGAGCTTATGTATGCTATAATAGAGCAATACAGTAAAGTAATACCAGGTATAACGGACGTAGTATGTTTTACCAATAATTTTTCTTATGCATGAAAAATAAGCCAATAGTCGTATATTAAAACGTAAAAAAATGGCCTCTTAATCTTTATTTAAATGATTGTCGACTTAAGTGTTAAAGGAAGAAATCCCATTGCTAAAAAAAATATATTGTTTTAAAACAAAGATGCTATAGGTTAATTTGGGTTAAAATAAAGTAAGGGTGTTTTTATCATATTTTAATATTTTCCTCATTAATGTAGTTTTTTTTTATATTCAAACGTTCAAATATATTCAAAAATAAAGAACCTTTGCTAAATCAAGTTGGAAAATCTGGAATTTGCCTCAGGAAAGAGAAATAACGATGGAATCCCTAGAGATCCCTGGACAGTCTGCCGCAGTTTTACAGGAGACGTTGAGGACTTTTATTGTTACCGACATCCCTCGAAACAGATGACGTTTAAATCTTACCTGTAAATGTCAAAAAAATTATATTCTGTACCATATTGTCAGCCGGTATTTTTACTAGGTCTAAGACAGAAAGATAATTTTTAGAATTAACAAACTCCCTCTAACGTGCAAAACATAATATTATCATTCATAAGGTTACTTGCCATAACATTTGTTATCTGCCACATTGTCCTAAACATTGCCAATGCCTATTGTTGATTGCTTTGGAAAATCTCAAAAAAGAGATTTCAAACGACGGATGTCAAATCTGTTCTGCTTTGGCAGATTTATTGTTCAGTCTGTGATTGTTGTCAAATCTGACGTTGTCAGTCATTCACACAAACTGCTGAGCTAAACGTGTCGAGATTGAATAGTAACTTTTATAAATTTGATTTTAAAATAATATATAAGTTAGTAAAAGAGCTATTAATGTAAAAGTTATTTTAAAAGTATAAAAACAAAATTAAAATCGTGTACTGCTTTAAGCTCTATTCATAAGAATTATGATTAACTACTTTTGAAATCAATATTATATTAGAACAGAATTATACGCGTTGGCTATTGGTTTATTATTCAAATTGTATGCCTCATTAAAAATCAAAATATTTTACACGTTTTTCGTTGTGACTCTAATATCCGTTCCTTGGAATTTTGTAACATTTGTATGCAATTTTCCATAGGACATATAGTGTTTAGTTATGTTTGAATTTAATTTAATTATTTGAATTTAATCAAACATGGTACGGTATTATAATTTTTGATTTTTTAGCGGATGAAAATCTTTTTAATAAAAAATGTTTATGAGAAGACTAACTACCATAATTTTAGCTTGGGCAAATTATATATTTAGAAATATTTATTAGTTTACTGCGCTACTTCAACAAACGTATTGACACTTTAAGACTGTAAATTATACTTACGGGTGTACCTCTAAGTTGGTGAAACAATCGTCGACTTAAATTAAGTACTCTAAATCTTACATAGCTGTCATTACTGCTAATAATTCATTAACGTCAAATGCAATTTGAATAAAGAAAAAAAGCAAAACTTAAAAGCGATACGAGTATCTAGGGGTTTTGTAAAAATAAGCTTTTCATAATCAACCGCAAGTAACAGCATTACCGGGAGTTTAAATCTGATTTAAAGTTTCCAGATAAGGTTTATAACGCCCTCCAGTATATCTGAGAGTTTTGCAGCTTGTGTTTTAATAAAAGTCACCCCACATAACCTGCACCTTTATGGTCCCAAACGAGCTCCAAGTCGCTTATGAGGTCGCGGAAAAGTGGTTTGCATCGTAAACTCTACGTATCTAGTCTCGTGGACTATTTTACTGTTTGGTTAGAAAATACAGGTTATGGTTTAACAGAGTTTTGCTATTTCAAATTCATATAGCAGAAAATAATACTTTTAACTTAATTAATTTTGTATTAGACCTATATCTTTATTGTTAATTAAACTTTACGTAAAATGTTAACTACATTTAGAACTTTTCCGTCTGAAAAATATACTGTAATGTTGTATGCTATTTAACATTCACCCAAATGCCTAATATATGAAGCAAACAAATTGCACATGATCTGCACGAATAAATAAAATTAATACTTTTCACCGACCTCTCGCGAATTTGTACACTGGAAAAATTCAATCCGGTAGAAAATATTAATTTATGTACAAAGAAGGAAAGATTTTTTATCGTCATCTAGAATAATAAAACAGCAATGTGCCTGGTTTGCTTTAGACTACTAAATAATAAAAGAACAACTAACTAATATTTATAGAACAAAACACATGTTTGAAATAAATATCTCTGGCAAGATAGTGACACCACAGATCAATAAAGATCTATTCAGTTTTAAATAAGGTTTATGGCATGTTATTTATAAAATTATACGATATTTTTGGAAGAAAATTAAACATAGAGACTAACTTAGAAATATTACTTCAATACTATTCGTAAATATCTGCGTATTATAAGCTATATTTTCAATTATTTCTGTCATAAAACATAACTTTCACTCATAAAAAAGGACAAAAAAAAAATCATAAGACATTATCCAATAATCGAAAGAAAACTACTAAATCGAACTATGAATGCAAAATTAGTGATTATTTTTAAATAATATAAAATTTTAATACACTTAGATATTTATTGTGTAGGCCTAATACATATTACTCGTTCAAATCAATCGCCAAGACATTTCCCGAATCGCGAACCACAATATGTGAGCCAGCAGCTTTTCCGCTCAAACAACTCTATTGGTTCTACCAGATCCAATCCGGGGATGGATTCTCCCGTAGGCCGCAATGTCGCCAAATGTCGCAGCATTGTCAAGCGACAATACAATACTGAAACTGACCATATTGTTACTAAATTGTAAGCGACATGTCGCTCGACTCATTGGACTGTGTGGTAGTGATCATGTTGATTGGACAGTGTGGTTACATTTGTATTTTTCCTGATTTTGCATTCTCCTGACTTTTCTTCTGATTTTGCTTGTCCTTAAATATTGCTTTTTCTTTTGCAAACAATATTTGGCCTGTTCTTAACAAGGTAAGTTCCCGTTAAGATTACAGGTGTACATGTGTATGTATCATTTTAAACGAGAACATTTTTCAAACAGCTGACGTATAGATTATTTGTTACTATGCTTGGAAAACTAACAAGATTTACTAGGCTACTGAAAAATATTTGATTTTTCAAAACCAAGAAGCTTTCTCGCGATTTGCATCGTAATATAAATATCGTTTACTACTCGCCACGCAGTCGTACACTAATATCTAAAATAATAAACATTAAACTCTTAGCTATAAGATTGATCCTTGAATATTATTAAATTAATTTTGATGTATTTGCAGTTATTTTGAACCAGAAGTTGCATCGCTTCGTAGAATCAGGGGGAGGTTAATCTTAGTAAGTTAACAGTAAACAGTTTCCCTGTGTAAATACTGGGGCCAAGTGGCACTCTGTATAATGTAACGGAGGTAATGGAACGACTAGGCTAACTTAAACAGGATATATTTATGTAAGAAGAAGATTTATACAATTAGTTAATGTATGTACACCCTTGAAATGTACTTGTTAATGTAGTGCAATTTAACTTAATTCTTTAGCCCTACATTTTTAGAGATCTGTTTTTTCTTATTAAAAAAGTTTCCTCTTCGAATGAAATGTGATAGTGGTCCAAACTGCCATTCAATATGTGATATTTAAATTCACTCAAATTCCCATCAACATTTTCGAAAATAATTAGGGATTTTGAACTAGACTATAATATTTTTTTTTTTTTTTTTTTTTTTTTTAAAAAGAGGTTGGCTGCCTCTTTTAACCTTGCATTTGCCCGTCCACATAGACTAAGCGCCCGTGCGTGGATCGTTTATAGCAAAGCAAGGAGTGAGCCGGTACAGTACAAAGGTGAACTGTACTGATAAAATGTTATCGGCAGTGACCAGGATCCGAACCCACGACACTACTGCCTTGGGCCCGAAGTCCGCGACGCTACCGACTGAGCCACCGACTCACTGATACATACTTTAATATAACACATGTACATTAATATACATTATTAAACTAAACTTAACTAGTTTTAGGCCTAGTACTATCAAGTTTATATATTTTTTATTCAATTCAATTTCGGGAAACATAGACTCTTTGACACATAAATATTATACCAATAGTAACATGCTGACGAATAATGTCTTATGAAGTATGCTTACTAATTTGAAATAATAACTTCGCCAGTATTTCTGAATTTTTAATTTTTATGAGGCCTTTCGCCAGCTTTGCTGGCATCATCAGACACATCACAAAACTGAAGGTTATTTTTATGTTTACAATTATAAATTTTAAAGAATGTAACATATGGGTAGTTAAAAATAAAAACTATTCTGTTACAAAAATAAATCATATATGTATTACATTAATAAAAACTATTCTGTTACAAAAAATAATCATATATGTATTACATTAATACATATATGATTTATTTTTGTATCAGAATAGTTTTTATTTTTAACTACCCATATGTTACATTCTTTAAAATTTATAATTGTAAACATAAACATAACCTTCAGTTTTGTGATGTGTCTGATGATGCCAGCATAGCTGGCGAAAGACCTCATAAAAATTAAAAATTCTGAAATATTGGCGAAGTTATTATTTCAAATTAGTATTAATTCCAATATTAACAGTTCTTCTTGAAGAAGTATGCTTAGTTCAAATTCAGTACCATATCAAAATAGGAAAACACTCTAAGATTTATTAGGACATAGAGTATACAAACACTTAAGCTAAGACCACTAAAAACGAAAGCTTAGTTACAGGTTACCCATCATTATCTTCGTCGGCATAAAAAAAATATGTTCTTTGAAATGAGAAAGGATACAAGAGAGTGAACGAGGAAGATACTTACCTTAGGAAGAAGGAAGGCAGATTCTGTCAATCTTTGTCAATGTCAATAAACCAATAAACAGCTGATTTTGTATTCAGCCTCTCCGCAAAAATAATAGTGTGGAAAGGCTCACGTTCACCCGTGCGGAGAAAATGGATCTTGTGGCCATGAATTGTTTATTATGTAGCTCTTGTAACCTCAGGGTTCAACTTATTTTGTGTAAATGTAGTAAATAGAAGAATGTGGTTTCGGGTAGAGCTTATGTATGCTATAATAGAGCAATACAGTAAAGTAATACCAGGTATAACGGACGTAGTATGTTTTACCAATAATTTTTCTTATGCATGAAAAATAAGCCAATAGTCGTATATTAAAACGTAAAAAAATGGCCTCTTAATCTTTATTTAAATGATTGTCGACTTAAGTGTTAAAGGAAGAAATCCCATTGCTAAAAAAAATATATTGTTTTAATCAAAGATGCTATAGGTTAATTTGGGTTAAAATAAAGTAAGGGTGTTTTTATCATATTTTAATATTTTCCTCATTAATGTAGTTTTTTTTTATATTCAAACGTTCAAATATATTCAAAAATAAAGAACCTTTGCTAAATCAAGTTGGAAAATCTGGAATTTGCCTCAGGAAAGAGAAATAACGATGGAATCCCTAGAGATCCCTGGACAGTCTGCCGCAGTTTTACAGGAGACGTTGTGGACTTTTATTGTTACCGACATCCCTCGACACAGATGACGTTTAAATCTTACCTGTAAATGTCAAAAAAAATTATATTCTGTACCATATTGTCAGCCGGTATTTTTACTAGGTCTAAGACAGAAAGATAATTTTTAGAATTAACAAACTCCCTCTAACGTGCAAAACATAATATTATCATTCATAAGGTTACTTGCCATAACATTTGTTATCTGCCACATTGTCCTAAACATTGCCAATGCCTATTGTTGATTGCTTTGGAAAATCTCAAAAAAGAGATTTCAAACGACGGATGTCAAATCTGTTCTGCTTTGGCAGATTTATTGTTCAGTCTGTGATTGTTGTCAAATCTGACGTTGTCAGTCATTCACACAAACTGCTGAGCTAAACGTGTCGAGATTGAATAGTAACTTTTATAAATTTGATTTTAAAATAATATATAAGTTAGTAAAAGAGCTATTAATGTAAAAGTTATTTTAAAAGTATAAAAACAAAATTAAAATCGTGTACTGCTTTAAGGTCTATTCATAAGAATTATGATTAACTACTTTTGAAATCAATATTATATTAGAACAGAATTATACGCGTTGGCTATTGGTTTATTATTCAAATTGTATGCCTCATTAAAAATCAAAATATTTTACACGTTTTTCGTTGTGACTCTAATATCCGTTCCTTGGAATTTTGTAACATTTGTATGCAATTTTCCATAGGACATATAGTGTTTAGTTATGTTTGAATTTAATTTAATTATTTGAATTTAATCAAACATGGTACGGTATTATAATTTTTGATTTTTTAGCGGATGAAAATCTTTTTAATAAAAAATGTTTATGAGAAGACTAACTACCATAATTTTAGCTTGGGCAAATTATATATTTAGAAATATTTATTAGTTTACTGCGCTACTTCAACAAACGTATTGACACTTTAAGACTGTAATTTATACTTACGGGTGTACCTCTAAGTTAGTGAAACAATCGTCGACTTAAATTAAGTACTCTAAATCTTACATAGCTGACATTACTGCTAATAATTCATTAACGTCAAATGCAATTTGAATAAAGAAAAAAAGCAAAACTTAAAAGCGATACGAGTATCTAGGGGTTTTGTAAAAATAAGCTTTTCATAATCAACCGCAAGTAACAGCATTACCGGGAGTTTAAATCTGATTTAAAGTTTCCAGATAAGGTTTATAACGCCCTCCAGTATATCTGAGAGTTTTGCAGCTTGTGTTTTAATAAAAGTCACCCCACATAACCTGCACCTTTATGGTCCCAAACGAGCTCCAAGTCGCTTATGAGGTCGCGGAAAAGTGGTTTGCATCGTAAACTCAACGTATCTAGTCTCGTGGACTATTTTACTGTATGGTTAGAAAATACAGGATATGGTTTAACAGAGTTTTGCTATTTAACATTCATTTCACAGGGTATAACACTTTTTAACTCACTTCATTTTGTATACTCTTTGTTGTAAATAAAACAACGTAAAATGCATTTAGAATGTTTCTGTCTGAAAAATTTACTGTAATAATTGTATGCTATTTAACATTCACCCTAATGCCTAATAACTAGTTTTCATTCTCCAAATCATTCTTAGTGTTCATAGATATCATCATAATTTTCATTCATCATTTTACAAATCAAGTTTCAACTACATATATCTTCGTAATCTTAAGCAATGACAAAACCAATTTTTCATTTTAAATGTCTCTACAATTTTATTCAGCGAGAGAGGTACGCTTGAATTAAGCTAGATCTGGATCATCCTGTGTAGGATTAGAGAGGGTTATCAACTCAATATTGGAATAAAACAGAGTTGTCAGCCTTCCTTGGCAGACATCACTTCTCGATAATTCCCCACCTATAAATTGTATATCATCAAATTGTTGAATTTACAATATTCACATCCACAATACAGGTAATGTACAGATTTTTTAAGTATTGAAAGACATAAATACCAAAGAAGATATTGGCTACCTGAATACGTCCTCAGAGTTGTAGGGAGTTCCTTTCCTATAAAGATAAAATCAGACTCGAGAACTGATAATAATAAACTTCTGTTTTACAAATTATTGATACAAACTTTCCACATATATCACTTAATGACACGTAATCTTTAAATTACATGATTCTCCAACTATGATTTGGAATAACACATTATGCTGGAATTGTAATGTGCGAACACTGACCAAACTACAAAAAAAAAGGGAAGAGAGGAATCGATCTTAAATTTTTACCTGACAACGCCTTTTCAAACAAATGTCATTGAGTAGGGGTTTTACTTACTAAAATTAGGAACATTTTCAAAACCCCTATTTATTTTTCCCACTTAAGTTGCATCGTAAAGTTATATTCAGTGTAAAAACATATAATATATTTTTAAATTATAAAGGATTAAACCTTTAGTTTGTAAGTCAAATTAGTTTGTTAAAATAATATCATTTGTTAGGATTGAAATTTATTCAACGTAAACACTTGCAGTTCAGCAATTTGACTGACAATGTCTGATCTGACAACAATCACGAGATGAACAATAAATCTGCCAAAATGGGAAACAGTCATAGTTGAGACTTGATTTGACAGGCTTTGGTTCATTCTTTTGAAATGTTATAAAACCATTTAAATAATTTGAGTTTCTAATATTTATTATATAACTAATGCATAACATAAAAGCCTTGACCTCCCTTTCAGTTGGTATTGTGGAAGACCAAGGATCGAATGTTTCCTATCGCCAATAGCTACTAACTATGTGATAACACAGATAACCACTTTATAAAGCCCACTTTAGGCTCACATTATAACAAATAGCTAAATCTTGTACGGTATGTAATGAGGACTGCCTGTGTGATGGAGAACTGCCCAAAATCCTTACAAGAAATATTTTTTTAAATATTTTCCCAAAAAACTACCACAATGCACCTAAATCATTTTTATACAAAAGGTTTAGACACGTTTTTATATGTAAGAGAATATTGCAAACCATGGTTAATATGTACTGTCGACATTTTGTGAGATGGCAGCTAAATAAAAAATTCTAATATTTTAACTCTTATTAGTATATATACTTATTTATTTGAAGAACGCCTTACAGCCCGATAGAACAAAATAAGAATTTGACATTTACAGGTAAGATTTAAACGTCATCCGTATCAAGGGATGTCGGTAACAATAAAAGTCCTCAACGTCCCCTGTAAAACTGCGGCAGACTGTCCAGCGATCTCTAGGGATTCCATCGTTACTTCTCTTTCCTGAGGCAAATTCCAGATTTCTAACTATATTTCTCAAATGCTCTTTACTTTTAAATATTCTTGGACAACTTAGACTTATTCAAAAGATTACAAAAGTTATGAAATAAAAACTTTATCAAAGAAATGTATGAAATCCATTGAAAAACAAACTAGTTTTTTTTTTAAGTTTACCAAGACGAGTGTTGTTTCTTAGTATAGTAAGTTTCTTTCGTTACAATCTTTTAATTAAATTTTATTTTTGTATCATTCTGAACATTTGTGAGTTTCGAGTTGAGAATCTAGGGGGTTTCATAGACAGAACATTAAAAGAATTAACAAGAATAGGCATAAACAGGTGTATTTTCTGTTAAGCTTAATCAAACGGCTGTTAATGTTTAGCATGGAAAGATATTGAATATGCATTGGTTTTGATATGGTTATGTTTCTTCCCTGGTACTCAATACAAATTTTATTACTTGGCATACTTTTTTATTAACTGACTGTTGGAAAGAGAGAATATGTGTTTTGTAAATCTCACTTTGTTCCATGTGACCGTCAAACTAAACGTTTTATTCAAACTCGTTCAGTTAATGAAAGGTATCTTTCCTGAATATTTCCGGTCCTTTTTGTTCATAGTCACAACCGCACCAGCTAAAAGTTTGACATAACTATATCAAAACAATCGTATAAACAAGTTCTTTTCATTTTTATAATTAACTAAAATTAACAGTTGTTTTGAGGAAGGAAACCCAAATGACATCAAGTTTATTTTACATGGTTACTTTTGAAACTTCTTGTACACAAGAATATAAAAATGTTATAGCCTAGTTTCTTATTTTTAGTTTATAGGTTAGATGTACCTTAGTTTTATGGTTTAGTTTATAGTGTTTATTGTGTATAGTTTAGTTGTGTATTGTATAGTTTAGTTTTATTATTTTTTTATATGTTATAGTTTTTTTGTAAAACTTAATAGTGGAGAACGTACGTGTAGCCGAAGAATCCAAATATCTCTTACTCTTTTAGGTCAAGCTTAATCTAGACTTCATAATTCCTCAAAAGAATTTTGTATTTATTAGATATAATTCATGATGTAGCCCCTGAACTGTTTAATTAGACAAATATAAGGTACCTCTACGTCAACAGTTGAAATGTTGTAGTAAGTAAAACTCATGACATGTTTCGCCTATTCAGGCATCGTCTGGAGATCTCCATCCAAAACATTTTCAGACTCTGGCACAAGGCAGACTCTGCCTCCGTTCGGCAACCGATTGATAGTAGGCCTACTTTAAACGTTAATTGTTTTTTGTGAGTTATGTCTTTGTGTATTTATTTGAATGTTTCTTGAAGACTCTATAATGGATAAAACATTCTTGTTAGGAGATCACCAGACGATTCATGAATATGCGAAACACGTCGTGAGTTTTACTTTCTACAACATTTGGACTGTTGACGTAAAAGTATGTACCTTATATTTGTTTAGTATTGAATATTTCTGTAGTACTGTTGTACAAAATAAGTTGATCCCAAAGTTCCAAGCGGTACATAATAAACAATTCATGGCCGCAAGATTCATTTTCTCCGCACGGGTGAACGTGAGCCTTTCCACACTATTATTTTTGCGGAGAGGCTGAATACAAAATCAGCTGTTTATTGACATTGACAAAGATTGACAGAATCTGCTTTCCTTCTTTTTGTACTTTACACGACTACTTTCTTTGTCACTTGGCTTTGTTCTCTTTAGCGAACACGTGTATAAATGTTGAAAAGTTCACTTAAAAACCTCGATGTAGTTAAGGTTCAATGAATGTTTTATTTTGTATGCTGTTTAAGTGACCAAACTAGTTTTGATTAATGAAATAGGATTTAAAAATAAAAACAAAACACACCCTGTTTTACGACGCTTAACCCTATTGCAATACAAATTTAAAGTTTAATTCGTCTGATTAATTTTAAGTTATCCATCAAATCTTTCTATGACGTAAATATATTCTGCCAATGTTAGCCTAGTCGTTCCATTACCTCCGTTACATTATACAGAGTGCCACTTGACCACAGTATTTACACAGGGAAACTGTTTACTCTTAACTTACTAAGAACCTTCCCCTGATTCTACATTGACCTGACGAGGTTTACATCTAGAATTTCTAAGAGTTTATGTACTATTTTATACGATTAATTAGTTGTTGTCACTCAATTTTCTCCCGGTTATTTAAAAATTAATTCATAGTAAAAAGTTACACTATGTAAGAACTATTACTAAACCGGATGCATTAGTTCAAACTCGAATAGATGATAATCGGATAAAAAGACCAAATAATAACACCACTTTAGTACAAAATCCTCCAACAAGATTTGTTTGACAATATCGACACTTGACATACTTTTGGGGGATTTGCCTTTGTCGGTCAGGAGCCTGTAATGCTTTTAGTGGCTTTTGCGATACATGTACCACCATATAATCATTACTGCATGATGGTTAACCAAACGTTATTCTACTGCAGTGTTCAATGTCGGAGAGCATGAACACAAAAATAACTAAATAACACCAGCTTTTAGTGCAGATTTAGCTAGTGTGCTTTTTTTCCTTAAGTTTTTTTAGTTAAGTTTTTTTCACTTAAGTTTTTTTCTTAGTTAACTTTAGTTTCTACGATCTAAGACCAATATTTTAATGAAAAAATATTCTATTACGATTATCTTTTAGGGAGGAAAACGTAACAAAAGAATTAATTGCCAAACAAACTTAATAACACTTATTTCCATCATAATTAAAACATGTTTTATTATTTTTGTATCGTAACGAAAAGGATTTCACTCTTGTATCGTTCAAAGAAACTTTAACTTAAAGGTAAGACTTTTATTTTTGTATTGCTCTTTTGTATAGTTTAGTTTCTCATCCCTCAAGAAATAAAAAAAAAATTAAATTAACTTTACATTATTCTTTACAACATATTAAGGCGCAAGTAGCAAATTTAGAAACATTGTAATGGCTTAACAGTGGTAGATTGAGTTCCTTGACTAATTTTTTATTTTAGATTATGTATTGTACCATGGACTCAAGCGCCTATAGATTTTGCACTTAAATAGCTATGTTATATAATTGATTTATTTTCCATTAAAAATAAAAATAATACTAATCTGACGTCACTTGTGAAACAAATTATATAAGTCCTTTTCACACATTTTAGAAATATATACGTATACAGACAAAAAAATAACATACTTAAGATGGAATAGAAGATTTACCTGGGTTAAAACATATGTTATCACCGTACTCATAGCGCTGGTTCCTTTTCGCGTTTTAATAAAAGTCACCCCTACATAACCTGAGCCTTAATGGCCCCAAACGAGCACTAAGTCGTGTTATGAGTCCTGGGGAAGTGGCTTCTATCATAAAATTCACTTAAAGCATTTCTTCTCATGCAAGGGTTGTGTGCAAAGAATGTATTAGCTTAGTAACGTAAAGTCAGTACATTAGTTGGAAAAACAAAACATTACGTATCTGTCATTTAGTCAATGATGTATTGCACGTGTATATTTTAAATATGGAAGTAAGGTATTTGTGAGGTATTCAATTGAAGAAATGTTATCTATTATACTTATAAGTGCTAATTCTAAGTTTGGATGCAGCTTAAATTAACAACCGTGGAGTTAGTTCTAAACATCTTTCAAACTAGCTATTCTGGATTTGAAAACGTGAAGTTGGCAAATAATAGTAAGAAAACTAACTATCGGACAGATACACTAACATATCTCCTAAGAACGGAATGCTTATGGTTTCCTATCGTTTCATGATTTACTTAGTTAAAATTGTAAAAGTTAACAACTAAGAATTGAGAATATAAGACAGATATTAATTAAAGTGATACGACTTAACAATAGGTAAAATAAAATATAACCAATCATGTTTCATATTCATAAACGTTTAAGTGATGGTGTTTTGTTTGATGATATACACCTATTCCGTTTCGACTTTTCGTTTTAATTGATAACAAAACAGTTAAACCATTGTTTAACTTGACAAACGTTGTATTTTTGATTAACTAAAGAACATTTGGGACATGTGACTTTAACCAATCAAATTTGTGCGAAACAGTGCAAATTGTTCCATTTAAATTTCACAAGCCAAACCGATGCATTACTGTTTCGTGCCTTAATAAATAAATGCAATACAATTTAAGAGAAAATAATATGTTTACAAATGTGCACAACCTAGTTAAACCGGAGTTGCACGATAGACAATTCTAAAACTATTCTGATTCAAAAGCGTTTACACGTAAAAATTGCAATTTTCATTCTAGAAAGAAACCCCAAATAGAACTGTAAACAAAGTGGTTAGACTACAGAGCCAATGCCTCGCCTACCATGTGTGTAGACTGATCGGAAGGACAATTTGCATAAATATGAGCAAAACCCATATGCGAGGCACCACATTTACTGTACATTGCACAATTTGCATCGTAAACGGAGTTCATACTTGTTAAAAAGGAATCTTGAGGTGTATATTTTGTAAATGGAAATATAAAAAATATAAGAGGTTATATTGAAGCTTGATAACTTTATCTAATCCACGAAAATAAAATACACCATCACGAATTTCCCAAACAGACAATTTCCTTTCTCAATATTGAACGAATTCATAATTTAGCAAAGATTTCATAGATATTCTTTCCTTATCCAGAAACAAAATACCGAGAGAAAATAATCTGATATAGCTTCATACTAGTCAAAAACCCTCATATTTTTGACACTGACCAAAATAATAATTCGAACCTATTAACTAAATACTAGGTACTAACTGATACTGTTTATATAACAGATGGATCTTTTAGCGAGTGGATTGATGATGAAACAAACCAGCTTGTGACAAAACAAATCCAGCTGAAGCTAAGAACAGACAATGCCAGGATTTCCCGGAAATTTCTTTCATTCTACATCACTTAGACCATCTTTTAGTTTATTTCAGCAATTAAAGACAGTTCAAATTATTAAGGAGCATTTTCCTTATAGTAGCTTAAGGGAGATACATTATAAAAAAATAGGAAAGAATATATTTTGTTAAACAAACACATTCTTAACAATACATTCT
This sequence comes from Macrosteles quadrilineatus, assembly GCF_028750875.1. Taxonomy (NCBI): domain Eukaryota; kingdom Metazoa; phylum Arthropoda; class Insecta; order Hemiptera; family Cicadellidae; genus Macrosteles; species Macrosteles quadrilineatus. Next base: position 143,751,733 of record NW_026542595.1, on the reverse strand, counting down.
TAATGGACCTGATACATTACGTATGGTAAGTAACATCACCCTGTTCTTGCGTGATAAAAAATTATCAATAACATACATTTTAGTTTGAATGAAAATTCATAAATATTCAGAGGAAGACAACGGATCAATCCAGGAACTAAAAATGCGGCGTTGTCAGCGACAAAGTATCGTCTGCTGAGTCAGTGGTTTTTGGTTGAGTGATCGGATATATTGAGGTTCTCATCTTGTGGCATTTCATACATACAATCCGAATATATGGATTTGGAAAATAAAATGTCAAGACAACATATTTTTCTCTTAAGATGCAAGGCACGAGCCCGGGATTTGTTTTTCACATTAATTCAGGCTAGACCTAGGGGTTGCGGCATTATCATTTAGATAAAATCCATTTGTGATTTGGCGGGATTTGAACCCAGGACCAGCTGACTAAAGCCATTTATTAGAGTGTGTTAGAATTTGTTGTAAGACAGGTTAGTCAATTAACTTAATTTATTTTATACCAATTTGAAGCTTTTTCTTGTTAAAGATTTCGTGAAGAAATAGTGATAATTTCTATCTGGTTTTAACAATAAAATACTTATTTTTATAAAACATAAAAAGTTTGTCAGTTACGCAAAAACTTATGAAACATTTTGTTTTTATAAATTGGAAAATGCATAGCTTGTAGTGAAAGGTGTTTTCTAACACAAAGAATGCTGTCATTACATGAGAGCCATATCTTCTTGTTTTAAAGATATGTAAACTGCTACGATCCAAGCTGGTAATGAAATTACTGTCTTACGCAATTATCTAATTGCAAAAAGTCATTATAGAGTTTCAGGCTTCTGAAACCAGGCCTCCAAAAACCATTATGACAGAACATGAAAACCACTATTCAACAGCTTCATTATTTGTTTGGCTGATATAACAATATAACAATTACTTTCTTCCCATACTATTTTACAAATTTACCATACCTTATACACCAGCCATTTTAAAAACACAGCATCACCTCTTTTAATAAGAACCACTCTCATTTAACATGAGCCTAAATTACCTCAAACGAGCACTAAGTTGTTTTATGATTTCTGGGAAAGTGCTCCTATCATAAAACTCACATATGTCTTTCTTCTGGTAGGTACATAAATATGAACATGCACCCGTTCGTAATAACAATAAAAAAAATTTGAAATAAATTTCAGCAATTTGACCAATTTACTTAAAATAAAGTTACTTAAAATACAGTTTACTAAGCAATATATACTGTATGAGCGTATAATGATAAAATAATGCTTATGACTTACAGCTTAACCCAGCCTACGATGTTTTCCTTACCTGGAATAAAAAACAGAAGTTAGGTAATTGTAAGAGTAAGAAGGTCAAATATGTTCAGTAAAATAACAAATAGTTGTGAACAACTGTGACTGTAGATACTACATACTGTAAGGTCTGTTAGAGTATAAGAGGATGAGAAATTTAATATTTTGTTGCAATAATCCATTCATAAATTTTTTAATTTATAGAATAGTAACCTAATTACTTTTTATTGATGAGCTATCAAAAAATGCAATACTAGTTATATAGTTCAAATTAGCCTGTATTGTGCTTCTTTGGATATGATTTGGGTGTAAATTATTAACCAACTTTATTAGTATTGACCGAAAGGGTAAAAATTAAGTCTTATGTAACTTTAAAGTTCAGATGATATATTTTGTATTGTACGATAGATATCCTAGTTAGAAGAAAAAGAATATCAAAAAGAGTATTATGGCCGCTTATATTTTCTATAAATCTTTTAAGAAACAAGAAATGAAATACAAATACTTTAAGCCACTGACCAATAAGATTTTTCATTATATTTTAAAACTAAAAACTGATAACAGTTTGTACAATTGTTTTGTAAATAAAAAACAAAAAAGTTCATATCTAAATAAAAAAGTCGGAAAAGATTTCATCTTTTGGTAAAAATATGCGATGCAAAGTAACATGAATAAAATAAACTTAAACCATAAGGTAATATTCGATACCGTATAGGCATCCGATCGTAGAGAACAATTTGCATAAATATGAGCAAACCCATATGTTTACTGAATGCAGCACAATCTGCATTCTAAAGGAAGACTGCGTCTTACAGATGCCCTCAGAAACTGGTGAAAATTGCAATCAAATTTTATCTTCTACCTTCTACGTTTTTTTATCCAACCAGTCAATTCTTAGGGCATTTCCTACAATATTACAAAACACTGTTAAAAAACATATACTGTATACATTTACCCCTGTGTTTTTAAGTCAGATATGTTTTTATTGACTTAATTTGTTCTATAACTGTAAAATGATATTCCTAGGTAAAACTAAACTATTTGCCTGAAAGTGCTGTCCATAATGTTCATGGCTGGAAAGTTTGAAACGTATATTAGATATTTGCATGTTAAGACATTTTATTAAACATAAGATTTGGCAATGTTCTTTATTGTTTTCTGACAAAACAGATATAATTCCAACTAGTTGTAATAATAAAAGAATAATGGAAAACTTTAACGACCTATTAGTTATTAAGTTGGCTTTATTTAATGTTTTACTGGTTCGTCAACAAGGAAATAACACGTAAAAAATACATTGGTATGGTCGAAATTTTATAAATTATAAATAAGCTAAGCAACAATAACGAAAATATTATTTACTTAAATTGTAACAGATACAAAGAATTAAAGATTTTAGCCAATTATTATAGAGGTATATCCATTCACAAGCAATTTTAATAAATAAGTATTTTATTCTCTATTATTAGAATAAAATTAGATGTAACATTCAGCATTAACTTGCTTTAGACAGGGTAATCAGTAGGCATTGTAATGGAAAAATACATATGGCAATAGTATTTGAAAATTTTAAACTGTAATAGTATATTACGTTACTAGTCCTGAAAATAAGTGTTTGCCGGACGAGTGTGGTTGTTCCCGTGCGAGACGAAGTCGAGTACGGGATTACCATATGAGTCTGGTACACACATTTTGGACGAGTTACGTACGATAGTTTACGACATACTACTAAATCCCTACAAATCCTTATATATTTCCACCAACTAAAGTTCCTAAAAATCACTAGTCATAACCTCTAAGAGAGGTTATGTTTTTGTTTATAACCACTCACTGTTACCTAAATACAGTATAATCAGCTGATTGGTGTCCGGTAAAACTCATTGCAGTACAGTAGTACGCAATGAAACCCCATTTGAATAAGCTGGCGGCAAACAGCTGTTTTCTGGACTAAATCCTTGCGTGGGAAGTTCGCCAAAATAATGTAGTGTGGCGTAAAACTCTTTTACGCCACACTACATTATTTTGATGAACTTTCCACGCAAGGATTTAGTCCAGAAAACAGCTGTTTGCCGCCAGCTTATTCAAATGGGGTTTCATTGCGTAATACTGTTCTGCAATGAGTTTTACCGGACACCAATCAGCTGATTATACTGTATTTTCGTGGCAATTAGTGGTTATAAACAAAAACATAACCTCTCTCAGAGGTTATGACTAGTGTTTATTAGTCCTTTAGTTGGTGGAAATATATAAGGATTTGTACGGATTAAGTAGTATGGCGTAAACTATCGTACGTAACTCGTCCAAAATGTGTGTACCGGACTCGTATGGTAATCCCGTACTCGACTTCGTCTCGCACGGGAACGACCACACTCGTCCGGTAAACACTTATTTTCAGGACTAGTAACGTAATATACTATATAATTTAAAATCAGATCAAGAGTATTATATAAAGTTAGAGCTCAAAACCTCCTTATCGTTTTCATTATGTTTGTCTTAGTTGAACCTGCCCATTCGAAAGGTTGTTGGTTTATAAGTATTAACAAATTTCTATGACCTGGATTTGGTATAAAAAATAATGTGGACATAAACACAATTTATTTTAGTGCTTCAGCTAGGCAATGCTGATATCCAGGAAATTATGTCCAATGGCTTTGGATCCTGGATATTAAGCCATTTACCTGAAGTAGAGTAATCAGCAAGACCTTATATTGATAGCACTGCACCGGTAGGACGCACCATTAGTTGTATGGCGTCCCTAATGGTTACATGGGGTTCATAACGCATAGTGGCCCACCGTAAAACCATTACACCCTGTATGCATGATTGGATCCAGGGTATAGCGAGGGTTATACAAATTTGAGTGCTATGGCTACAGTCAAGCCATGCTACATACAAAGAAAATGCTCCGTTTTCCTAATATAAAAACCCTGTATACTAAAAAATATAACAAAATGAAACAATAATTAGAAGTCGTCAAGCCTTAGTCCATCATCCATTAAAATATGACGATTAGGCATCGTATATATTTTGAATATGGTTAGCCAAAAATATGCCTAAGTAAAACAATGTATTTCGTAATTAGACTTGTTTCCCAAACTTAAAGGCTGATTTAAAGGTTGTGTCATGTATGGGGTTAACTGACAATTCTGGATAAGACCTAAGGTTTTTATCCTATTACAGTTTACGCATTCTTCATCATCAATTTATTATTTTATTTTATTTTGATAGCCTACACGTTTTGTATAGAAGTTTTTGGTACATTTTATTTTCAATCGGGGGAAGTAACAAGATATTCATTACAATCCTAAACTATCCAGTATGATCATCGGTTCTAAACATACTTGGACATTTTGTCTTAAGATGATCCCTAAGAAAGACATACTTCTAAGGTGGGATATTTAATCCATTGTAAATTCTCATCTTAATGGAAAGACAATGTACCATTTCCGATGGCTAAAGTTATGCTGTGAACAATAACTAGGCTGCAGACTCCACTGTTATGGCTGAGTGATCGGATATTATATAATGGCGGCCCGATCTTGAGAACTTCATTCTAAATTGCTGATGGATAATAGAGCTAAATCTCTGGGACTTGAAGGAGATTAGAACACATCAATCAAGTAATGTGATTAAAATATACTCAACAGAAAATTGATTAAAAATTTATAAAAAAAACGAATGAAATTATTAGATTGAAATTAAATTACCGTTAATGTTTTTTATTGGCTTTAAGCTGGATAAAGGAAGAGCACAAGACAGAATATTAAGTTATACAATTGAGGAAAATCGAAGGTAAAAAGTAAAATATTTGAGGTAAATCTGTTGTAAAAAATGTTGGATACAGTTTTAATTTAAGTGTTAGCCTAAATACTCCCTCTAATCTTACAAAAGTAAAATTAAGGATTACTTTTAATATATTTAATATATAGTTAATTTAACTAATAGCGTGATATAAATACTTCTTGTGACTCTTCAGTGGGCGAAGAGCTTACGTAGTCTGCTCGAGGGTATACACCCCCCCCCGCTGTTTTTCTAGGTGGGGGGGTACACTCTTCAGTCGGTTGTGAAACAATTAATTCGTCTTATTTTACGTTTACTATTATTATACGCATATAAATACACTTTATATTTAATTAAATAACAAAAACTAGCACCCGTTGTTTTTTTTTTATTATTTAAAATTATATTTAAATTTTCATTTCATCAGAATGGTTACAAACATATAATAAATAAGTTTGCCTATCAATATAGAAATGCTATATTGGAATAATTTTGATAATAAATAAAGACTTTACTCATGTTATTTCTACGTTGATACGTTTAAATGTTCTATTATCAATATCAATCAATCACATATTTCAAACTTAATAGTTAAATTATGGTTTAACCTAGACTATAAAAAATCAAGAAAAGGTGTTTAATGTTAAATCAATCAATATAATTATTATTGAATCAGCACAAATTTGCAAAGCATATTACAACGATAAGGAATTAATACTTTTGTCTTTTTTATTTAGATTAGAATAATTCATTCACTGAACTATTACAGGGTATATTTAAACTAAAATTATCTACCGGTGAAATATGGTATTTCTATTCCATTTGCTAATGGAGTTTTGAGTATTCCAAGCCAACAAGGAGACAGAAGGGTTTATCTAAGTAAGTTAAGAGTAAACAGTTTCCCTGTGTAAATACCAAGGCCAATGTTACTTCGTATAATGTAACTTGGTATAATCATTATGTACGGAACATGCTTTACAAAGGGGGTTTAACATGTTTGAATTATTTCACATATCATTAATATAGTATAGGAAATACATTTAAGAAATTGCAATTGTTTTACTATAAGTTAAAATAAATAAATAGTTATCTAATATTATTTGACCAAATTTATTTACGTATAAGAAATGTACAGTATAAGCCTTGATGGACAGTATATTTTATGAGACGGGAAATACTTCTTACTCCAAACAATTCGCCTCAATAGACTTTTTATGAAGCACAAACTATTTGACGCTAAACTTTTACTTACAACTTTAAAGATAAAAACAATTTTTATTCTACCGTAAAAGGAATCAATTTCAGTTCCTGAACATACAAAAAATACCAAAACTATACCAACATGATGTAAAAGACACAATATATAGCTAAATGATTCGTAAGTATAAAAACTGTTAATGAAAACTGATATGAATGATACTGGCCGCTCGTTACAAAATATACATTTCATACGTTTATTCATACTCTGCTGCTCATATTCGGTTACAATGAACTAATAACTCATTTCCAAACCGCGTTTACCGAATTCAATATATCGCAATATACATCTGAATCGACTATTGCAAATAAACCCCAATTAGACCGTTGCGGCCTGTATCAGTTACTCGGGTTATATGGCGTTGTGGTAAACGTTTAAACTTTTATGGCTAAACAACGATTTGCGTGGTTGGTATGTGGTGGTGATCTATTATATCAATAAAGATGGAATATTTAGTTTCCAATACTAAAAGGTAAGTTTATATAATCCGGCAATACACGTAAATCCTTTATGAATATTGAATTCTAAAATGTTTCATTAAATTTAGATATCAGCGAATTTCATAGCTACGAAAAGTAAATGGGTTTAACTAAGTACACATTTTTTGCTGTCTAGCTGACGTATATGCAAACCCCGTGCATATTTCTGTCGATTCATACAACTAATTATATTATAGCTGATTTATTTCAAGACCAACATTTTTGCAGGGCAAAATATTTGTAATTAAAACTTTTGAGATAAAATATTTGTAATACTTTTTGTAAACTGTAGCACGCTGGAATTTTTTTTTAGTACCTTTTAGAATTTTAACTCAAACTGTGAACGATGTATGAGTTTCCGGACAGATATTTTTTTGTTGTTTTGGGCATTTATTAAGCAAATAACAACACTTCAACTGTGTACAAGCCGACAGGTAGGTAGAGGTCTCGGGTTCAAATATTACCAATCGCAAATTAACCTTATCTGGGGAGCGAGCTGGACTTGTGATTAGAGTGCAGGACTCCGGTACCTGGGGTTCCGGGTTCGAATCCCGCCAAATCATCAATGGATTTTATCTAAGTGATAATTTCGTAACCCCTAGGTCTGTGAAAAACAATCCCGGGCTCGTGCCTAGTGTCCTAGGACAAAAAAACTAAACAAAAATTAACTTTATCTATATGATAACGACGCGCCCTCTATGACTAGCTTGAAGTATTGTGTAAAACAATTCCAGGCGAGAACTATTTTACCTCTAGGATTGAACTGTAAACCCTAGAATATGAAGTTGGGACATAAAAAAAATCCTTAAGCATTATATATTTAGTTAAATATTGGAAAAAGATACTTCCTTTTTTAAAGTTTCCGATACCTTTTACGTTTTAATACAGCAAAAATATTACAGTAAAATAATGGTGTTGATATACAAATGAACATTTTTAACAAATATCTAAAATACTATAACTGTACATTATTTACAAATGTTAAAACATGTATACAATTTTAAATATAATTACTTGATTCACATTCCAGTTTGCCCCTTTCTGACGAACTGTGTAAATACCGAGACCAAGGGGCACTTTGTATAATGTGATTGAGGTAATGGAACCAGGCGGCCAACTTTGACGATACTCGTAGTCGACAACGGTTATCACTTTAAATATGACGAGTAGGCCTACATACAATATTTAACATGTTTCTATACAAATACCGTACTATAAGTTTAGTGTGGTATTTAAAATTTAAAAAGTTTGAAATCTAACTGGACAGAATCTCGTGCGTAAAAATTCCCAATTATATTTCAATATTTAAAATATCTAAGATATGTAATTGCGAAAACAAAACATTTATAATTATATGTTTAATTAAACTAAAATATAAGTTCAGTCCATAATTGTCTGAACTTACAGTTTGAGAAAAAACGTCATATTTTAGCACCCTATAACTCGTTAACCATAAGGAATAAAAAAAAGTGTAAGGATCATTTTTGTTGAAAATTTAACAATCTTCCATTTAGTGTGGTCCCTTTTAGCTCCGACAAACGGTTTTCGAGATTTTAGCAAAAAACCAAATAATGAGCCCTGTTTTCGCTAATCGCCACTAGAGCTCACCTCATATTTATGGGGACTTTTGGTGTAATTTTCCCTAGGTACATAGAAATAAGTGTGCAAAGTTTCAAACCTTTGGAATTTTTTCGGAGGTTGGTTCATTAATGTATATATTTTGACTGGACTAATTCTTCCTTTGTATTAATAAACCTCAAATATTTCAAAATTGTATAAAAACTTATTTTATCAACGATATTTTAAAATATATAATGTGCTAATAATTAAATAAGTCCTTTAAATATTTTAGTGTAACCAACATACAGTATGTAATACTGATAAGGAATGTGTTAAGTGAGTGTTATCTGCTTTTATCAAAATGTATAACATATCTATTGAACAAGCTCTATTACTTTTCTACAGACTTTTAATAACAGTTGTAGAACTAAACAGTTTCCATGTTAAGCACTGCACTGGGGCTAAGCGCCACTTTGTATAATGTAAGTGAGTTAATGAAATGTGGCATTCAACTTCGGCTGTATCTGACTGTTATTAATTTTGCCACACAGATGGTTTAAGTGTAGTTCAAGAACGAAATCATGAATAAAACATTCAATTAGACATTAACTGTTGAACAAGAAATTGCACAGCTATTGAAGTATACAGAAGTCTTCCAACTACAATAATATTGTAGTTATTAACATTGTAGTATTATCATTTATTCTAAACTAACTATGGCAAGCCTAGCTGAGGTAGTTCTTGATTAAATAAAATAAATTTTTTGCCATTGAGGGTTGCCTTTTTTTTACATTGGTTCTTTGTGTGGACCTTAGATTAAATGACAGCTAAAATTGTTTAAGACGCTGGTTATTAAAAGCAATTTTCCCCCATATTGTTAATAGTGGTACTATTTTTATTTTCTTCGATGTACATGTTAATTATCTAGTTTTGTTAAGACCTATAAATTGATACCAAAATATAGTTCCTGTTTGAACATTTTGAGCTACCCCTTACCCCCACTACCCCTGAGGGCAAAATTTTCAAAATAACTATCATTATTGTAGCCCCTCATATCTGTTTCCGCAAACCGATTTAAAATATTTCAAATAGTTTAAATGTTAAGGAAGGTGCAAGTTACTTTTCAGCCACTATGTATAACTAGAGGACGATTATCGTTTATGATTATATTGTTTTATTTGGTATAATGAAGTTTTAAATGACTGAAATAACAAGAAACAAAATTGTAAACAAAACATGATACCTACAGTGCACCGGGCGGAACTAACAAAAAATTGTCTTCAGCAGATCCTTAAGGATGAGAAATCTACTAAGGGAGTATTTAATATCTATGCTTTTAGCATGGGATGATGTTGCACCACAATTAATTGTTCAGAGCCTTTCCTTAGTTGCGACAAAAAGGAAAAAAAATACCTTTTGGACGAGGAGAAATGACTATCTTTTGGAGATCTTCCTAAAATAAATTGATCTTGATAGTAACTATGACATATGAAGAGACAAAATTAATTTATTCTTTTACTGTACATTTAAAATAACTTTTAGTTCGTACCAGGAAGATTTGTCTTGATGGGAAACAGTTCTATGTACTAATTGAGCAATTTCGGTCAGAATATAGAGTTCACAATAGGGAATTTCGTAATCGTCCGTAACAACCGAACGATCGAATTCCCGCGCAATTACCCCGTAATAGAACTTTACCCTCCAAATTGGTGGTATTGTATGTAGCTCTCAGCATCGTACTGGATAGTTTGAAAGATATTTTTGGTTTGTTAGGAATTTTATCTTATTTACGCTTTTAATAGTAATTAGGTGCGTTATTTCTTATCTTTGAGTTTCATAATTTTTAGCTAAGCTAATAGTAGTAGACATTATTAAATACACATAAGTAAATAAAGCATAGTTTGAAATTAAGATGTAAGTAACAAATAAAACTTAAAGCTTAATTTAATTATCAATGCTTGAAAAAAAGGAAATGCCAGTTTAAGTATAGGCCAAGTATAGGACAAGTGCAAATTATGTGTCATATAAGGTAACGTATTTTTGAACATCTATTTAACGTCTTTTTTACAATAAATACCAATGACCATCTGGAAAATATTTTGTATTGCTTAGTTATAGGTACAAATAAGTGTCCAAAATTTTTTTGTCGTCTTGAATGATAAAATCCAGGTTTAATAAAAAATTGATAGGGTTTAGTTTATATTCTCAATGTCATATCTATCCAAGCGGGAAGAATATGTCATAGACATGAGTCAAGGCTTATGTCACGTCTTCCAAAAAATCCAATCAACTTAATTAGTTAATCATTCTAATAAGCATTTTTATATTACAAGTATTTTCACAATAAAAATATTTCCTGCACTCATCATACCTTTTACTACAATCTTAATTGTAAATTGTCCAGCATGAAGTAAGATCGTCTGCATAGTACTTAAATTTAGTAATTTAGTAATTTAGTACTTGATCTTTACCAAAGAATCTAAAAGTTGTATTTTATGTTACTATTTTAATGTTATTTAATTAAAAAAAAAATTATCTACAAAAGTCAATCCAACTTCCACTCCACCCCTAGTTTCAATGACTAAGGGATGTAATGTAAGGACCTATAACAGTGTACAATGCCCTTAACGTTGTGGCCCCCATAAAACTATTATATGGTCCACAACAATGGACTGTGGTGATAAATAGTTTATGGCTCGGGGAGAATATCACCACATAAATACGTAATGTGAAATCATACACCTGGTCTGATATGTGGTTATTTAACGCCGACGTGTACCAGTTCAATATTTCAGGGTTTTTTTGCAACAAATTATCTAATTGAATTTAATTTTTAAATAATTATAAAGGCTGCATGCATTAAACATATTCAACATACAAATGCAACAAAGTATAAATACACTGACAATTTGATTCTGCATAAAATAGAAAATAACCGTTAATCTTTTTGTTTACGTCATAATTTACATAATATCATTTAAAATTCTTTCGTGTATCAGTGATTGAAAGAAAAAATATAGAAGCTTAAATGTTACTCGTGGAATTTTTAAATAAAAGTATCATATTTAATGTAATGAGAATAATAATTATGTATAAACCCAACACACTATATGGCAATCTATCTAGTGCAGTACTAGAACAGCAATGCTGTATAAGTATTGTGCATTGGCCTCTTATAATGTTTTTTATATCCTATTTCCTTATGAATAGAACTTAAGCATAAAATAACAAACAAAATGAACACATTTTCTTTATAATGAACACGAAATTGTTTTGTTGTTTTATTGTAGCTCGCTGCTAGTAAGGATGTGTGTTATAAAATATTCAAATCATTAAATTTATGATTGTACTTTCAAGTTGAATTAAGTTTGCAATTAATTTATCAAATATATTGAAATTAGACGAACTGAAACAACCTTAAAAAATGGGCTAGATCAAAAGTATTGACATATTTTGTACATGTGAGGGTTAGCATGTTCAAGTGTTGAAGAGCAAGACTTCTGTCCTTAGGGTCCCTAAGTTTAAGTCCGGCAAATCACCAATGGATTATATCCAGATAATAAGACTTTTTCATGTACCACCTTCACAACCTATAACGCTACATTCTAGCACAGAACTACTTCAGGCTAGTACTAGAGGGTTGCGGCTTTATCGCATGGGTAAACTCCATTCGCGATTGGCGGGACTTGAACGTGGGACTTTGGGATCCACAATCCTACACTCAACCACTAGACCAACTCGCTCCCTATAAAGACTATGTTTCAGTAGCATAGATACCACACAAAGCTGTAGGTCTACGTATAAAAGAAAGACATATATTTTAAACTAGAAAAGCTAACTGTGTATCATACAACCTTCTACACGAAAAGCTATTGGTTGAGTCAGAAGTATAACAAGTTGATGAAATGTCGTGTGCGATATACCAAGTAAATAAAGCAATAACAACAAGCTTTACAAAACGTGTCCGTTTTTGATTGAAAGGGAACCACTCTGAAGCGGGAGATCAGTATCGATACAAAACAACAATCCCTTGAAACCAAACAATATCTGGATTACCCAATGTCTCCTTGGATCCTTTCATTTTGAACAATAAGATCCCACTTTATTGTTTAGGACTTTGCGGTTAAGATGCTACCTCTAATGGCTTCTTGGTTTTTTGTAATTTAGTTGGGTTTGAAATTGCTATGGTGTAGTAGGGGATATTTTTAAAATCCCAGGTCATAAAAGTTAGCTATCTTTTGATTAGTTGGTATGAAAGTACATCATTCGACGAATTGTGGTTTGTAAAAATTAACGTGGCGATGGTTATACTGTAATAAGAGTCAATACTAATTGTTAATGAGATCAGTATTAGCATATTTACCGTAAAGGTATTGTGAGCAAGATAATACTATAGCATGATATCAGGTCAGTATAAAAATAGACAAAAATAATTAAATATATACTGTCAGCTCTGCTGTGGTTACCATAGGCTCTGGCGTACACCACTGGGATCGCCGTGTAGTTAGGGCGTACGCGCTTTGTAACGGTAACTGCAGCACAGCAGATAGTATTTTATTCTAGAAATATGATTTTGCTGCACTTTATGTGCTGGATTAATTAAAATTATATGCATAAAACTAGGAAGGGATAAAAAAGAAGCAACTAACTGGTCCGGTGGAGAGGAACAGTGGAGGTCCTATGCTCCATAAGGAGTCAACGGGATTAAGTCAAATAAGACATATTATTCTCAATGCAAATGATAACAGAGTTATAAATATGGTTATACAATCATCGAGTGCTTCGATGGTTTACTGTAAATTAAAATATTCATTTCAGAAAGATCTATTGTCTTTACACAAGTTACAACATTGTAATCTATTAGGTCAAACTTAAAATTAGATATAGCAGACATTTCAATCATCGAAACAAAAATAATTGAATTAAAAGTACAAGTGAATAATTTATATGAGAAACCCCTGATTCAATCATAAAATAATTGGACTAAATGTTATATGTGGATATAAAAATGTAAATTAATTGTGTATACAAATATAGATTAAGTGATGAAATATGCAAATTCCATAATTTTATTTTTAAGTGCGAAAATGTATTGAGCTCTATTTAGTGTTCGGTTAACACTGTTATTTTTATATTATTTTATCATACAATTGTTATTTAACCTCTTAATCCGATCACCCATTGATTTATGGACCAATACCAGTCGACAGTAGCTCTTGTGCTCTGGGTGTTCATAAAACTATTATATTGTCCACAACAATGGACTTGGGTCATAAAATAGTTTATGGATCGGGAGAAAATATCACATATAAATACGTAATGTAAATGATATGAGAGTGTGAAATTGTCCTATGGGCCTTGGAAAGATCTATTTGAAATAAAAAAATATATATATCTTAAAGTAGAAATTGGTTAATCATTGTTAGGTATCTAACATTTTGAAGTTAGAGCTTAAAAATCGTAGATGTTAATTTGGAACGTTTGTATGGTGACATTTTTTCAATAAAGGTTATATTTTTACAAATACTATGTAACTTTTAACAGATTGTATGTACAGTAATTAAATATTAAACTAAAACCTGAAATGCAATTTTATCAATTTTTTACATTGTTTGATACAATCTGTGCTCTCCAGGGTACAATAAGGACACTGGGACACTTTCATGTCCAATAAAATTCTGTGTGCTTTACTTAGGTTTTGAAACCAGTTTTTTAAAAGCTCTGTTTCAAATAATATAAAAGATGTATAAATAATGTATACGACATCAAAATAGGACACCGCATTCTAGCGTTACCAGACGAAAAAACATTTTATCAATGTATTCAGCTGATGATGATAATCCACCAGAGTTTAATCTGTGGTTTTTACTGCATAGCAAGTAATCATTGTTAACGGAAGGATTAAGGTCTGCACACCACAACCTAGACAGAGTGGTTAACATCAACCAACGATATACCTACTCTGCGGTGCAATGCAGTTAAATCTCTTATTAAAATATGTTTACTAGAAAACACTGTAGTATAGAGAGTTAAAGTAATTAGTTTTGTTTATTTATGTATTATTTAACTATTTGTTTCGGTTTCGTGGTTTCTAGTTTAGTTATTTTTACAATGATTCTCAATTACCCTATTTGGAAATTTTACGTTTTAACGTACAATAAGAGTATATATTTTAAATAATTTGCTACTTTTTTATTGCTTGAACAATTAATTGAGCATTTGTTTGAAATTACTGTTTGTTGATGGTGGGTTTATGGTATTTAGGGATTTTTGTGCACATTTTCCATCACAGTTAGTAAAACACTAGAAGTTTCCGAATCTGATCACCGCGAAAACTTGTATATTTTGTTTTTACATTTGTTCTTAATTATTGAATTGTTTAGGTATCTTTTTTGTATGTTGTTTTTCCTTACTATACAGTTTTATGAGTGGTTATTCCATGTATTTGTCCGCATTAAGCTGGATTTGTTTACAAATCTTGTTACTACTAACTGTACTTTCTAACACGAAGATTGGCTCAGATTCCGGATCCCAAAATGTCATTTTTTATAGAGGGCCAGACTTTAAGTAACCATGGGATTGCAGCGCAGCTAGAACAGCTGATTGTGCACCCAATGTGTGCCCAAAATGTCATGAAAATTGTTTTTAATGATGAAAACGTCCACAATAATCCATAAAAATAATTTTGCTGTTATTAATGGTTGTTCTACACGGTTTATATCTGAATCTGAGAAATTCTACTTTAGTGGTTTGGATACGATGGTTGAGTCCTTATTTTGAATCCAGCCTAATGCCAATGCCTCGTTTCGATAATTCTGTAACTCCCTTCCAATCACAAGTGGTTATGTTAAGATGTTCACCAATCTCAGAAAAAGACAGACTACTCAGTTATGGAAAGCATTCTCTCCATATTTCACGAAGTTAAGCTATATACTGTACTAATATAATATATTAGATGTGCATATTACATAACAGTTACCCTAATCTTTCCTTAACCATATCAGGGGTAGAAAGTAACTCAACACACTTTCTGTAAATTGTAATACAGTAAATGCGTATTAACTCTCTTGTTATTGCAGAATTTTGTTTTCTTTCCAAGCCTTAATTTATAACCACGGCAGGAAAACACCTGCGGCATTAATCCTCCACATTAAGGATTCCCTGATGAATTAATGAGACCTTTCTTAAACCGCGAGGCCGCACCCTCGTCTGAGCTTGTTTTAGTTTTTACATTATAAAAATAATTTTGAGTCTGATTTATTATGTTATTATTTTACTTATGATGAAATAAACCCTTGTGATCGTGCTTAGTGTTGTTTAAGGGGTATTAATCTATACATTTATTAATTTATGTCATCGTTTGATTTTTTTATAACACAAAACCCACAGGGTGACACATTTTACCAAAAGACATCATATATATATATAAAAAAAACTAAATAAACTAGTTTCCTTTAAAATTTGATCTAAGGTTCTGCTCCGAGACTTAAAAAAATCTGACTTGGATTTATTAGTAGTAATATATTTATTGGTCTCCATAAGCACTGACAGAAAATTGCATTGCATTGCTTAGGCCTACATATCCTTTGATTACGTCAATCCACTGCTACAAATTGCGACGAATGTCAATTCCTAAAGGGATTTCATTGCAAATAATGACATTTGATATTTCTAACAATGTACGTTTCCTATTTGAGACCATTAATTATGTAATCTAATAATTTTCTATAATTTTTCCTAGATATCCTGACTAGACCCCAAACTAGCTTTAAGAAAATTACTTTATCTATCCGTGTGGTCTTACTCTGTTGTGAATACTAAGTAGAGGCACTATTACTAAAAGTGATTTTGGCCAGTAGGACTGATACGTAAATTTAAGAAATATGTAGTAGGCTTAGCAGAGTCTTCTATGTTAGTAAATACGATATCATTTTTTAATTTCCTACTCTTTCTCTTAATAAGTTAATTATTCCTAAATATGCGTTATAAAATAAATTGAGTATAAAGTTACTTTTCCTCAATTGACGAATATTTTTCAATTCCAAGGTTTGTATACTGTTCCTTAGAAATGTTTATGATTTGTTGTTGTAACTTTATTAGTGTACAAAAGAGTATTGAAACCATAAAATTCCATAACGCTATGAATGGTTATTTATGTTTTGATGTTTTGTTTATATTTTTATTTTGTTTTATATCTACGCCATTTAGCATTAGAGGAATGTTAAGCCCTTGTACAGTTTAACAATAAAATTTACTATACGAATTTCCTTTATTTAATAACATACCAAAATTACACAATATTAAACTAATCATTATTACCAATAAAACATTTTCCATTTTGAAAAATAGCTAATTACCAACGAATCATTCCAATACAATATTTATTGATTCGTTTACGATCCTGAAGATTACCCAGGTTGCAAGAAAACGTGCAGGAATTGATGGAAAACAACGCCACAGACGGAGAAGGATCAGCCCGAAACAAAACAAACAATGCCTTCAAACCAAACAAAGGGATTGTGTTTTTGCAATCTACCCCAGATAATATAAATTATCCTCGGTAAGCTCTCTAGAGGCCGCAGTCCTGCGTCGATTTATCCTGTGGTAAAAACGATACAGGCTGCTCATAGAAAAAGTGTAATCCACCGATTGGATATTAATCATTCCCTAATTGTGTTTTGTGAAATCCACTTCACTTGAACGTAACAAGACGTGTATTTTACACTTTGAAGTGTGTTTATTGCCTTATTGAATTTTATGTGAATCACTAAATAACATATAATGCAGTGTGTTCGCTCTGAATGACGAATTTGCAAACTATCATGTGCGATTTTGCTGATTGAAATGAATTTATTTCTGTTTAGTAATACAACTACCCAAATATTTGTTCTCAAAGAAATTCCAATTTTGGCTGTCTTTTAATGTGAATATTTTTTATATTTTAAACAGCTTAAATTTACTAATAAAATACACTACGAAAAATACGTGACAGGTTATACATGCTATCCTGGCTGTTATAAAAGGTTATTAAGAACTGCTATGAATAATTTTTTACATATTCAATTACTAAGTAAGTCCGCTAGAATAACGTTATTTTATAATTTAGTACATTAAATCGTTGACCCAATGTTGGGACAACAGAATTATTCATAATGGATTAGACCTCAACAAACATAAACGATACGGAAAAATCTAAAAAAAACTCAACCTTCACGGAAAAACACTATACATTATATAAATTCTCACGTTGTATACTCCTTTAATATATGTAAGATATTGTCTACTCATTTAATCTACGAT
This sequence comes from Macrosteles quadrilineatus, assembly GCF_028750875.1. Taxonomy (NCBI): domain Eukaryota; kingdom Metazoa; phylum Arthropoda; class Insecta; order Hemiptera; family Cicadellidae; genus Macrosteles; species Macrosteles quadrilineatus. The sequence goes on along the minus strand of NW_026542595.1, from coordinate 143,734,058 downwards.
ATTAGCAACAATTACTAAAAGAACTACCCTTTACTTAATTATATAAAGAGTGGATAGTAACTTAAGAATCTGTCTGTAAACTTAAACCTGTAATCCTAAAGTAGTACGCAGGATTTTATATTGATAGTTTTTTATCTATATAAATTTGGAATATATTACAGTTAAATCTAGAAATGCACTCTAATATTTGTAACAGAAGATTCTTTACTGAAGTTTCTTGACCTTTGTCTCCGAAGTAATCTTTATTTCACTCCTTAGCCGGATCTGAGTTGACGGTTTGTTTTGGGGTTAAGCTCCCTCTCTCCCGAGGATTTTGTCCCTTAGTAAATGGAAATAACTTCATTTGAACGAGGAAATCTTTGAATTAAATGCTGTTTATATAAAATAAATAAAGAATAATAGTAATATCTGTGAATGAGAAATAGGTCAACACAAGAGTATTTACTCAATAATATATCAGTTTAGATATGATAAATATAAGGCAATTGATTTGGTCTTGTTGAAATGAAAAATATGATTATGATGGGAAAATGACGTAGGCTACTATTTTTGCTTCTAAAGAAATTTTTACATTAACGAAAACTAGTTAATTGACTAGTTAAAATCACAAAACACAAAATGAAATCACATAACTTTGGAAGCAATCGACATTTATTGGATGTTATTTTTTAATAGATAAATTAGGGTTATAGATTTCATTGAGAGGAAAATGTATCAAAGAAAAAATTGTTGGTTATAAAAAGCCTTGGAATTAATTACAATCAAGCTATCGTTTCAAGGTGTGGTTTTGTTACTCAGATGGTCTAAACCCACGATTAAGTGTAAATTATTAAAAACCATATGGTAAATATCAGATTGGCTACGTTTAGAACTATTATTTAGTAACTGACCTTTCCAGGACTGCTAACCAGTTAAAATATACTTTGAAAGTTATTTGTTCACTTTCACAAAGTGTGTGTGTATGTGTTTTTCTGTGGAGGCAATCTTCAACAATAAACCTGTTTGTAGCCCACCAATGTGAGTTGTTCCAATGAACTAAACTTGGATCGGACGGATTACCATTTTACGACCAATCAGTTCTCTGTTTGGTTTGGTTATGTTTCCTCTCTCGATTTCACGATGGTCGCTGTGTTGCTGCGAGTAAATATTTCCCTATGTATTCAAATATATTGATATCTGTTACTAAATAATGGTACATTTTTGAATAAGAAGGATAAATTCTTCTAGTATATTTCTTGAACCCAACACCAATGCACAAATAAGCAACCACGATAAATTCCGAATACATATGTTTTGTTGTACTTGAAAAAACAGTAAATATTTAACAAATCTGTTTCGTTTAGAGTCTAGACCACTTTTACAACGTTAGGTAATTGTTGTTTGCCCTCCAATTGTACTTCTATTTTTTCCTCAACATTATTTTCCCTGATTTTATATCTGTCGCAAATAATGTTTTTCGTGCTATTTTTTTGCATGGATTTTATTGAGTTCTAAATATTCTTTGTTGCGTACAAGTTATTGTGTTGTTATTTATCTTTGTTGCGTTGAGTTCATTATGCAATTAATCCTGCTCTCTATTTACATTGATGCATTGTTTTGTAGTTATATTTAAATATTATGTTTTTTTAAGTCTATAGTTATTTTTCATTACTTATATACTCAACTAATTTATTTATCACATAGAAGCTATGCATTTTCCATGAAAAATAATGCCAAATGCATTTATAAATAAATAAAAACATTTGCTTAACATTGAAGTTTTTCCACCTCACTAATATGAAATGAAAATGAATAAAAAATGACAATAAATAAATAACATGAACATTCCTCTAGATATCCTAGATCCATACAATATTTGGTATTAAATTAATGTTCATAATTTTATTTATATACGCGTTTTCTAGAATGAAATACACTAATTTGTTCATAATTAATTGATTTAAATTGATTTAGGTTTGTTTCAAAAATAGGGGCTGTCTAAATATTTTTATTTAAATGAGAGCCCAATGAATTAACTATTTACATTAATTTATAATGGTTCATGAACATACAACTGTATGTTTTATGAGCAATAAAGGAGATTTTTTAAGACAGTAAAGCATCGTCGACATTTGACTTGTGAATAACAATTTGGATGTGAAAAAAATCCCCTTTCATAAAATGAATGAATAATTATGTTTTATTAAGAAAATTATAAGTTTATTTGTGATTATAAGTCAATGCTGTATTAAGGATTTTCCCATACTTTTAAATAATAGAAGTTATATTTGTTTTACTGATCAATGATGTAAGGAATCTGCAATGTGCATCCAATAATAGGCAAGATCTTCACATGATCCAACAGTAGTACAATCGTGTAAATTTAAAATCGGATGTATTCAAACAACGATTTTTATCGGGAAAAAATATACCCAATCGAATTATTTGTAAAAAAAAATGATATTTAAAAATTGTAAGTGTTCCTACATAACGCTAGTCATTCTAAAACCTAACTGCACATAGCACTGTTTATAGAGTTTCAATGAGAACGACAAATAATGATTGTTTCCAATGAACTGAAAGAGTGGTTTACCAATTGGCATTTTATTGGCCAATCAGTTTTACATTTCGTTTCGGAAATGCGACCCGGTTGTAATACGCTATTACCGGTTGAAATGAGCCAATAACATCCAGATAGCTTTTTAAAACACAACAAGCGTTGGAACCATAATCGCATTGCTTCTTCATTCCTTTTTTTGTAACAACCGAAATGGTTTTCAAGAAAACAAACACAGAAATAAGTATATTTCGTACCCTTCAGAAGATCATATTTGTTGTAAGTAGTAAGGATGTTTTGTTTTTTAAAAACATTAGAACCATGCTTTAACGTTTCTAAAGTAATTAAAATAAGATTTTCAAAAAAAATGCGTGTTACTGTTATACATTGTACTACAATATTATTATACACGTTATTATATATTATGTTGTTATTTCATGAATATTCATTTATACCACCTATTTGTCTATTATTACCTCTCAAACATCCAACATATGAGGAACCAACAAACAATATGACGAACTATTACAATGAACGATTATTTCAAATTCATAATAAAATAATTGCGTTAAGCCTAAATTATAGAATCGTACATGCTTTTTCTGATTTTACAAAAAATTCGTATTATAATGGAACGATTCTGGCCATGTACCTCACGACGATATACTTCAAAATATCAATCACTTGAAATCCAAAGAAATCATAATCCACCCAGGGTATTGTAATTATAAATACTTGTTTTCCTTAGTTAATTTCGCATCAAACAAGATATTTATTTTAGCCATGCACATTTAAATGTGTAGGGAAAACCTGTATTTATATATTTTCCAAGGACTAAGTACCCAAGCAAATTCGATCCAGTAAAAAAAAATATTCTTTCACGTTTTCAATTTTTGTATGTCAAAAAGTTTAAAAATTTCTTTACTGCTCTTGCTAGAGTTTCTAAACGGTGATAAAGAGAAACTATTGTTAGCCAGACCTTCGTATAAAATATGATAAAACATGACTTTTCTTTATTTTTAACTAAGGAGTTTTTGTCCCAAGACAAATTATGTCATAGGTAAAACATTCTATAGGATTTTACCTGTTTCTGACTCTGTCTTTCAGTTATTCTGTCTTTCATCTTCTCTAAAATCATACCTGTTACATTAGTGAAAATAATTCCATATACAACATTTTACTGATGTTGAAAATAACAATTTTTAGACATAAACCAATAAAATATTTTAAAGAAATACAAAACAAAAATATTTGTTCACCTATTTAGAAATGGTTACACGTCGTGTTTTTACTACGTCCAGTACTACCAACATGTTTTATGTCATAAATTTGTGCAGGAGAGAAATAAAATCCATTACAGACATTAGTGGAAGGTTTACGCATATTCATAAGGGAGAGACCGGTGAAGGACCCCCAGTGGATTACACCTACCTCTGCTGCTTATATAAGAACACGGCTTCATTAGTGGGGCCTCAGGAACTGTGCTCGACAATATTTTATATGGTATTACCAATTCATTACATTTTCATGCATCTTTCATTACTCTATGATAAGTAAAGTAGTTTCTATACGGAATTGCGTTTGAAAAGTTATTTGAGTGGTTTAAGGGATTTTAGAGGAATTTTTAAGTATGGTTTTGTGTGTGTACAAAACATTGGTTTTATAAATTGCTGAAATCATTAATGACCTAAAAAAATATTTTGTGTATTTTAGTGTGGAAGGTCATCATTAAAATCAAATTACAAGTGATTAATGGGTAGTTTTTATTCAAAAATCAAATTTAAACGCAGAAAATTATACGAACGATGTCCAAATCCGACAAAATTAGTTAAAATCTGTATACCTAATACAATAATGGGTTTCGCTGTAACATCCCTTTTCCAACAAAATTTTACGATTGATGTAAAACATGTAAAATGATAAATTGATATATGTAAAATGTAATTTACAACCTTATTATCGAGTGGATTGACCTATCGTAACTAAAAAAGGCAATATTCAAGGTTTTGTCCCTAACGTTATATTTATGCTAGAGTTCACTTTCAATGATTCAATAATGCTGACCAACATGTGAAATCCAATTTAACCACCTATCGCTTAGTTGAATGTTTAACAACACTCATATTGTAAAGAAGAGAGGAACCAGATTATTACAATGGATTTTAAATAGGTAAATTTTCGAAAATTGTAACCTGATTGAGGTAGTTAATTGATCTTTGAGCTGTTGGAGTAAAATTTAACCAAGCTTTTTTTCAAATAGTAGGTGTACTCATCTAATAATAATTGTCTAAAGCATACATGATCTTTGAATAGAAAAAGGGTATCACATTATTCTTTTTTCCTCGGAAACAAAGTTTTGAACCCTTTAAAAGGCGCAAATTGCGCACGTGTACCCTCGTTACGCATATAAAAAGCGTAAATGCAATTCACACAAAATATTAACTGTCAATAAAATAAAAATAATTACCTGCATTTAAATGAACGTTACAAAACACTCACGTGAAAGCAAAAACTTCACAACTTTATCTTCTTTGTTAATAAAACAAATTTCACTGCTAGAGGGTAAAAACAATTACTGCACAAGAGATGAAACAATAGTTAATACTCACCCCAGGTAACGTTTTAATATTATGGAGGGCGTTTTGAGCTTCGAGGGCGGCTTTTCTCGTAAAAAACGTGACGAAACAGCATCCTGGAACAAAGAGAACGTTTTAGAGAGAAGAATAAAAACACAATGAATCTGATTTTAATCGCTGCAGCTGAAGTTTCAAGCGGCATAAATATCGTAATGCGGTTTCTGCGGGGATTCAGGGAAAAGTTAGAGGGGAGAAACATTATGAGCGAACGACTTCCTACCGGAAGCGCGGTAAGTTGTCGACGTCTGAGTACCGGAACTGGCCAGATAGCGGAAACGGAAGCCGCAGATTGTGACGCGTCAAGTGACGACGGAAGCTAGATGCTTAACTTTCTTTAAGCGTGAGCTCAAAAATGAGATGAGGAAGGACATGTTGTACGGTAATGGCATCGATTGTAAAACAAATAAGATTTTATAAGTGGAGGATACTATCGTGTTAAGTTGCTATTTAGCTACAAGAGGAACATTCATTGCTCTAAACGTAAGGGATCAAATAGTACACAATGTGTGATAATCCTTGATCCCTCTGAGATGCATATTCTTATACCTATAAAACATTATATATATCAGTGAGGATACTCAGTGAGGATACTACAATTATTTACGTTGAAAGACAGGACACACATCAATATTTTTTTTTTTTTTTTGACAATAACTTAAACTTTATGAATTTAGCCTCTCCTACAAAATTGTATTATTTTCCACACCAAAATTATCTTATAAATTTATTTGGATTCAACTGATGGGTTTACTACAGCAAATGCTTTCTAGCATTGATAATCCTTATACCTATACAAAAAATATTTGCCTCTCTCTCAGTGAGAATACTATTATTTACGTTGGAACACAGGTCACACATAAATTTAATGAATTTATTTTAACAATAACTTAAAGTATGAATTTAGCCTCCCCCACAAAATAGTATTACGTTCCACACTTTAAATTTATCTTTAAATTTATTAAACCGTAAATTCATAAATGTATTATTCATAAACTTATGTATTAAGTTTAGGTTGTTAGGTTGAGTATCTAACAACTTTATTGTCATATGCGTTTTTAATATACACGAGGTGTTAGCCCGTCCTACGTACGGGAGTAGACAGTTAAAACTGTGTAGGCCTATAATTCAGAACAGCTAGTTTAAACGTACAAAGACAAATTTTATTGCAGCCTACAGTAGAAAGAGTAATTATCAATTTAAAAGTGTATAGGCCTAGTCAATGATATCACCTTCCAACGCATACCTGCCTCATCCTTAATCAATATCAACACAATACAATTACTCATACTATACACAATTTCCAGTAGGTCTGAATTGAAACTCCCTAAAATAAAACGAAAACATCCAATAACATTCACAGTACACATAATTAACGTTGGTGTCCTGACATCATTAAACGAATCGTCCACACACATCATTTATGTCAATTTCACTGCATCAATTGCTAAATAAATAAATGTAAACAAAGAAAAGTAAACACAACAACATATTAGTTTGTTTTGTAAACAGCTATATATCAGCTGAGTCAAAAATAAAATAATATTCATTTGAACAAAAGAACTGGTCAAATGTTGAAGGAATTTAAAAAGTAAACTCCCTATTAAAGCTAGTGACGTAATTAATTACCATTGTCTATGTTTATTATCCATTCCGTTATCAGTTCTAATATCCTTGCTAGCTAAACCACCCTCATTGAATCAATGTACATTATAACTCCCCATATTCATTTATTTAAATTATAAAATATTCAGCGCCTCCAAACGTAACCACAACTAAACACACGCCAAACAACTTTTTAGATTTCATGGTTAGTCTAATTGCAGTATCCAAGGTCAATGATGACGTTGTGTCCAATCTATATCATTCATCTGTATATCTTTGGATAAAACCCGTCTGAGGTTGTGGTCTCGTAAAAATCGTTCAAATCGTATTCCTGAGGATTCTTGATCTCCATCTTTATGACATCAATATTTCCAGGCCTAATCCAAACAAAGTTCAAGCATTCAAAAACATTGATTGTAAACAAAAAGCTGCCAAGCTGAATTAAAACATGAAAATATTGTGATTTCCCTACCCTTTCCAAAAAAGTTGAGCAGTAAAATAATTTGCATAATCTTTTTTAAAAACTCGAGTACAGAGCCTCGACTTGTACACATCGGTGGTGTTACTTATCTCGGTGGTCTACTAATCTTACTTATTTCCTATAATCAATGACAAAATCAGAGTAAATAACCCCATAGTTCCATAAGGCATTTTTATAATGAACCAGCTGTTAGTGAAAACAAATTATATTGCACTAAAACAAACCGAAGATTACAAAGATTACTTTAAACAATAATTTGAACATCCTAGTATTTTACTATGTATATTTAAATAATCCGTCATCCTCTTATCGAAGGATTGAACGTATCAATGATTAGCATTACACATAGTATAAATAAGTCAACCCTTAGTATGTTTTTTAATTTGATCCAAATGCTGAATTTGTGACACAAAAGCTGAATGTTTACAGCTGTTATGTTAAGCAAATTATTTTATGCCAAAAGCTAGTTTAGAATCTTAGCGTCGGCTGCTAGACTAAAAAAAAATTAAAACTTAATTTAAAAAAAAAACTGGGACCCTAAACTAAAATTATGGCTTCGACATTCCCTAGTTCACAAAATTATCTTTCTTTCAACACAAAAATCATGAAAATCCGTCGAGTAGTTGATTCAGAATCGTGAAAAAAAAAAAAAAAACACTGTTTCGTTTTAATATTATAGATTTTTACATTATTTTTAAACGTTATTGCCTATGTTCCAATTTTATGAATATTAGTGGCATCCTACATATTGTTGCTTACGATTTATTGTTTTATATTTTGACAAACTCTCGATGTTTTGAGATGATTTATCTACTTCATTAAGCAATTATTCATGATTCAAAGTTTAGGCATAAATTAGTTGTTTTCATCAATCCAATAATTATTTTTGTATAATAAGTATGCCACTAAAATTAATTATTGGAACAATTTCATTATTCAATATAAGTAAATTAAATGATGAAACCATTTCAATTACATTGTATTTTAAATAACTTGAAGAGCCACTGCGGTTCAATATTTTAAACACTAATTACAGCGATAAAAACAGTCTAGCATTTATATTTTTTTCTTTAAATTAAGGACGAGAGAATGAGTGCAGTGGTTAACATTCAGGAGGGCCGGGTGGTCCGACCCTCTGTTTTAGCCCTAATAGCAGCATTTAAAGCGACCCTCAGCTATAATTGTTTCCTGACTTTTTCGTCGCTGAAGCTATCAGAATATATTATGTTTGTTTATGTTCAAATTCAAAATACTCTAAATGATAAAATATTTTAGTTATATTTTAATGTAAGGAATGCTATTCCATTGGACGTCAAAGTTTTTTGTTGTATTTAAATTGTCTTTGCTGTAGTAGCTATTAAAATTGTAGTACAATTACGTAGTCTTTAATTTTAAAGAGTTAAAAAAATTATCGTGTCCAGTTTTACCTGTTTATTTCCCATTTTTATTCGTATCATATTTTGTAAAGTAAAATGTAATCCACAAGTTCTGATGGGTGATTGAATATCTAACACTATGTCACTGCCTTAGTACCGGTTAAATACATTTTACAATAAATAATAAGTCCATACAATATTTGTTTATGAGACGGTTGTTTGCAGCTGTATCATACAATTTTATTTTTTAGTTGATTAAAGTTAATCACTTAAATCAATTATATCATTGATATAATTTATCTAACTACTATAAGTGCACATAAAATAAGTTCAAGAAACGTCTTAAATCCTTCAAAAGGCGTAATAGGTTTGGCTGTTGGAGCAAAATTGCACCTCTATAAACATGGTTGTATAATTCAGTAATTAAAAAAAAATGGATATTGAAGTTTAAAGCTGATAATTGACAAGCTACCAATAGAGACAATAACTGCCAAAACTCTGTTTTCCCCTATCCTATTTTATGTTTGGAAAATTAGGGTGAAATACAACGTGTTATTCTTTACACTGTCCAATAAGTTACGATACATTACGTACAATAAATTGAGTGCTACGATAGGTTTATTCAGTGAAAAAAGGTGGCGTTTGCTACATAAATAATTTACCTCAGCACACTCTATCGGTGGTTTAATTTAAAATACATTCAGTTGCATACACAAGGTGATTAATTTAACAAAAGAATGGAACGTCTAGTTTTACTCACATTTAAGGTATAAGTTAAACTACGTTTATCTCCATGCTAAGAATCTTTCTTTAAATTATTCTTGGTTTGGCTTATGTGGCCAACCAAGGATTAGAAAAGAAAAACAGACTTTCAAATCCTAAAACAAAATAACTTGGTTAAATATAACTATCATGAAATAAACACAACACACAACTAAATTTGTATTGAAACTTACAATATTACTAGAACCATTCTCACCGCAGAGAGCAATGGTAATGTACAAAATATCACTTAACTTACATCCTTTTAAAATTTGTCTACTATTTTACCTTCGTATATGGCCGATTTCTGACACTATGCGCATTTTGCGTTTTGCTATTAGCGATACAGAGATGTATTTACAGTAGATGCTAATGCTACATCGCTACAACTACCCCTATCATCTATTTGGCATTTAGTGGCCTTTAGGTCCCAGCCCTTGCCAGATGTCTGGAACCTATTCAATGCTATTTATCATTCCTTTAAATTTTTACCAATTTACAAAACTTAAGTTTGAATATAAAATTTATATTAATAAAAAATTGATTAACTGTTGAGTCAACGGTGTACTGTCGGAACAAACGACCCAAAGTTGGAATGCTATAGTTAACCTTTATTTATTGACAGAAAATTGGTACGTAGAAAATATTTTTTTAGAATAAAAAAAATTTGAAAACTCGTATCTTTTCATATGTATTAAAATAACCTGCAGTTCAAAAGTTGTATACTAAGAATAATACAAAGGATAAAAGACAAGACGGTGCCCTAAATCTTTACCTCCATTGCTATTTTATGACACCAGAAGTGGCGGCATTGGTGAGAATTTATAGCGAAGGTGAGACAACCTTTGTTGAATCAGATGAAATAAACCTAGATACGATCCTAGGAGTGTTATTGAATGTAATGAAACTGTGGTTGAGATTTAGATAGAAAATACAAAGATACTCAATAAGTAATAAAGCACAGTTAAGTAAATACAAAGTACATGTTTTCGTTGTCAATCAAAAATACAGGTCACAAATATGGACGTTTTTATTTTAAACATCTAGGAGAACTTACATTTATTTATTTAGGATTTTCGAAGGTTCAATTTTAAGCTTAGAAAAGAATTAAAATGCCATACGGATATAACAAATCATAGAGAAACTCTTCAATCAATCTCTTTTGAAATTCTCATACTTTTTCAGCCTTTTTGTTAGAGAGTGAAAAAAATATCTCGTAAATTAATATATTTTTAGGATTCGTTTAACGTGCGCTATACAGCTATATAACAGTTAGTCGTTTTAGTGAAACTTCTGTAAGGTTTAGGAAATTTATTTACAGCTATATATTAGCAACCAAATAAGTTTGGAATGTTTAAAAACTATTTAGCATATACCTGTCCCCTAAAATATTCATTCAGCTTAAGTTTCATTCCCTCCGGTACTTTATTCTGATACTGTAACTCTTAAAGTAAAGTTCGGAGAAACACTATTTATAGGAATCCAATCCGATTTATCTTCAGCTGAGTTAATCCAATCTTGAACAGAAAAAAAAACAGGATAAACAATGTATAATGTTGTTTTATGGATGAATAAACTGTTAATCTAGTAAAAAGAAACCTGAGTAGGTTGTCAAAGAATGTGTTGCGCTCATTTTGACCAAACTGATGGTTTATAAGACACATATTTTGAGTAAAGCGGAAGAGATTGAAACACAAACACATTTTGATGAAAAATGCGGTTGGTTAGTGGAAAAAATATCCACATCGACCACTGGTGTGTTTAATATAACTTGGTGTGTATCTTACAGCTAAAGGTTGACACAAATTTTGATTACATTTACTGTCTATACAACACGAGTTTTGATGAAACTGACAGCTATTGAAATACATTTTGATCAACTGACAGCTAGTGTATGACACATATTGATCTGTCTGGGAGACGGGTTGCCATGCACGACAGTTCTCCGATCTCGTTAGTACATTTATAAATTTATCTTCTTTAATTAAAACCATACAAAAAATGTTTACAAAAACATTAAATCCTCATCTACAAATAAATTTGCCTATCTATAACGAGTATCTGAGGATTAGTAAAACAATTGAAGGACAATGTAACTTTAGTGTAGCTTGTTAAAAAAAACATATTTTTTTATGATTAGTTAAAAAAAACCTACTTTTAATTGTCACCTACTATGTGAACTGTATTAAAATATAGTTTGACGCTAATTACTGCGTTTTAGTTATAAATTATAAAGATATTTGTAGAATTCTTCTACTCCTACTTTATACTAGGTAGTATCTTGTTGTCTATGGTAGTATATTTAAATAAAGCCATCAGGCACTTTTGTTTACACTAGATTATTTACAGCTAAGCAAATTTAATGCCTCAGATAATACCAAGTATAACAAGGAAAAATTAATTGCATATTTTAATAGCTGCTCGTATAAACATAGTGTATTTTTTAACTGTGAATTTTAAAAAGCACCAGTCATGGATAGTTGAAGGGGTTGTTTTTGTTTTGTTTGATAATGAAAATATTTAAGGCAAAGAATGTTTGCTAAGTAACTTATGTTTAACAGTTTTGCAATAGTCACACTACATTTGATTTCATGACAGATAGTCTGACCACAAACAACATCAGATCCAAACCCTGCTTGGTATTCAGGGCCTCTCTACCGGGTCCTCGCCAGATGTTGTAGTTCTAATTACAGCCTCATCTCAACACATTCATACAGTGATTGTTTCTGAATTGAACTAAATACACATCTCAATACAAGATAACAACTGTATTTTCTTATTTTATGGACATTCTTTGACAGTAAAACAGTTTTTGATACACAAAATACCTAAAGAAGTTAAAGGTGTAATATTGGAAAAGAAAGAAAATGTTATTTATGATATTATTACTATCAACTAGAGCTTAACACCACTTCCCATAATGTATTATATAAGGATACGCCAAAGTAAATTAGAATGAATAGCTAATAAGAAAACATTTTACAACCACACATTAAATATTAAAATTTAATACTACACATTTTATTATTATTGCAAGCCTGTTTGAATCCAAAACTTATTCTATTTTTACTAATAAATATTTGTAATTAATTGGAGTTTGATAAGAATGAGCAATTAAGGGCTATACATATAACAGTTATGATGTATAATAAATAACACTGTCATAGACAAACTACAGACAGTGAAAATTCTTAGAAAATTTACAAAATCTTATTATTTAATTAATTAAATGCATATTTTGAATAACGCCCTGTAAATATGAACTGCTCGAAGAAATAATACAAGATTACTTTAATAAAACCTTTAAAGGCTATAGTGAAATTTTTGGGCCATGGTTCCTTAAAATGAAAAGTTAAAGTTATATGTGTCCATTAAAAGGAACACATTTTTATTTAAGTGTGTACAAATTGCTTAAAAAATCTGGAACCCGAACACATGTAATATTATTTTATTTTTTTATGTTATGAAAATAAAATACTTCAATAAATGAAGTATAACATGATATAAATAGAACATTATCCATTGAGGAAATAAAAAATGAGGCTGTTCAGGTCCAATAGGAGTCCTGATTGTTCTTGGTCGTGTCATTTGTCAACTTGTCCATCGCTTACCTTGATGGCCTCTTACTTCAGGTTTGAAAGTCTTTCTTGAAATTATGTTCTCAGCAGGTTAAGGTATTTGATTTTATAATACAACTATTAAATGACCTAATATATAATTTAATGTTATTAAAACTCCCACATATTTTACAATAATTAAGGACAATGACTTAAGAGGTCAAAGAAACGAACGAAAACCTTTTGTTATGTGAAGGAAACTTGAAATTTAGAAAAAATATTGCCATTAAAATGGTATTAGTCTTTCAATGTTGTCCATGGGAATAAGTTTAAATGTACTATATAAATACTCTTCTTAGTAGACATTGTAGAGAATATTTGAAATATTCCCAGAAAGGAATATACGTTTCTTCAGGAAAGTTTGATTGGTTTTGTGGTTAAACATGTTTCTATCAGTAAATTAACATACTGGTAACTTAGTGGTTTTTAGCCTAATGTATTTGCCTAAGTCTTATCCTCTTTTGTTGAAAGTAAAGTTAAAAGAAATTATCATATACTTAGAAACTAAACCATCGGTAGCCTCTTTCACGTGTTGAAACTTAAATGAAGATTAATGAAAAAGCTAAACTGTTATTGTATCAGATAATAACTAGTCAATACGTAACACAAAATACTAAATACTCTGTATTAGGAGTGATTTTATTTTATTTTGCAAATAAAGTTCAAGTTAGGTTATTGAGTTGGTAAGCTAGTTATAAGGTAAGAATGATAACCCAGTTCTGAAAACAGAGAATTATTTATGGGTTTGAGAGAAGAACGGCACTAAAGCTGAACTACGAATATTATAACGGTAATGTATTGCGGTATAATATTTTAAGCTGTAATAACTATTCACATGTTTGAGAATTGTATTGCAAACATTGTTATTGTGTAATGAAAACATTTGACATTGTTATTTTTCTACCATTACTTGTTTAAAAAGTAGTAGCCTATTTTATTAAATTTAAAAAATCACAGTTTTAACGTATTCGTGTTTTTATAAGAGTGATATTGGATCTTCAAAAAACCCTTCCTAAATATCTTGTTTTGATATTGCTACAACCAGTACAACCCAAACGCAGGTATATAACTGAATAAAGTTGATCAGTACAAACTTATAATGCTATAATGTGGCGTATAATATAACGCCGCTGAGACAAAGATTCTTGAACTTGTCTCTAACAGAAGTGTCTTGGTGACTTAGAGCCCTCGATATAAAAAGTAAATCTTGCGCTGAAAAGATTCTCTACGCCTCTGGTGTTTTAAACGAATGCTTCAGTGTAAGAAAAATACTAACTTATGGATTGATGATGGGGAATATCTTTAAATGTTACCAGCGGATGGTGCAAGGAGCAATTTACATAGTAAATTCAAGTTTTTTCCAAATAAATACATACTGTACTGTCGGTGATCATTTTCTTAAGTCTGCCACCAAGGTTTCGAACCTAAAGGTTCATTCTCAAGCTAATATACCAAGTGTTTGGAGAAATCCTCTTCATCGTAACGACTCATCTTCTGCCAGCTACACCACTCACAATTCCAAGTTGGTATTGTGGTATTTATTTCTAACCAGTTGGTATTTTTGCTTGAGAATGAACTTTTAGGTTCTAAACTTGGTCGCAGACTGAGAAAAAAACGGATCACCGACGCTACAGCGGGTATTTAGCCTTTTTATTTATAACGTAACGAGGAAAAACGTGAAAATGCTAACCTATATAATTCGTATTAACAATGAAATAAAGTTCGTGTTTATGTTCCTTAAATTTAAGAAGAACAATGACATAAGCACAAAACTAAGTTTTTTTTTTGTAAAAAGAACATTTTCCATAAAAAAAAACTTAAGAATAGTTGGTGCATGTTAGCCAACTTGTTAATGGGGAAGAAATACTTGGATCTCAGATCTCATTAAAAATAAACAAAGCTCATCATTAAATGAAGTTTGGAACATCAGATTTTTGTATTCTAATCAAAATATTAATTAATATTTCCATATAGATTCTCTTAATATTTTGTTGCCTAATTTACATATTAACATTACTGCATATTTACATATTGTTAATTGCTACATATTTTGTTGCCTCACTAACATACATACAAAATTAATACGAACAAATAAAAATAAACTTCAGGGCTTGACGTCATTATACAGCTCAACTTTTAATGTAATGATTTCTGGCTGGATTGTTGTCTACGCCCAGACACACTAATGGGGATAATTTGGCCACCATTATATCACCATTGTCTAAATAATATAGAGCTTATAAAATAGTCTGAGGAGTTGCCTATTATATTATTCTGTGAAATATTATAATGTATGCCTATCAAGAAAGATGTTATATTTTTACAAAAATTAAGAACTATTGTGATCTATATACAATCTATATTTTATTTTCTAGTTATTTTTTGTCAATTACAGTAACTTTTAAGGTTCAAATTTTATTATATACTGTAGTTAGATAAATGATACAAATATAATTTGTTCTATTTTCCGTATTTTATCAGATATAATAACTTAAGAATTGCGCCAAAACAAAATAAATAACATAATATCTTTTTTCATAGTATAACTATGCAAACAACACATATTTGTTTACCACTGCAAAATAAACTACTTAAAAAAAGCCATACTAAACTTTTAGATAGCCCCAAGATTCGTTTTCCCAAACGCGTAATATTTTAATTCACTTATTTAAAACATTGTGTTCACTTTATGCTTTTTGACCGGGAAAATAATTAAACACCCCAGGAAATGATAACTTATACTTGAAAATATTCCCATGGTACGTCTGTAATCTGTTTATATTTTGTCAACATCATTCTACCTTTTTTTAATTACAAGCTTAGGCATTTCAGTGTTTCAAAGCAATATAAAATTTCTCACAAAAATTGTTTCTGAACTTTGATTTCAAAATTTGCAATTCCATGTTGTTACTGTTCCAACCAAAAAATGTTACCTTTCTAACTGATCAAGTATTTATATTTGTTCATACTTATTTACATTTTATAAAAGTTCAAAGTTAATTCAGCTAGAAGTTTAGACCCATATTTTCTCAGCTGAAAATACATCGAAAGTTCATACTTATTTGCATTTTATAAAAGTTCAAAGTTAATTCAGCTAGAAGTTTTGACCCATATTTCCTCAGCTGCAAATACATTGACCATTCATACTTATTTACATTTTATAACAGTTCAATGTTAATTCAGCTAGAAGTTTAGACCCATATTTTCTCAGCTGAAAATACATCGAAAGTTCATACTTATTTGCATTTTATAAAAGTTCAAAGTTAATTCAGCTAGAAGTTTTGACCCATATTTCCTCAGCTGCAAATACATTAACCATTCATACTTATTTACATTTTATAACAGTTCAAAGTTAATTCAGCTAGAAGTTTTGACCCATATTTTCTCAGCTGCGAATTCTTTGCATGGCACATTTGTTCTTCAATCGAGCTGTCACAATCACATACACTTCTATTTCACTTGTTCCTTTGTACTCGTGTTGAAAATGTCTTTGCCATTCTGTTTGTACAAACAAAATTTTATCAACGGATTTCTGCTTGGACAGATTTACAGAATGTATTCTTCGCATTTTACCTATGTTTTCAACTTGAAGCATTCAATATGAATCATTTGAGTGAATTTAAAAATAACGTAAATAATTACTTTTGCCGTAAACGTAGCTCATGCAAAATTATGTTATAATTGATTAGTGTGAATGGAATTTACGAAAGGTTTCGTGTTATATAATTTACCATTCATCAAAGTGGCATATTTCTAACTATTACATTGTGTTATTACCTTTTATTTACTGAACTTAGAATTGTTCTGATCATCATATGTTTGGTTTTTGTTTGA
The DNA here is from genome assembly GCF_028750875.1 of Macrosteles quadrilineatus. NCBI lineage: Eukaryota > Metazoa > Arthropoda > Insecta > Hemiptera > Cicadellidae > Macrosteles > Macrosteles quadrilineatus. The sequence goes on along the minus strand of NW_026542595.1, from coordinate 143,717,214 downwards.
TAAAATTTAAAAAAAAGGTCGTCTTTAACGAACCAATGAGCTAACCGAATAAAAAAAAAAAATAATAGATATGGAAAGTAGGTATGGTTAAACATTTTTTGGGATGTATACACGTAATTAACTATTTGAATATTACTTTAGCCATGAAACACATTGATATTATGTGTTGTCCTTTTTTTTAAGTTCCATTGGATTACAATATTTTGAGCGTGATGAAAAAACATTTTCAGGTCCGAACAAACATTTTTATCGTTATTAATCAGATTCTATACCGATATTATACAATACGAAGATTAATTCAACTGCAAGTAGAAAATTTCTCCAATATTCGTATTTTAAGACCATAAATCAATATGGTGTGTCTAAAGGTGACTATGGATCAAATTCGATATTGTAATTGCCTCTTAAAAGGTAAAATTCTTGAATTATGAAATTGAGACTAAATTATTAAAACTATAATGTGACTATAATAATGGGTTTTTTTTTATTTTGTCACATATTAATTTAGTTCCAAATTCAAATTATTCCTGAGATTAACTTTCCCCGCGAGTTTCCCAAGTATCGTTACGCTTTTATATTGGATCTATTTACGACGCCATAAAGACCGCTATCGAACGATATTTATGTCGAGGTGAGACAACTTTGCAGCTAGGATAAAATAAATTTTCACTCAGGATCTGAGTTTTAAGTCCCACACAAAACAAAGTATTCGATTAAATGTTTTTGATGTGCGATTCCATATAATATTAACCATAGAGTAGGAGGTATTATGAAATGAGTACGTAACGGTTATATATTTTTAAATCGTTTATAGTTACCTTATAAATTACACTTATAGTTTGAAGTACGAGTATTTAATAAAGTGAAAGGGGGGACATAAGGAATATCAAAGATTTTGCTAATCATAGTTATAAATACATATTTGTCAACAAATTATGTAATTATAATCAAATCGTGTTTCAATTTGGCTAATTTGCATAGCCAAGTTAAAATAACGTTTTAAAATACTGTAATATTTAAACAGCTCTAAAAATATAATTTTGCAAGAAACCCTATATATCATCAAAATGTATTGTTAAAATTGAAAATGCTGAGACTTTATAACACTTTTTCATATTTACCTTATTTTTCACTAAGGTACCACGTATGATTTATAGTGGAGAGATATCTTTAATTCAGAAAAATCTATTTATAACCAATAGACCAATTACTTTTTATGACTGATAACTCAAAAACCTACCTTACTACTTTTTGCCAACTAAATGGTAGTTATAATATTAGTAATTGATTCGATTAAAACAAATTAACATCTTTCACTACTCAATACTCTCTAGTCACAACTAGCAAGAACCCTCGTACACTTGATGTAGTTGCAGATGAAAAATATTTTGATAACTTATAAGCACTACTATACTAAGCACTTATAAGTACTATATAAAATTAAAATCAAACTATTGTTGTCTATTATTTTTAATTGTTTTACACATCATGAAAACCGCATATATTCTTGGTAACGTATTTAGATACCTCTCTACATTTATACTAGCAATATTTGGCAGTGACACAGTGTATACACAATATTTGACAGTGACACAGTTTATATACAATATTTGACAGTGACACAGTTTATATACAATATTCAGAGAGTTGCATCACGTGTCCACCTTTGTGTCAACGTTTGAATAATTCTCTCTCGTGAACGTTGGATTACAATTCTCTCATCATCCGTGTAATTCCTCTCCATTCTGTGCATTTAATATTTAAATATCTACAACACATTGCTTTGTGTGAGTGAATTCGGACGGGTATGTTTTTAATGTAGGCTTGATATTCGTATTTTAAGAACAAATTGTAAATTGTGACGCCTCGGTGCGTATTTTAACCTGAATATGAGTGTAGGATTATTGTAGAATGGAGTGAGTCATCTGTGTATCTATGTTACTAAGATGAGCGAGGATCATGTATTCAAAACCCAATGATCAGGAACAGCTGGGTCCAGTTTCGAACCATCTAAAAGCTACTGAATTTCTCAGGATCCATCCGGAAACTCTTTAATTGTTAGAGAAGCACTATAACCACTCAGTTACGCAGCGAGTCTGGTTTGATCGACAAGATTGATGGGTTTTTAAATAATTAACAGTATTGATAAAATCTTTCATTGGAACAAATTTTGGTTGGGACTCAAAAAGTTACCTCCAAGCCTAAATAATATAATCAATATTACTGCCCTAGCATTGAGTACTAATAACTAACAACTAACGGTTATATGTTGTAGAATCGTACAAAATCCACGTAAAAGTTCAAGGTAAAATAAGTGTCAATGAAGTTGAAAAAGAAGAAAAAGATACTTAGAGCGGAGACAAAACAAGTTGACAAATTTGATTTCCACTGACAATCAGAACACTTTAATGCTGTCTAGTGGACAAAGATACTCTTAATGGTTAATCCTTCAACTTTCTACTTTCATAATACTTTTATATAACTTTGCAGCATGTACATATTTTACGTTTTGTCATTTATGTATTGGTTTTACCATTGATATGAATAAATAAATGTAACAAAAGCTGAGAGAGGGGTTAAAATAGTTATTTACAAGAGTAAAAACTATATTTATTCCATACTGTAAAATCTAGAAATTAGTTAGATGTTTATCTTCAAAATTTTAAATTATTTAGCTTAATCCAATTAATGTTGCTTATATTTTCGTATTTCATTCCCGGTAGTTTTGAGTAACCAGATTTTGAATAATTATTTAGTTTTTATTTTACGATACATTAACTTAGTGAATTTACATGCCTTATACCACATTACATTATGTACTAAAATATTTTATTATTTCGTACGGTATTGCTTAAAGATGGAAAAATAAACATAAAAATAAGAAACGATTATCACACACATTCCATACATGACAAAAACTTACTCAAAATTATTCTAAGCTCATAATGAAATTATGAATCTATAAGGTAGTGTGTGCAACGCATGGTAAAATAAGAATATTTTTACATCAAGACATATGAATCAATAAAATACACACACAAAAGTTCACATAATTGCATGTTTGTAGTTGTAGTTCTAATAAAAATAATGAACTATTGAAACTAATTGGTAGCTGTAAGTGTCCATCAACCCTGAGAGTAGAAACTCATCCTAACATCTTTACGTTTTTTTAACTGATGATGTAAGATAAATGATAAAATCAAAACTGTAACGATCAATTTGTATTTGAGGAAATACATTCCAAACAAGATGAGGTAATTTGTTTTATTTCCTCCAAGATGTTTCAAGGGTAATCAGCTTTATTGTCTATAAAAATCCAATCGTTCTCAATCCAACAAATGCTTTAGTACGCACCCACAATAATGTTCTGCTTACACTAACTGTTATTCACAAAAATAAAAAAAATACATGTATAATAAATATTTGTAACACGTTCGGTTGGAATAAAAGCGGCGTCATAATTGTAAGTTAAAATAATTCACACACCGGGTGTATCTTATCTTTTGTAATCCATCTTTCAGAATAAATCACTTAAATAAATTTTAAATGTAATTTTGAAGCATACACTGAGCATGGTATTGCAATATTTATACTGGCATACGTATCATTCTTACATACCTTATTCTATTCTAAATAATAAGTCTTTACATCAAATCTGTGTTAAACAAAGCCCGCTAAGTATTAGTAAACAATCGATGTTTTTTTCCTCGAGGACCCAAAAACCGCACTCTATTTGTTCTTAGTGTCCTAGGCAAGCGGCATTTTTAATTGAAGAGTAAGAGGGAGAAGTACTCATACGCTTTCTGCGATAGCTGTCTAAAGCCCATATTGTGTGTTGTGAATGTGATCGGATTTTAACGAAATAATTTCATAACTTCTGTATTTCCTGTATTTTAATAATGATAAAATGGGGCCAAGGAAAAGTTCATTAAATTTGCTGTTAATTGGTCACGGCTCACATCGCTGACGACGAAAATTAATGCAACAACACAGCCCTGCTGACGTCATTACTAGACGAACTTAACAATACCGATGAGAACGGTAATTTGATATATCCTATGTACTACTACTTTTACGGATTAATGGTTCGTACTCAATTGCACCTAATTTGTAAAGAAAGTTGATAATTATTAAAATCAATCTAAATCTAAAATATAGATAAATATTTATAAACACTTTAGAAGACTTGTTAAAATATTAGAGAACAGTTTTAGTTCTGTCGTTTACAATAAGTCATGTATTCTCCGTATCTTATCTTACTTATCATAATATACATTTGGTTTAAGTTAATTTCAGTTAAATGTTCAAAAGATTTCTAAGTTAATTTTAAATTCGCGATTTATGTCATGTCAGTATTTTGGTGTTTCCATCACATATTTACATTTTACAAATTAATGTCAGAATTCTAGAAATATTTCTGTGACAACATGTGGTAATTTATTTAAAATTCTATCTATTCGGATACACTTAAATTATATAGATAAACAATTGTGGTGCAATCACTGTATGAATGAGTTGAGGTGAGATTGTAATTAGGACTATAACATCTGGCAAGGACCCGGTCGAGAGCCACTGAATACCAAGCAGGGATCTGACATTACAGGACTTGTGGTCAGTTGAGCTGCCATGAAAATTAATAAGTGCCTAATATTGCCTATTAGTAAGCCAGGTCCTGGTAAGTAAAATGTTGGTGAAAAATTAAATGTTTCTAATTTCACAAAATCGTACATTACAATGCAAAATACATACTAGCAACAAAAATTATGACAAATTAATATTTATAAATTTATTAATTTAGGCCACAAAATAGTTTACTGAAACGCAGTTACAAAACATTTATAATTAAACGAATTAACAAATAAATAAATAAACAAAACATAATAAATAGTTAAACTAATATTACTGACAGAAAAGTACGCTACTGTTTAGTACGAAAAAAAACTACATAAATTTTTTTACAAAGTATTATTGATAAAAAAAATTAAATATACATAGTAAATAGTTGAACGACTGAATTAATGCGTGTGTAAAAGGTAATACATTCAAGGTAAAGAAAACAACAAATAATTAAGTAAAAAGTATTCTGGACTAATATTAGATATTTGTATTATTATTACTATATAATATGTTATACTATATTTGTATTCGTACAAATGCTTTGTAACATACTGCAAGGGTGTATGAAATCCTGTGATATATCATGGCAGAAGGTGGATGCCAGTATTGGGTTGCCGTGTTGAGTTATGGTGCAGTACAGGAACACTGTATTGTATTAAATTTAGCCGGCCTGTGTTTGTATAGCAAATAATTTAACTTCATACTGACACCTGTAGATATAATGTGGATGTATTTATTTTGGAAGCTTAACGTATAATTAAATGTAGGTTGGTGGTTAGAAATGAGCTATAGTTTTATTTTTACTATAGTCTATTACATCGTTCAAGTGTATCATGGTAATAAGGACATAAAACCATAAAAGTTATTGCTAGAAAATAAAAACAATGTCCCCACACAGTATACAGTAGAGGCCTAACATACCCTTACATAGTTTCTTGAACATAAGTAAGGTATACATTAGTATTTAAAGCAGATATAGTAAACACATCAATCACCAATGGCTATGGAGTGAAAGATGAAGAACCGGGTATTGAGGTAATAAATTCTTGATTTGCACAATTTTTACTTATTGACACATATTATAGGAATACAATGATTAAGATATAAAAAAGTATTAGAGGGCTTTTTTTACTATAAAATAATAAAATGTTATTCCTATTAGTAAAATGTAACAGATCATACTATAGTATTTATAGAATGTATATCTATCTAAACAATAGTGAAATAACGTTGGCCAAATTAGCACCATTAGTGTGTCTGGGCGTAGGCGACAATCCAGCCAGAAATCATTACATTAACAATGGAGCTGTATAATGACGCTACATGCCTGTTTACTATGATGTCAGCCGTTTTATCTTAACGTAAATAAATGTCCATTGTTAGTGTATTGATTTTATTTCAATGTCAATTAATTTGCAATTTGTATACACCTACAAATTATCAAAGGACATTGTTGTAAGTTCAAAAATTTCATTTGCCAAACAAATTACAGTATGGTTGTTTTCCCTATTTGTTTGAAATGATATTAAATACCTACATTGTTAAATAGCTGAAATACACACTGTTACTGTGGCTGGATTGCACATGAAACAGTAACACACAATTACTTAATAACCTCAACTTCAATAGTAGTTTTTCAGTAAAATGTATCTGCACAGTCACAATAATAGTGAGTCCGTAACAGAAATACGCAGCATATCACACTAAAAGACTTGGATATCAATGACATTCAAAGGTCTTGACAAGATTACTTTTAACAATTAATCGAACAAACAATATAAAATGCACGTTTGCAATACTCTTTCGATGACCATTTGCACGAGAAACACATTAAAATAGTGAGTTGCAATATTATTTTGTAAAATACATAACATTTAAACTTAAATTTAGTTCCTCATTAAAAAATAGGTGTTATTGTTATGTTCGTCAAGTAATAACGTTAATGGGGCTGTGATGCTGCTAATTAATTGTTGTAGTCTGTGATCAGATCCGTTACCAATTAACACTGGTTTTAATGAATTTCGTCTTGTTATAATTCCTTTCAAATGTCAACAAGAAGTAATTTAGAAAAATGTTACGTTTTTAAACGAAAACAGGGTTAGTTGTCATTATCATAATGGAAATATACGTTGTATACGTTAATAAGAAAAGATTATCACACTCATTCGATACATGACAAAAACTTACTCAAAATTGTCCTAAGCTCATAATGGAATTATTAATCTATAAGGTAGTGTGTGCAACGCATGGTAAAATATAAATATTTTAAAATCAAGACATATGAATCAATAAAATACATACACAGTTAGCCGTTTACGTAACTTATGTTTCTAGTGGTTATATTAACAAAACAATCAATTAATATAGCTTAATAAGGAGCTGCAAGTGTCTATCAACGCTAAAAATGGAAAATCATTTTAACTTATGTGGATTTTTAACCCGATGGTGTAAGATTAATGATACAATACAACCTTTAACTATAATTTGTATTTGAGAAAATACATTACCAAACAAGATGAGGTAATTTGTTTTATTTCCTCCAAGTAGTTTCAAGGGTAATCAGCTTTATTGCCTATAAAAATCCAATCGTTCTTAATCCAACAAATGTTTTAGTACGCATCCACTATAGTGTTCTGCTTACACTAATTGTTGTTTACAAAAAAAAAAATAAAAAAAAATAAAAAATACACGTATCATAAATATTTGTAACACGTTCGGTTGTAATCAAAGCGACGTCATAATTGTATGTAAAAATAATTCACACACCGGGTGTATCTTATCTTTTGTAATCTATCAAAAGTTGAATTAGGTAAAGCTTTCAGAATAAATCACTTAAATAAATAGTAAATATACATTTTGAAACATACACTGAGCATGGGCATTGCGATATTTATACCGGCATACGTATCATTCTTACATACCTTATTCTAAATATTAACCTTTTAATCAAATCGGCTTAATCAAAGCCCGATAAGAAATAGTCCACAATCGCAGTTTTTTTCTCGGTTCGTAAAAAAAAACAGCTTTCTTTCGGTTCTTGGTGTCTACGCAAGTGGCATTTTTAATATTGAAGAGTTAGAGGAAGAAGTACTTATACGCTGTCAGCGATAGCGGTCTAAACATAAATTTATTAAAAAAATAATAAAATGAGGCCAAGGAAAAGTTGATTAAATTTACTGTTAATTGGTCACGGCTCACATCGCCGACGACGACAATTAATGCAGCAACACAGACCTGCTGACGTCATTACTAGACGAACTTAACAATAAAGGGGAAAACTGTAATTTGATATGTCATATTATTACTACTATTGTTACGGTTTAATAGCTCGTACTCAATTGCAGCTAGTTTGTAAAGAAAGTTGATGATTATTAAAATTAATTTTAATTGCAAATGTATCTAAATATTTATAAACACAGACTTTTTAAAATGTTAGAGAACAGTTTTAGTTCTGTTGTGTACAATAAGTCATGTATTCCCCGAATCTTATCTTACTTATCATAATATACATTTGTTCATGTTTATTTCAGTTAAATGTTCAAAAGATTTATAAGAATGAATTTTAGATTCGCTACTTATGTCATGTCAGTATTATTGTGTTTTCATAATCTATTTACATTTTACAAATTAATGTTAGAATTCTATAAATAGTTCTGCGACAACATGCGATAATTTTTTTTTTTAATTCTATCTATTCGGATACACTTACATTGTATAGAGAAACAATAGTGGTACAATCACTGTATGAATGTGTTGAGATGAGACTGTCATTAGGACTACAACATCTGACAAGGACCTGGTTGAGGGCCACTGAATACCAAGCAGGGTTTGGATCTGACGTTTGTGGTCAGTTGAACTGCCATAAAAATTAACAAGTACCTAAAATTGCCTATTACTAAAACAAGTCCTGGAAAATAAACTGTTGGTGTATGAAAAGTAAGTGTTTGTAATTTCACGAAATTTTATATTATCCTACCCTAATTTGGTGGGGAAATAAAAAAATAAAAAAAAAACATACTAGTAACAAAATTGTTAACTATTTGATATTTAAAAATTTATTAATTTAGGCTACAAAATGGTTAACAGGAACAGTGTTGTCACAAAATATTTATAACCAAATAAATGAACAAATAAATAGATAAAAATATATTTTTGAACAAAGTAGTCTTGATAAAAAAATAAAAATGTACATAATAACAAGTTGAACAACTGAATTAATGCGTAGATAAAAGGTAATATATTTAAGGTAAAGAAAACAACAACTAATTAAGTAATAAGTATTCTGGACTAATATTAGATATTTGTGTTCGTACAAATGCTTTGTAACATACTGCAAGGGTGTATGAAATCCTGTGATATATCATGGCAGAAGGTGGATGCCAGTATTGGGTTGCTGTGTTGAGTTATGGTGCAGTACAGGAACATATTGTATTAAATTTACCCAGGCTGTGTTTGTATAGCAAATAATTCTACTTTATATTGACACCTGTAGATATAATGTGGTTGTATTTATTTTGTAGGCTTTACGTGTAATTAAATGTAGGTTGGTGGTTAGAAATTAGTTATTGTTTTATTTTTACAATAGTCTATTACATCATTCAAGTATATCACATTAATAATGAAATTCTGTAAACGAGGGGCTAATAGTTTTAATAGTACTAATTGTGGATATATTTAATGCAACCGCATTGCTAAAACATATTAAATAAAGTTTCCTTACTATATAAAAACCTAACGTACGCTTACATAGTTTCGTGATTAGCAAATTACACATTTGTATTAAAAGCAGATATAATGCTATCAATCCCCTACGGGGTGAAAGATGAAGAACCCGTAATAAGGTAATCACTTTTTGATTTGCAAAATGTTTACATATTGACACATATTATAGGAATACAATAATTAAGATATAAAAAAGTATTAAAGGGCGTATTTTTTACTATGTTTCTATTAATAACATGTAATTTATCAGACTATAGTATTTAAAGAATTTATATCTATTTAGACAATGGTGAAATAACGGTGGCCAAATTAGCACCATTGTGTGTCTGGGCGTAGACGACAATCCAACCAGAAATCATTACATTCACAATGGAGCTGTATAATGACGCTGCCTGTTTACTGCGATGTCAGCCGTTTTATCTTAACGTAAATAAATGTCCATTGTTAATTTATAATTGATTTTATTTCAATGTCAATTAGTTTGCAATTTGTATACACCTACAAATTATCAAAGGACATTGTTGTAAGTTCAGTTCATTTCATTTGGCAAACAAATTACAATATTGTTGTTTTCCCTATTCGTTTGAAATGATATTAAATACTTCATTCATAAATTATTTAAATACACACATACGTTACTGTGACTGGGCTATACATGAAACACCAAGACGAAAACTACTCATAGATTACCATTTGCACGGGAAACACATTTCACTAGTGAGTTGCAATAATAGTTTTTAAAATACGTAACATTTAAATTTAGTTTCTCATTAAAAAATAGGTGTTATTGTAACGTTCGTCAAGTAATGACGTCACCGGGGCTGTGATGCTGCATTAATTAATTGTTGTCGTCTGTGATCAGATCCGTTACCAATTAACACTGGTTTTAATGAATTTCGTCTTGTTATGATTCCTTTAAAATGTCAACAAGAAGTAATTTAGAAAAATGTTACGTTTTTAAATGAAAACAGGGTTATTTCTCATTATCATAATGGAAATATATGTTGACATACAGTTAAACCTTTTTTAAATTGACCACATTTTAAATATATTCTAGTAAATATTAAATTGACCAATTTTAAAAACAGTAAAATAAAGACAATTTTGTTATTATTTCGAAATCCATTATCATTTAATTGACATGTTATCTTGAAACTGATAAGAGGTAGCAGAAAATACAGGTTGTGGATGGGTAAAACTAACTTTGATATTCCACTCATTATGTATTTTTAATAGAATAGTTTTTGTTTGTCAATATTCTTTTTTGGCGTATTTCTATCTTCTTATGTAAAAGCACAGCTTTAGGTAAAAGAAGCAATGTTTATAATAGGTGCAGTGTTAACATTCTTGAGCCCAGTATTTGTAAAAAGTAAGATCTTGTCATGTTCCTTAACACTTCTTTTCAAGGGGAATGTCCTACTAATATTATAAGTGAGAAAGTTTGGATGTTTGGATGTTTGTGACATGTAAACGCAAAAAATACTGATCGGATTTGGCTGAAATTTGGTGTGATGATAGCTCACATTCCTAATTAACATATAAACGCATTCTTATCTCAAAAATCCTTTCGGGGCCAACCCAGTGGGTCTGGAGTTTCCCATGTTAACCTTATGAGTATTCATATTTCAAAGAAATAAAATAATTTTGTCTGCTGTTTCAACTACAGTTGGTTCTATGATATTAAATGGGATTAAAAAGTTATAAGGTTTACTAACAGGGTGCAGCATTTTTTATTTATTTTTTCATTTATGACAACAGCTAATTTGAACCCACTAGCGACAAAAAGCTGTGAAAATAATAATTTCACTTTTTTATTGTTTAGGGACAGTGGTATTATGGCTATGGTAGATGTGCTATTCTATAGCATTCCGTAAAGTAAAATAATAAAAATTTCTTAAACCGTGTCCTCTCCCATTGCAAACACAAAGGACGAGTATAACTGCAATAAGCTTTTTATACTTATCTGCCAACCCCGTACAAAAGACGGGTACACTGCTAGTTTAAAAAAAAATGTAATAAACAATAAAGATTCAAAACCAAGTCGAAAAATTACTGTTAAGTCAGATAAAAAATTCAATGTTTGATCATATATGATTTAATGGTTATAGATTGGCAGGTAATGTTGTAAAAGAAAACACTCTTAGAAGAAGATATGGAACAGAGGAAAATATAGTTCGGTGCTATCTCCTGTTTGTAATTGAAAAGTAACTCCCGTTCCTCCAAGGAAAGATTAGCGTCAACCCCAGGATCGGAAATGTCTTGTAAGATTAACTGCGTCGTTTGTTATTATGTTATATGGTCAAGTACTTAATCCATTCTGTTTTACAAACGTAGGATATACATTAATATATCTCCAAGTATAAGTAGTCTAGCTAGACAAATTTTACAAAACGTCTACGTGATATTTTAATGTAAAAAATTAAAATGATTTAAGTAAGCAACAAACTTTGACATTGTGAAATTTTGATTAAGCCCAAAAAGGCACTACACCTAGATTATTTTTCTATAAACATACTTATAACTCACGAGGTCATTGATGATTATTCACGGAAGTAACATTGACTAACGAACAGTTCTAGTGATTACCATTCCTTTGATTACCAATTTAAGAGCTCTCAACCTAATGGCAATATTCATATTTATATTTCTTTGATTTCTCATAGCATGCTACTTTGGATAGCATAATGTATAAGCAATACATTGTTAGTAACGCATTTAAGAAAACGGGTAGTACATTGGATGAAATACGTTTTAGACTAAGTATTATAATTTTTTTTTATTATAGCATAATAGCTGAAGAGGGTGAAGAGTATTTAATATAATGTAATTCATGTTCAGGTAAAAAACGATTATTAATAATTACTTTCTAGTTGTTGTACCCTATCTTTTTTGGACATACATTTAAATTTGTTTAATAACTTAATATGGAAAGTTGAAATATTATGAAACTATTGTAACTTTTTGAAACGTTTTTGGAGCGTTGGGGTTTTGTTTAAATCAGCAAAACCCGTTGGACTTGGCCCTACTTTATTGTGGCGTATAAAGTCGGGACTGTAAAACTACATTGTGCGGCGTAACATTGATCCCAACCTTTACTTGGACCTTTAACTCTCACTGGTTTAATCAACTTTCGTTAATACATGAACAGAAACTAAATAAAAAGAAGAATGCTGTATAACGTTTTTTGTTAAATTTTATATGCAACTATCTTTAGCTGCAAATATATCAATTACGGTTGATGGACAGTACATAAACATATGGTAAATATACAGGGTGACAAAAAAGTCTGGAAACGGCATGATATCTTTTTAACTAAATTCGTTAGAAAATTCAAACCTTTCACATCAACCTATATGTATGAAAACTACTTTTTGCAAGCATTACCATTTTTGTACCTTCACCAGGGGACGGCCTATCAGGATGATCCGGGGTACATAATCTTTAATGTAAGCGTAGGTTGATATGCACATCATTTTAAAAGTCTGGTCAAATGGAGTTCATTGCCGTCAAAAAAGGTTCATGCGTTAAAGAAGATTGAATAAACTTAGTATATGAGCTAGTTGACTTTAAAATAGAATTTCAGCTCTCAAGATAATGTTTAATACGAGTATTACCATTACTAAGGCCTGTAAAGGAATATTCCACAAGAACTTTGGACAGCCGCCATTTTGTAACGGATGAACTTTTTTTGACGTGGTTTCTGGCAATGAACTTCACTTGACCAGACCATTAAAATGATGTGCATATCAACCTAGGCTTACATTAAAGATTATGTACCTACTCCTCATGGGTCGTCCCCTGGTAGAGGTCAAAAAATGGTTTTGCTTGGAAAAAGTAGTTTTCATACATGTAAGTTGATGTGAACGGTTTGAATTTTCTAACGGATTTAGTTAAAACGATATTAAACCGTTTCCAGACTTTTTTGTCACCCTGTATTAAATTTGCATTAAAGCTTTAATATAAACATTGTTTTATCCAAAACTAAATACAATAATACAAATGTGTCATACGATATAATATAGAATGCAAAACATTGTTAATAATGGACTGACCGAAGGAAATATATTTATTCCATTTCAGTTTACATGTTAAAAATTATATACAAAATGTTTATATATAGTAACCCTTGTTTTAATATTCTTGATTTCTGATTAATCTAGAATGGTATACGTTTGAGCATCTGTTTTCATTAATAATACCAAAACATCGAGAGTCTACTCGTGTACAAATCAACTCATAATGAATACATCACCAGTCAGCGCAAGATTACACGTCAGGTTGAGTTGTATCAGGTTGGATGACTTCTAGTATTAAACACCCGGCTTGTTGTAATTACGTGAAATTTGTAGGTGTTATTTCGGTATACAAAATAAGAATAGTAATATAAGGTATTTATTCTCATTTAATTTCCAATTGCGGTTTTATGTATTTGCCTACTAAAATGTATTTTTTTTTGTCCTTGAACGCTAGGCACGAGCTTGGGATTGTTTTTCACATTACTTTCAGGCTAGACCTAGAAGTTGCAGCATTATCATTTAGATGAAATCTATCGGTGATTTGGCAGGATTTGAACCCGGGACATCTTGGACCGAAGTCCCACGCTCTAACCACTAGACCAGCTCGCTCCCCCTACTAAAAAGTATACCCTATAGGTAAACAATACTAATGTTTGTTGGTTTGGTTACTTATTGGTACAGGTAAAAATTATTACAAAGAAGACACTTATTAAAGAGGGATTACAACTGTTTAGGGATTGCTTATGTATTTACTTTGGCATAAATGAATATTTCTATGCATGAGATATTGTAGATAGGTATAATTTTGTAATAATTATAATTTTCTACTTTGAAGAAAGTCTACAATTAAAATTATTATTATGTTCTAAAAAACTACTACCCGCAGCTTTGAAAAAATTAAGTCAGTTTCAGTAAAAAAAGAGTATTTTTTCCTTAACATCGATATGCCTTACCATACTTTCTCTGATTATCGTTCAAAACAACCTTTTTAAAATTTTCACACGAAAAATTTGTACACATTTTCTAAAATCGTCCACTTACCTTGTCAATATGTAAACATCTGGAAGACAATGTTTAACCCATTTATGATCCAAGTTTGAGAGCGGCATCAAACACTAGAGGCACAAAGAGATGCAAATCTTAAGGGCTACATGATTGCAAATTAACGTGTTTAATTCAGCTCTAACGATCCAAAGACGGCCTTTACAGTTACGTTTCGGTAAATACGTAACAGTTATTTTAAGAAATTAAAATTGTAAAAATATCATTATTTATTCTTTTCAGCATATTTAGGGTGTTTTACAAAGAGGTTTATATTTTGAACCAATTTTCCAGATACTTTAAACAAGCTGCAAATTTGGCTCTAAAGCTACAATAAACAAAAATATAAATAACACACCCTCAAGTTTATTCCGACCAATCTCAACGAAATGGTGTAGCAGATTAATGGTGCGTTTTCGTTAAATTAATTTTGTTTGTAAAACTACTTCAAATTATTCTGGCTGGTTTTTTTACAATTTTATATCGTAAATAAAATTGATGAAATGGGATGGAATAAAAGTAAATCATAAATTGAGTTATTGTGATTCGTAGACTTTCCTTCAAACTGATGTCTATAAGTGGCCAAGCACTTTTACTACAATAGCCAACCTTACTTTTTTGCCTCGCCGTTTTTCTCTGATTATTCCGAATCAAATGGGACTTGGTGGTACTTTTTTTCTTACCGAATGTCCTATTTATTGGGGAGTGAGTAGCGTGTTTAATAGGTTTGGTTTCTTATTAGCAACCTCTTCATTCAACACTCTGGACAGATAATTTCAAGGTGCTCTATAATTAGTAATAGTATTTGTATATAGGTAAACATGTTATGTCCGTTTAAAATGTGACTATCATCTAGCAGTTAGTAATTGCAGTTTTTTAATTAGAACAAAACACACAATGTGCTTCAGGGATAAAAAGTTAAAAAAAACGCTTTTGAATTATTTTTTAGTTTAATTCTTTCGTCTCCTAAATTTTATAACTTTTTATTTTGTCAAATGTTATTATATATTGAAAACATCTTAAATGATTTATTTTGCAACAGACAACCATATTTAGTCATTAATATATAGTTTTATTATAATACATTAAAAAACTTAGGAAGTTTAGTGCCAACACGTTTAAATCGGGATAAATCTACATAATGTTTAAATCAAACACACATCAAAAATAAATAGTATGGTAATCAAGAAGTACAGCCGTTAGTGTAAAGTGCAACACTTAATACATTCATATAATCCTTTCACCGAAGGAAACCTTCACAACTACATATATTAAGGTTATTACTGTATAATAAATTCAGCCTGCTTTCTCTTCTGTATCCACAATTATTACATTTCCGGCACGCCCTGTAACATCAAAGACCTGTCAACGGTGACCAGCCATCACTAAGACCATTAACGTTATCACGTTAACGTCACTAACGTCATATTCGTGGTGCCTGTTCCATTATGTCATTAGGCATTAGTAACCTGATTCCACGAATCTTTTGTAACGTTTGAAGTTTCTATGGAATATATTATTTTTTTCAAAACAATGCTGATTAAAAAAAATTAAATTTATAGACCATGACTGAATATTTTTTACAAATGAAACATAATTTATTAATATTAATACAATATTGTATATTTTAAAGGCAATATTAGCTTTATATACAAAATTAATTTCCTGTAAACTTTTATTAATGTTGATTAACATTGGAAAACGTTAACTCACCATCACCAACAATGAACTTCAAACGAAAATGTGACTTCTTTACTTGTAAGTCTTTTATTATAAGTTAAGATCTCAAGCTAACCAGACCAAATAAGTAAACGGAGGCCATTGCCAGTGTAGGGGTAACGATAATGTGACTTGAACGACTTTGGACGTAATTTCACCAACGACCCCTTGTCAGACAAACATCTATACACTTGTAGTATACTTGTACACTTATTAGATTATATAAATACCCCCACCACAGCAAACCTGCAGACCAAACGAATTTCCATTTGCTTGATTGGATTTACACAAAAATATCTCCTTAATAATACAAATATCACAAAATTATTCCCTATTTAAATAACATTAGTTTAACAAGTACTTGGGTTTGCTGCAGCAGGGAGGGTTTAAAAGTGTTTTTGTGAAATGTTGTTACAGTATGTAGTTTAGTATGGAATTAATCTATTTTTCAAATTTGATCAAAATATGTTCATAAACAAGCAAACTGAGTAACATTATTTATTCTCCATAAAACAAAATAGGGATTTTAAATTTAATTTTTTTCTCCGCAACCATTAGGCGCATTATGATGCTTTTATATACCAAATTATTTATTTTAAGCTCTACAAAATGGTAAGGAAAGAAATTGCAACATTTTTTGTTTTAAGGTTCAAAACTGGGAAAACCCTATTTTAATCCCCATAAAAAGCCCCATAAAACCCCGTTTCCATGGTCCGATCATGGTGGTTTGTGAACTCGTTCGAATAAATATTGGTTTACACGTTTATACGAAATGAACGGATGTAGTTTTTGGCCTCTAGGGACCTCAAAACGAAAAAGTAAATCGATCCCAGGTCCAGATCTTACCATGAGTACTAAGGTAATAGCTTATTACCTATATGGCAAATTCGCTAAAATATACGTTTTTCCCAGTATTAGAACCATAAATTTTTCATTTTAATAACTTGTTAGCCTATTTATCCAAATTGTAATACTTTAAAAAAATAAAATTATAATATTGGAAACAGCAAAAAAAGAATTGTAAAATCCGCAAACACACAATGAATTAAATTGAAGACACTTTGCAAAAAAATGCAAACAACATTATTCCCATGTTCAAATAGGTTTTCAAACGCTTATTCTATACTATATTAAATTTTTAAAGCGTTAATAGCAAAGATATTTAAACTAAGGATTATACTGTTAACCTTTAGCCTACAAACGTAATTTTCAAACGTATCTCGTATATTAAACATTTCTGAAACAAAGAAATTCAAAAAGGTCAATGTAAACATTTCATTTACCTTCAAACGAACGATCAGATTTGTTAGTTCAGTTGATTAGCTTGGGTTGATTAGAATACTTGTGATCAAAGCATTTGATTGAGGACCTTTGTCACCTATTGGACACTAATCGAGTGTGTGTAAGGATTTGATCGAACCAGTGACTGTAAGTCAAAAGGAATTCTAAGTTATATTGATATGTGCCAAATTTGGCAAAGTTTGACAAACTCAAAGTGAACACAAGCGATGTAGTACAAAATCGGTAAACTATGGAGAATTTATTTTGATACAATAGTGATAACAGTTGTTTACAACACTGTACACTTCATCGTGTGGAGTTAGAGTAAATTGTACACGTTTATCCTCACAATATAATAGATTTATACCACGAATTAGTACGTTAAGATTAGCAAGTCTTAAAGAAAACGTATGATTTGGACTTGAAAACAGAGTAACATAATGTCATGGGAATGAGCTTTTAACACACATATGCCGCATTTTATTGCGATTTCTAATTAAGTCTTTACAACTAAAAATTTTGATGTTTATGCGATGGGGGTAAGTGACAACGTTTTAAGCGATTTGTATAAAAATCACTCTGTTATAACAGTCTAATATTAAGTTTAACAAGTAATTAGGTCACTAATACCGTGCTTGTGCATTAATTGTGTTCGTCTGTGATCCGAGCAATTAAAAACGGCGGATAATATGTTATTTCTAAACATTAAATATTTGAGTTATTAGCGACTTATAACAGAGTGTCAAAGTATTTAGACATCAATCGATGATTAATTTAACAGTGTTTAAACGGAAAACAGTATTTACTAACAAAAAAATTCATTTTTTGCCTTAAGCAGATTTAAAAATCTGGAAGGAATGTAATTATTATGTGTTGAAAATTATCCAGACTCATTGATCAATTTTTTCTTAGTTTGCTAACATTTTACAATAATTTGTTTAACATTTGAAATTTTAGGGACTTTTGCCCCTACAAGCCACTAATTTTTTTTAGTTGGGAATAAGTATTCCATGATGTTAAAACAACAAGTTTAAGGTTTTGGTAAGATAAATCTTAAATCTTAATAAAATAACAGTATTGTTTACATCGCAATATTGTTTACATAAATTAATTTTACAGATATACAGGGTGTTTCCAAATTGACCACGAGTGACGTTTTCGGTATTCTGTAGTTGTCTCTTATAAAAGCGGAAATAGATTAATTGCAATGAAATGTTAATGTGTTGCTAGAATGAGTTGTAAATTGTATGATCAAATTTATAATTAAGTAATTAAATTGTGTAGTAAAATATTAACATAAGCTTTTATAAAAAAAGTTGACAAAAGTATTCTTGATTTATGTGTCATACAAGTGATCAAAATCGTAAAAGTTTAACTTATCACGATTTTGAAATTAAATATTGAAACAAGAAAGCTAAAAAAAGTTGTAGAATTCAAAGTTAACTTAGTATCAAACTATGTATTAAAAACAACTCTACATTTTGTAACGTCTCTTGGGCTTAGATGTCGATGGAAGAACCGGAAATAAAATTAAATAAATAATACGAACCAAATGAAGTTCACAAAGACGACGTGTTTTACAACAAGAGATAAAATCGGCTACATAAAACGTGCGGTGTTCTAGAAGCGATCGCAGCCTTTCATTGGCATTTCACGGGTTTATGAAGAGTCTTGATGTAGGGAACACATCGCTGAGAAGTTTTAGACCGATGTATTTCTGTAAAATTAATTTATGTAAATAATACTTTGAAACGGACTGTGTTGATATAAAGTGGGCTATTTTGTTATCTCTAGTCACATCTTACAACGATGTGATGCAGGCTACCTCTTCTGAGGAATCCATTGCAAAACAACAATTCTTAGTGTTCCTAAAAAACCTCGACTTGGAAATACAAGAGCTGTCTGTAAATTAACATTCGCAACCAACCAATTGGATCAAATTTGAAACTAACGTTTTTTTCCTTACTCACTACTATTCTAACTACCCCCCACCCCCCAGTTTCTACTATTCCCCATCTCAATGGTTTGTTCAGTTTGGTAATACAAATCGGTGGGAAAGAAACTTGACGTATCTGATGAAACGCTGTATGTGGATTGGACCAGGTCGAATAGAAGTAGGGAACACGACTTTGGTTCAGATTTCAACTAGCTTGCGGGGGAGCTCTCGTATTTAGCATCTATGTTGTCCTAATTATGATTTAAGCACTCTTCCACACCCGATGTGTTTTTTTATAACATCAAACCAATGTTTTATAAAGTGATTCAAAATATATCTAAGCTATAATCTTCTGTTGACGTATAAAACAGGTGTTATATGACTAAAAAACCCTACTATCCACATTGGACATGGTTTAAAAAAAATCATAAAAGACTTAATATTCATTAAAAAAATTCAAGAATTTATATAGTTTGGCTATACTTTGATTACTTTACTGTTCTGAAAACAACCTAATAGCTGAAATTTGGTCAGCAAAATATTAACCCTCTTAAAATAGTACTTTTAATAATTTTAAAATGCAGTCATTGAATATTTATCATGTGTTCTATGACAATTTAAACAGAAGCAGTAAATCACTCTGTAGAACCAGATGAAGAGCTAAAGGACACTAAAGAACAAGGTTACTCTGAATAACGATTGGCTGTGAATATGCAATTCTTTAAATACCAGATCAAGCGCTTTTACTTTGTAGGAAGATAAAGTATCTTTAATTAGACGAAACAGATTCTTAGGTTGTCTCAAACCAAAAAAAAAATCAATCTACTGAAAAAGCCATTAGAGTATAAGATAGCGATATACGTTTGCAATCGTTCTAACCTTATTCATTAAATAGTATAGCCACATTCACCATATTATAATATTGCAAAATGTTTTTGTTGTGTTTCCTCTGCCTACACTTATTCAGTATTTCATTTCATAAACATTCCTTGGTTTAAATGTCAAATTTCTCCAGTGAGATCGTCGCTTTGACGAGACTTCCGTCGCCTGATTGTAAAGGCTGGAGTCAAAGTCTCGTTAGGTTTGCATTAAATACATTAATCTGCAATCATCTGTCGCTTGCATTTGCATGTCTTTGTATCCATGGTTGTTAGGTTCCGCCTTCAAACCTGTAAACTTGCTAACGAATGTAAATCAGTCCTCAACACCTTTAGATGAAGTCCTTGAAGTGGTTTTTGATGTCAAAAAATTGCAATTGAAAAAGATTAATGCCAATGTAGTATGTGTTGATATCTTTCCCAATTATTGCGTTTCCATTTAGTTTTTCATCATCATTGTCTCTATGATTGAAGATCTCAGGAAGTATCTATGTAATTGTATGAGGGATGAAAATATTTATACCTTCTATCGATAACTGACCAATTAAAATCTTTTCACTTTTTGTATTTTGATTTGAAATGTATTCTCCAACAACAAAGTTATTAAAAGAGAAAGTAATATAAAAATAATAGACGTTGCTTTGTAGTTTTTCTAAAATGAACACGTTTTCTGCGAATTGGTAAGATCCATTTCTCGTAGCCAGTAATGAATGCAAATGTTATGGATAGAATAATAATAAGTTTAAATAAGTAACTATACGGTATACAAGTTATAATTTATTGTAAGATATAAAGGTATATAACTGATCTCTCAGATTAAACATGCATTACAATACATTGATGAATACAGAGAAGCTTAGCTGCCAAACAAAAAGGTATACAAGGGTCAACGTCACATCTCATTTACCTTCAAGCGAACGATCAGATTTGTTAGTTCAGTTGATTAGCTTGGGTTGATTAGAATACTTGTGATCAAAGCATTTGATTTTGGACCTTTGTCGTTTACTCTGATTGAGTGTGTAAAGATTTGATCAAAAGTTGATTCGCAATTATGTGTTCAATGAATTATTACAGGAGATTAGGCGCTATTCAGAACGTTAAAAACAACACTATCTATACTTTATAACCTAGAAGCAACTATGTAAAAGAGGGGAAAAAACTCCATAACCGTTAAAAGTGCGTTGTATATTAAAGTGTATAATAAAAACAAAAGGTTGGTTGAAGAAGTAAACCAATAATTCAACTTTACCTTGTGGGCAATCGGTTTGAAAAATCCCCAAACAAACGTACCTGCAACAACATAATGCAATTTTAATTTTTAATCTATAGAAATAATACATTTGTAGTTGCACTTTTAAAGGCTTTCCTGAACCAGATACATCCTGAAAAATTTCATCAAAACAACATTAAACATGAATGTTGTATGTGCATATACATACAATCTCAACATAAACGAATACTAGCAGCAAAACCCGCCATTGCCCGTGTAAAACTACACAATGTACAATAAGTGGTTATAGAATAATGTTTTTTTCTGTTTTCATAGATGTACACATATATTGGTACTTCTAAATCTAGAAATAGTTAAATAATTTTTGTGGCAAACGTTTCCTTAAATTTCAACCAAAATATTAACAGCAATTAAATTATCCAGCTGAAAATGAAAACAAATATATTCTTCATAAAAATAACATGGGAACTTTAAAAGCCACTGGGGCAGAGCCCAAGGCACTTCAAACAAATGTAAGGCCAGTTTGCAAATCCACACACCTAGACAAAAATGTTGGTATATAAAATGTAGGGTTACATCTTAAAACAAAAAATCCTTATTGTTTACAAGGTTTCATGTAGTGTATTAATAATATAGATAGATACGCTCAAATTAGCTATCAGAAATATAACACTAATGCATAAATACATTTCAATATTTATCCGTCACAATTATCATTACTTCATGTCGTTATTCTAAAAAATAATCTTAGTAATACGTGTTATACTTATTGTACGTGGTTGACGTTAAAGACAAAAGTTGTTGGATCATTCATGCTTCAAAGAAACTTTTGTTCATTTAATTATAGCATTTCCTAATAGAGTATGTTTCATCTATAGCATTACTATGACCTCAAACCATATTAAACATTGTTATAAGGGTAATAGTGTAAAAATATGACTGTTTGAATGTTTATAAATAAATACACTATAAAATGGTTAACAATAAACAATCAACTAAAATTAATAGCTTTATGAGATATTTCATTAATGAGAACTGTAACAAGTTC
Organism: Macrosteles quadrilineatus; assembly: GCF_028750875.1. NCBI lineage: Eukaryota > Metazoa > Arthropoda > Insecta > Hemiptera > Cicadellidae > Macrosteles > Macrosteles quadrilineatus. The sequence goes on along the minus strand of NW_026542595.1, from coordinate 143,694,725 downwards.
ATTCTCGCTCACCGAAATGCAACCACTTGCAGTTGCACTGAGACATATATAGGCAGTAATCCCAGGCTAAGCTATGTTGTCTCTCGGGAAGCGGTATCACCAGCTTACCTGGGACCTAGTCCTATTGGAGAGGGATTTAAATTTTAAAGAGATCACTGATCAATTATGTACGTCATGATAAGATTTTTTGATAAATTGTTTTTAACACATTCAATTAAATATTTAAATGTTAAAACCTTAACTAGTTTTTAGGTTATACTGTATATACTTAATAATATTTAGTATTAGAATGTTTAAAAGAAGAGGTTCCATTCGGTTGGTTTCAAATTCGAACAAAGTTACTTACGGAGATAGAAATTTTAGTTTACACTTATTTACTGTGTAAAATGCAAAGAATCGATGATAATATTTGATTGTAATAGTTTAGAGTACATCAACGTAACCAATAGCAACGATTAAACGAAACTACAATATTACCCAAGTATGATGCAATAAAAAAAAAAACAGATTGCACAAGTGATGGACGTTAAGTATTGATTTCTTTGATTACCGAACACTGTTTTCCTTGACAAGAAGAGAATAAAATGTTATGCTGTAAAGAAACTCCATTTATTCTTCGAAACCACTTCAGATATAATCTATTGTTTTGCCGAGAGCACTTAAAGTGAGGGAAACTTTGAGCTGATATAAAAAGCGTCGTTTTTCAGATTCAAAATAGTCAGTTTTGTAACTAATTGTCCTGGTACAGACAGATCTTAGTCAACAAAATCAATAAAAAGTTAAATTAAATTTGTTTGATATATAAATTAACATTAACTTCAATTGTTAACTTATAAAGAAGATAATTTCTGTAGATAAACAAATTTCGTTACATAAATATATTTGCTCCAATCTTGAAACTACATATTTTTTATAGTTTAAAAAAATTAAAAAACATACGTCTGTAATAAAATTTCTGAAAAATACAAAGAGTAAAATGAAAAACACATGTTGGCTGTTACTAATACAATAATAATGTACACATATCAATTCATCAGATTCGTTTTCTTTATGTTGTTTCTTAATGTAATGCAAAATCAGGAAATACGTTCATCAACAATAATTGAAGAGGTTAAAGGTCATTAAATTCTAAAGAGAAAACAGTGACTAACGAATGGGAGGTCGATTAGTATTCCTTTGACTACCAAATCAAGTGCCCTTGCTTTACTGGTAAGATGCACTTCTTTCCTAATTGGAAGAAAGGAAATAGTTTTAGATCTTAGGTTGGGGATTAACATATCTTTAACTGATGGTAAAAACATAGTCATCAATCAATTAATTAATTGTCTTATGCAATATATGAACTGTAGAATTAGGTACACAATGTTTTAAGCAAAAATTTGTTCGACATATTTTTTGTTCATAAATTAATAGGTCCGACCTACACATTCAAAGATTTCAGTTATACAATGTAAAATTATACGGTCTATCATCATTTTTTGTTACCATCATAACCTATGGATACTTTACAAGCCTAAGATATAAATTTGCAATAACACATGTAAAAGAAGAAATTAACTCACTTAATTTTCTACACCTAAATAATATTAGGTTTATATAATATTATGACGGTTACCACGACCTAAGAGTCGAAATACATTAGTCAATAAAAATAAAAATAAAAAGAGTACTATGGTATATTTTTTGTATCAATATATTTAGTTTTATTAAATAAAACTAACTATATTGATAAAAAAAAACTACCACAGTAAAATAATCAGAAGTTAAAATGTTAAAATTCCGATTATTTTACTGTAGTTTTTCCCTATTATATTGCAATAAGCGTTGTACATTTTTATGAGTGGCCATAGATTTCCTTTTTATTCAAAAAGCCTTATGATGTTTGTATACAGCTTAATTGGACTACAGGTATAGGCGATATACAATGTATGTTACATTTCATATCATCTTTACCACCCCAATTTTGCATATACATACAACTCGAGTATGTGATATGAAAATATAACTACAGCATGCGGTGGCATCAAAAGCAATTTAAACATACAAAGGGTTTATAAAGGGTTTTTGTCGTCCATTGTGGTCATGGAGTGATGAACGCTGCCCAATGTATTGCTTTTATACAAAAACCACCTCTGATCAGTCAATTGATCTAATGTTTTAGAATGGTGATGGATCATAACTATTGTTTTACCGTCATATTTCCAGACTCCAAGGTATATGAAAATAAAGTTATTTAAACTTATATCAGATGTAATCGGTGAAAGTTATAGTTATCCGTTAGTTATAAATGGATCTTAGGCAGATATGGAAATATTTATCAAATATATGGATAAAAGACAGTTATGTTTGAATACACATCTATTGACAAAGTTTGCACTGAAATCTCCGTAAAAAATATTTTTTACGCATCAATACATAAATATTTGAATAAATGATGTGATTATTTTAAGATAAGCATACAACCAAGCCAATTCCAGACACAAAAAATAGATTCGTGCCAGGTTTCATAAGGTTTTAAAAAACTATTAGAAGCATGTTATTTAGAAGATGCATTAGTTACTGTAATGAGATGAAAGGTTTATACGACTCTTCTGTAGTAGATTTTTGCCTATATTTAATATTTTATCCGTTATAGTTGTAACCACTTAACAAGGATTTAACACTTTTCGCTGGACATTTTCTCATTAATGATTACTATTCAAGATCCAAAATATTTTCCAAATGTATTTGTTTTCTAACTTGAAACTTATATGATTTGTAAAAGTATATTTCATAATAAATAATGCGGTGTCTTTGTATAATTTCGATGATGAAGCCTGAAATAGTTTCACATTATATCTATGATCAAGTAGTATGCCCAAGGGGATTATTTTTTGTGCTTTCCTTTGGACTTAATTCCAAGTTTCCAAGTTTTGAAGGAGTTTTGAAGGCGGCACCTAACACCCATGGATACAAAGACATGCAAATGCAAGCGACAGATGATTGCAGATTACTGTATTTAATGCAAACCTAACGAGACTTTGACTCCAGCCTTTACAATCAGGCGACGGAAGTCTCGGTAGAGGAGTTCTGTCATGAGATTTGAAAATGAGGGATTTGTACCAAAGAATGAAACAAAGGAAAAGAAAAATCATGAATTTAGTGAAAGGGAGATATTAAGTTACAATAACAAACAATAACAAAAAATAAGACATCAAGTTTTTGACCAAATACCCTTAAGTGTTTCCATAAAAGTTATGAAAATAATATAAAATCCAACTACATTCTTTTGAAAGGGCTTAGTACTTTTTGTTCTAGGACGCTAAGCACGAGCCCGGGATTTTTTCACATTACTTCAGGCTAGACCTAGGGGTTGTGGCATTATCACTTAGATACATCGATGATTTGGCGGGATTTGAGCCCGGGACCTCGGGACACCGAAGTCACGCGCTCTAACCACTAGACCAGCTCGCTCCCCAAGGGCTTAGCACTACAACATATTATACGTAAATTATGTTGTCGTTTACCCTTCTGTTTTTAAGTCTAAACTCTGATTACATTAGTAGGCCTACCTGTGTTCTATTTATATACGGTATTTTTAAGCCTCCTTACATTATGCATGTTAACAATAATTTATAATTTGATTCGTTTATAAACAACCTTGAAAGTAATTTTCATTGCAGTACTATAAGTACTAGGCACTAGGCAGCCTTCCATATAATTAATGAAAGAACTCCAGATATACCTTAGTTTAGCCACTATACTGTCATTTCAATTCATAAATGGTTTACTGGATGGCCAAATACAGTGCTAATCATAAAACAGCTATCATATAGCAGTGAAATCATAAAACTAATAATCAACAGTTTTTTGATAATTTGAAACTGGATTCAGCTGTACCGGACATTCTATTAGGTAAATAAATTATCCTAGCTAATAAGTCACCTTATTCAAACAATCGCACTTTGCTTATACAATCACTTTAAAATATACAACACTTTGTCTAGGCGTGTTGCAATCTAGTATATTTAATTTGAAGTACGCATTGGTAATCTTTTATCATTTAATTAATGGGTATTCTTAATTTATCCTTAACTTAATTAATATTTATTTTTTGGCATCGAAATTTGTCTTTCTAAAACATATACGATGAAAACAGTTTGACTAATACCATTTTTAAGTTTCTTTTAGTTACAAGATCTAAGAACAATCAATACGTACATATTTTTGAACGCAAATATTTCGGGTTAAAAGTCATTTATGTTCATCATTTAGGTCTATTTGTAATTGCAACACGTTGTACGTGTGGAAATCTCTGTATTGGTTGTGATGGCACATTGTGGCCCGTGTAAAGCAGCTCGTAATGAATACGTCACAAGTCAACGCAAGATTAAATGTCAGACAGGATCATTGTATCAGGATAGATTACTTCTAGTATTAACTACCAGATTACAAATAATTAGAAATTTGGGAAAAGCTGACCGTGGCATGGATACAGTCAAGTGAAATGCACACGGTTAACCATTTTGGTTAATAAATAATTAAATTAATGTTATAAGTGTGAAATTAAAGAGAGACAGAAGGTTAGAATGTGAAGATCCTATTAGGTACAAGTTTAATAACAGCAAAAAAAAAATAATTCAAAGAAATAAAGGCTAAATCCAAAAGCTTGCAAATCAATCAATGTAATTCAGAGATAACCTTGTGACTTCAAGGGTTGTGGGTGACGATCATTTTAACGATAAATAACAATTTAAATTTTAAGCACTTTTAAGCATTTACAAGGTATTTATTTATTTACTAACGGTTGCACCATTTTTACATGAATAATACAATAATCTTACATACAGAAGAAGCAGAAAAAAATCACAGGCCAGTACAAAAGTAGTGAAAAAAAACTGGAAAACAAGACTTCAATACAAGACATAAAACGATAAATAACAACTATAAAAAAACAAACCATACAAACTATAAATAACAAACTATCTGAACAAGTTGACAAAACGAGATATTCGAAAAACAAAACCAGTATAGGAACAATAACAATGATGCAATGCAGTAGCCGAGTGAAACTTCAGTAAAGAGGCAGAACAAACTTAATGAAAAACAGATAAAACTTTCAGAAAAATAACAATATGATAAACTCTGTACAAGAACAAGATATAGCAATGGAATAACAACAGGATAGACTATATTAACAAAAATAAATAACAATGCAATAAATAGAAAGTTTGGAAACATGCAAAGATTGATGCAGGAGTTCAGGTAGAGTAGGAGTGGAGTAGTACAAAGGTCGGAGGTAAGCATCACCCTCAGCAAACCGATGCCAACACACGCACAATGTACTTTTAGCAATAATTATAGTGCAAACTTGTTGGATAATGAATAGATTTAATAGTTGAAATATTACTTTTTTGTCACCAAGGTAAATCGATGGCTCCATTTAAAGAAAGCAACATTCACCAATAGTCTTTATTAAAGATCCACAATTATTACATTTCCGGCACGCCCTGTAACATCAAAGACCTGTCAACGGTGACCAGCCATCACTAAGGCCATTAACGTTATCACGTTAACGTCACTAACGTCATATTCGTGGAGCCTGTTCCATTATGTCATTACCAACAACGTAATGCAACCCAGTGTTTTTATGTTTAGGAAAAACTTTTTTAGTATCCAATTTAATTAAAATATTTATTGTACACCATTTCTACATTATTAGCAATCGTTTTTGCACAAATTTTCGTTTATACAAAGGTAAAAAAAACTAATTTTCTTAATGGAGACTAATTTCTTTTTTAAAAAAATCTTTAATAACTATCTAGAATAAACAGAAACCAGCCCAACATACTTGTTTAAATGGAAATGTAATGTAAGTATATAATTATATATTGTGACAAAAGTCTACGATAGACTGTTGGATACTAAAGTAGTTAATTAGCTACTCACAGAATCAAATACAGTCACAAAATGTATTGAATGTTTGATACTACGATAACTGATGTGACAAACCAGATGTTGGTATTATCACTGACTATTGCAAAGGTATTGTTTTCTGTTATGCTTTGTTAAACAGCTAACAGCATTTTCAAAAGTCAGTAGTTTATAACCACACACTTTTAGTCGTAGAACCAATCAAACTGCAGTCACTTTTATTTTTAAACTGGATACGATTTCTACATGGGAATAGTATACATTTATTACAAACAAGTAGTACCCAAATATCTACCGGTATTTCTATTGATTGTCAAAAATTATCATGACACCGAATTGGTATTCTCTACAAACTATTTAAACAGTTTTTTTGAAATATCTTACATAAATTATTCCCAAATTGCCCTATCCCTTTGCTATTTAATCTTCCTTCAGACATTTACTTCCTACGTTAAGATCTTAAGTTAAACAGCCTAAAGAAGCAAACGAAGCCTATTCTAGTGTAAGGTAACGGTAATGGGACTTGAACGACTTAAGAGCAGTTTCATCGAGCCCTTGTCAGACAAACATTCCCGGTTACAAGCATAATTGTGTTGAAAATAATGTATAGTTGTAGAAAAATCGATGTATACGTATAGGAATACCATGATATATTCGAATTATACTGAAACACAATAAACAAATGTGGGTAATCCAAAAAGCCATAAGGCGAATACAGGTTAAAATTGTTAAACTCTGAAATGTTTAACTTTTCCCCGAACATGCATAGCGTGCGCTAATATATGCGAATTTACAATACAAGGTACATTGGTAAATTTCCCATCAAGAGAAATTAGATTTTGATCAAATGTATTATTTTTTTTATACAAAACTCTTACAATTTAACTAACAAATATTTATTAGGTTCGCTGTTGCAGCAAACCTAAGTCCTCAACAATCCAATGTTATATTTTGAATCTGGAATGGATTTAACATTTTTAAGAAATATTTTAATGGAAATTATATCATGCAAATGGAACATCGCTTCGTTTGCATTTTTGCTGCATCAGGGGTATTTCAAATGTACAGCAACGGTAAAAAAAAAAAAAAAAAAAAAAAAAAACACTTGAAAGGACACTATTAAGGTCAGCCCTGGAATCTGGCACAATCAAATGTGGGATGGAAAACTTACATATCGAAACAAAGCAATTCATAAAGGTCAGTGTAAACCTTTCAATTACCTTCAAACGAACAGATTTGTTAGTTCAGTTGATTAGCTTACGTTGATTAGAATACTTGTGATCAAAGCATTTGATTCAGGACCTTTGTCACGTGCCCTTTACTCTGATTGAGTGTGTAAAGATTTGATCAACCGAATGACTGAATGTACATTGTAAATCACGTGATGAATTAGCACTATAGGATGTAAACGCTTACACATTAGTTTAATTTATTTCTAGGTCAACCCAAATAAAATAGAGTAGCAATTGATTCACCGACTAATATTTTATTCCGATTTATAACATTGTCATTAACAATATACGTCCCCAAACTCAAGATTGTTCATGTTAAATATTTTGTGATTTTTCATAATTATAGACTATAATCGTGAAACCAATAAAACTAATGTTGATACATAATTTAGGAAATACAGAGTGTCCTTACCCAAACAATTAGCTTACGTAATACAATAAAAGAAAATAAATATCAAAGAACAAAATGGTTTCAAAAACAATTTCACGTTTAGTTTAATAAAATTCCCCTAACTCAAACTCAAACAGTCATGTCTACCACTTTGCAGTTGGGCCGAGACATATATAGGCAGTAATCCCAGGCTAAGCTATGTTGTCTCTCGGGAAGCGGTATCACCAGCTTACCTGGGACCTAGTCCTATTGGAGAGGGATTTAAATTTTAAAGGGACCACAGTTCAATTATGTATGTCACGATAGGAATTAATAGTTTGGTAGTGTTTAGAATTGTTTCACGCTAAAAAAAGGTAAACTGTTACTTTTTGACAGATTATTTTCTGATTAATAAGCTTACCTGGGGCTAGTATTGGTAATGGTTTTTAATTTTGAAGGTATCACCGTTCAACCATCTATATCACGATGATATTATTTCTTAAATTGTTTAGTAATTGTTTACATGTTAGACGGTAAACCATTACAAAATTCTGATATCTTTCCCACATTGTTTATTTCAGGATACTTTGAATGGATGCGACAAAAATTAGAATAGTTGAGAATTTCTGGAAGGTTAAACAAAAGCTTTGATTTATTTTACAAACAGTGTCTTGGTAGAAAAATGCCATAAAGGAAACTCCATTTATTCTTCGAAACCACTTCAGATATAATCTATTGTTTTGCCGAGAGCACTTAAAGTGAGGGAAACTTTGAGCTGATATAAAAAGCGTCGTTTTTCAGATTCAAGATAGTCAGTTTTGTAACTAATTGCTCTTCAAATCTTTACCGTTGGCTTTAAGTCATGTTGGCTTTCAAGCAATAGATGTTTACATTAAGAGGCAAATAGTCCCCTGTTATTTATCTTTGGTAAGTATTGTTTTTAGAGAGGGGAATGCAATATAGATTGACACATTATTACTTTGATGTAAAATGTAACTGGTGGTGGTTATTCAGTAATCATGACAGGGTTTTTGAAAAAATTCTAAAAAAGCTGAATCATTCGTTGTCTGTTAGGTTGTTTTGTATTAGTATAATATGCTCATCTCAAACAAAAACAAAATGAACGTTATACGAAAACATCATAGATCAAAATATTTTTTCTCAAGATCAGCAACAACCCTCAAGCACACAAGGTTTTAAAGTACTTCGGATTCAAAATAATGATAATGTTAAAGTAACATTAACGTAATGAATATTCAAAATTTTATTTGTTCATGTAATTATTGTTTCATTTTCCTATATTATTTGAACTTGGTTTATTTTCAGGATAAATTTTACGTGGATAAAGTTACCTTGTAACTAAGTTTTTATCGTAATCGAAATCAATAAATGACATAGAACCTACATATTTATCTTCGACCATGTCCATGACCATGACAATGTTTCTCCTGATTGGTATGACAAATTACAAAATAAATATTGTAAAACACAATTAGCACGCAACCTACAAAAAAACCGTACACCACACCACACTTACATAAACCCAAAGTAACAAAGGATTTTTGAGATTTTTAATAAGCGGTAATCCGATAGGTAAAGAAAGGATTTGTTTTGTGTCCCTACGGTGTGCAAAACCAGTAAAACACCCCCTACAAGAACAGGGTTTAGAATATTTATGTCTTTAGTTAACCTCCTACCCCTTTACTGCCCGAGTTAAATGGATTTGCTTGCGGTGGAACTTTGGCTGCTGTTTAATCAATAACATTTCCTTCACTTTTTCTATTAGATGCTAAATGCTTTTGTTTGTACGTTTTAAGCAGAATCTAAAACGATAGCTGAGATCTCTCCGTTTGTATAAAAAAATAATATTTTCGATAGTACATTTAATAAAGTTTATTTGTTTTATATTAGCAGCTTAACTGGAAGAAGCAAACAACGAACTATACAATCCTAAATTGAAATTCTATCCATCTTTATTAATTTATTTATTTATTTATAGCTCGATCTTGCCAGGATTACAAAACTTGACGGTGAGGTCCAACTAATCTACAAAAGTAACAAAAAACTTTTATTTACCCTCTTTTTTATGGATAAAATTAATCTAAAACTACTCCAAGGTGGTTTGAGCACTTAACTGAAATAGAGTATTTGGCAGCAGAACTACAACTCTAGTGTAATATGGAAATATTGCTTCATAACCTAGGGCTTTGTATTTGGATTGCTGAGTTCATTGTATTTTGTTGTCTTTGTTTTTAATGGTTCGTAGACAATGTCTTTTTTGTTTGCAGAGGCAATGTAAAAAATATAAACATTTAATAGTTGTTTTTTGTGTGTGAGAATAACCTCTCAGTGAGAAACTTTATACCCATGTACGCATTCCCACGGACCAGAGAAAAATAATAAAAAATGTTTGCAAAGCTTACTTCTTTTTTTATCCATGTTTATGTGTCCTTAATTACTTTTAAAAGATAGCTATTTGTAAATCAAGCATTTTCCATTGATCAATACTATTTTCATTAGTCACAGTTTCTGTCCGGAAGGGTACTCTCAAGATAGATTAAATGATGAAATATATTTCAACTTAATCTTAATAGTCTACTGTATCAAATCACAGGGGCTTAATTTGTTTAATAACTATAGTAAAATTATTGCAAAAATGACTCCTATAACAACTAATGTTTATGATACAATGTAATGATTTAAAATTGCCATTCTGTCAAATGTTATTGGCTGAACATAAGACACAAGTTATTTCGACAAAGTCACATTTATTGCGAGGATTAACCCATCTGCCCCCTCCCCATCCTTCACCCTCTCCCCCAAACACTTTGTACCACTTGCGCCAGTCACTGCAGACAAATGGCAACATTAATCTAACACGCAGCTTTATTCTAGTCGAAGTGTCGAAGACAAGATATCCTTGCTGTCTAACCATCTTTTGGATGTCTATATCATACTCGACCAAGTAACATTTGGGTGGAGGTAATTTACAAAATATTTAAAATACTTTGTAAATAGTTTATTGGGGAAACGTCAGCGCAGAAGAGAATTTTTCATTGTTTGATGAATATTACATAAAAATGCAATGTAACGTATAGAAAGGTTTAATTACGATATTTGCTGTGTTACTAAGGATAGCTACATTTTCACAGGGTATTTTGAGTTTATCACAATAATAAAATAAGTTTATAAATGGAAAACAATGATTTTTTGAATTCTTTCGAATAAAAGTGTTCTTTACAAATTTTTTAATAGTATATTTAAAGCACAAATATTCACAGAATTTACGTTATTTTCAACAAAAATACAATCGTGGAAACTCGTTTATTCATATCCAGAGCTAACATCAACACATGTGGAATGTTTGTTTGTTTGCTCTATCCGGATTGCAAAGGTAATTCAATTAAAACGCAAACTGCACTCAAATCGCGCACATTCTGTTATTCAAACATCGCAGCGCTTATGTGAACTCGCGTACTCAAACAATACTCTAAACATAACTGTTCCAGTGGAAAAATTACTCATTACATTCATTTCAGTTTTTTACGGGATTGTTAAGGAATACTGTTTAGCGTTTTGAATTTAACAGTCCTTGGAGCCTAGACGTTATAACTCGTAAAACAGTTAAAGAACTACAAAGTAAACTTCTAATCTCACAGTATACTAGATATTTAAATTAAAATCCCTATGATGTTTGAAACAATATATTGAGATGGTAAATAACTCTTCAGCGGCTATTTTAAACTTACAAAATTAACATTGCTCTTATGGCAGGTAAATCCAAGATTTACCATAAGAGTTTCCATGGCCTACCTAGGAGAACAATTCAAAACTGCATAGAACATTTCTAAGCTCACAGTAACTTTTCGGTATTTGAAAAAAAATATTTTTGGGCGATAAATAACTCTTAAGCAGATTTTTGAAACTATCCATGATAGCCGCTTGCCTTCAAGAACTCTTAAGTGCATGAAGGGTGGGTTTCTCCTTTTAAAATACAACAACTTATGTGTGTCCTACTTCCTTATAAGCGTTAATGTTTTCTTTCCGAAAAAAGTAACTGGTATAACTTAAATAACAAAAGGCAATCAAAAGTGGTAAATAATTTCGAAAATATTAAAAAAACATATATTTTTAATTCTCAGTTTGTTATTTTAGATCCCATTTTATAGCCAATATTTAGGTATTTTTTTATTCTTGTTTTAAAACACATAATTTAAGAAATTGTTTACATATTTGAAAACAGGAAAAATCTGATAAAACATTTCGTAGAATTTGGACTAATTTGAAAAGTTAGTCGTAGTTAGCTAATTAATTAGCCCTAAAATGTGACAGAGTGAAAAATCAACACAAAGAAGCAACTCTTCCAAAGAAGACTTAATTACTAGACTTGTGAATCGTTAACAAAAGAGAGACAAATTCTTCCTATTAGCCCTTACTGAGCCCTTTCCGTTGGGGAATTTGAAAATGTTTGGGACTTGTAACTTTTATTGCTTTATTAAGAGTGTTACAATGGAAATGTATTCCTTAAATTCCTAAATACTAAAGTAAATTAAGCTTATTATACGACATGATACTTACATGATTCTATTTAGTATTAGCATATGATAATATCAGTTTTGGTTTATTAATCATTGTTAAAATAATATTTTTATTTTTATATTCCGTAACAAAATTTTATATAGAGTTAAAATTTAGTTGTTTATACTTTCGTCCTTTATTCATCCTAAAATCTTATAAACTTCCTTTATCCCTTTTTTACTGTTAGTTTCCCCTAAATAACTTTTTTGACAAATTTATACAAAGCCACCTACCTACGTCACTTCCGTGAACACCGTACTCGGTTCTTCTTAAGGTTTACAACATTTTAATTACTGTAGAGTTTATGTTACTGTAATCCTTAAATTTTACAACATCTCTACAGTATAAAACAATTAGGTTTGTGACATAAAAATACTCTATTTCTAGGAAAGTTGAACTCCAGTTTGAAAAGAGTTCCCGAACATAAATTCAACCCACTGTAACAACACCTTTGTTAGTTCTGAAGAAAGGCAGGAGGCAGAGTTGGTTAAGTTAACGATAACTAGGCCGTATACGCCAGCAGTAACCATTCTAGAAACAAGCTGCAGCAATTCAAGGCTCTCGACTTGTACGTTTTAAGGTACATGGGAAACTCTCAGTGTAGTTTCACTTGTTAACTAAATGTGGTTTGTGGTTTTGAGGGTGAAACATAGTTGGGTAGTGTAAGTAAACTTATTTTTAGACTGTAGCTTGATATGATGCGCGATTTTCGGTAATACTAAAGGATCTTGACGGCGAACCTCCCCTCCAAATTTAGGGGTTTGAAATTTTAACTGTTGACCATACTATTTACTTAACCTTCAGAATATAAGCATGTATCTAATTCTTTATTCTTTACTTTAGGTTTTTGTATTTGACTTAGTTAACACGTTTTTAGTCGGTATACGCCAATTGGGAAACACTTGCTCAAAGAAAATAAATATTCTCGTTTGTCAATCCTAGGTTAGAATAAAAAGTTTTACTTACGTAAATAATTTTGAAGGAAGTAAAATAACATTAAGATTGAGCACACAAATAACGACGAACACTATAAATACCGGATTTAATTATGAAACACGATAAACCTAGAATGTATTTTATAATGATACGACTAGGGACAAATAAAATATTATTTTATAATATTAAAGTGCATATTAGAAAAATACACTGTTTTAAGTTTTCCATTGAGAAAACGTAGTGATATATAATTTTAAAATTGGTTGAAGTTATAATTTTGAATTTTATAACTATATGCAGCAATTTAATAATGCTTAGTGAATGTTGAGAACATTTTACAGATAGTTTTGATGAATTAATGCAGCAAAATGAAGATTCATTGAAAGTTCATAACGTAATATCCTATCTTGATAAAAACTTGAACACTAAATAACTTTTATTTACCTAAAAAAACATTTGATCGTTATCTCATTGCAATCTAATTACTTTTTCAATGGTAAACTAATGAATCAAGGCCTAGCGTTGGTGTAAGCACTTTTTTGGAACACCAATGAATGGATTGGCAAATTAGTTAAATGGGCGATAATGCTAAACTAAACAGTGTTGTAAAGGATTGAATAATTAGCATTAGTGGTGAAAACATGAACTGTAGAACTGTGGACGAAAGCTCACCGTTAATCAATTGGCGTTTTCATCAGTTAATTACACGATTATCTATTTATTAATCTACAATTACTATTACCATATACACGAGTATTAAATATTACCTAAGAAATTAGTCAAGGATTTTTATATCTTCGATTTAATTAGAGGGATTGGGAAATTATTTCAGTTTTTAAGAATACTATTAGTTGTAAATATGGTAATACTGAAAAGTATAAAACTATTACATGGGTTTGGGTAAAAGTTGAAAGACACCTCCCCAAGAGACAAATATTATTTACTTAACAGGCGAACCTTAAGTTACTGAGCTACGAAAAAAATAAACACAGAATTAATTCTGCACACTGAATTGTCAATGATGGCTGGTTTAATTTCAAGCCAGAAACTCTTTTTGAAAGTCCCACTTTCTAATTGATAATCTAGCTATGCTCCCATTTATCTAATCCTTGATTCACATATTTAACTAAGTATGATTGAAATATACTTAACACTATTAATGTTAATTCATTTTAAAAATGAAAGCGATTAATGCCAACATATAACCAAAAAGTAACTTTATATTTAACGATCCAAGCATTTAATTCCACAGTAAATAACAATTTTCAATGTAAATTTGACGCATCCATTTCTATAAAGAGTCCGATAATCCTGTTATTTTGTGAACGGAATCTCCCCTTTCCCACAATGAAGAGTCACTTCAGACTAAGGATAATCAAAGAGTCAATCGGCCGATTTTGTCTCTTTTGTCGCAAGTCTAGTAATTAAGCCTGCAGCTAAAGTCCATTTTACGCCTCCGTGTGGACTTTTCAACCTGTAGTTTTTACCAATACAGAATGTAGTAGGTATGAGTTTTATTTTAAAATGTTATGATTTTTTGTAATAATGATATTATTGAAAATAATAAGATTTTTGAAAGAAAATATAAAGGAATACTTTGTGAAATTAAGTATTGGAATAATAACGAAAAAACCTATTGCCCTTAGATTTGTTTGTAATTTTGTTGTTGAATTTACACAAAAACACTTATATTTTCTTAAAAACATGTCTTTTAAATTTTTGATTAGGGACAATATACATTCTCTCAGAATTTGTAAAATAAGTTAGTTTTACAGAATTAACATTTTTTAACTCACTATGATGTAACATTTTCCTTGTTTAAAGTTAATATTTGCTAATGGTAAGTTTAAAAAAGCTCAAGAGATTATTTGAAAATTTCTAGGTTTTGTAGTGAAATCTTTTTTTACCAAATATTATGGAAACGTACGCTTTATCCTCTTAGCTAATATTAACTTGAGTGTTACGCAAAATATTCATATTACCCTCATTGTTTATAAAACACGATTCCGTATAAAATAATTTTTTCTATGATAAAAATTTCTTATAGAAAGAAAAGCGCCTTTTAAAACTTGTGTATTAGGATAAAGTTTCAAAATTGTTAAACAAAACAACAATAATAATAAAAAAACAAAGACAGTACAATGTTGTACTATTCATAAATTCATCTCAGTATCTACCCCATTAGATCCCCCTCCTCCCTCACCTCTCACATTGACCATACAAATGACCACACTATAACGGCGGACTGCCCCTATATGTTCCTTTCCGCACTGGGTGACTGGCGTTTCATTTTATGTTAACACTTTTACACACGTTTCTTCACCCTTCAATTTTCAAAATTCTTGAATTTCTTTTGCCAACAATATACAATACGTTTAGTAATTCCTATGTCAGTGGATTTTTTTGCAAACATTTGGCAATAAATTGGATTGTAATTTACAATATACATAGTAAGCTAAACATCTTTTTGACCAGCATTGTACGTGTTATTAGGTTTACGGAAGGTAAATCAAAGATACGTCTAATAACACTTAAAACATATATTTACCCTTATACTGCTAACTAACAAGACAGTAAATATACTTAAAGATGGTAAGTGGTGATCGATTTGATTTCGATAGGACACTCCAATCATCATCAGACCCAATAGGCGAATGATAGTACAAAAACTACAAAACTAACTACAAAATAAACTACAAAAACTGGTAAAATAAACGTAAGATCGAAAAAGTAATAACCTATAAACTCCTCAAAGAAATTTTTGTTTTATAAAAAAAATATACCGATATCGAACTTAAAAAATCTGTTCAGCCGTAAGTTAAAAATATTTTTTACGTAATACACTAAATAACCGATAACAAACAAAATAGTTAAAATTAAATGATAAAGATAGTTTTGTTGACAAAATCGTAAAACTTCCACTATTTTCAGGTGGTATAAGAAACTCAATTATTCAATCAGGTGTTTAAGGTACCATAGGGAATAACAGTCAATTCTCGTCGTTAATTTAATTACCAACCCACACGGGAACAGATCAATCTCGGAACCTTTGCAACTCTTTTAATTTTCGACATTTATTGGTTTCTTTTGTAGCAGGTTTAATATTTTCATTTTCATTTAGCCTGGGAAAACGTTTATGAATTGTAGTGAAACTGAAAATACCAGCACGTGTGCTGTTTAGTGTTTATTCCATTATACGCCATAGGAATCTTTTGACAATTCAATTTTTATGCAGATACAAAGATGTTTTACAACGTCATGAAGACTAAACTAAATTTATTTGATTGGACTATCCTTTTTCCTTATATATTTTAGCATTTCAAACTTTCGTACCTAGGCGCTTTTGTAGCGTACAAACGCTTTTGCTCAACTCGCAGAATCATATAGACTATGCTTCTTTCAAAATGAAATTAATTTTAAGAATGTGTCGTGTAAAATATTCATAATGCAGTTTCTTATTTTAAACAATGTCTTATGGTAATTTTACTAATGACAACAACACATATTACCGTAGGATAAATTAAATTATCTTTTAAAATAATATACTACAAATTCACTATAGCACATAACTGTAGTGCCTAATCTCACAATACTAATAGGTTAGCTTACTGTCTATGTAAGGAACTATAAAGAACGTTGTGTAAAGTGTTAAATCCTTTTAAAGTTAAGGTAGAAACGTAAACTGAGATTAATAAAGCGATTGCTTACATCCAAATTGAAATATCTTCAATCCCAGAAAGCCGTAACAACAACCTAGTTAACGGGCAATTCAAATGCAATCCAGCAAATTAGTTCTCTTCTGTTTAACGAGTTTTCTTAATGAATTTCTCGACACCGAGTGTTTTCTCTCAACACTATCTTAAACAGAGGAGTTTTGTTGTTTAGCGTTTTGATACTAGATTTTGATAACATAGGTGTCGTATTGGTTTAAAAAGAGTGTAGTTAGGTATGATGACGTAAGTACAAAATACTTAACATAGTTCAGTTTTCATCCTAGTATCCTAACTTGGGTGATAGCAGTAGTAATAGTATCCTAGTATAATTTTATCCGTAATGATTGTTAAGACACGAAATTTGCCTCAGTTGATACTTTTCTTCTCACGGACCTCAAGCAAATAAATGCGTTAAGTCATTTGCAAAACTAAATCTGGAGATCAACTTTGGAATAAGAAGCGTGACTTTAAAATAGTTTTAGGGGTTGGATCGGTCTATTTATTTTACAGCCAATAAGTAAGTCCCTGCGAGTATGCTAAACAGTTTAGTCGCTTAGTAGTAGTATAATCCTAAATTTTTTTTAAACGTACCTATGTACGTACATATACGTACGTATACGTAAGTTAGTATGAATAGGATTGTTTGGTGTACAATTGAATTTTGAAAACCATTGGTAGAAATCTATAACGCAGATGACAATAGTTGCAGCTACGATTGAAAATTAAATACTTAAACATTCAAAATAACACTAGAGAAAACTTGGAGAAAGTAAAAGAAACTACATAAATGTTTTCACAACTAATCCTAATTCAATTATTCATGAGGAGATATACTTTTTTAAATCATAATCTCTCCTCAATATACCTACATTATATTTCCTCATAATATTTATTAAAGCTCATATACACAGTTTATCAACTGACATTAATTATAAAAGTAAGTCTTATCTCAAGGTGTCAACAATTAGTTACACTTGGACCAGTTCTAAAGTAGGACATTTAAGCTGGAAATTTAAGTGGAGGCCCTTAAATAAGCACCTAGCACAATTAACACTCAACATAATTAGCATGTGACATAATTTAAACCAAACAAAAATAGTTTCTGACATAATAAACATCTAATTCCAACATCAACCCAAGTAATATCTAACGAGGATAGAAATAGGGCTTCATACTTTAAAGAACCTGACGACCATAAGATAAACCTAGATAACAACCCATTAATATTGGGAATAACCACATTAATATAATCAGAAAAATGCTCAATTAGTGTTAACCATTCCTATTATGTACAATGAGATATTTTTGAATATATGTTAAAAAATATCAACACATAGCCAGTAAATATTCTGTTGGATACGCACGG
Source organism: Macrosteles quadrilineatus (assembly GCF_028750875.1). NCBI lineage: Eukaryota > Metazoa > Arthropoda > Insecta > Hemiptera > Cicadellidae > Macrosteles > Macrosteles quadrilineatus. Next base: position 143,676,617 of record NW_026542595.1, on the reverse strand, counting down.
GGAAAATATTTAAACGATCAATAAGTACTAATATTTATTTTTACTCTTTAGCAAACTAAAGAAACGATATTGAATGAAGTTGTCGCAGTTCAATCAACAACTCCCGAAGGAATAAGTCAATCTGGAAACCCCAACAACTCTTTTAATTAGCGACGTTTATTGGTTTCCTTTACCTCAGGTTCCATCTGAATAATTGAAAAAGTAAGTTCGATAAATTTGTAATAACCAAAGTCTTGGCAGAAATAAGATTTTGGACCTGTTTTTTACAACGGTGAAGTAAATATGTATACGTTTTGTATGACGATTTATCACGATTTCAAAACCTCCTTTGAAATTGTTTAAACTTTTCAAATAATTTTACACAAGCAAACTGTTAGGTCATATATAAACAAGCTTCAGTTGAGTTCTATTGGTTACCTGTTTAAGCTGACTTAAAGTGGTTTATTTTAAATGCAACAAGTAATTGGACTACATGCAAATAATAATTGGACAAGAAAAATCCCTTTGTTCTGGTAGATCAATTTTTCTCGCCTACGTGATGCCGAATTATTTTTCGTTTTGACTAAAATTATTTTAGTATAAGGAGATCTACAATAAAGGCGTAACTTTGTAAAAAAAAACCTAAAGAAAAAAAATGCTAGGATTTAGCATTTAAAAAATTCAAAATATATTAATGATTTAAACCTAGAACTTGACAACGGGATTCCCATACATAACCATGTGGGTAAAGTAGTATAGAACTCAATTCAGTATTTTGTAGAGTATGTGGCTATTGACTTTGGATACTACATCCCTTCTATTTGGACTAACTAAAGGCAAGTATTGACTTAAAGAGAACGCATGTGAATAGACTATAGTATGTAACTGGTTATGAGGTGTATAACTTCTAATTTCAACCTAAACTTTGTATGTCAAATCCATTTTTTGGAAAATCAATAGTTTCACCCTGCACTTGAATATAGTGTAACACTGTTTGAATCATATATTTACCATATAAAAATGATAAAATCAATAATAGGCCTATTACTTATTTTGATATTTCGTGGCAATACACATTCTTTGATCGAATGGACCTTGAATACTTATTACACAAACGAATCAATTAATATTTGTTATGCATTTTCCCCAGTTCAGTGAAGCTTAACTCTTGAGATCGTCAAACAAATCATACCAGGTCGATGTATAATTTAAAGCATACACCATCTATAAAAATGGATTCTATATTTTTTTTCGTTTCCAAGTTGCAATACAAATACCTAGGTAAAGACTAGAACGATGTATATATATAAGCTTCCTACAATCCCTATCTGAGCACATAGGAATCTAAGTCTAATATAAACTAATGACTCATACCCATATCTTCATAAAGTACAAAAGCATCCTTTAAAATATGATAATACAATAATTGGCTACAATGTATTCATGAAAATAATGATTATTAATATGTTTAACTGCGTTTCGAGAAACCCAACAAAAAGATTTTGGAAATGCACAACACTTGAATTTCTACAACACAGATGTAAGCGGGAAGACGTTTTAATTTGCTTGGCGGCGTCTAACAGTTCTCATCAACGATGACAATTATCTTTGCCTCGTTGCACATTTTAATTTGGAAAACGTCAACGTTTCCACGTAAAGTGAGAAAGTTAACGGGTTCCTGCTTTCAATTTGTGAATGAATAAATTTACCATGTGTGAACGTTTAGGAAACAGTACAATCAAAACGATTATGACTGTAATCTTAACTGTTTAGATTTTAGGTTGACAGTTTGTTGCCTATAAAATGTGGATGCTCAATTTAATTCTGTCCATTCAGTTGGAATCGCAGCTTTGTTCGTCGAAACAAAAATAACCTATAAACTAAGTGATGGTTAATCCTTAGTTTAATTAATATATTTGCTCATACACAGTGAATGTAGGGATAATTAGGTGTATAATAATCCAATACATTACAATTTCTTTGAGTCAATCCAAACCAAAAGCCACATGACTAATTTATGACTTGTCCTAATTTTAATCACCAGGAGTTTACCTATTCCTTTTAGTCAAAATCGATGCTTAAATTTCTGTATCGTATGGGATAAGCCAGTTTTAGTAAACCATTATTTTTTATCACATTCAACCAATGATGGCATAATCTCGACTTGCACACTGAGTCCAGTTATTACTAGGGTCTATAGTTTATTGAATAATCACAGAAAACTGAGTCTATACTTAAAATATACAATTATATAAGAATAGATGGCAGAATGGGCGATAAAATAAAAATAGATATTGTAATTTTGAGCAATAGTAATCCATTTAAGTTAAAACTTCTATAATCTTGGCATTTAGAGTATATAAGCCACTATAAGACTAAATAAATACGCAATTAATTACTCAAAGTCTAAACAAGTTAAGGAGTGCCCTGGTTTTATAAACAAGGTTGTTTTTACTCGGAGTAAACAAATTAGACGACCAAGCAGCAGCAATGTTTGTCGACCCCGGGGACGATTCTGTAACTCATTATACAGGGAGGGAAAACAGCGGGAGTCTTGTGATAAGGAGGGAGACTTTACCCCCCTCCCTCCACACCCTTCCACTACTACTGTGACGTCGACCTGTTGATGCTAGTTTTGTACATACTTTCATTTAAAACTTTTTGGCTTAGTTTTGATTATCGTTAAACGAAATATGGGGTTATTTACATAGAAGTATCAGTAACAGTACTGTAGTAAAACAATATAACATGCTACGCTTATGGTATACCATGTTCAATGATTAATTTATGTAAAAACTTAAAACTACATTTTATGAAGGGCTTAGGTAAAATTCACCTTCTTTAGACATTTCATGATAAATATTTAAACACATTTTCTATTCAAAATCGACTCTAATTTGAATCGATTTCAAAATACAACAGTATCAAAAACATGAGTTAAAAATGTAATATTTAAATCCAAGTTATTGTAAAATTTACTTACACATTTACCATAGCATTAAAGTGTAATTGTCACCGATTTAACATGTTTCCAATTCTTTCACTGAAGCAAACATTTGCTCTAGGACAATCTTAGTGACGATTTTAAATCTAACTGTGTTAGACACATGGGAACTAGTTTCAATATCTATAAAATTTGTTATGCAGTAATTTTACCGTGATAAATTAAAATACAAGTTTTATATGATTCCTATGATTTGAATTGAGATATAGTATACATATCTACATAATGGATTTTTATGATGGATTATGAAGCTAGTCATAAGTTCATGTATTTTATATACAGCAACATTTTACCATAATATAATCCTTGGACTGCTCCTGAAAATATAAGAAACTGCGAAACTTAAAATATGATTTCTCAAGCAAAGTAATTATTCTTGCAGCATCAAAATGTTTACAAATAACTTTAAACTTAAATTTGATGAATAATGTTAAACAGTAATTAATTAACATTCCAAGCCAAAGTTCTTTGAAACAAAGATACTTTCTGAGATATTGCTGTCATAATTTCTCTCCTAATTACTGAAAGCCTGGCTCTCGCAGATAAGAGTAAAATGTGTCTTAAACCTTCTTCATCGGGTCTTCAAAACTAGTTTAGGTTCTTCAATGGTTTTAGTTAATCTACAGTTATTTTAGCGAATTTCCCTATAGGGAAGTAGCTATTACCGTAGGTCTCATGGTAAGACCTAGGCCCGGGACCGATTTACTTTTTCATTTTGATGTCCCCAGAGGCCAAAAACACCATTCGTTCAAATTTTTATATATCTATATATAGATATATATATATATATATATATATATATATATATATATATGTGTCCATCCGCACGATAACTTGAGTAATTTTTGTCCGATTTTGATAAAATTTGGTTTGAAGGTGTAAGGCGGGATAAACTCGAACGAGTTCGCGAACCAGCATGATCGGACTATGGGAACGGGGGTTTACGGGGGGTTTTATGGGGTAAAAATAGGTTTTTCCCATTTTTGACCCAAAAAAAATAAAATTTTGCAAAATCTTTTCAAACCATTTTGTAGAGCTTAAAAAAACAAATAATTTAGTATATTGAAGTGTTAGTATGCGCCTAATGGTTACGAAGAAAATTCCAAAAAAATGTAAATTTTAAATTCCCATGTTATTCTTATGGAGAATGAGTAAACTGTTGTAGTTTGCTTGTTTATGAACATATTTTGATCAAATTTGGAAAATGTTTTTATTTCTTACTAACTATTAACATTTTACAAAAAAAAGTTTTACCCTCCCTGATGCAGCAAACCTAAGAACCTGTTAAAATAATTCTATTTAAATAGGAAATAAATGTTAAATTTTTAAGTAGACATTTTAGTGTAAATCCAATCAGACATATGGAAATTCGCTTAGTCTGCAGGTTTGCTGCGGCGGGGGTATTTTATAGTTAGCGTAATATGCTGCGCATAACCAAATGCATGCAAAGGTTGTGCATTATAAATAAAACACATTCTTGGTACTCTTTACTTATTTGTTTTCTATTTGTGATCCGTTGTTTTGCATTATTTGTTTAAACTGTGGACACAAACTTGAATCTTAATACTAAATTTTCATAGACAACTTTAAAACGATAATTACAAGAATTCGTTATACCTACTTACACGGTAGTTACCTACTGAATTATGTAACGAAACACACCTAGACCAATTAATTACAAACTATGTCCATTAATTACACAAATTAAAAATAAACATAGGCCTACAGTTAAAAACCAGTTTAAGCTTTATAAAGGGCTAGTTTACTGTTTGAGAAAATGCCTGAATTTTAATCCTACGCATGACTTACATGAAAGCTATTCCCACTTGAATCCAAGAACTACACTTAACCACGTCGGTAAGAAATCAGTTTATTATAGCCTACTACCAAGGAGATGTAAAGAATCTAGTTTTTCGGTCGAAGATAAATATATTTGTTTTCCAATAGACTTTTATTCTATAATCAGCCCTAGAATAACATATAGGGCAAACAAGAAAAACTTCCTGACGTATAGATTTCAATCTAAAATTTCTACGTGAAAATAGGGTGTGATAAAGAACATAAAATATTCTAACTCCTGCAGACTTTGACAAAACCTTTCATCGAACAAGGCGTAAAATTACGAGGAACGATTAGAGAAACCAAAGCTGTCGTAATTAGAAAGTCCCTGCAGACGTTGACATCAGCGGAAATTCCGGATCAACTTTTACATCCAGACCTTTTCTTTTAATAAATTATACCATCGGTTTTATTTCAAATCGTGACTTTTTTATATATTTTTTATGAGGTAAACCTGTTGAGTATTATTTAAGGAAATTGCTCGACTGAATGTCGAATTGCTTTAAGGAGATATTTTATTCTGGTAAAAAAAAACTTGTTTCTAAAATACAATCTTAAGTTTAAGTGTAAAATATAAATGTGTAATTACAATTTTTCCAATGCATGATTTTATAAACGAGTATGACTTTACGTCAAGTATTAAGTACGCTAAAGTTTACTAGGTTTGAATTAATCTGTACCTTCAACGGAATAATAAGAAGTAAACTACGTTTTACAAGCAGTCTCTTTATTTTTTGTCTGTTACTTTCATAAAACTGAATCGATATATTTAATATAAACTTTATTTGCAGAACAGTAGATTCAAATATCATTTTAGTAATTACATCCTTTTTTTATATTGATTTCATTGAAATAACATTGTAGATAAAACAATGAAACCCACAGAAATAAAGTTTGAATGTCCATATATATTCCTAGAAGCTTTGTTGCTACAATACTTGCCCTAGTTAGGTTACAAACATTAGAAAACAGAGAAATAGCTTCTTAGATTTCATCTGGTTAGGTTGGTTTTCTTGAGATGCTCCAGATAAAACCGAGACTAATTGTAGTCGTACATCATTGTGACATTCGCAGGAATCGCGGCAACAGCCAAGTTGTCGTGGCAAACAATACTTGTGTTATTTGCAAATTTGGCAAACCAGGATAGTAATCATTCTATTATACTAATATTATAAATGTGAAAGTTTGTGCGTTTGTTTGTTTGAAGTTCAATCACGTATTAACTACTGATCGAATTAGGTTGTAATTTTTTATGATGATACTCACTTTTCCGATTAACATATAAACATATTCTTATCTCAAAAAATCCTTTCGGGCTCCGCCCCAATGGCGTTTCCCAAGTTAACATTATGAGTATTCATGTTTTATAAGGAATTGAAGAATTTTTTTTAACTGTTTCAACTGCACACGTTGGTTCTATGATATTTAATTTAATAAAAAAAATATATAAGGTTTACCAACAGGGTGCAGGACAACTATTGGCATTTATGACAACAGCTAATTTGAACCAACTAGCAAAAAAAAGCTGTGGTACACAATATGAACTTTACTTTTTTTCTAGGGTTTAGGTGCAGTTAAACATTATGGCTATGGTAGATGTGCTATACTAAACCCAAAGATTCAACGACTAAAAGATTATTGTTAACGGTATAGGTTGTTGTATACCGTAAAAATTAAAATAACAAAACTTTCTTAAATCGCATCCTCTCTCTCTCATAATAAGGATTTTATACTTATCAGTTACAGTTTCTATAGATTTCTTCATGTTGTTAAATATAAAGATTTTAATTTATGTATTACAGTAAGTAAAAAAAAAAAAAACATAAACAAAAACACGAAACGTAATTTATTAAGTTTTGGAAATTTTCTAACTAAATTTATTATTAAACAAGAATGATTTTAAAATGACAAATTTATGCTAAGAGATGAAGAAAGTAATCATGTTCCCACTAACCACTATACATGTGGATACATTGATTAGCATGTAGCCTATACTACCTAGTGGCCGTGTATAGCAATGACCACATACTGTTGACACAGCCATATCCCGAGTGTATTATTAATGAACTACAGACAATTTGCAATAGTACTTCACCAATGTACCGTGTTACAAAACTTTTAATAATTTTTAATTATACAGGGTGGGGAAATGAAAGCGCCCCAATTTATAAACAGTATAAACTCAATAATATTCACCCTATGGATATAAATAGCACACCAAAACACAGCTTATCTTTTGCCATTTTAACTTAACAAGTCATTTTTCCATTTCTTGAGAACAAAATTCTACAAGTTACTTCATTGTCCTACTTGACATTCCTTTTTAGCCACTTGAAACTCCATCAAATACCGCTCCAGCGACTTCTTAGTTTACTCGCTTTAGTTTTAGGACTATCCTTAGCTTCGGTTCAAGCAAATCTGTGGGGTGACTTTGAAAAACCTAGAACGTCAAGTAGCTTATTAGAACAACCCCCCCCCTCCCAAAAAAATTTGCCAATGTAAAGCTTTCAACAACAAAAGCTTCCTGGCAAATCTCTTCGGACTTTGAGTTACGGGGACTCATATTCTTTCAACATTTGCTGGTGTACAAAGAGTTTTGCGGCACCCACCGATTATTTTTTTTTTTTGTGTAAGCGATTATCCTAAATAATTTTACCCAGATCAACATTGTTTTCCAATCTGGAACAGCGCCATGTTGACCAAAGATGGAATACGATCCAAACAATCTCTGGGTTTTTGCACAAGAACCACTATTTTATAAATAGGTTTCCACATCAAAATCTCAGTGTTAATAGCCTCAGGCATAATATTTACTAAAATGGCATAGTTTAATTGATGTTTTAAGCACAGCTGATCATTTATTGTTGCAACAATTAACATGTGACAGGTAAAACAAATTGTAGCGTTCTCATTGCCTCACCCTGTATATGCTGTTTCATCTAAAAGCCCTCTTTAAAAGTTGCATATTTATTCAATTATTTAATTTATTACTAATAGCTCCTGTAAAATATCATTATGATCCAGGACTTGCTCCAAGACTCTGCTAAGGAACCAAGTAAATTGTTGTTCTCAATTAAAAAATTTCCTCTAAATTTGCCTTACATGTGGTTGTTTTTTTTTTTTTTTTTTTTTTTTTTTTTTTAATCTCGTGTTTAAAATGATTTAGAAGAATAATTTACACTGGACTATGAACTAATCGTGCAATGTAAAATCTTTTATATTTAGTTAAATTTGTTCCATTTGCAAAGGGGTGCGAATAGTCTAGTGGTTTAAAGAGGTTCTTATGACCTTAAGACCCCGATCTTACTTTTTACGAATGTTATGGATGGAAGAACTATGTCCACGAAAACCATAGAACAAGTATCTAAATTATGATTACGATTAATACGTTAAGTAAAGAGAACTTGTTATGGTTGAAAGAACTGTGTCTACAAAATAGAACAAGTAACTTTATAATGCAAATTATAAAGGAATAGCTAGACAATGAAATAATGTTTCATTGATCTATTAACTAAAACCAAAAGCTTTGTGTAATTATTTAAATCGTGATGAAATCTATATCGTTCACTACTCGTCACAAGAGCGCTATTTCAGGGCTCGATCGTTGTTTCCAACCTAGTATTTGTAACGCCTGGAAATCTCTATATTTCTTAGAAATGACCTTGCGCCTCGAAATAAAATATTCTATTAACTACTGACAAGAAAATGAAAAGCGGAACAAAACATAATACAAGGAAAATGTAATCCACGGTGAGAACGTAAATCGTTTGTCCAAAATACTAAATTTTTGCAAAAATATTATACTTGAATCAACATATAAAGCTATGTTCACAGTTTCATCGCTTGTTCTACTTGCTATGTAGCGTGTCGGGTGACACAGGTAACATTACATTATTAAACAGTTCCTTCAGAAGTGAACACCTGCCAATATATGGAGTATTCATGACGTCACGTTTGAACAGCTTTATCGTCTATACGCGTTGAGTCAGTGTTGCAACGTACATTGCTAAACATATGTAAAGAAACTTATAAATTCATATTTTATAATGTGGCACAAATAGTCGATAAGGTGGTCGATAGGGTGGTCGATGGATGTGGCACTCTCGTGGTAGTCAAAAAGTCAAATGTTCAATCCTTAAAGTCTCCTAAAGAAACTTAGATAAACTAATTCGCTTGTCTTAAAATCGTTGGAATTTTAATGGATTCCTGGTCAATGAACCTTCTGGTTTTAGCTGGTGATACTGTATTATTCTATCAACAATAAACCTGGTGTTTAACGACACCTTGTCCTTGAAATACACATCCGATGTGTAACCGCCGTATAAATCCCACGAAATCCAATGACAGCGTTTCATTCATTATAAATTTTAGAATCTTCACCAAGGATATTTTAACTTAATCACTCATCGTCACACTGTATGTAGTTACTTAACTCATTGCAGCATAGTGTTACAGTAAATGTAACACCAAATGTTTGTCCATTGTTTCACAGTGTTACACTTTGTGTAACACCACATGTTTTATTTTTTTCCAACCAGACACACAGAGCTATTATTTCGGAACTGTTCCCCTGTAGTTCAACACATCACCACTAGATAGGGTATGTGGGTATTTGAGGGAAACCTATTTATTTATTGTGTTCAGAGACGTTCACATGTGATCGTGTTGGTGTTTACTGTTATCATTGATACTTTCATGATTATTGAGGTAAGTTTATTACTGATTATACTTATTCTAAATGGAAAATGAACTTATGGTTTCGTTATACAATATAAAGTTGTTTTCCCATGATATAATACTAAACGCATCGGTCGCGATAGGTCTAGTTGATGAGTGTTTGCCCTTGTCTTAGACGCCTCGATTGAAATTCTACCAATCCTCAAAATGTTTCTATTGACTACATTTTTGGAGCTTAGCCTACGCTGTAGGAAACTTACTCAACACAGAATTGTTACGTTACATAAAGAATACTTTTTTATATTTCACGAGCTTCCCGAATAAAAAAATAATACAGTATATGAATACGTAAATATTTCAATAACATATTTAGCTTAGTTTGGATATACTTTACAAAAAGGGCCACAAAAGAATGCCGCACTGTAGAGATCTTTTGCAAGATTTTCTATTGTATTTTTATAGGGGATATTGCAGAAAGAACTGCACATAAAACGAGCTCGAAAATAGCGAATTTAACCTCTGTAGGGAGAGTTAGGCTGGCAGCCAAAATTGTATAGAGCCAAACCGTATCATGTAGCTTCTTAAGATGTTGTATTTGTCCAGAATACATAATATTTATAAACGCTTTGGTATTATTTTTGTCAAGTAAACAATCTATTACATCATTGCCAGTAAGTTTAGTTACAACAGAATATCTTGTAATGCCATTTCCTTAACTTAAAATGGTTGTATAGGGTGTTATTGGAAATGTGGCTATAAAATATGAAGCTATTATTTTATAGTTTAAATTGAAATTGTGGATCAGTAAGCATTATGTTATTTCTGGTTTTAGCACGAGAATGATGTGATAATTTAATTCATATGTAATGATTGTAAAAAAGTACTTTGATACTGGTTGTAGTTTTCGGCTTTAAACGTAACATAAACTAAATGATAGAAAATATGATCAAGAATTAAGTTTCAGCCAATTTCAAGTGACTCAATACGTATCACAACGGTTTATTCTAGCTTTTATATTTTTAAGTAACAACGACACTTACCTTAACTTTACTTTTATTTGACTCACTATAAAAATGTGTCCATACCTGAAAACAAAACAAATAGTTTAGGGTAAATAATGTCAATATTATATGGTTAAGATCAAACTATCTTTCCTATAATGACAGATAAATAATGTATCGAACTTTAAGTACAAGTAAGGATAAAGAAAGGAATGTTTCTTCCACAATAAACGAATATGCCTAATATTTGTTGATCAAAAGCATAATAATATTTAATTTATTTATAGTTTATAAATATCGAAATCTTGTTGTTTTTTAAAACGTTTAACATTTAAAAAGGGGTTGGCTTTAAAAGTCATTAAATTAAGGGAAATACAAAAAATTAAAGACAGATAAACTGTTAAGATGTAAGCTGGGAGACGTTTTAATTTTCTTGGCGGTGTCTAACAGTTCTCATCAACAGTCACAATTATCTTTGCCTCGTTGCACATTTTAATTTGGAAAACGTCCCATAAAGTGACAAAGCTAACGGATTCCCGCTTTCAATCTGTGTTCAAGATTAAATTTCCATTTATAAGTAAACAATTTTAAGATTTACAAAAATATATGTCTCTTGAAGACGATGTAAACGATTCTCGAATTACTTGACTTTTCATTGATTTTCATCTTTTGAATAGTTCAAAGCAAATTAAAAATAGTTTGATCTTATCTTATTTTTGTTATTTATCTTAATTTAATCTTGCAGAAGTATTTAACTCTGTAAAATGTGATAGTTGGCGAAAAGGAAATATATTTACATCAGTAATTGACCTTTCAAAACTAAAAATTTATAATGATTTTACTAACTGGCCATAAATAAAATCATCATATATTCGTGCTGGTATATTGTTCCAAGGCTCTATTTATTAAAGTGCATTATGTTTATAACTTGTGACTATATATTCCAAACAACCTTAGTTTTTTACATCTAAGAGTGTTACAGAACATAAAATACATTACTTTATGATACACATATGAAAGCCATCAAGGCTAAGTAAACAATCTACAATAATAACAACATACTAATTGAAATATCAGTGGAAACGTTTGAGTGTCATAAACATTTGTTGTTTGCTATTTTGTTTCTCATTGATATTTTGTTTCTGTATGTGTCAAAATATTGTTTTATCACCCCTGAAGACAAAGTGTATTGTCAGGAAATTATGTACAAAACAAATTGTTCAAATGTTGTAATAGATGTAATGCATAGGACAAAAAGTAATCAATCAGCTACATATCATACAAGACTTTTTGTATACAAACAAATAAAAATAAAAGTGATGACATTTTTTTACTGAAACCAAAGGTTCACCCACGCATCAACAGGTCGGCTGTCACAGTAGTAGTGGAGGGGTGTGGAGTGGGGTACAGTTTCCCTCCTTATCACAAGACTCCCGCCGTTTTCCCCCCTTGTATAATGAGTTACAGATTCGTCCCCGGGGTCGACAAACATTGCTGCTGCTTGGTCGTCTAATTTGTTTACTCGGAGTAAAAACAACCCCGCTAATAAACCTCGGAATACATTCCAATTTAACTTTTCCAGTCATTTTCTAGTTAAGATTTTTATTTCCCGTGGTTAAATGTAATGCATAAACATGATAAATACAGGGTGAGACAATGATAGCACCTCAATTTCTTTCGCTGAAAATAAAAATAAGTAATGTAACAATAAACAGACAGCTGTGAATATAACCTCAATTAAACTATGTAATTTTAGTAAACATATTGGATTATGTACACTTTTTTTAGCAAAGATATTTAAAGAATAGTGATTCTATTGAGTAGTGGTAGTATTGAGATTGTTTGAACATAATTAAACGATAGGGGACTGGGAAAAATTATTGAAAAACATAGCTTAACCCCTAAAAATATATCTCTTACCATCTAATTCGGTTAAAGGTCCTGAAACCAAGAAGGTTTGATATAAATAGCTACCAAAATAAATTACACTATTGAAACTCATCAAACAAAGAAATCCATCGCAGTAAAGTTGTTACTCTCTGATACAATTGAGCTTTAATACTGTATATTTAATCTTTATACCATACAGTTTTTATATATAACACTATACCAATAATTATAGACAACTAGATGAAGCGCATTACACACATGTGTCGTCAGCGTCTCTGTAAACTAATCAAGAAGTGAGATGCACAACAGAAGGGTATAATTTTAGCAAGACATTCAGGAGATTAATGGTCACCAAGTAAGTTGCAGCTGTTTCCCTCCAGCTTCATAAGCCGTCATAAACTTGTGTGTTACAAATTGTGAGGATAATGTCGAAGTTGAACCATTTGTCAGAGTAACTAAGTCATTTAGTCAAAATACAGTTTAGGAAATACAGACATGTTTGAGATATTCCAACTAACAAGGTAATTTGAAATTGCAGTTGATGCAATATAAACGTAAAATTAGTAAAGCTTGTTTTAAAGATTTAAATCTACTAATATACATTATGGAACTGACATTGAAATGATTGAAAAGAGAAAGGCAGTAAGTTTTTATGACATTACAATGTGTTTATTTTTAATTGTAACGTTATGATAGTGTTTCAAAGATATAAACTTACTAAAGCAGGACTAGAATAAGTAGTAGTTTTATTTTTATTTTTAGACGAGTAGTCTTTGCATTAACGTAACTGCTTAAACACTTGTATAATTGCCACCCATTAGGATTATATATAGGATATAGGTATTTGAGCGAATTATGGTGTATTTTACAACAATTTAAATAAAACTTCTTCAAAGTCAAATTAGATGTTTCACCCATACAAAGAGTTGTTGAAAAACTTATATAATTTTGATGTAAGTTAAGAGAATTCTCATTAAAGTATACACATTAAGGTATACATATTAAAAGTAGGGAATACTCATAAAGAGCTTGGAATTTAGTTCATTTTCTTCCCAACATTTGGCTGTAAAATTATTCAAAATTATTCACATTTATGACGGACAAGCAACCAACCGATTCCAAAAATCCTTTTACTTTGTCAATGATTTAGCTACGCTATAATGTTATGATCTTTCATAGCAACTTAGTTATTCGTTTAGAAAGTCATGGTAAAAAAATATTTAAATAAAGATTAAATAACTGAAATAATCCATGTACTTGAAACATCTATCAATTAGTAATTAAACTCCTTTTTAGTGGCGAATAAGAAATTGACAGATATAATCAAATTCAAACGGTAAAGTTCCCTAAAACCGAGAGATTTTCTGAGATATTGCTGTCATAATTCCTCTCCTAATTACGGAAAATGTGGCTCTCTGAGATAAGAGTAAATGTGTCTTAAACCTTCTCCTTTGTTTATTAGTTACTAAAGTTTTTGTAGTAACTTTTTTAAGTTTTTAAAGAATTAATGAAGCGTGTGTGAACTACACGTTATTTTCAAGCTATATACCGGGTGCGGCAAAAGTCAGTATACCGAAAAAGCAGTTAAACTGTAGCTAGCATTAAACATAACTATAAAAGTATAATTTTAATGTACCTGTTAGAGAAGCTGCTCAATGTGACCACCATCATTGTCTATACACTTGTAGCACCTTTTCAACACTGACTTACGCATTTTGTTGCATAGTTGTGGTGTGAATAAAACATCAAAATGTTCCGTTATCAAATTCTTTTAAATGTTTTCACAATTTTGGGAAGTAGGCCACTTTTTGAAGTTGAAGGAGTTAGATTTTCGTAAAACGCTAAGAAGTGTCTTGAAGAAAATTTAATTCCGAATCTACGATTTTCCCTCAAATCCCTTCTAGCTCTTACCGTTTTCGAGCTACAGCCGTTTAAAAAAAACATGTTTTCCCCAAAAAACGGGGGTTTTAATGGAATTTTTTGGGGGGTTGCATTTTGAAAATGTAACTTTTTGGGATTTTCCTGGTGGTTTGGGACCTAGACGGACCTCCACAAAACATCTCAGCTCCCTAGCTATTCTAGAAGTGCCTAATCTTTTGTATACCTGATCAGTGAGTTAATGTTGTATATATTGACGCTGCAGCGGTACGCTGACTTTTGCCGCACCCGGTATATTTTATAAATACAGATTTATTTCAATTACGCAACATAACAACGATTGCTTGTGTCTTTTGAATTCTTTGAAATTTAATTAAATATTTAGTGATGTTTGAAAATATGTATTAAATATAAGAGGGATCATGAACCGGTATTAAAATAAGGTAATGTGTTGTACCTTACAACAGTTTCATAAGTATTTGAGCACTAATACACTCAGAACCATATTCATATTTTTTTCTTGTGCATCCGTGTACTGTATCACAGACCTTTAAAAAATAAGGTTGAGGTTGAAAAACAAAAGAAGAAATACTGATTGCTTTCAGATTTCATCTGGTTAGGTTGGTTTTCTTGAGATGCTCCGGATAAAACCGAGACTAATTGTAGTCGTACATCATTGTGACATTCGCAGGAATCGCGGCAACAGCCAAGTTGTCGTGGCAAACAATACTTTGTGAGAAAAGAACTGATGAAGGTTCAAGTTTCTCAACATGTTTAAAATATTGACCAGCTCACTTACTTTAAACCTTTACGATTTTTCCATGTAAACTACATCTCAAGTTGTAAATTGACCAAGTGTAAACCATAAGAGTAATCCTGAGACTTTACTTGTATTGACTGATTTACAAGTTAAAAAAGGATTACATTGCATTATGTGTAAGATGTATTTTTTTTATACAGAAATCTATTGAACCTGCAATATATGAAGATGCTTACTTTAAGTTGTTGATTATATTATAACTTATTGATTGGAAATAAACGTTTTACTTACAATAACAGTTTCATCATTTTGGAAAAGCAAAAGTAAACAAATAACACCAACCCAGAAATTTGTAGAGTATGTTTAATATTAAAACAAAAATATGAAACATAATTCAAACTTGATAGGACTATTTGAAATGACATACGACTATGTGTGTACATGTATTGCTATATTTTCATGTATAGTGGTATAACTTGAGGCTGAAGAAAATTCTTTAATAACCTCCCCGCATTTAATCTAGTTGACGGACCATTGTCCGACAACAATAGGCTAAGTGCTTCTGAACCTCAGTTGTGAAGACAACTCGTTTTGTATTGTTAGAGCGTTTTAATTTGCGTTTGAATTAAATCTAGCTGCGTGCAAGGTGTTTTATTATTTGCTAGGTAAGAATCACTAATCAAAATGTCACAAAATCACAATAACTACTTCACTAGCATAAGACGTCTAGTCAAGGGAATAATTACATTTTGATTAACATTTAGTACGTTATCGCCCTTCTAACTCTTAAACAAAATGGTACATCCCCAATGCTGTAAAACTGTTGGGTTAATAAAACTTAAATTTCGTGATTTTGCCCATAAAATGTCATAGTTAATCTTTTGGCTTAACCATTATAAGGGTTTGTGACAAGCTTATCAAAGCTGATACCATTTGTTAAACAATATAGAAACATATGATCACTTTAGGCCACTAAGTTGGCATATGGGGTAATGTAAAATAATAAAATAATAACAATGTTAAATATTGTTGGGATGGTTTAAATAATGAGGCATGTATTACGATACAGTTTGTACCTATACTGTTCTAATCGTTTCCTGCTAATTAGCTGATGTGTAGTAGTATTAATTAGCATGCATATTAGCAATAGCGTCCATGTCCACTACTGACTACATAACAAGGTCCATAAACACTCAATACTAATAACAATACTACTAGGCTAGTAATCAGTAGTCTTATAACATTTCAGAGAAATAAGTCGTTAATAAAGACCAATTTTTATGAATGGGACATTTTGTAACTTTATTTTCATAAGTAGTATGTGTCTATTTAATCGTTAAACCTCGTCCTCTAGGAAGTAATATGAGAATAAAAAAGATAGGTTTGAAAGAATAATTTCAAAATCTCGTCATCATAATCTGCAGGATGGAATATATTAAAAATACTGTTTCATAAATAGATTTATATAGTGACTGATTTAAGTAAAAACAGTTATTTAGAAACTTTTAAGAAAATACATTTAAAGTAAGGCTATAATGATAGAGTATTAGAATAAAAGCAAAACGTGTAACTTTCACCCCAAAGAGGGGAAATAGGAAGTTTGGGCCAAAGCCAAAATATACGGAGCCAAAACTCTTGTATCTTGTTTCAAGAGTAATGCGCAATGTAATGGATTAAATGTTCCATGTTTTACGCTTTGCAAAGTTATAAATTTCTGAATTTCCCTAACATTGTACAACTAATTTATAAATATTAAATTTGGGAAAATTGAAACATAAAGTCCTCATGATTAAAAAGTGATAATGAAATCAGATCAGAGCATACCCATAACATAGGTAATAGAAAGGATTCAGTAAGGATACTTTGACTTCATTAATGGGAAATCGTGTTTGCAACTATTGCAGGAAAATAATTTTTTTATTGATTAAACTACGATAACTAAATCCATAAATTATAACGATTTGCTTCCTCTTTAACGCGCTTAGTATTAAATAAAGCTTTTGAATATGGGTGCTAATTGAATCCAATTAATGATAACTCTTTAAGTACATGTAGTTGCTTTGATCATCAAACCCTTTTTCTAATATGGTAATTGGAAACTCTATGATCGTAAGTTTATTTATTTCTTGTAGGTTGGCAAATCTGCTGATTGTTAATGAAAACTATCTTTTTCTGGAAGGCATAAGTTGGCAGCCGTGACATCTCGTACACTAGGCACGTCTCGGGTTAAACGACCTGTCTTGAAACAACAGCAGAAATCACGTACATGACAGCAGTGTCTCTGATTTTATTTAAGAAACGCGATAGTAATTTTGTTATCCGGTGTATTAAATTTTAAACTTCATCCGGGCTATGTATTGTTACATACAAATTAGGTTACTCATGCATGGTTCATTTGGTGCGTGTTTATGTAATAACACTTTAGTTCTGTGCTGTTTCTCGTTTTTCTCTTTTGAATACATTGAGCAAAGTGTGTTTGAAACATTTGCTCATATCACACGATTAACAGCAAGAATTTAAATACAACCGCCACAGCAAACCTGCAGACTAAGCGAATTGCCATTTGCCTGATTGGATTTGCACTAAAATGTCACCTTAAACATATCACATTTACTCCCTATTTAAATAACATTAGTTAAACGAGTACTTAGGTTTCTGCAACATGAAGGGTAAAAATGTGTTTTTTTATGTTAATAGTTAAGTATAAAATGAATTGATTTTCCAAATTTGATCAAAATATTTTCATAAACAAGCAAAAATTAACAGTTTACTTATTCTTCATTAGAATAACATAAGAATTTTAAATTTACAGATTTTTTGAATTTTCTCCGTAACCATTAGGCGCATATAACGCAATAATGCCTATACTAAATTATTAGTTTTTAAAGGTCTACAAAATGATTTGGAAAAAATTGCTAAATTTTAAGTTTTCAGGGTCAAAAATGGGAAAAACCAATTTTTACCCCATACAACCCCCAATAAACCCCTGTCTCCATGGTCCGATCATGCTGGTTCGCGAACTCGTTCGAATAAATGTAGATTTACACGTCTACAATAAATTTCATAAAAATCGGACGATTTTTGCTTGAGTTATCACGCTAACGGACACACACATATATATACACACATCCACCAACACCATCCGTTCAAATTAATTTATATATATATATATGAATTTGATCGGATGGTGTTTTTGGCCTCAAGGGACCTCAAAACGAAAAAGTAAATCGGTCCCGGGTCTAGGTCTTACCATGAGTACTACGGTAATAGCTTATTCCCTATATAGTCCAGGACCTGACTAGGGTTCTGTGTGCATGTCGTGTATAGTGAATTTTACTTTTGCATTTCAATATAGGTGTCTTAGGAAGTGTTTTCCACTCGGGTGTCAAGTTCGCACCTGGTACGTTTTCGAGCTATGACGTCATCAAAATGGCGGCCATTGATTTTTTTAAATTGTATATTTCGCAAACTATTTGTCGGATCGGAATGAATGTTTTTTTGTTTGAAAGATAATTTTAAATGCTACCTGTTTTACATTTACACATTTGTTGTATGTTTAGTACATTCTTCGTAATTTTGCAAAAACCTGTATTTTTAAACATTTTTGTGTTAATTTTGTCGATAACGTTTTATTGATACAATATATCAGAAATAACTTATAGACAAAGTTGTAGCACGTTAAAATAGCTTTACAAAAATACCAAATTCGATATGCTTTACTCAAAAGATCACGTCAAGAAACTAGAAAATCGTACAAAACAACCTAATTTTGCGCAAAAACGCATATAAATCCGACATCGATGGCTGTGTTCGAGTCATATACAGGGTGAGTTTCTACTGACCGTGTTAACTTCGCCAGTGGGTTCTACTCACTAAAAGGAACAAAAAAGTTCCTATAAACCCATGTCCGATTTTCGACCGTTTGGCTGTTTTGGGGGATTTTGTGTTTTTCTTATGTTATTAGACTTTGCTCCACAATTTATGTAATAAAAACTTAACCAATTACTTTAGAGAGTTATAGTTAAAATCATTGGAAAGAACATTTAATTTGCTATAAATCAAAGGTTTCATTCAACAATTATACCATTACATAGTCCACGTTATAACCAAAATAAAGTAAAAATGTCATTAAATTAATTAATTACGATAATTTTCATGGGCCTCCTTTGATACATAAACCTGCATTTATGCAATGTTGAAATGCATAAAAAACTTGGCATTTTAATACTCTTTCAAATGATATGCTATTCAATACTATTATTGATATAAACCAGTGAGAAATTACTAATCTACTACAATAAAACACGGTTTACAGATTTTGTTTTTGCACAGTTTTACTGTTAATAATAATTACTGTATACTCCATGATGTATTTTATTGAACTATCTGATAAAATTTGTACATTATTTTAACTTTTAAAAATTTATTAAAATTATCTGAATTAATAAAATGTATAAACTCAAGGTTTTTCACATTTTCAAGGATGTAGTGTGTTTGATTCTTAAATGCTGTGTAATTAGTTTTACCTTGTGCTTGATTAAGTCAGCTTTTATTGATTTGTCATCTATAGCTAGATAACTCAGCTGCTTGAACATACCTTGTTGAGTAATTTGCTGTTTTAACTTTATATTTCCAAGTCAATTAAGAGTTTTTCAACATTTATTAAAATATGGAGCCTTTTACCAATCAAGATTATGCCAACATGATGAATACAGTGATTATTATTAACAGTAAAACTGTGCAAAAACAAAATCTGTAAACCGTGTTTTATTGTAGTTGATTAGTAATTTCTCATTGGTTTATATCAATAATAGTATTGAATAGCATATCATTTGAAAGATTATTAAAATGCCAAGTTTTTTATGCATTTCAACATTGCATAAATGCAGGTTTATGTATCAAAGGAGGCCCATGAAAATTATCGTAATTAATTAATTTAATGACTTTTTTACTTTATTTTGGTTATAACGTGGACTATGTAATGGTATAATTGTTGAATGAAACCTTTGATTTATAGCAAATTAAATGTTCTTTCCAATGATTTTAACTATAACTCTCTAAAGTAATTGGTTAAGTTTTTATTACATAAATTGTGGAGCAAAGTCTAATAACATAAGAAAAACACAAAATCCCCCAAAACAGCCAAACGGTCGAAAATCGGACATGGGTTTATAGGAACTTTTTTGTTCCTTTTAGTGAGTAGAACCCACTGGCGAAGTTAACACGGTCAGTAGAAACTCACCCTTATAGACAGTTTTACCATTCAATGTTGATGTATGTGTCTAAAGAAGTGTTTTTAACTCGGGTGTCACGTCTGGACCCACTGCAGTTTCCGGTTATGATGTCTTAAAAATTGCTACATGTTACGATTTCACCAGCTATTTTACTTAAAATAAGACCATTACCCTCTTTTATGCAAATAAAAGCACAACAAATCAATGTAATTAGTCCATAGGAATGTTTCCACTATATAAATACCCCCGGTGCAGCAATCCTTTCGACTAAGCGAATTTCCATTTGCATGGATTGAGATTTATATGCGTTTTTGCGCAAAATTAGGTTGTTTTGTACGATTTTCTAGTTTCTTGACGTGATCTTTTGAGTAAAGCATATCGAATTTGGTATTTTTGTAAAGCTCTTTTAACGTGCTACAACTTTGTTTTTAAGTTATTTCTGATATATTGTATCAATAAAACGTTATCGACAAAAATAACACAAAAATGTTTAAAAATATAGGTTTTTGCAAAATTACGAAAAATGAACTAAACATAAAACAAAAGTGCAAATGTAAGAAAGATAGCATGTAAACTTATCTTTCAAACAAAAAAAGTTCATTCCGATCCAATACATGGTATGTAAAATATCGTTATTTTTAATATAGCCCTTTCCGCCATTTTAATGACGTCATAACCGGAAACTGCAGTGGGTGCAGACGTGACACCCGAGTTGAAAACCCTTATTTAGACACGTACATCAACATTGAATGGCGAAACTGTTTTTATAAGACTTGCGAACTGCCCTAGAGGCCGGACTAATAGGCGTTTTTGCGCCAAAATTGGTTTTTTTATGAGATTTATCTAGTTTCTTGACGTAATCTTTTGAGTAAAACATATCGAATTTGGTATTTTTGTAAAGATTTTTAAATTTTCTACAACTTTTTTCATTGGTGGTTTTTGATAAATTGTATCAATAAAACGTTACAAACAAAAACAACTCAAAAATATTTAAAAATACAGGTTTTTGCAAAATTACGAAGAATGTACTAAACATACAACGAATGTGTAAATGTAAAACAGGTAGCATTTAAAATTATCTTTCAAACAAAAAAAACATTCATTCCGATCCGACAAATAGTTTGCGAAATATACGATTTAAAAAAATCAATGGCCGCCATTTTGATGACGTCATAGCTCGAAAACGTACCAGGTGCGAACTTGACACCCGAGTGGAAAACACTTCCTAAGACACCTATATTGAAATGCAAAAGCAAAATTCTCTATACACGACATGCACACAGAATTATAGTCATGTCCAGGACTAAATCTTTCCCGGAACGTACACCACTTTCAGTGTTCGTTTACGATTTATTCAATCTCTTTGCTTTATCTTTAGGTCTAATCACATATTGTTTGGTATCATTGGAAAGGGTATAGAATCATCTGCAACTTTTGCAATGGGTGGTATTTGATTTTATCAGCGGTTAAGAAGTTATAAGCAAAACAATAAATATAATAATAATAAAAAACACGTTTTTTAATATAGTGAGATAAATATTAAGTTTACAACAAAAGTGTAAGTACAAGAAAGATAGGGTGTAAAAATATCTTTCAAACAAAAAATAAATCATCCTGATCCATTAAACGGTTCGCGAAATATACGCATTCAAAAATTGCTGAGCCGCCATCTTGATGACGTCATAGCTCGAAAACGTACCAGTGCGAACTTGACACCCGAGTGGAAAACACTTCCTAAGACACCTATATTGAAATGCAAAAGTAAAATTCACTATACACGACATGCACACAGAACCCTAGTCAGGTCCTGGACTAATAGGGGAAATTCGCAAAAAAATATTGTTTTATTTTATGTACATCAGGAAATTACCGGAAATGAGTCGTAAATATTAAAAATACCCCTGCATATACCAGAAGGATTCATATCTAAAAACTATGCTTATACCATTTGCATATACTTGGGATATCAACAGATTTTCTTAGTACTTTTTAGTGACAATGGAACGTTTAACTCTGGTTTCTGGTTCTTCTATTTCAAATATATATTTTAGTGTATGGTTTAGGTAAAAACTTTCTAAAAAATGATATTTTAAATCTGAACTATTATACTATAAATATCAAGTTGAAAACATGAAGTGAAATTAAATCCTATCTAGAGAAAATAAGAAGAAAGTGCTAAAGCAGATACAACAATTAACGTCAGTTGGAGGTGTTTGACGCCATAATTAGACGTCTGCCGTCTCTATGACGTCATTTAAAGGTCTTGAATGTTTAATTAGGGCAGAGTTTTAAAACAAAACAAAGACCTTGTAAAAGGGCTTCTTGTAGCCTTAATTATAAAGGTTTCAATTATTTGTTGAATCTATAACTTAGATTCAAATTAGGTTGTCACCTTGATTAAAAATAAGATATTAGTTGTTAAATTAAATTAATAATATACTGTAGCAACATAGGTTTAAAATAATAACTACGGTTATGTTTGTTTATATATCACGTGATTTTCAAAGAATATGCATTATTATACTTTAAAAAAATAAATGTTGAGTTAAACACCCCGATGTTACAGTACTTTCATACTTAAATTACTAGTGATGTTTATGATTACCTGTAAATATTTATGAAATTAAAAACTAAATAATTATCGAATGCATCCTTCGTGAATACTTTTTCAAAGGGTCAAAAAGTACGTATTAAAACCTAGTTCGTATCCAAAGTAAATATTTTCAGTTTTATAATCACCGTTTACTCATACAACCTAAACTTGAATGATTTCATATTTAACAATCACTAAAACTGTAAGTGGTAAATATGGGCTTAAAAATCTAGCAAATATCTAATGCAAAACATTTAGAATCAGGTTGGTACGTGTTACGGAGAAATGCGATTTTGAAACATCTTCTATCACAAAATGCATCGAATACAATCAGTCATCAATTCTTCGCTACACTTTTCACAAAAAAAAACCACAAGTCACTGGCAAAGCTGTATTAACAACTTTAATATCTCCAATAAAAGTTCAGTCCGACCTAAACATTTCCTTTAACACAAGTTAAGGTAAAAGAACACGGCTGCAATAATAATGAATTATTCCCAGATAGAATTTAAAATATATTCATGGCACATCTTCCTCACAAAACGAAACTGAATAAATCCCAATTGTGACGATAAAATTAACACTGTCTTCGTTTCTGCGACGTGACGCCAAACTATAGGAGAACCGTTTAGACGCGTCGTGGCTTGAATATTATATTTGCTAAATCAGAACCTTCTCCTACTTCTTTTTTGAAAAACCTCAATCATTGATTTTAAATTAAAAATTATTCTTCTGCATTTGAGTAACACTTTTTTAATTAGATAACCTTATTAGATTTGATACCATGTGATGCTTAAAAAATGACAACTTCAAAACGTTTGTAAGTAGTAGGAACTTGTAAAATATTAATAATTATATATAAATTCGTTAAATTAAGTTTGATCATGGTGTGTACAAATCACTTTCCACATCATCTTTTTTTTATCTAATTTGAAATCACATTTTTTAAAGATTTTACATGAAAGAGAAATTATTGAGCGGAGCGAGCGAAGCTCTTATACGTCGACTTTTATGCATTTCGTAATACGCAAACTCCTCCTAGACGGCTGAATCAATCGTTTTCAAATTTTGGATGGTGAAAAATACTATATCGGTGAGTGCCAACATCTATATGGCGTTAAAAATAACTCTTAGGAATCCGCCCCACTGGGTCTCAAAGTTTCAATGTAATCCTTATGGAAGCAGTAATTGACACATAAACAAAGACATATGATCAGCTGTTGGCTTTTGAATGGAGCAGATGAAGAAATAGCTGATTGCATTATTCCACAGATATTAGAACAGAAACGGTATGAATCATAAATATAATCAAATGACGACACTAGCTTGAGGTCCGTTACGTAGGAAGTGCTAAAGGAAGTAGTAAAGGTGAGCAGTCTGGAGTGTGGAAACTGTTTATGACGATTAGATTTAGGTATCTGCATTCCTAAAATTCTATGGGAAGGGAGGAATAAGGGTCCGCGACGTAGGAAGTGGTGAAGGAAGTACGAAAGGTTAGCAGTCTTGAGTGTGGGAACTGTTTATGACCATTAGATTAAGGCATTTGCAATCATAAAATGTTATGGAAAGTGAGGGAAACAGGTCCGTGGCGTTAAAAGTGGCGAAGGAAGTAGTAAAGGTAAGCGGTCGGGAGTGTTGGAACTGTTTATGACCATTAGATTAAGGCATTTGCAATCCTATGATGCTATAGGAAGGGAGGGAAACAGGTCCACTACGTAGGAAGTGGTAAAGGAAGTAGTAAATACGAGCAGTCCGGAGTGTGGAAACTGTTTATGACCATTAGATTAAGGTATCTGCAATCATAAAATGCTATGGGAAGGAAAGTAAACAGGTCCGTGACGTAGGAAGTGGTGAAGGAAGTAGTAAATGCGAGCAGTCCGGAGTGTGGGAACTGTTTATGACCATTAGATTAAGGCATTGCAATCCTATGATGCTATGGGAAGGGAGGGAAACAGGTCTGCTACGTAGGAAGTGGTGAAGGAAGTATCAAAGGCGAGCAGTCCGGAGTGTGGGAACTGTTTATGACGATTAGATTAAGGTATCTGCAATCATAAAATGCTATGGGAAGGGAGGTAAACGGGTCCGTGACGTAGGAATTGGTGAAGGAAGTATTAAATGCGAGCAGTCCGGAGTGTGGGAACTGTTTATTACCATTAGATTAAGGCATTGCAATCCTATGATGCTATGGGAAGGGATGGAAACAGGTCTGCTACGTAGGAAGTGGTGAAGGAAGTAATAAAGACGAGCAGTCCAGAGTGTGGGAACCGTTTATGACGATTAGATTTAGGTATCTGCATTCAAAAAATTATAAGGGAAGGGAGGAATACGGGTCCACGACGTATAAAGTGATTAAGGAAGTAGTAAAGGCGAGCAGTCGGGAGTGTGGGAACTGTTTATGGCCATTAGATTAAGGCATTTGCAATCCTATGATGCTATGGGAAGGGAGGGAAACAGGTCCGCTACGTAGGAAGTGGCGAAGGAAGTAGTAAATACGAGCAGTCCGGAGTGTGGGAACTGTTTATGACCATTAGATTAAGTTATCTGCAATCATAAAATGCTATGGGAAGGAAGGTAAACAGGTCCGTGACGTAGGAAGTGGTTAAAGAAGTAGTAAAGGCTAGCAGTGCGGAGTGTGGGAACTGTTTATGACCATTAGATTAGGGCATTTGCAATCCTATGATGCTATGGGAAGGGAGGGAAACAGGTCCGCTAAGTAGGAAGTGGTGAAAGAAGTAGTAAAGGCGAACAGTCCGGAGTGTGGGAACTTTTTATGACGAGTAGATCAAGGTATCTGCAATCCAAAAATGCTATGGAAAGGGAGGTTAACAGGGTTGTGGCGTAAGAAGTAGTGAAGGAAGTAGTAAAAGCAAGCAGTCCGGAGTGTTGGAACTGTTTATGACGATTAGATTAAGGTATCTGCAATCATAAAATGCTATGGGAAGGGAGGTAAACAGGTCCGTGACGTAGGAAGTGGTGAAGGAAGTAGTAAATACGAGTAGTCTGGAGAGTGGGAACTGTTTATGACCATTAGATTAAGGTATTTACAATCCTATGGTGCTATAGGTAGGGAGGGAAACAGGTCCGCGACGTCAGAAGTGGTGAAGGAAGTAGTAAAGGCGAGCAGTCCGGAGTGTGGGAACTGGTTATGACGATTAGATTAAGGTATCTGCAATCATAAAATGCTTTTGGAAGGGAGGAAAACGGGTCCGCGACGTAGGAAGTGATGAAGGAAGTAGTCAAGGCGAGCTATCCGGAGGGTGGGAACTGGTTATGAAGATTAGATTGAGGTATCTGCAATCATAAAATGCCATGGGAAGGGAGGAAAACAGGTCCACGATGTAGGAAGTGGTGAAGGAAGTAGTCAAGGCAAACTGTCCGGAGTGTGGGATCTGTTTATGACCATTGGATCAAGGTATCTGCATACCTAAAATGCTATGGGAAGGGAGGTAAACAGGTCCGTGACGTAGGAAGTGGTGAAGGAAGTAGTAAATGCGAGCAGTCCGGAGTGTGGGAACTGATAATGACGATTAGATTAAGGGATCTGCAATCCTAAAATGATATGGGAAGGGAGAGAAAAGGTCTGAGACGTATGAAGTGGTTAAGGCGGTCGTCTAGGTGAGCTGTCCGGAGTGTGGGATCTGTTTATGACGATTAGATTAAGGTATCTACAATCTTAAAATTCTATGGGAAGAGAGGGAAACAGGTCCGCGACGTAAGAAGAGGTGAAGGAAGTGGTAAGGTGAGCAGTGTGGAGTGTGGGAACTGGAAACCGTTTGGTAGCAGTTAGATTAACGTATCTGCAATGCTGAAATGCTATGAGAAGGGATGGAAGCATCCCCACGACATAGAAAATGGTGAAAGAAGTAGTAAAGGCTAGCAGTGCGGAGTGTGGGGAATGTTTGTGGCAATTAGATTAACGTATCTAAAGTACTAAATTGCTACGGAAAGTGGTGAAAAAAGGTCCGAGATGTAGGAAATGGCTTAGAAAGCAGTAAAGTATGAGCTTAGTGTGAAAACCGTCTGTGGTAGTTAGATTGATGTATCTTTAATCCAAAAATGCTATGAGAAGGGAAGGAAACAAGTCTCTGACGTAGGAAATGGTGAAGGAAGTAGTAAGGTTTGCAGTGCAGAGTGTGGGAACTATCTTTGGCAATTACATTAATGTATCTGCAATCCTAAAATGCTGTGGGAAGAGAGGGAAACAGGTCCACGACGTTGGGGGTGGTGAAGGAAGTAGTAAAGGTGAGCGTGTTGAGTGTGGGAATGGATTAATGTATCTGCAATGCTAAAAGGCTATGGGAAGAGACTGTAGACTGTAGGTTAAAATAACTACGAAGCACGAATCGATACATATTTCGATACATGCAATCGTTTACATTATAGAAATTTACAACTGAGTTGACAACAGCTGATTTTTACTCCATAGAGGATACAAACTATTTTTACTTCCTAAAGAGACCCGTAACGCATGCTTTAAAAACAACTGGTATTACTGTAGTATGACCAAAACAATATAATATAAACTCTTGATGACTCCGCTCAATTTTGTGGATGCCTCTGCAAACGCCACCTAGTTAACATTACGATTTGATTTTAAGAATTTTATAAATTTAAGGAGTAGGCCTCTGCATTATGTGAAATTACAATCTCACACGTTGTACAACGTGATTACAATACCTTTGATACAAAGTGTTATTATGCATTACACTACTTCTAGTTACTCCATAAAATATAGTATGTGTATTAGACTATCGCTGCATCACTAAATATGCTTAACACATTCGAAAATTTAGTTTTAAAATATTACAACGGCATGTCAAAAAAAAATTATAAGATCTATAATTAAAGTATTATTATAAAATCAGTGTTAAAAAGCTTGTTTAAACAGATAAAGCTTGCTTATTGTGCGCTTAATTATTTTTTATGCCAATAAATAAAATAAATTGTGTTATGTTCAAAGACAATTAATTAAGATAGGCAATTAATTATTAAAGAATATTAATTATCTATCATTATAGAGTATTCCTATAAATCAGTTTCTAATAAAAAAATTGTAACAAATTAATATTTTGTTGATGATAATGCAAAGTATTCCATAAATACTTGCGGCCGATTACTATAAAACGTAACACTATCCGTAAGGTAGAAAGAAGTTTTTTTCATTCAGAAAAAAAAATTAAACAACAACTATCTGAAGGAAACTGTGTTTCTTATTTTAAGGGCCAGGTTTACTGATTTGAATCCAACTTTTTGGTGTCGTATCTTTAGGGCTGGTCCTAAGAAGGATAAGAATAAGAATGGTCCTAAGAATAAACTACGTAAGTCACTAAATTAAATTATGCCCAACGGCTCAGGAGCTAAAATCATTAATTTTAACGGGTCCTATAGCCATAAAGGCCCACGAAATGTAGTTTCCATACTATTTGTTTTGTCTTCGATGTTATGACTTAGCAACTTAACACAGATCACGGCCATATATCAAAAGTATGCATACCTTACATGTCATTTTATGTTGACAAAAGCATGTACTATAAATATTTACCTAGCTGCTGAC
Organism: Macrosteles quadrilineatus; assembly: GCF_028750875.1. Taxonomy (NCBI): domain Eukaryota; kingdom Metazoa; phylum Arthropoda; class Insecta; order Hemiptera; family Cicadellidae; genus Macrosteles; species Macrosteles quadrilineatus. The sequence goes on along the minus strand of NW_026542595.1, from coordinate 143,648,208 downwards.
ATAGGTTCTGTGCTTAACATATAACATAATCCTAACATAAGTTGGCAGCCGTGACATCTCGTACACTAGGCACGTCTCGGGTTAAACGACCCGTCTTGAAACAACAGCAGAAATCACGTACATGACAGCAGTGTCTCTGATTTTATTTAAGAAACGCGATAGTAATTTTGAGATCCGGTGTATTGTGGCTTTGATCTCACATTTCTAAATAAAATGAAATACAGCTTTGTATAGATTGTACTCTATGTTCTTGGAACATTTATATTCTATATCGACATAAAATAGCTTTATCACTAGATCGTGTTTTAAGGTATACACGTTCTCAAGTTAAGGTCACACGATGAGAAATAGGTTATATGAGTGGATATAATACTTTCTTTGTCACTAAAAAGTCGCTAGTTCGATCCTAGTAAGTCGGAGGCTTTTTTGATGGTCCCAAAACAGACCCAATGGACCTTTATCAATGGGTGTTCAGTTATTAATCTACGCTAAATACCCAGCTGATCCAAGTACGAATCTGTCATATTAATTCATTCAACTTTCATCTATCACTCGTCTTAAACTTCAAATACAGACCCTGTTGGATAAGAATCACTTGAAGGTAATCTAGTTATAACATATTATATATAATTATTTCCTAGAAATAAATATTAAGTTTGTTACTGATGGATTAACTGACTAAGTGTAAGTTCAAAAAATATTACAAATAAGCAATAGTAAATTAAATAACACTTTTTGTAGGTTTAACCAAAAACATTAAAACGACAAAAACCCAAAGAAAATGGAAACAATATAGTAATTTGAGTGTAGCGAAAAAACCAAAAACATTGTTTTTAGATACTATGAAAGTCATCGTTGAGGCGATTGAATAAAAAAAAAAAATGCATTTTACACTTTTCCCCTTTTGAAAACAGTTCTGTAGACGTGGATCCATACGATAACTCCTTTAGACATTTATGAATTATTTGTTGATATAAAGCACGAACGGATTATCTAATTATTAGAATGTAGGAACAAAACCTTTCATAGTGATGAAAAAGTAGCATTCAGTTTGCCTTATAATTGAAGATTTTCCAGTGCTATATTTAAATAAATACTAAACAAAAGTTTTTTCATTGATGATTTTAAAATACCTGATTCAGGCTAAATGTAGTACATTCTAAAAATACACACACCCTCTATAGCGTTTATAACCCATTTATATCGTGTTATAAACACAGGAGGGTAATTATCTAGTAATATAGCTTCGGAGACGTTTACCTTTGATACAGCATCAAGGCAGCTATGCAAGCGTTAATATTGTAAATGCTCTTGTAATCAGCCGGGTGTGAGAAAAGGACGAGACATGAATAAGTAATATACCATATAAGTGATCAAACTCAAAACAGTAAGTAATAAAGCACCACAAAAAATTGTATGCTAGAATAAAGTAAAATTCAATTAAGCTTTATAAACTTTTGTACTTACATCAAGGTTATAATCATATTTTACACTAAGCAATGGATTTTATTAAAATATCTTTATCAGTAGTTTTATATTTTTTTACTTTTTAGTTTAACAGAGTCATTAAGTAATTTACTTTTATGATATCCAGCCATACAATATGAAAGATGTAATAACGTAGGAAGAAGGAAGAAGTGAGGTCTTTTCTTTACGAAAGTCATTATAACTAACGACTAAAGGGCAAGAGAAACTTTGCTTTTATTTCCTCAACCTAAGTGCCAAGTTCTTTACTAAAAGTGAGAAAAGAAATTATATTAAATATCACGCTTTGTAATCTTCCCTTTTTATGTATTCACCAAATCAAGCAGAGTTAGAACGAATAAATATAGTTGTTATTTAGAGGGACGTAATGTAACTGCTATATAAAACTTCTTGTAGGCCTATGTACAGTATTTATCAACACCTTTTTGAAACCCCGATTCTTTAAAAATTATTTTAAAAAACGTAAAGGCTACCGATTTTAATACAATTATTAATTATATTTGTTAAAATCTAAATTGTAAAAAGATGATGATACAAGTGTATGGTTTTACCTTATGGAAGGCCTGTGTTATATAAATAATAAACAATGAACATGTCATTTACAAAAACTTATAAGGCTGTATATACAGGGTGAGTTTTAATTGTCCCCCCCCCCAACATTTTTTTAAAATATCAATCCCAGACCACTTCAAAACATTGTTGGGTAGTATGTACTTCATTTTGACAAGGTGGTCATTTCCGGCCGCCATCTTGGATCCGCCATATTGGATGCAAAATTTTTTTTTTCAAATGTATAGGTGGGGTTGTGACCCATTATTTCGAACTACATTTTACCCTGATTACAATGCCTCAAACAGTTTTTAAAAATCTTGATTCATTCTAAAGTTACGAGGGCTTTTTAAAACTTTATTTTTAGCCCATTTTAACATTGTGCATTTACAAACTAAGACCAAAATCCCAAAATAGTGCTAGTTAATGATAAGTATACACTACCAGTAATTGTCCACCTATTTTCACTTGGTTATGACAGATGTATTTTTTCAGCCGCCATCTTGGATCCGCCATTTTGAAATGTGATAAATTATTTTAAATATGAAGGGGGTGTTGTGACCCATCATTTTAAACAACTTTTTTAAGCTAAACTCAATGCCGCAATCCATTTTTTGTTATCAAGTTTTATTTATGAAATATTGAAATCTTTTTGTTAAAAATGTCAATATTTCAAAATCAAAAATGAAAATGAAAAACGGATTATGGAATTAAGTTCAGCTAAAAAAAGTAGTTCGAAATGATGGGTCACAACACCCCCTTCATATTTAAAATAATTTATCTCATTTCAAAATGGCGGATCCAAGATGGCGGCCGAAAAAAATACATCAGTCATAACCAAGTGAAAATAGGTGGACAATTACTGGTAGTGTATACTTATCATTATCTAGCACTATTTTGGGATTATACTTGGATGACGATTAGATATTATACTAGTATTCGTATGATAGGGTTGTTAAGGTTACAAGACCAAAAGGTAATATTTAAAAAAGTTATTCTATTTACAAATTTGAATTTAAATTAAGGGGGAAATGAGTCCTTTCGGAAACTATTGAAATAAATACAGTTTATTTACTTTAAAATAGAGAAACAGACAATAATGCAGTTTATATATCGTTGAAATCTGCAAATTTCACATTATTAGTATTATAGTTAGTATGGTGTGATAAAGCTACAGTCAGCAGAGGGACTTGGAGGCCAATGTCAGACCACATGTTAACAATGCAGTAATGACCAAGATTTGTAGTACTGTTGTGTTGTATGTTGTAGTTTACATTACTGTGTAACTAGTATTGTGTGATAAAGCTACAGCCAGCAGAGGTACTTGGGAGGCCAATGTCAAACCACATGTTATCAATGCAGTAATGACCAAGATTTGTAGTACTCTTGTGTTGTATGTTGTAGTTAACATTACCGAGTAACTAGTATTGTGTGATAAAGCTACAGCCAGCAGAGGGACTTGGGAGGCCAATGTCAGACCACGTGTAAACAATGCAGTAATGACCAAGATTTGTAGTACTGTTGTGTTGTATGTTGTAATTTACATTACTGTGTAACTAGTATTGTGTGATAAAGCTACAGTCAGCAGAGAGACTTGGGAGGCCAATGTCAGGCCACATGTTAACAATGCAGTAATGACCAAGATTTGTAGTACTGTTGTGTTGTATGTTGTAATTAACATTACTGTGTAACTAGTATTGTGTGATAAAGCTACAGTCAGCAGAGAGACTTGGGAGGCTAATGTCAGACCACATGTTAACAATGCAGTAATGACCAAGATTTGTAGTACTGTTGTGTTGTATGTTGTGGTTAACATTACTGTGTAACTAGTATTGTGTGATAAAGCTACAGTCAGCAGAGATACTTGGGAGGCCAATGTCAGACCACATGTTAACAATGCAGTAATGACCAAGATTTGTAGTACTGTTGTGTTGTATGTTGTAGTTAACATTACTGTGTAACTAGTATTGTGTGATAAAGCTACAGTCAGCAGAGAGACTTTGGAGGCCAATGTCAGACCACATGTTAACAATGCAGTAATGACCAAGATTTGTAGTACTGTTGTGTTGTATGTTGTAGTTAACATTACTGTGTAACTAGTATTGTGTGATAAAGCTTCAGTCAGCAGAGAGACTTGGGAGGCCAATGTCAGACCACATGTTAACAATGCAGTAATGACCAAGATTTGTAGTACTGTTGTGTTGTATGTTGTAGTTAACATTACTGTGTAACTAGAATTGTGTGATAAAGCTACAGTCAGCAAAGAGACTTGGGAGGTCAATGTCAGACCACATGTTAACAATGCAGTAATGATCAAGATTTGTAGTACTGTTGTGTTGTATGTTGTAGTTAACATTACTGTGTAACTAGAATTGTGTGATAAAGCTACAGTCAGCAAAGAGACTTGGGAGGTCAATGTCAGACCACATGTTAACAATGCAGTAATGATCAAGATTTGTTGTACTGTTGTGTTGTATGTTGTGGTTAACATTACTGTGTAACTATTATTGTGTGATAAAGCTACAGCCAGCAGAGAGACTTGGGAGGCCAATGTCAGACCACATGTTAACAATGCAGTAATGACCAAGATTTGTAGTACTGTTGTGTTGAATGTTGTGGTTAACATTACTGATTAACTAGTATTGTGTGATAAAGCTACAGTCAGCAGAGGGACTTGGGAGGCCAATGTCAGACCACATGTTAACAATGCAGTAATGACCAAGATTTGTTGTACTGTTGTGTTGTATGTTGTGGGTAACATTACTGAGTAACTAGTATTGTGTGATAAAGCTACAGCCAGTAGAGGGACTTGGGAGGCCAATGTCAGACCACATGTTAACAATGCAGTAATGACCAAGATTTGTAGTACTATTGTGTTGTATGTTGTAGTTAACATTACTGTGTAACTAGTATTGTGTGATAAAGCTACAGTCAGCAGAGGGACTTGGGAGGCCAATGTCAGACCACATGTTAACAATGCAGTAATGACCAAGATTTGTAGTACTATTGTGTTGTATGTTGTGGTTAGTATTACTGTTTAACTAGTATTTTGTGATAAAGCTACAGTCAGCAGAGGGACTTGGGAGGCCAATGTCAGACCACATGTTAACAATGCAGTAATGACAAAGATTTGTAGTACTATTGTGTTGTATGTTGTGGTTAGTATTACTGTTTAACTAGTATTGTGTGATAAAGCTACAGTCAGCAGAGGGACTTGGGAGGCCAATGTCAGACCACATGTTAACAATGCAGTAATGACCAAGATTTGTAGTACTATTGTGTTGTATGTTGTGGTTAGTATTACTGTTTAACTAGTATTGTGTGATAAAGCTACAGTCAGCAGAGGGACTTGGGAGGCCAATGTCAGACCACATGTTAACAATGCAGTAATGACCAAGATTTGTAGTACTATTGTGTTGTATGTTGTAGTTAACATTACTGTGTAACTAGTATTGTGTGATAAAGCTACAGTCAGCAAAGAGACTTGGGAGGTCAATGTCAGACCACATGTTAACAATGCAGTAATGATCAAGATTTGTTGTACTGTTGTGTTGTATGTTGTGGTTAACATTACTGTGTAACTATTATTGTGTGATAAAGCTACAGCCAGCAGAGAGACTTGGGAGGCCAATGTCAGACCACATGTTAACAATGCAGTAATGACCAAGATTTGTAGTACTGTTGTGTTGAATGTTGTGGTTAACATTACTGATTAACTAGTATTGTGTGATAAAGCTACAGTCAGCAGAGGGACTTGGGAGGCCAATGTCAGACCACATGTTAACAATGCAGTAATGACCAAGATTTGTTGTACTGTTGTGTTGTATGTTGTGGTTAACATTACTGAGTAACTAGTATTGTGTGATAAAGCTACAGCCAGTAGAGGGACTTGGGAGGCCAATGTCAGACCACATGTTAACAATGCAGTAATGACCAAGATTTGTAGTACTGTTGTGTTGTATGTTGTAGTTAACATTACTGTGTAACTAGTATTGTGTGATAAAGCTACAGTCAGCAGAGGGACTTGGGAGGCCAATGTCAGACCACATGTTAACAATGCAGCAATGACCAAGATTTGTAGTACTGTTGTGTTGTATGTTGTGGTTAACATTACTGTGTAACTAGTATTGTGTGATAAAGCTACAGTCAGCAGAGAGACTTGGGAAGCCAATGTCAGACCACATGTTAACAATGCAGTAATGACCAAGATTTGTAGTACTGTTGTGTTGTATGTTGTGGTTAACATTACTGTGTAACTAGTATTGTGTGATAAAGCTAAAGTCAGCAGAGATACTTGGAAGGCCAATGTCAGACCACATGTTAACAATGCAGTAATGACCAAGATTTGTAGTACTGTTGTGTTGTATGTTGTAGTTAACATTACTGTGTAACTAGTATTGTGTGATAAAGCTACAGTCAGCAGAGAGACTTTGGAGGCCAATATCAGACCACATGTTAACAATGCAGTAATGACCAAGATTTGTAGTACTGTTGTGTTGTATGTTGTAGTTAACATTACTGTGTAACTAGTATTGTGTGATAAAGCTTCAGTCAGCAGAGAGACTTGGGAGGCCAATGTCAGACCACATGTTAACAATGCAGTAATGACCAAGATTTGTAGTACTGTTGTGTTGTATGTTGTAGTTAACATTACTGTGTAACTAGTATTGTGTGATAAAGCTACAGTCAGCAGAGAGACTTGGGAGGTCAATGTCAGACCACATGTTAACAATGCAGTAATGATCAAGATTTGTTGTACTGTTGTGTTGTATGTTGTGGTTAACATTACTGTGTAACTATTATTGTGTGATAAAGCTACAGCCAGCAGAGAGACTTGGGAGGCCAATGTCAGACCACATGTTAACAATGCAGTAATGACCAATATTTGTAGTACTGTTGTGTTGAATGTTGTGGTTAACATTACTGATTAACTAGTATTGTGTGATAAAGCTACAGTCAGAAGAGGGACTTGGGAGGCCAATGTCAGACCACATGTTAACAATGCAGTAATGACCAAGATTTGTTGTACTGTTGTGTTGTATGTTGTGGTTAACATTACTGAGTAACTAGTATTGTGTGATAAAGCTACAGCCAGTAGAAGGACTTGGGAGGCCAATGTCAGACCACATGTTAACAATGCAGTAATGACCAAGATTTGTAGTACTATTGTGTTGTATGTTGTAGTTAACATTACTGTGTAACTAGTATTGTGTGATAAAGCTACAGTCAGCAGAGGGACTTGGGAGGCCAATGTCAGACCACATGTTAACAATGCAGTAATGACCAAGATTTGTAGTACTATTGTGTTGTATGTTGTGGTTAGTATTACTGTTTAACTAGTATTGTGTGATAAAGCTACAGTCAGCAGAGGGACTTGGGAGGCCAATGTCAGACCACATGTTAACAATGCAGTAATGACCAAGATTTGTAGTACTATTGTGTTGTATGTTGTGGTTAGTATTACTGTTTAACTAGTATTGTGTGATAAAGCTACAGTCAGCAGAGGGACTTGGGAGGCCAATGTCAGACCACATGTTAACAATGCAGTAATGACCAAGATTTGTAGTACTATTGTGTTGTATGTTGTGGTTAGTATTACTGTTTAACTAGTATTGTTCGATAAAGCTACAGTCAACAGAGGGACTTGAGACGCCAATGTCAGACCACATGTTAACAATGCAGTAATGACCAAGATTTGTAGTACTATTGTGTTGTATGTTGTAGTTAACATTACTGTGTAACTAGTATTGTGTGATAAAGCTACAGTCAGCAGAGAGACTTGGGAGGTCAATGTCAGACCACATGTTAACAATGCAGTAATGATCAAGATTTGTTGTACTGTTGTGTTGTATGTTGTGGTTAACATTACTGTGTAACTATTATTGTGTGATAAAGCTACAGCCAGCAGAGAGACTTGGGAGGCCAATGTCAGACCACATGTTAACAATGCAGTAATGACCAAGATTTGTAGTACTGTTGTGTTGAATGTTGTGGTTAACATTACTGATTAACTAGTATTGTGTGATAAAGCTACAGTCAGCAGAGGGACTTGGGAGGCCAATGTCAGACCACATGTTAACAATGCAGTAATGACCAAGATTTGTTGTACTGTTGTGTTGAATGTTGTGGTTAACATTACTGATTAACTAGTATTGTGTGATAAAGCTACAGTCAGCAGAGGGACTTGGGAGGCCAATGTCAGACCACATGTTAACAATGCAGTAATGACCAAGATTTGTTGTACTGTTGTGTTGTATGTTGTGGTTAACATTACTGAGTAACTAGTATTGTGTGATAAAGCTACAGCCAGTAGAGGGACTTGGGAGGCCAATGTCAGACCACATGTTAACAATGCAGTAATGACCAAGATTTGTAGTACTGTTGTGTTGTATGTTGTAGTTAACATTACTGTGTAACTAGTATTGTGTGATAAAGCTACAGTCAGCAGAGGGACTTGGGAGGCCAATGTCAGACCACATGTTAACAATGCAGCAATGACCAAGATTTGTAGTACTGTTGTGTTGTATGTTGTGGTTAACATTACTGTGTAACTAGTATTGTGTGATAAAGCTACAGTCAGCAGAGAGACTTGGGAAGCCAATGTCAGACCACATGTTAACAATGCAGTAATGACCAAGATTTGTAGTACTGTTGTGTTGTATGTTGTGGTTAACATTACTGTGTAACTAGTATTGTGTGATAAAGCTACAGTCAGCAGAGATACTTGGAAGGCCAATGTCAGACCACATGTTAACAATGCAGTAATGACCAAGATTTGTAGTACTGTTGTGTTGTATGTTGTAGTTAACATTACTGTATAACTAGTATTGTGTGATAAAGCTACAGTCAGCAGAGAGACTTTGGAGGCCAATATCAGACCACATGTTAACAATGCAGTAATGACCAAGATTTGTAGTACTGTTGTGTTGTATGTTGTAGTTAACATTACTGTGTAACTAGTATTGTGTGATAAAGCTTCAGTCAGCAGAGAGACTTGGGAGGCCAATGTCAGACCACATGTTAACAATGCAGTAATGACCAAGATTTGTAGTACTGTTGTGTTGTATGTTGTAGTTAACATTACTGTGTAACTAGTATTGTGTGATAAAGCTACAGTCAGCAGAGAGACTTGGGAGGTCAATGTCAGACCACATGTTAACAATGCAGTAATGATCAAGATTTGTTGTACTGTTGTGTTGTATGTTGTGGTTAACATTACTGTGTAACTATTATTGTGTGATAAAGCTACAGCCAGCAGAGAGACTTGGGAGGCCAATGTCAGACCACATGTTAACAATGCAGTAATGACCAATATTTGTAGTACTGTTGTGTTGAATGTTGTGGTTAACATTACTGATTAACCAGTATTGTGTGATAAAGCTACAGTCAGAAGAGGGACTTGGGAGGCCAATGTCAGACCACATGTTAACAATGCAGTAATGACCAAGATTTGTTGTACTGTTGTGTTGTATGTTGTGGTTAACATTACTGAGTAACTAGTATTGTGTGATAAAGCTACAGCCAGTAGAAGGACTTGGGAGGCCAATGTCAGACCACATGTTAACAATGCAGTAATGACCAAGATTTGTAGTACTATTGTGTTGTATGTTGTAGTTAACATTACTGTGTAACTAGTATTGTGTGATAAAGCTACAGTCAGCAGAGGGACTTGGGAGGCCAATGTCAGACCACATGTTAACAATGCAGTAATGACCAAGATTTGTAGTACTATTGTGTTGTATGTTGTGGTTAGTATTACTGTTTAACTAGTATTGTGTGATAAAGCTACAGTCAGCAGAGGGACTTGGGAGGCCAATGTCAGACCACATGTTAACAATGCAGTAATGACGAAGATTTGTAGTACTATTGTGTTGTATGTTGTGGTTAGTATTACTGTTTAACTAGTATTGTGTGATAAAGCTACAGTCAGCAGAGGGACTTGGGAGGCCAATGTCAGACCACATGTTAACAATGCAGTAATGACCAAGATTTGTAGTACTATTGTGTTGTATGTTGTGGTTAGTATTACTGTTTAACTAGTATTGTTCGATAAAGCTACAGTCAACAGAGGGACTTGGGACGCCAATGTCAGACCACATGTTAACAATGCAGTAATGACCAAGATTTGTAGTACTATTGTGTTGTATGTTGTAGTTAACATTACTGTGTAACTAGTATTGTGTGATAAAGCTACAGTCAGCAGAGAGACTTGGGAGGTCAATGTCAGACCACATGTTAACAATGCAGTAATGATCAAGATTTGTTGTACTGTTGTGTTGTATGTTGTGGTTAACATTACTGTGTAACTATTATTGTGTGATAAAGCTACAGCCAGCAGAGAGACTTGGGAGGCCAATGTCAGACCACATGTTAACAATGCAGTAATGACCAAGATTTGTAGTACTGTTGTGTTGAATGTTGTGGTTAACATTACTGATTAACTAGTATTGTGTGATAAAGCTACAGTCAGCAGAGGGACTTGGGAGGCCAATGTCAGACCACATGTTAAGGACTGTTCACACCGGCGTAGCCAGACGTATTAATACTTTTTCGAAATACGTAGCTGACGTAGCTCTTAATGTAATTCATAGAGAGTGTTCACACCGGCGTATTAATACGTGAGCTACGGAAGCTACGGCGCTGCCGCTACGCCGGCTAGCTACGCGTAGCTCGCATCGCCGAATACGCGCATGCGCACTAGCACACCGGACTGTCACCGCCACCCTCCCTCCACCTTATAATAAATTTATTTAAGCGGTAAATGTTGGATTATAACACAAAAATTAAGAATCACTTTAAAAAATCATTAAATCACTATAACAGGTTTATACTCAATGCTATAACATAACAACCAAGAAAACTTTATATGATCAATATAATAATACTTCATCATACGAGTACCTAATGTTCACTAACATTTTGCTTGTAAATCTCCTTATCAAAAAAGTCGTCTCTCTATGGCTTATTATGGTTCATATTGTGGGCTGATATTTATGAAACATTAATGAATTATTTTTAGACATAGGCCTACATCTTACTTACACCATAGAATATTTTATCATGTAATCCATGGATGAGCAAAATTATTGCATGTTTTCTGATAATATTTATTTTATATTATAATATATCACAAGTTTTATAGTCTACTACTGTATATACGGCCTAAAATTAGAGTGAAACATGTTTATCAACATTAACTCATTAATCAACAGACTTTTCAGGGTATACTATAAAAGCAGCAATTGAACCGTGACAATCTTAGCTGAAATCCTTAAAACGCTAATAAAAATAAACAATAAAATTACCAAATATAAAATAATATAATAAAATAAACCAACAACAGCCGGCTCACCGGCTACGTAGCCGTCAGACGTAGCTGCGGTGTGAACAGTGCACGGTCAACGTATTAATACACCGAATACGTCTGCAGACGTCGGGCTACGCCGGTGTGAACAGGCCTTTAACAATGCAGTAATGACCAAGATTTGTTGTACTGTTGTGTTGAATGTTGTGGTTAACATTACTGATTAACTAGTATTGTGTGATAAAGCTACAGTCAGCAGAGGGACTTGGGAGGCCAATGTCAGACCACATGTTAACAATGCAGTAATGACCAAGATTTGTTGTACTGTTGTGTTGTATGTTGTGGTTAACATTACTGAGTAACTAGTATTGTGTGATAAAGCTACAGCCAGTAGAGGGACTTGGGAGGCCAATGTCAGACCACATGTTAACAATGCAGTAATGACCAAGATTTGTAGTACTGTTGTGTTGTATGTTGTAGTTAACATTACTGTGTAACTAGTATTGTGTGATAAAGCTACAGTCAGCAGAGGGACTTGGGAGGCCAATGTCAGACCACATGTTAACAATGCAGCAATGACCAAGATTTGTAGTACTGTTGTGTTGTATGTTGTGGTTAACATTACTGTGTAACTAGTATTGTGTGATAAAGCTACAGTCAGCAAAGAGACTTGGGAAGCCAATGTCAGACCACATGTTAACAATGCAGTAATGACCAAGATTTGTAGTACTGTTGTGTTGTATGTTGTGGTTAACATTACTGTGTAACTAGTATTGTGTGATAAAGCTACAGTCAGCAGAGATACTTGGGAGGCCAATGTCAGACCACATGTTAACAATGCAGTAATGACCAAGATTTGTAGTACTGTTGTGTTGTATGTTGTAGTTAACATTACTGTGTAACTAGTATTGTGTGATAAAGCTACAGTCAGCAGAGAGACTTTGGAGGCCAATGTCAGACCACATGTTAACAATGCAGTAATGACCAAGATTTGTAGTACTGTTGTGTTGTATGTTGTAGTTAACATTACTGTGTAACTAGTATTGTGTGATAAAGCTTCAGTCAGCAGAGAGACTTGGGAGGCCAATGTCAGACCACATGTTAACAATGCAGTAATGACCAAGATTTGTAGTACTGTTGTGTTGTATGTTGTAGTTAACATTACTGTGTAACTAGTATTGTGTGATAAAGCTACAGTCAGCAGAGAGACTTGGGAGGTCAATGTCAGACCACATGTTAACAATGCAGTAATGATCAAGATTTGTTGTACTGTTGTGTTGTATGTTGTGGTTAACATTACTGTGTAACTATTATTGTGTGATAAAGCTACAGCCAGCAGAGAGACTTGGGAGGCCAATGTCAGACCACATGTTAACAATGCAGTAATGACCAATATTTGTAGTACTGTTGTGTTGAATGTTGTGGTTAACATTACTGATTAACTAGTATTGTGTGATAAAGCTACAGTCAGAAGAGGGACTTGGGAGGCCAATGTCAGACCACATGTTAACAATGCAGTAATGACCAAGATTTGTTGTACTGTTGTGTTGTATGTTGTGGTTAACATTACTGAGTAACTAGTATTGTGTGATAAAGCTACAGCCAGTAGAAGGACTTGGGAGGCCAATGTCAGACCACATGTTAACAATGCAGTAATGACCAAGATTTGTAGTACTATTGTGTTGTATGTTGTAGTTAACATTACTGTGTAACTAGTATTGTGTGATAAAGCTACAGTCAGCAGAGGGACTTGGGAGGCCAATGTCAGACCACATGTTAACAATGCAGTAATGACCAAGATTTGTAGTACTATTGTGTTGTATGTTGTGGTTAGTATTACTGTTTAACTAGTATTGTGTGATAAAGCTACAGTCAGCAGAGGGACTTGGGAGGCCAATGTCAGACCACATGTTAACAATGCAGTAATGACCAAGATTTGTAGTACTATTGTGTTGTATGTTGTGGTTAGTATTACTGTTTAACTAGTATTGTATGATAAAGCTACAGTCAGCAGAGGGACTTGGGAGGCCAATGTCAGACCACATGTTAACAATGCAGTAATGACCAAGATTTGTAGTACTATTGTGTTGTATGTTGTGGTTAGTATTACTGTTTAACTAGTATTGTTCGATAAAGCTACAGTCAACAGAGGGACTTGGGACGCCAATGTCAGACCACATGTTAACAATGCAGTAATGACCAAGATTTGTAGTACTATTGTGTTGTATGTTGTAGTTAACATTACTGTGTAACTAGTATTGTGTGATAAAGCTACAGTCAGCAGAGAGACTTGGGAGGTCAATGTCAGACCACATGTTAACAATGCAGTAATGATCAAGATTTGTTGTACTGTTGTGTTGTATGTTGTGGTTAACATTACTGTGTAACTATTATTGTGTGATAAAGCTACAGCCAGCAGAGAGACTTGGGAGGCCAATGTCAGACCACATGTTAACAATGCAGTAATGACCAAGATTTGTAGTACTGTTGTGTTGAATGTTGTGGTTAACATTACTGATTAACTAGTATTGTGTGATAAAGCTACAGTCAGCAGAGGGACTTGGGAGGCCAATGTCAGACCACATGTTAACAATGCAGTAATGACCAAGATTTGTTGTACTGTTGTGTTGTATGTTGTGGGTAACATTACTGAGTAACTAGTATTGTGTGATAAAGCTACAGCCAGTAGAGGGACTTGGGAGGCCAATGTCAGACCACATGTTAACAATGCAGTAATGACCAAGATTTGTAGTACTGTTGTGTTGTATGTTGTAGTTAACATTACTGTGTAACTAGTATTGTGTGATAAAGCTACAGTCAGCAGAGAGACTTTGGAGGCCAATGTCAGACCACATGTTAACAATGCAGTAATGACCAAGATTTGTAGTACTGTTGTGTTGTATGTTGTGGTTAGTATTACTGTTTAACTTGTATTGTGTGATAAAGCTACAGTCAGCAGAGGGACTTGGGAGGCCAATGTCAGACCACATGTTAACAATGCAGTAATGACCAAGATTTGTAGTACTATTGTGTTGTATGTTGTGGTTAGTATTACTGTTTAACTAGTATTGTGTGATAAAGCTACAGTCAGCAGAGGGACTTGGGAGGCCAATGTCAGACCACATGTTAACAATGCAGTAATAACCAAGATTTGTAGTACTATTGTGTTGTATGTTGTGGTTAGTATTACTGTTTAACTAGTATTGTGTGATAAAGCTACAGTCAGCAGAGGGACTTGGGAGGCCAATGTCAGACCACATGTTAACAATGCATTAATGACCAAGATTTGTAGTACTGTTGTGTTGTATGTTGTAGTTAACATTACTGTGTAACTAGTATTGTGTGATAAAGCTACAGTCAGCAGAGAGACTTGGGAGGTCAATGTCAGACCACATGTTAACAATGCAGTAATGATCAAGATTTGTTGTACTGTTGTGTTGTATGTTGTGGTTAACATTACTGTGTAACTATTATTGTGTGATAAAGCTACAGCCAGCAGAGAGACTTGGGAGGCCAATGTCAGACCACATGTTAACAATGCAGTAATGACCAAGATTTGTAGTACTGTTGTGTTGAATGTTGTGGTTAACATTACTGATTAACTAGTATTGTGTGATAAAGCTACAGTCAGCAGAGGGACTTGGGAGGCCAATGTCAGACCACATGTTAACAATGCAGTAATGACCAAGATTTGTTGTACTGTTGTGTTGTATGTTGTGGTTAACATTACTGTTTAACTAGTATTGTGTGATAAAGCTACAGTCAGCAGAGGGACTTGGGAGGCCAATGTCAGACCACATGTTAACAATGCAGTAATTACCAAGATTTGTAGTACTGTTGTGTTGAATGTTGTGGTTAGTATTACTGTGTAACTAGTATTGTGTGATAAAGCTACAGCCAGCAGAGATACTTGGGAGGCCAATGTCAGACCACATGTTAACAATGCAGTAATGACCAAGATTTGTAGTACCGTTGTGTTGTATGTTGTGGTTAACATTACTGATTAACTAGTATTGTGTGATAAAGCTACAGTCAGCAGAGGGACTTGGGAGGCCAATGTCAGACCACATGTTAACAATGCAGTAATGACCAAGATTTGTTGTACTGTTGTGTTGTATGTTGTTGGTAACATTACTGAGTAACTAGTATTGTGTGATAAAGCTACAGCCAGTAGAGGGACTTGGGAGGCCAATGTCAGACCACATGTTAACAATGCAGTAATGACCAAGATTTGTAGTACTGTTGTGTTGTATGTTGTAGTTAACATTACTGTGTAACTAGTATTGTGTGATAAAGCTACAGTCAGCAGAGAGACTTTGGAGGCCAATGTCAGACCACATGTTAACAATGCAGTAATGACCAAGATTTGTAGTACTGTTGTGTTGTATGTTGTGGTTAGTATTACTGTTTAACTAGTATTGTGTGATAAAGCTACAGTCAGCAGAGGGACTTGGGAGGCCAATGTCAGACCACATGTTAACAATGCAGTAATGACCAAGATTTGTAGTACTATTGTGTTGTATGTTGTGGTTAGTATTACTGTTTAACTAGTATTGTGTGATAAAGCTACAGTCAGCAGAGGGACTTGGGAGGCCAATGTCAGACCACATGTTAACAATGCAGTAATAACCAAGATTTGTAGTACTATTGTGTTGTATGTTGTGGTTAGTATTACTGTTTAACTAGTATTGTGTGATAAAGCTACAGTCAGCAGAGGGACTTGAGAGGCCAATGTCAGACCACATGTTAACAATGCATTAATGACCAAGATTTGTAGTACTGTTGTGTTGTATGTTGTAGTTAACATTACTGTGTAACTAGTATTGTGTGATAAAGCTACAGTCAGCAGAGAGACTTGGGAGGTCAATGTCAGACCACATGTTAACAATGCAGTAATGATCAAGATTTGTTGTACTGTTGTGTTGTATGTTGTGGTTAACATTACTGTGTAACTATTATTGTGTGATAAAGCTACAGCCAGCAGAGAGACTTGGGAGGCCAATGTCAGACCACATGTTAACAATGCAGTAATGACCAAGATTTGTAGTACTGTTGTGTTGAATGTTGTGGTTAACATTACTGATTAACTAGTATTGTGTGATAAAGCTACAGTCAGCAGAGGGACTTGGGAGGCCAATGTCAGACCACATGTTAACAATGCAGTAATGACCAAGATTTGTTGTACTGTTGTGTTGTATGTTGTGGTTAACATTACTGTTTAACTAGTATTGTGTGATAAAGCTACAGTCAGCAGAGGGACTTGGGAGGCCAATGTCAGACCACATGTTAACAATGCAGTAATTACCAAGATTTGTAGTACTGTTGTGTTGAATGTTGTGGTTAGTATTACTGTGTAACTAGTATTGTGTGATAAAGCTACAGCCAGCAGAGATACTTGGGAGGCCAATGTCAGACCACATGTTAACAATGCAGTAATGACCAAGATTTGTAGTACCGTTGTGTTGTATGTTGTGGTTAACATTACTGTGTAACTAGTATTGTGTGATAAAGCTACAGTCAGCAGAGGGACTTGGGAGGCCAATGTCAGACCACATGTTAACAATGCAGTAATGACCAAGATTTGTAGTGCTGTTGTGTTGTATGTTGTAGTTAACATTACTGTTTAACTAGTATTGTGTGATAAAGCTACAGCCAGCAGAGGGACTTGGGAGGCCAATGTCAGACCACATGTTAACAATGCAGTAATGACCAAGATTTGTAGCACTGAATGTTTTGGTTTACTGTTAGTTGTTGTTATATATAAACGATGCATTTTCGCATTTTCCTCACGATATAACATTATAACATATTATAACATTGGTAATTGTACCAAATAAATTTACAAGAGAATTTTCGTTAGGTATTGTTAGGTATTACATTTACATGGGTAAATAATTATGTAACAGTTCAATGAAAACTTACCATGTACTTGTAGTAGACAATATACATATCAATGAGTTCACGTCAGCAAGTGAATAATCAATAAGTCCAAAACGTTAAATTTTCTGCTGGTAATTACATAGGAATTAATATGGTTGAATTTTATCTATAAAGAAATAAACAGAAATATTGTTCCATATTTTCCTGAACTAGTGTACTTATAATTATGTAAAAAACATTTATAAACGATTCGTCGAATATTCATGGAAGTTTCTGAGAATGCAATTAGTCAAAATCAGGTAGAATTAGTTCATCAAACAGTCATTACGCGAACTAATTTGTATTTTTTGTGATCTTTATTGGGATAACAGAAACTGTAAACAATAACTGTATTCTCTAACTGTTTAATTAGAAGTAAATATTTTATTGTGTAAAAATATGTTGAATAAATTCAAATGTCCCGAATTTTTCTTTTGAAATGCTTAAATGATGAATTACTTAAATTGGTTAATTTTAATGAGACATTTACCGATAACCTTAAGTAATGTAGTGGATATTTTTGAATATTATGATTATTTCACAGAAAAAGCAAATAGTACATTACCTGATTTTTGAATAGTAACAATCGTAAAAATCAGGATTGCTTTTAGATTGTAATTAACTTAAAGATGTTTTAACAGTTCAAATTGTTGTTGCCCTCAGGTGTTCACGTAAGCTATCAAGAATAGTTAATTAAAAATACTAAGTTTATTATGAAAAACTTAGGCACAAGAAGGGCATAGGATGGCGAATAGCTCAAATAATCCCACACAGCCTATAGCAGTGATGTGTGTTTTTATTTAAGTTTCGTAGCCATTTTTATCATAAACCTACTTTTAAGAAGTGCATAAGAAAGGGAAGGGTGACAAAAATATGATATAGTATCCTATAGCAGCCTATAGCAGCCTATAGTAGCCTATAGCAGTGATGTGTGTTTTTATTTAAGTTTCGTAGCCATTTTTATCATAAACCTACTTTTAAGAAGTGCATAAGAAAGGGAAGGGTGACAAAAATATGATATAGTATCCTCGGGCTAAATTATTTTTTTCCTAAGACGCTAGGCACGAGCTTGGGATTGTTTTTTACATTACTTCAGGCTAGAGCTAGGGGTTGCGGCAATACCAATTAGATAATATCCATTGGCGTTTGGGCGGGATTTGAACCTGGGATTTCAGGGACTGAAGTCCCGCACTCTAACCACTAGACCAGCTCGCTCCCCCAACGGGCTATAGTATTACAGTGTTTTTTTCGCAATGTTTCTTATCCCTTTTTCAGCTTAGTAACCTTACTACTATCAATTTTAAATATTTGAAAGTAAAGGAGACTTTGTAAATAATTATAAGATTCAGAGTCCCAGAATAGAGCCGATGATGGCCGACGGGATATATAATCAGTTGACAACGTAATAAATTACACACAACTTTTATTTATAAAAAAAATATCAATGATATAGGCTGGAAAGCATTATAAACCTAATAAATACATAAATACGGCCAACATTAGACCTACAAAATTTCATAAACTTATTTCATACAAAAAATTGTAATCAATCCTGAAATATGAATGGGAAAACTATTTAAAAATACATCGTATTCTCTCGAACGGAAACCTAATAAATAACAAATAGCTTCAAGAAAAATATTCTGTATTGAAATTGTGAACATCTGTTCCGACGATAAATATCGGGAAACGTACGACCCCGATCTACCTGCGAGCTCTCTTGACGGTGTTGTCGTTTAAAAAACACGCGTTCTAGTCGTAAATGTTTATTGAGCAGTTAAATTTGATATTTAAAAAAAAAACACGTGATTTAATTATTTTTATATCAGTGGATTTTACTACTAAAGTATTAGTGCCATAACATTCTTTTTGTCTACAATAGAAAAGATTTTACAATTTCATACGGAATTTTGCAGCACACAAGTTCAAAGTACGTAAGTACGTTAGTTCAAAAAACGTGATATTAATTACAAGAAAAAATATATTAAAAAACGGAAACCAAAATTTGAATTATTTTAATAGCTTTATACACGGTTACGATGTAGTGGATCTGTTTAAACTAAAACGTATAATATTTGCCTTTTAAATAAGAGAAAAACCAAAGGAATTTTGATTTGAAAAGACCCTTTAAACAGACATTTAGAGGATGTTTTTTTCATGTTAAATATAAGTCAAATTAAATGTAAAAACTTCTTCATTGTTGGATATTTTATTCTTTCCGTTTCTGCTACTTGCATACTTAATTTATATTTATAAAGAATAATGGTTTTTTTACAATTTTTACCTGGCTTAAACACCACTCATAATGTTACAGGTTTAAATGCAAGGATAAAGTTGACTTCACCCAAGTTGTCTTTAAAAGAAGGCCAGCAAACCATTCTACTCTTTTGAGACAATTCCTGTTTCAAAGCATTCTTTTGCGTATGAAGCACAGGAATTTTTAATAAGCTCGATTTTACTGGATCTAGCTAAACAAAAGGATGTTAAAAGGCAAACCAGGTTGCAGCTGAATTTCTTCCTTTTTATAATTATTAAAACGTTTTTGTAATATTGACAACAAATCTACAATTAATCGTCTAAATTTATGCAATTCAATCAGAATTGTTATACTTTTTATAGTTTAAGTCATAATCACAAGAAAATAAAACCACGATTCCATAGTTCTATTACTCCTATAACTCCAAATTAATGTTAATTATTCTTTCCAACCTTAAATATTAATAATCATACGGATGTTCAATTCATATCAATAACTAACACAGGTTTTAGCATTTTATACACAGTTTCCGACCGGTATGCCCGATTCGAACAATAAAGAAATCGAGAAATAAGAAAAACAGCGCTCGAACGAGATCTGGAACATCTGTTTCGACAATAAATATTCTGGAACGGCGCTCTACCTGTTACAGCGATTTGGAAACAAACTGGAGGCATTGGAAATGTTCTGCCGCTTGGAACAAACAAATTGGGTTGTTTTTGGAAAAACAAACTTAATTGGAAATTATTTGAAACCATTAAATTTGTTTACTTATATATTGAAAACATGTAACAGAAAAAACTACGGTACTTGATTTAACGTTCGCTTAATTGCAATGCTATTAATACTGATTGTGTATTTACACCATGTTCTATTTACAATTGTGAGTGATATTATTTAAGATAAGTTAGTTTTTATATTACAGGTTATTATGTTGTATAATATTGCCCGATACTTCCGCCAACAATTACGCATTTAATCAAAACTAATAAATAAACCAATCAAAGATAAATTATTCTTTTCGACTTTTATACAATAGTTATAAGTAAACGAAGAAAAAAAATCGTCCTAAACAAAAAAAATGATATATTTTTTAATCAACAGTTGGAAATGGTGGATAGCGAATCAAACATTATTAATTTAAAATTTATACATACTGATTTGGTAAAAAACAAGAGTTTATTTTCCGCACTCTCGTACAAGGGACAATGTTTTTTTATAATATGAAATTCCATCAAACAACCCAGAAAGCAATAAAGCATACTCAGAATATTAAGACTAACTGGGAAGATACCCAAAAATACTGTGAAGAAAAGTACACGGAATAGTGCAAGCAGGAGTTATGAAGGCAAAGTATTTTCAATGGTACTAAGGGCCACGGCAATGCGTAAACATTATGCCACGGTGGTATACCAGAATATTAAGACCAGCTGGGAAGATACCCAAAAAGATTGGGAAGAAGAGTCAGGGAATAGTGTAAGCAGGAGTTATGGAGGAAAAGTATTTTCTATGGCACTGTGAGCCACGGCAATGTCTAAAAATTATGCCACGACGGGGTTCAGTCAATCCACCAATAATTAAAAATGTTAAGTAATTATTTTTAAATGTTTTTCAAAAAATTCCATTTATAAGTTCAATATAAGATCATTACAAAACTGGAGCAAATAAATTTATAAATAAAACATCTATCTATCAGTATCGACATTAAAATCTCAGCTGAAATATTACATATTGTCAACCTAGAATTCAGTATCACGAACACTGTCCAGTAATGAATTACATCATTTCATAATTAATCTGATTTAGCTGAAATGGTGATATAAATCATGCATGAAATTATGGGTTGCGGTTTAAGCAAAATTACCACTGCATGAAATTATTATATCACTTAGGGCTGATTGTACACTATTGGATATCTGAATAAGTAATTTAAATCTTACTAATATTATAAATTCGATATATAATAAATAACACAATATGCTATTTGAATAAATAACACATAAAATAAGTTTGTTTCTGTTATACGTGTTAAGAAGAAATTTAAAACAATATGAAACAATATGAAGAAGTCAGTATTTTATATTTTCGAAAAAATCTGTGTGTACTAAAAAAATGACAAAACATACACTGAATCTTACTACAGCTGTACAGAGAAAAAGAATAATGTTTTTCAACTTACAAATAATAATGATTGTTATTTCAGTAGCTAATTTACAACAATAAAAAATTAATGTTACTCGGTACAGACAGCACTGCTGATCTTGCGTTGGAGACGAGGAAGAAAGTGTTATCAATTTATTTACATAGTTCCGGAATCTTGACTGCCTTATATGCGCGAGCTAACAAACTACCGTAGGCACGAACCACGAACCCATGAATTATGGTGTGTTAAGACCATAAACTGTTTACTATCCTTACTCACGCAACCAGGATAAACCTAATGAGGACTTAAGATGGCTTAAACTGATGAAGTCAAGTTATAATACCTATTTGCTGAAAATTACATAGTAAATTAAACTTTTAACTGGTTTATAAAGTTACTGTCGTACTCAATGTTGATTTGAAACAAGTTTGAAAAAAAAAATATATTTTTTCAAAATTTTGCACGGGGTTCCACTGGTCTAGTGGTAAGAGCAAGAGACTTTTATCTGATCTTTAGGTTAAAGTCATAATAAAGTTAATGTTTGTGTGGTAATGTTTTAAACCAACTGGTTGAACCTATCCATCTAAGAACAGAAAATTATAGGCTTTTCAGGCTACGATAACTTCTTCTGTATTTGAGATGCCCCCCTCCCCCCCAATAAGTAGTGAAATAATGTTTAATAAATCTACTTTTTTCTGAGGTTGTATATTATCTCATATATTCTAAAACACGACTTTAATCTTGCATGGTGGCCCAGTTATAGTGTTTAGAATTTTATAGATGATTTAGTTTTCAGCATAATAGTTTAAACATAAAATAAAAAACCGACTCTGGAGACTTTTTAAGTGCTGAATTAATGTCCTTATATCTATATTTTATGTCCAATATAGCATGCGAAGGTGAAAAAGAGCGTTATAAAATAGTTATTGGTTAAAACTGTTTTATAGTCTCATAGCGGCGGCAGTAAACTTTGGATCATATGTTTTCCAAAAGTGTATTTATTACGGTATTATTTTCGTATAACATGGCGTAAACACACCTGGTGAATATTTAAAGGGAAGATAAGTATCTAGTCAGTGGAAAAAAGATTGATTTTTGTACCGATGGTAGTTAGTTTTAAATTGAAATTAGAATAAAACAAAATCATATTATTTAACCATTGGCTAGGAAAGATTAAGAAAGAGTGTCCAGCAGTTTAAAAGATTTAGTTTGTAGGGTTGGTAGTGGCGATTGATAACCCATTTCAAGTTTTGTCAGTTAAGTTCACTGGAAATATGGTCTACAAATATGTGGTTGCTGTAGAAATTGTAAGTAGTTTTAATATTGTTTAGTAATAAGATTTTAGGAGATTTATTGTATACTGCATTTGTAGAAATCATTTTTGGGAAAAGATGTAAAGTAAAGAAAAGTTTTCAAATCAATTTTTAATGCATTTTACAAGAAAAGATAACAAGTAAAGTTTATACAGACCTGTCGAGTTTTGTTCTAGGAGAAGCACATTTTCACAAGGAGTTGTAAGGATCTTAAATCCACTTTTAATTATTAGAATTTGTAGAGAATAGTTTTTATTGGGTTTGTGTGATGTTTTCAGACAGAAATCAACCACATTGATATTGAGATTGACTTCTTGTTCACCTTCTTATGATTGGTCCAGTAGCTTTTGCACCACTTCTAGTTGCTTTGCATGGTATCTGCTAGTGCCAGTTCTGACCATTAAACCAGTGTCTCTGATTAAAGTAAGATCTTTCCACTATTTTATAATTTAGTACAAGATTTGGGAGTAATAAGACCATAATGGATTTTATTTGGAAAGTGTATTTGGTGTAATTTGAGAACCGTAAAATATATATGTATTTGGCCTACCTTGTCTTTTAATTTATCTCACTTCTACTACCAGCTTGAATTAGATTCATCCTAAATTGAAGTATACTACCTAATTGGCTACATGGTAGGGGTATATTTTATACTGGCTAATATCGGCATGAAACAATTGAATAGGCTGTTATTCTGATTAAAAATAGTGTACAGTACGTATTTCTATCTTTAGTTTCCTCTTAAACTTCAGTCAGTTTTAAAGCATTTCTGCCAAAATAAACCTTCAGCATGAACACACATTTTGATTATCCATAACTGTCCTGTTTTGACTCTCATCCTCAATTAGTCCCAAGTACATCAATACAACATTTCCATGGCAGCTTCTATTGTTCAGCTTCTCTGTTAATGACATTGTGAAAGCTTTGTTCCAGCATTAATTAAAATTATTAATCATCAAATAGAGAGTTAACTTTACAAGTTTCATTTTACATTCAATCCTTCACAATACACTCGCAACAAAGTAGTTTTCGTGGTAAAAATTCAACAATAGTAGTAAAAATAAAAGATGAAGCGTGTTCCTTGAGTATACAGGAATTGAGGTCTCCATCATGCTCCGGTTGAAACGTGCTAGTTTAAATCTAAGGCTAGTACCATTTTAGGGGTTCGGACCACTATGAGACGATTGGTGCTTTCATAGTATTCGGAAACGTAAAGAAAATTGACACCCTGCTTTTAGTATTTAGTGATTGAATATCTGTTACCTTAATTGTAAACGAATATTAAATTCTATCGGCAGTTGATGGACTTGAATCGAGTAGTGTTTGAATTAGAAATGTGTGCAGGAGTTGGTGGGAGTTCGTAAGTTGCCTTTAACATTTACACGGTTTCTTTTGTATGTTATAGGCTAACTTTGTCATTCATTTGATTGGTTTGAATCAGTGATCAAAGTTGAAGGAATTTGCATTTGGATCATGGTGTGACTTAACGAGAGAAATGGTCAAACTAATTCGTCAAGGTTATGGTGTCCTGGAAGTCTGCAACACACCGAGGCAATCAAAGTTTCTCAAAACTTAATCACTGTCTTGAATTTCAGATTAAAAACAGATGAACCCCTACTGCAGGTCCAATTGAACAAAAATGTGTACGACCTTCTGTGAACTCCCTTAGCCACTTATGGACACTTCCAACAGATTTTTTTTTAAGTCAACCTTTACCTGGTAACCGTAAACAATCGGTCCTCCTCCAACGGAAACTTAATTACTAAGTATTATTCATACTTTGCTGAGCGTCAGTTTTCTTTCAAATCGTTTTTGGATACTATGACGAGACTAATTGTCTTATGGCAATGGAAACCAGTATCCGGTTTAAATAAAATTAAACTTGAAAGCAGTAACTGGAAAACTTAGAATTTTAGGGAATTAAGTAAGGAACACGACGTTGGTTGGATTGAAACTAGGTTGGATATATACTTAGCTTACTGGAAACTTAATTTGCAGACAAACAAACAAAAAGATTATTTATACATTATAAGTAAATATATTTATTAAAAAGTCAAATGGAGGTTTTCGTTTTGAATGTATCGTTTACAGACTACATCTGTGGGGTGTACAGACTTAGTGTCTATTTGAATATTGCATCAGTAAAGCAGATGAAGATAGAAATAATGCTAACGGTGAGAGTTAAGAAACAAGGTTAATGTTTCAGTATCATAAAAATGGCACTATAGTGTACATCAAACAATAGGATATCACACTGGCTACAGTAAAATGTATCTAAAGTTAATTTTAGAAATTTTCATCAAACCAAAATAGGGTTCAACATATTTGAAAGTTACGTCTTTTTTTAACCAATCCAAATTTAACGAAACTTTAACATTGCATTTACCTTTGTACTTTTTAAATTAGAGTTATCTTCATAATTAGTACTTATGACTTCAATCTCGCAAAGGGGTTTACATTTTTAGGTCAGTGGTGTTTTTAATCATAAAGAGCCGATGTACATATTGTAACAATATATTTTCTAACTCATTGCACTAATTCGCCACTCTATTTTTCCCCATCAATATTTTACCACCAATATAAAATGCATACATCGTTAGGTTTTCAATATTAAATTTCTATAGAGATAATAAGACAACATGTCAGACTGCGAGGAATGTGCTACAAACAAGAAAACGAGCTTCGTTAAGAGAAGATCGTTAAATATGCATTCCTTTCCGAGGGAACATTGGAATTTTTAATATGCACACCTTCACTTCAGAACACTATATCTAATACATCATTGGTTCGCCTCAGCAAAGAGTATTTTGTTGAAAAATTTGAAAAGTGGTATTTGTAGCAAATATTTTTAATTTGTGTTGAACACCTGAAGAATATAGAATTAAAAAATTGCATTTGTTGAAAATTAGAAACTCAATACATAATCTTTTGAATGAAGCATCATTCTTAATTGCGGAGTAATTTTTAACAAACAGTTGATTTCTCCTGCTAGTATAGGCCTACTTACGTGCTATATGAATGTATAATACTTTGCATCCTACTGTAATGAGAATTTGAATGGCGCACTTTATAGCCGTACAATCGCTATGAATAACCTAACAGAAGTTTAGGAAATAAATTAGCGCAGACACAATTAATTATATATGATCACATAAATATTTCAACGTCCCAAACTCTAATGTTCAGTATGGCCAAAGATTTTCGTACAAAAACTGCCTTTTAATGGTCACTTCAGTACGTTTTTCACACTATCATTGCACAATTCATGAGTTAATTACAATTATACTTTTTTTGAAAATTAAACTGTAATATTGGTCAATGAACTGCAACGAACATTAAAATTTTTTATGACGATATCCATTGCAATTTCTCTCATCTCATTAAATTAAACAAGCCGAGGCTCTATCTGATCGCGTTTATTATTGCAGTATATCCCAACAATACATTAAACAATTATGAGCCTTTTTATTTGCCACCACGTTTATTATCAGAACGATCCAACTGATTTACCTTTTTTTCAACACTAATTTGTACACCTATGCTTTATAATGATAAATAGTTCTCAAAATCAGTTGTATCAGGGAAACACTAGGAAAGTGTCATTTATTCATCATCAAACTATTCTACAAGAAAAATATACTTATTGTTATTGTAAAGTACGTCTGACCAGCAACATAACACCATAACTACGCTTGACAACACACTCCATTAGATGGTGGTGTTGTAGGCATTACAAACCAGAGGTTATATGCTATGAACGTCACCACTACATCTGATAATGCACACAGTCTACTTACGTTAGTTACTGTAACATTCACTAGATGTAGGTGGTGTTGTAGGCATTAAAAACCAGTGGTTATGTGCCACGAACGTCACCACTACATCTGCTAATGCACACAGTCTACTTACGTTAGTTACTGTAACATTCACTAGATGTAGGTGGTGTTGTAGGCATTAAAAACCAGTGGTTATGTGCCACGAACGTCACCACTACATCTGATAATGCACACAAGTCTACTTACGTTAGTTACTGTAACATTCACTAGATGTAGGTGGTGTTGTAGGCATTAAAAACCAGTGGTTATATGATATGAACGTCACCACTACATCTGATAATGCACACAGTCTACTTACGTTAGTTACTGTAACATTCACTAGATGTAGGTGGTGTTGTAGGCATTATAAACCAGTGATTATGTACCATGAGCGTCACTACTACATCTGATAATGCACACAGTCTACTTACGTTAGTAACTGTGACATTCACTAGATGTAGGTGGTGTTGTAGGCATTACAAACCACAGGTTATATGCTATGAAAGTCACCACTACATCTGATAATGCACACAGTCTACTTATATTAGTTACTGTGACATTCACGAGATGCAGGTAGTGTTGTAGGCATTACAAACCAGTGGTTATATGCCATGAACGTCACCATTATCTGCTAACGTACACAGTCTACTTACGTCAGTTACTGTGACATTCACTAGATGTAGGTGGTGTTGTAGGCATTACAAACCAGAGGTTATATGCTATGAACGTCACCATTATCTGCTAACGTACACAGTCTACTTACGTCAGTTACTGTGACATTCACTAGATGTAGGTGGTGTTGTAGGCATTACAAACCAGAGGTTATATGCTATGAACGTCACCATTATCTGCTAATGTACACAGTCTACTTACGTCAGTTACTGTGACATTCACTAGATGTAGGTGGTGTTGTAGGCATTACAAACCAGAGGTTATATGCTATGAACGTCACCATTATCTGCTAATGTACACAGTCTACTTACGTCAGTTACTGTGACATTCACTAGATGTAGGTGGTGTTGTAGGCATTAAAAACCAGTGGTTATATGCCCTGAACATTACCATACATACGTTTTGAAATTAACTGTATAATGTTATTTAGGTAGACTGGTATTTTACTTATGGATCTCGCTCATTATGGTCGGTCGGTACTGACGCTCCGGACGACTGATTTTTATCCCATTTTTCCAAAATATTTGTTATAAATATATTATAATTTCAAAATTCGATGGTTCAAGACCTAATTCAACCTGTATTTCTTTATTTGTTTACTATAATAGTGCGGTGAATTTTTAATTTCTGCTTAAACAAAATAATACGAAAATTTTATAATTACTCCTGGGGCTAGTATTAAAAACAATAGTAAATTGGTAAATAATTAGAAACTATGCCGATTACCATATACTATTTTATCATTTAATGAAATTGAACGTAGCAAAATATGATATTTTCATACTAATACAAAAATCAATTCATAGGTTACAGTAAAACTTAAATCGGTAAATCCTTAATCAGTTGGTGAATGAAATAAATTAGACTCGAATTAGAATCAGTTCATCAATTATTGACCAAAGGAGTAAATTAACCTTACCTTTCACTCTCTTGATTAATCCAGAGCTTAAAGCCATTGTTTCATTCCCCTTTGTACGATCATTTCCAATCCGAACCAGTGAAATGTTCTTTTAGAGATTCATTGAACCTTTCAAGTAAAAAGTGAACGGAAATATAATTAAGAGGTGTTGTTAATGGATTAGAACGCACAAACATTTCGAACATTTAATATTTCTAGTTGAACGAGATAATATAAAAGGGTTTAGTTTTTAAAATATATATTCATAAGTTCATGGATTACAATACTACAGTGGTAACGATTTTGAATCGTGAATTTAATAATTTCGCAAATATTCTTATATTATTACCTAAATTTATTATAATTTATGTGGGTAAAAACCATGTCAGATGCATTTACCATACATTTGCCACTACTGACACATATAGTTCCCTATTAGCACTACACTATGTAGACATTGCACTAAAGGGTTATGGCCTGTAAATGTCTACTATAACCAACACCTCTCCTACTGCGTACACAATGTGAAATGTAACCTATCAAAATATACAAAATACATGCAATAATTGTAAAAAAAACTTAAAACATCTCATTTCATCAATATGAGTATCAAAACCGGTTACGCCTATTTATTAGAAGTTTTTTCTACGTTACCATCAATATGTTATTAACAAAATATTAACCATAAATAACAATTGGAAGAATTTTCTTTTTGAGAATTGATTGTAAATAATGTCAAAACACTTGAGTGAGTAGCTATAGCCTTAAATTTTCAATGATGAAGTTTTTTTTTAATTGGGCCCATGACGAAAAACAGATATCTCAATTTACTAAATTCTTTTAAAAGAATATTAAACTAATTGTAAAACATAAATTTATTTTCTATTTTATTCCAGGTGTTCTCATGACAAATTCAGGTAAACGTATATTATGTCTGATAGAAATCAGTAAAAAACGTTAGGATAGTTGCCCTGGTTGACTATGAAGTTAAAAAGTCAAGACATCAATACAAAGCCTAGGCCTACTAGTGTAAAAGACATCAGATTATTTTTTAACCTAACGTGAACTATTTTTAAGAAGTGATTACGGGCATTCCCAATCATTATTAGTCAAAACTAAATTTAAAATGAAAATTGAAAAGAAAAACTTGTAAAAGTTATAATTTTGCAATGATCAACTCAATAAACTTTACCTAGTCAATGTATTGTACATTTTATTTTTATTTTAATCAGTCTGAGTATACCACGTAACCATACAGTATTCTATAGTCTGTGACGTAAACCTTGTTTACTTGAAGACGGTAACGGCGATCAATACACTTGTTTACAACTGGCCTTTGTATCCAATAGGGGGGAACGGAAGAAAACAGCTGATTGTGATTCTTAATGAACAACAGCTGAAAACATGTTTACATTTTACACACGGTATTTTCACAATAGTACTTGCAAAATAAAGAATTCTTAATCACCATTATTCGTTTACGTATCTTATTTGATGGAGTTTAGTAAAGTGAAATGAAATTAAATATAATGTAAATATAAAGTCTTAGATTTTTTTAGACAATTTCCATAAATTTAGTTAAATGGTGTTGTTTATTTTCATTGTTGAGGTGTTTCCTTCTGGATTTATTCTTTGGCAACCAGGTATTTTACCTCTTATATAACTTAATTGCAGTAAGCTAAAATAATATTTACATTCTGTGCAATAAATATTATTAATGATAGTACTTTATATAAAAAGAACAAAAAAAAAAACCTATAAACCACTTAACAGATACGCATACCATATTTTAAATTATCTATCACCAAGTTAAAACCTCATCCCTCAATCTGTGTTGAAACCTATCAATCATTAGAAATCATGAAAGATTAATCATTAAAATCCATGATACATTTTCTTTATCTTATCTGGTTTTAAGATGAAAGGTAACAGATAAAAATAGTTTTCTAATATTGATCACCACAAAGGTGAAGTAGTTATAATTAGTTCATATTTTTTAAAGGTCTACATTAATAAAGCAATGTATATAAATTTCGTGCGTATAAACTTATACAAGAATATACAAATACACACTTATACACTTATATTATTTAAAGATACACATATTCCAGAATGCGTACAACTGTATGGAATTATTAAATCAAAAAAATTAATTATTTAAGACGAGCAAAATTTTATTGAACACTATCTTTTAATAAACAAACAATATCGGATGAGAAGGCAGGCGGAGTGTGGTTTTTACAAGTAGAGAGAGCTTAGTTAGCAAAACCTCTTTAAACATGCATTCCTTTCTGAGGGGACATTGGAATTTTTAATTTGCCTTACTTCACCACCCTGGTACACTAAATACACTTATTGAAAATATAAAGCTCACTTATATCAGTAAAATATAGTAAATCTATGAATAATTACTAATGACAGTTTTTTTTGCAAATTTTGCAGTATTTTTCTCTGTCTGAATATACAAAAGATTAAACATTTTAGGGTAAAATTAATGGAAATTATCACAATATTACACATGAAACCTTTTTCACTAAAGAAGTCTTTAGACTCTCATCCTATCCCATCGAAGGATGTTAATAACTGTATCTTTATTCTTACAATAACAGTTAAAAATACAATGTAAATAACAGTTTCTGGTTGTAATATTGTCAAAGTACAACTAGGAAATGTAATAATGCTAAAACAATATTCCATTACCTTGCAAAACGGTCATTAATAATAAATA
The DNA here is from genome assembly GCF_028750875.1 of Macrosteles quadrilineatus. Lineage (NCBI taxonomy): Eukaryota > Metazoa > Arthropoda > Insecta > Hemiptera > Cicadellidae > Macrosteles > Macrosteles quadrilineatus. The sequence goes on along the minus strand of NW_026542595.1, from coordinate 143,617,125 downwards.
GCCTATCAGTAAATTGTAAAATTGACTTATTTTGTGGAGCACGCTTTCATTACAAAATCGTCACGTTGTCATTTAAAAAAAACCTTTAAGACATATTAAATTGTAATACAGGCTCCGAAATATCCTGATATGATGATGGTCACATATTAAAGTTAAAATAGCTATGATATCCCAAGAACTACTAATTTATTACTTAAATAAAATGTTGGAATTATATTTAATAAACTATATGGTTTGGTAATCATGGCAAGTAAAAGGAGACATAGTCAAATAAAACTCCAGCAGAACCAATAAATCAAAGGATAATGCAATTCAATAAACATTAGAATCGTTGAGCGCGAACACTGAAAGGGCGGGAAACTAGGCTATGTGTTTTGGAGGGAAGGCGGACACTAACGAAAAGGGCGGTGAAATAAAGATCATCGACTACATTTGGAAAGGTCCTGTTGACAGATGTTCATGAGCGTCTAGAGTTTTTTGAAGTACACAATGTAACTTTTATCCCAATTTTAAGCACCCAAAAAATGTTAAATATAATAAAATTAATTTAGTTGCCAATTAGCATAGTGGGGAATGTTTGGCAGGACAGTTATTTTTTCCAGTAAAGCATGTTTCTTCTACACAGAGCAGCGGGACCGATGAGTTATAACGTGTTAAACACATGAAATCGTGAAAGGAAACACGCAAGCTGCAAGATTTAGTAGGATTGCGCTATAGGAGGGAGTATATAAACGGTAAAATATTTTGCAATAGAAGGTGAATAAAAGTTATAACGTGCCAAAGGATAATGCCGTAGTTAAAAATTACTTGATATTTGTTACAAAAGTAACTTTATACTAAGGAGTTAAGGCTAGTAGATTTAACTTATGTATTTTTTAATTACTAATTTTACATATTCATTAGATGCAAGACCGAAAATAACCCGAATTATTTTCCATACTGTATGAAACCTTAAGTGAAATAAATGACAAAGGAAACTTTGGAATTGCGATTGTAACATCTGTTCATACAATATATTATCACACTATAATCTTCACGTACCTGAAATGTTTACAGGATTACTTTCTATAATACAAGTAAATAAAGAATGTTTAAGCAATTAAAATAAAATGTAAAATTACTTTAGTCAACTGAAATAAAAAAAAATGCATTTGTTTATTGAAATTATATTTTATCTGTGAGTGTTAGGGACAAAACTCACTTAATATTTCACTTAGATAGGGTATATAGACATCAAATAACCTGTATTAAGATATTAAGGTATTGTTGGTTAAACATTTAATCTGTATGTGTATTTGTTTAAACAGAACTATCCTAATTTACTTACTTTCCGAATGATGACTGAAGTTCATCCAGTCATGAATTTAATTTAACAAGATAAAGTGAGTTTCCAAACCAAATCTTAAGTACAAAATGATGATATATCTCCTCGTTTGATCCTATTGACCAATTGTTAAAAGTAATTAATTTATAAACATATATTTTTTCCATTCAGTATGTGAATTAAATACTATATTACGAACGAGTTAAGTTGCATCTGAATCCGCAGGTCACCATTAAAATATCTAGAATATATTTAAATAAATATCTTAAAATATACTGTATCACACGTTTTACGTAATGCTTTACAAGCTAATACGTTCTGTAAGCTAATCATTTTATTACAAATGTATTTAAAGCGAGAGTAAAAGAGTGAAGATGTTAGAAAAACGTAGGATGTTTGGGAGAGTATTAAAATACTTAAAACGCGCATACCTTCCCTTGTAAACGCAGGAATGTTAAAATTGTTCGACTTTAATTAATTAAATATGATGAGTAAGCAAAATATTCCTCTACAGTACTAAATGCAATAAATACTTAAGTGTATTTCAGAATATTTTGTGATAGTTTTTATGTAGACCTAATTTAAATAATTGTATGAACTCTTTACATTTATTTAAAAATACCAAAGGGTAACCATACAGTCAATTCTATTAAATCAATCACACTGATTTTGCAGCCGTAGTTTCACTATACTTATAACCAACAATAAACATCTTTTAATTATTAGCCTATGTTTACCAAAGATTAAATAACACATCATTTTCCTGACTTCTTAGGCATTATAAGTTGTTCGTTTGAAATTTTTCCCCGTATTGATTAATATTGCAAACAATATTGTTATATCACTGGTAATTAGATAAATAACTACAAAGTCAAATATAACATTTTTAAGTTGTCAAATGAACAAGAAACGGTTTTTGGATTAAGTATTTTCAAAAAAAATATTTTTCTTGTAAAAATTGAAAAACTGGTTGGAGCAAGAAAGCTGAGTCGATAGAGCTCAAGAACATCTGTCTCAACAATAAATATTCTCTTGGAAGCGGCGTGGCGCTCTACCTGAAAACGCCGATTTGAAAACAAACTGGAAGTATTGGAAATGTAACATGGAACAAACATCAGTAATGTTACTGCACGTGCCATTGTATGGGTCGGCATGAATAACACAAGGGAAAAAAATTTAGCACATTTATTACAAAAATTATACTAAAGTTTATAAACAGCTGAAAACTTAAATACTAACCATATTTCTATTATTATATAGCAATAGATACTTCATGATTAATAAAGTGACTCAAAACTCTTAACGCTGTATCTTTTGATGATTAATTTTATATTTTACACGGTTGACAAACATGCTCCATAAAAAGGTTTTGTTCGGTTTTATTAACAGTTTCAGAAATATGCTATGTTTAGTGAAATGTCCTCTGATACTGGTATTTTTCAAAACATTTGTAATAAATATTTTAAAATAGACATATTATATTCGGTTTTTAGGTTGTTGATTTGATTTATTTTGACTATTTTTTGTTTAAAAAAGAAATATTCAATTTACGATTATGAAAATATTAAAGTAACATTAAGCCATTTTTACATTTCGTTGAAATATACAAAATAGAAAAAAAACCTGAAAATAATTTTGAGTAGAAATAATAGCAGCAAACTGTATACAATATGTTAAAATCTTTGACTATTAGTATCAAATAGTGAATGCCATAAATTCACTTTCTATGCCATAAAACGCATTTATATTTCAAGATCCAAGAAATAAAACTTATCTGTTTTTACCTAAAGTTTTCATATATACGAATGTACAAAAATAACTTTAGTGCTTTGAAAAATGAGTAATGTTGTAATCCAATAACTATTTCCCTTATATAGTTCTTCCATTAATCATACTTTTAAAGCAATTCATCAATACAGCTTTTGACAAGGCGTGTTGTTGATTTGTTTACTGATTACATAAATATCTCGATCTTATTAATTTAATATCGCATGGATTCGGTACATTTAATTCAAAACGTGACCATTAAAATTGCCTACACATTATAATATACAGAAACCAGCTGAGGCTAACTGTACATTACCAAACCTACCCTTAGTAATACCTTGACAATTATCACATCTGTCGTATTTATATATTCCTGTTTTAAAAAACCACCAGATTATTTCCCTTACAAATTAAATTTCAATTCCCAAGTCCATGACTGATAGTTAAAGGTACAAGATTTACGTCAATATCAGGTAATTGAAATTCAAATTGCTTTTTAATCGGCGAACAAAGATCTAGGGGCCGGCCTTGTAAACATCAATTTGCAGCTTCAATATTGACTATGAATATTGCCTTATTGCCCGGAGCTTTTACAAGGGATTGAGAAATGTCAATTTAATGGCTGTGCACCTGTAATTACCTCAATTTGTTCGTCCGTAATTTATATTGGGACACGTAATACCTTGCGCTGGCACTCAGATAAAAAAAAAAAAAAACTCTATTTCTCTACAAGTTTGTCAACTTTATGAAAAAACTCTATTAATTCCTTGTATATTGTTTTAAAATTGATCTTAATTGAAGGATGACTTATCATAAACTAAAGTTTCACTTTGTTCCAACGTTGGTTCCAACCGATAATCGCATTTAAAATTAAATGTAATAAATAACTGTAGTACAAAATCTGTAACACCAAATATTATATCTTTTAGTAAAAGGTTAAAGTTTGGATGCCTTCTAAAAATCTAAAGTTAGTGATATGGCTAATTAATAATTTTACTTACAGCATGCATGTTTAACTGGAAATCGTACCTGAAATAAATTAAATAAGGATTAATAAATAAATACTATATATTTTAAAGTACGTATATTGTCTAATTGAAGGAGCGCTTAATTAGTTACCAATATGTACGTAAATATGTAATGGTTCTTATACTTCATATGTCATACATTAAAAATAAAAGTATGCAAAATCAAAAACTGAATAAGCTACTAAAATAATTATGCTAATCATCAAACAAATATTGAAAACTTCGTTTGAAGAGATCCTGAACTTAACCCGATTATTTGTGGTTTTTTTAAGAGAATGGAACTAAGAGAAAATATGTTTTTCAATACACATGATTTTGCAGATATATTCGGAACATTATCAAACCGTCTGTTACATCAGATACTGTTATTACCTCAAGAGAACTTCTATTTAGATTCAGAGGCTTGAAAATTCTTTTCCACGTAAAACAGAAGACTGACCATGTGGCGATTTTTCCAAGAGAACCAGGGGTCCTTTGGGACAGAATGAATCTTCCGGTCCTCAGTCAAAGCGCATTTGGGTCTTTTTAATGAGCCGTCCTTTGTCACATTTGGACCACCTTTCTTCACTAGTGAGCTTAGGATCAAAGTAGATGAAAAAGAAGCCCCTGGTGGTGTTTTTATGAAAAACGGATTAAATGTCAACGGGATAATGGTTTCTTTGATTTTTCACATCTGAATTTAGTCACTAACGGTTCCAGCACAGTAAACCTTTCAGTATTAAAAGTTAGTTACATGGAGGGCATTTTGGGGTTTCACAAGATGCATTTATTTTTTGAATATATTATTTCAGATTTCATAGATAAATAGGGTATCAATTATTATTAGTGTATATTATGGTAAATTATTTAGGACAAGGTAATAAATGCATCGAAATGATATTTTTTTCCTAGGACGCTGGACACGATAGCCCACATTACTCACACATCATTTTCACATTACTTCTAGGGGTTGCGGCATTATCACTTAGATAATTGATGATTTGGCAGGATTTGAACCCGTGACCTCTTGGACCGAAGTTCCGCGCTCTAACCACTAGACAAGCTGGCTCCCCCAAGGGCTTTGTACTACAACATATTATAATTGAATTATGATAAGTGTCGTTTACCCTTCTGGTTTTAAGTCTTAGTTCTGTTTCCATTAGTATGCCTACCAGTGTATTATTTGTATGATAATAATAGCACAAATTACCTTTGATGCATCTTTTATTGACAGAGTAAACCCTTTTTGTTCTTACATCTTCCCACTATTTTTCAATTTATTCATTTACTAGTATTTTTTTAAACAAGTATAACCTATATAATATTTTTTACATTTATTAAATGAAAGTAACTAAATAATGGTATTTATTTTTCAACCTAAAGACGGCGAAGCAGCTAAGGAAAGATGGCTATCTAGAGTCTTTCTTGTTTACAGCTGGTCTTTAATCAAGTAAATGGCGAGAAGTAAACACCTGATTACTTCGGCTGAACCGAAAACCAATTTCGCGAAACTTATTAGCCTTTGCTAACTACTTCTCTTTCTTTGGTAAAACAATTTACTTTTTTGCAGTTTACTGAAGAAATGTTTTTAAAAGGGTTAGTAGGTTGATTTTATTATTTAATACCGACTAGTGAAAATCGATTTAATAATTTATACGTAATGCTACTTTATCAAATATTTTTAATATTATATTAAAGTGTTTATGTTTATGCACATAGAAACAATTATTTTTAACACACTATGATTGAAATACGGTGCTGTATAAAAGATTCAATTAAAAATGGCATCAATGTTTCCTTTTTTTCCTTAGAGCGGAAAACAAATACCTTTTGTATTGTTGGTCAAATGCCTATTAGTTTTTTAATACAGATTAGATTTACATTGATTTGATTTACTGTAAACATCAGCTTGTTCTTCAGTTGATTAAACATCTCATTCTCATTCCTTTATTAATTAACTGAGTTTTGGCAAATCAAGAGTTCAGATTCTTGGAAGGTTATATGGAAGACTCTTCAGAAAGGGAGCAGATGGTTTGGACTATCGCAGCAGGACCATCACCGTTATCTTAACTTAAAATTGTTTCTGTTTTCACCCTTATTATGCCTCCATTTAAGGGGGCAAGACAACGATTGAACACCTTTTTAAAATTAGTTCGTTGAACAGATGTTCAGATTACACTATAGACGGGCAGTGGAAACATTCATACTGTATGCAGATGATACATTCGTATGTATAAACACTAATTGCACTTTTTTTGAAAGCTCACAATCTTTTAAATATTTCACCTACTTCTGGAACTTGAAGTATAGTGTCACGCTATATTTTTGTGTATTGGTGATTCAAATTTTATCTATAAAACGGATGCATGAAACAAAACTATCAGATACTGCGTAAATTGAGTATTATGCCCAAACAATTACGGAATCAGGCAAAACTACCTTACCGATGTATATTAAACAAAATTCAATTGACTAGCTAGGACAATTGGCTGATGAATGATTTTCACCAACCCTAATTTGTCTTTGGAGATTGAAATATTTTAGCTGTCTGAATTTCTAAAATATTTCGAGGTTGGGTATTACGTGTTTTGACCATCGCGGGTTTAAAATGCTTACGTGATGAGAAATTAATTACTCTCGTTGGCCAGCCTGACCGTGATGATCGCTTGATTACATGTCTGCAATTGACATGGCTTGTGGCAAATTAAACTCGGCGAAATTATTTCCTAATGGTTAAAGCTCATTGCATCTTTAAATATCCTAAATTATGTGTGTGGTCGTGAATATATATAAGTATTGATAATATAATAATACAAGAAATCGTTTAAATGAAAAGTGGAAGGAGTTCCCAAAAGCAACTAGTCATTTCTTTTAACCTATTAATCCTATTTTTCTAAAATACAGTCAGATATGGCAAGTAGTAAAATTTGAACCTGCGCACATACATGAAAATCGGCTGTCCACTAGACTATCTGTGAATAATTTATTACCTAACATTTGAACAAAGTCCATCATACAACGCAAAAAACTTCTAAACAAAACTATCTTTTGTCCATCGTATATTGTGTAACAACGTATATTAAACACAGCTTTAGAATAACGTTGCCATGAATGTTTGTCGATAACAGATGTTAACTCAATAATAGATAGTGAGAGATATCAGCTTAATACTGTCTGTTGCCGACACGACTGATATCATGCACAAGCTATTGTTGTATGTTTATAACAACAACAACTTTAGTAAAAGTATAACATTTCAAATTTATTTAAAATATAGGTATATGAATGTAATTAAATCAAATTGAGTTTGTTAATTCATTTAATCACCCAAATCTAATAGATGTGAATAATTATATCTCATTTTAAGCACATTAGCTCATTACAATATATCCTTCATCGTTACGTTGTGTATTTGGAAAGTTTTCAAAAATTTGTAAAATACTTGTCATCTTACGAACTCTAAAGTAAGTAACAAAGTGTCTGCAAATCGATGACTCCGAAGTAGAGGAACCTGGATTAGTCTAGAAACTGTGAGACGGAAACTCATACTTCACATAATGTATATTTGAAAACTTTCCTAGTTTGGTTGTCTCAACTCAAAAAACTACCTTAAACAGCGTTAAAATTGATAAGAGTTATTTTTGTTCTTAAACACGAGATTGATGATCTTAAAACTAAACAAATGTAACTAATTGTGGTTTTTATGAAAAAATACTGCAAATACAAGAATTCTCATAAATTTGTCAACCCCACACGCAATGCCATTAGCCATCTGCAGTTGACATGTTTCAACTCGTCCGAAACAATGACGGAGTATGACGGATGTGTAATGAATATAGAGGCGTTGGCCGAAGATGATAAGACATTTCCTCCCCCAAAACAAACAGCCCCACCCTCACAAACTGGGGACGAGGCAAGAAATTATGGATGGGCGGCCCCGCGCTGACACCCGCGTCTTTGCCCATTCATGACGTAAATCCTTGACAAGATGGTTAGTCTGTAGGTGATTATGCCTAAGTGGAGATCTATTCTTTAATTTGAGACAAGCAACATACCTCAAATATGTATGTTGAATTCAATTGTTATCATCGAAGGTAAAAATTAATTGAATTCTCAATAATAAATACAATCATCTTAGAAATGTTTAATAGAGAAGGAACTATACATCTTGGGAGTTTTTAACAGGATTCCCTCAAAACAAACATAGGTTGACCATGTGATTAAACAAAAGGTATAAGTCAAGGGTATGGAAACAATCATGTATGGATAGCAAATAATTCTAATCTATTGATATACGGAGAAAATTCTTCTTCCAAACTACATTTTTCCACAGAAAAGTTGTCCGAGAACTAGAATGAATTATACAAAATATTGTTAAAGGTAATATTGTGTGAATGTAAAAGTACCTTCTCGATACACAATCCAATAATTACGTTCAATGGAAAAAAAGAAATCAACGATTCCATTCAAACTATTTCTTAATTTCGGACACATTATCCTTATTTTATATAATACTAGCTGACCCGGCGAACTTCGTATCGCCTAAGTTATAGGTTTCCCCTAAGACAGACCGATGGAAAGAAAGTACCGTTACGTTTAATTTTCAAGATGATCTCGTTCGCATCGCTCAATCACGTCCTGGTTGAAGTTCGTTCGCTACGCTCACTCACCTTTGGGTTGGAGCTCGTTCGCTACGCTCACTCACCTTTAGGTTAGAGCTCGTTCGCTGCGCTCACTTGCCTTCAGGTTAGCTCGTTCGCTACGCTAACTCGCCTCCAGGTTGAAGTTCGTTCGCTACGCTCACTCACCTTTGGGTTGGAGCTCGTTCGCTACGCTCACTCACCTTTAGGTTGGAGCTCGTTCGCTGCGCTCACTTGCCTTCAGATTAGCTCGTTCGCTACGCTAACTCGCCTCCAGGTTGAAGTTCGTTCGCTACGCTCACTCACCTTTTGGTTGCAAATTAACTGTTGTCATAAATTAATGTAAAAGAAATAATAGTGCTGCACCCTGTTGGTAATCCTTGTAACTTTAATGCTATTGAACATCATAGAACAGAACCAACTTGTTTAATTGAAACAGCTGTTAAGATTCATTAATTCCATTTCTCATAAGGTTAACATGGGAAACTCCAGAGCCACTGGGGCGGAGCCCTTTTAAGAATTTCGAAACGGGAAATAGTTTACGTCCGATTCGCATACTTACAGAATTTACACACCAAATTTCATAACGATCGGTGAAGTCGTTCCGGAGGAGTTTGCAGACAAACACTGTGCCACGAGAATTTTATATATTAGATATTTTTCTTTATTGACACATACCACACATAAAAAAATCCATTTTTATAGATAATGCTTTAAAGTGGCCCGGGCCTCCGAACAGAACCAACCACGACTGCCTTCAAAAGATAAATAATAACAGTATTTGTGAACAAGTGGCCATTTTGTGTGAAGTTCTTTGAATATGTCTTATTTTGTTTTCTTTGAGTAAGATAATCATTATATTTACGACACTGCCAAAATAAGGATATAAATATTATTTTTTTAAAGTAAATTGATTGTCCTTTAAGGTTCTCAAAGCAGCTCTCTCAAATTTTTTAACTTAAGTACAAGTGATATTTGTGGTATTAAAAAGTTTAATTTTTATCTCACCTTTACTTCTGCCGGTGATCTTGTCTCGTAGGACGTTGATCTGGTGAACTCTGCCGAACTCTGAGAACATCTTTGTGAGGTCGTTTTCGTCCATGGTGTGCGGGATCTGCCCCACGAACATCTTGATGAAGTCAGGGTCAGGCTGGTCATTGTTCATGTTCATACTTCTGGAACAAACCCAGGGTGTTAGTGTTGTAAAGAAAAGTTATTACATTTTTAGAAAGAAATGCAGTGTTAGAAATCTTTACTGTATGACTTAAAAGGGGCTTTGTCTATAAAACAAAAACAACAAGGAGCAAAAAAATTGAGTGAAACTACAAATATTCACTAATTATAAATTTTGTAGTTATTACAAGAACATATCAAGTAGGAAGAAACACTTTTTAGTGGTATTAGAAGAAACAGATAAAGTGAGATATGTTAGGAAACCTTTATAAATATTCATTAAATAAATGAGACATTAGTTTAATTGAGAGGAAACTCTTTTAACATAATTACTAAATTTTGGACAAACTGCAAGTGGCATTCGTGTGGATAAACCCTTATTCACACTCTTTGAACCCAAATATAAGGTATTTGTAAGTTTATAAAAGATAAATTTTTTTCCCAAAAATTTTGTAAGGAAAACAAAAAAAATAATTCTGAAATTAATACTGTTTTAAGTTATTTATCCATTTAATCCCCTAAAAATTTCGAAGCAGAAAAACACATCATAAAGAATAATGTCTTCATAATCTTACAAGGAATATGTTGATGAAACTGAAAAAATTTTCACTTTTAGTATCAGTGCTAACACTCCATAAGCTCAAAACTCTTGAACAATAAGAGTGTAAGTTTAAACTAAATTATTACTGTTTTGGTAATAATTTAGGGTAATAATTTCTTAATGTAACTAGAAGCTCGCTTTGTGAATTATGTTTTATGATTTTTTTCCGAGTTTACGTTATTTAAAATTGTGGATATTTTTTTTTAGATTGCTAAGAAAGAATTTCACGACGGTTTGGTATCTGGAATTTGACTCCATCCTCAGAGGAGATCGTTCCAAAAATGTAGTGAAAAATTGTTTTGTTCTAACCGTGATAGAAAATGCCCGCTGTAACATAATAGGTTAGCTCATTCTATAAAATTCAAAATATGATGTAGTAGCAAAACCTTCAAAAAGTATAGACATTTTAAATAAATCGAAACGGTATGTGTGCTATAAGAAAAGGAATAAATTACGGTAAAGAAAACGTCTGAGATTCTGTAATCCCATTCTGCAGCAGAAAAACAAATATCCGCAACAAATCCCTACATAGGGAGAAACCTTTTCCAAAGAACGCAAGGGGAAACGAGTTTGTCGATCTGATAAGAAGCAACATTAGGAAACAAGGGTGAAGATGCTTATCTCGGACGTGACAAATCATGGCTCTGATCTCCGTCTCGTCTGTTGCGAAGGTGTCGCAAAATTGTGGGGTGGGGGGCGGTGTAAACTATAAGTAAAATACATTGCGGCTTCATTGAGATAAAGAATTGGCGTAGTTAGGAAGACATTAATATTTGTTTGTTTGATTAATTGATTTTCAAAAATAATGAAACGACCTGTCTATATCAACGGGGTCATACTTTAGTAATTTGAGTTATACATGTTTCATTCCTATGGCTTAGAGTAGGCTATAATGTAAAACAGTTCGGGATGGTAGCTTCATAGCGTCACACAGTGCATTAGATGTGAAGATTATTTGATTAAGTAAAAAAAAAATACTGAACAATAGTAACTTACTAGTTGAAATATTAAAAAACAAATAGATTTGCCTTGGTATAAAATAAATTGTAATCCTAGCAAACATTTTTTTATTGTAGTAAGTTTAATCATCAATAAAAAGGGACTCTAGTTGAAGTATTTTATCGCACAGTTTTCTCTGGATGTTAGGTCAAAAGTTTTTTCACAAGGAGAAACATTTGTGTATAGAGAGTATTTTAAAAACATCATGTCTAGGTTTAAGATTAGGTATTTACCATCCATTTTGTGTAGAGATACGTTTAATACAATTTAATAAGAGAAACAGTGTGGTAACAAGACAATCTAGATCTGATTTTATTGGATATATCGGTTACGAGTATTTAACCATGACAAGGATTTTACGATTGAACACCTGAAGAAAAAAAATAGTTTCTATTTATTGTCTGAAATGCATACGACCTACAAGTACTAGGTATTATTTATTCATATGGTTACCACAATTCTTGCGATACAACTCGAAATTTTTGATTAAAAATTATCCATGATGTAAACTCACATTTGTCAAACCTATTGAAAACTGTATGACATAGTTATTTATGAACAATAAGTTACAACACAAATGCAATACTAACAAAAACCATCACACAAGTATACAGTTGGTACGCTAAGGTGTTTCATACTATTAACTCTATACACCAGACGTAACATAGACTGCGGAGTAAGACATAAAATACTCAATAAGCCAGTGCGGAGTTTAGTGGTGAAGGAGGGGCCATAAACCTACTATGTTTTATTGTGCCTTGTTTATATTCCATGTCGGCGTACGTTTGGGAGATATCAATGTTTCTAATACTGAGTGAATGATTGAATAAAAATGCATTTCCATTGAACAGTGCACTTGAGATTATTATTGATTCATTGACAAAGAAAATATAAACAATCGAGATACCTGATAAAGGGAAATCTTCCACAGGTTTAATTATGTGCGCTCCAATGAATATCCGCGTTTCTTTGACACATATGTGGTCAGTTTGTAACGATGCCTGTATTATTTCACACCCTTGTAGTTCGTAGTAACGATGTGGTAAGCATATGACACCGACAGACCGATATGTCGTTATATCTATACTATTATAAAAATGAGGTGGTTTATGTCTGTTTGTTTGTCTGTGCGGCTGTCACGACTAAATACTAAACCGATATAATTGGGCACAAAGATAGTACACATTTGGTGGAATATCTTAAGCCGAATCACTTCCATGAGTTCTCCTTGGGCTACGCCCCATGGACGTCCAAAGTTCTGAGGTGAGGTTTTCCAAAGTACAGTAAATATTAATTGGCCTCACTGGCAGGACAAGTAGAGCCCCCACAATGTTTACCTTTGCGTTGACATTGCAATCTAAACAAGCAGAACTGCCAAATGCTTTTTCACAATTTCAGACAACAGGTCCAAGCAAATTAAATATAACATTTTACACAACTATGTGGTAGGTTTATTTAATCTAAAACATTGAATTTTTTTTTAATTCTAAGACTATGCAAATGAATATGTAAATAAAATACCCCCACCGCAGCAAACCTGCCGACTAAGCGAATTTCCATTTGTCGGAATTGATTTTCAATTAAATCTATTTAATAACATTAGGTTTAACGAGACCCTAGGTTTGCTGCTACAAGGAAACTGTTAAAGTGGGGTTTTTAGTAAAATATTAATAGCTTAGTATAAATTAAACAAATTTGCCAATTTGTATCAAAATATATCCATAAACAAGCAAACTACAACATTTTACAATATTCTCCATAAGAATGGGAATTTTAATTTAATTTTTTTTTAATTTTCTCCGTTACCAATAACTGTACAAATACACTTTGATATACTAAATTATTTGTTTTTTTAAGTTCTTTAAAAAGGTCTAGAGATAAATGGGATATTTTGTGTTTCGAGGGTCAAAAATGAGAAAACCCAATTTTACCCCATAAAACCCCGATCCCATGGTCCGATCATGCTGGTTTGCAAACTCATTCAAGTTTATACCGCCTTACACCTTTCAACCAGATTTAATCAAAATCGGACAAAAGTTACTCAAGTTATCGCGTTCAGGGACGTATGGTGAACGAATGGTGTTTTTGGACTCTGGGGACATCAAAATGAAAAAGTAAATCGGTCCCGGGCCTAGGTCTTACCGTGCCAGCTACGGTAATAGCTACTTCCCTATAGGGAAATTCGCTAAAATAAGGTAAGGGAACACTCGTTCTTCTAAACTGAATTAATTGTCTTTCCTCTGCGAAGCACGGTTACAGCAGCTAAACTAACTATACACATAACCATGATATGTACAGCATATATCCACATTTCTTTGACACATAATGTGGTCAGTTTGTGACGAGGTATGTATTATTTCACACCCTTGTGGTTCGTAGTAACGATGTGGTTAGCCCATACACCGACAGGATGATGTGTTGTTATATACGACATATGTACTGTATGCATACTCAATATACATCCTCCAAAACTCCAGAGGATTTTTTTCTTTGAATCATTAAAGACAGGCTAGAATACATTAATAAGAGTGCATGTCAAGAAGTATATTCCATAAAAAACACAGCACCGCAACCTTGACCTCCAAAAGTGAATATTAGTCATAACGGGGGCAGTTTAAAAATACGAACTTGAGTACTTAATTAAATGTATTTTTTTTTGTAATAAACTAAGTGTTGGCTTAACAGTTAGAATACTGATATAATTTGGCATATATGAGGTAGATGTACAGGTTTCTTCAAATAGTGGTTAAGAATAGCATATTTTTGATGATTTGAGCTAAAAAACAAATCTAAACAGTTTATTTGTTTTTTAAATTGTCTTCAAAATAGCATTTCCTAGTGAGCTTTAGTTTTCCTTCGCTAATATCACTTTCTTTATTACATTAATTTTTATACTTAAATTGCCGTACTTTAATGAAAATATAAAAACTCATATTTTACTAGATGCATTTTGTTGAAATAAATTTTTGTTGTAATAGATACTTTAATATATATTTTAGATAAACAGAAGATAGTTATTCAAATAAAAATGTCATTTAAAATTAATACAACTATTAGATGCTTATATTTTGTTACTAAAAGCTTCGCACACAGCCACTACTAGCTCTATGTTTACAACACAAACAATGTAGATACTCCAACGGTAAACTACTATATGTTTCACACAGCTCGTATACCGTATGTTGTACATTATGTATTTTATGATTAGTTCGTCTGAGGTCATAAATAGTAGAGTAGCAAGTGTCAGCAAAGCTTTGTATATCTGCATGTTGTGCTTGTTGCATTGCCTTGTATTTTAGAGTAATTCCGTGCAATGAGTAACTATTACTATAATTAGTGGAAGTGAGACGTTTGTGTAGATGGACACATTTAATACTGTCCCGTAATTAACTACGGTGAAAATAATATAGTTTCATTGTTTAGTGTGTGTTTAATGTGTACAAAATAAAAATCAAACATCTTGTAATGCACTTTTACAAAATAATTAATTTATTAATCTTTATATGGTTTTATAAAAGAATACAAGTATTCAATCCTTTAGCTGTCCAGGAGGAAACTTGTAAATCACCCAACAATAACTTAGGTATCCTTTAAGGTATTTTTCCATTGTAAAACGTGAGTTTTAAATTTATTTTATTATCAAATATATTTAAGTAAAATGTGCCAACTAAATTCGCTTTCCTTATGTTCAATTAGGATTTTCAGTTGTGGTCCTCAAAACACGGAATTATTTCATAAATGAAATAATGTTTATATTTAAAAACGAGTTATTAACTAATAAAATAACATACAATTACAATGATATGAAAAACACATATTTTTTCTACATACACTTACAACATCTTGTCATTATCAATGACGATCAATATTGTATTAACCTTCAAGTGATTATACAGGGTGGCTGAAAAGTAACTTGCACCCCCACTTAACTTTACAACCATTTGAGATATTTGAAATCGGTTTGCGGCAACCTTCTTAGATATGAGGGGCTACAACAACTATGGTCAATTTTGAAAATTTTGCCCTTAGGGGTAGCAGAGGTAGGAGGTAGCTCAACATTTTCAAATGACAAGTATAGTCGAGTTTAGTATTATTTTACAGGTCTTGACGAAACGTAAACATTAACATAAAGAAAACCAAAATCGGCTCACTAATAACAAAATGGCGCCCTAAAACGTTTCAAATCCAAATAACCATGAGGGTGGCAAAAAAATTTACTTGCACCCTCTTTAACTTTTTAACTATTTGAGATATTTGAAATCGGTTTGCGACAAATTGTTTGGATATAAAGGGCTACAATAATTATGGTCAGTTTTGAAAATTTTGCCCTTAGGGGTAGCGGGGGTTTCGGGTAGCTCAAAATTTTCAAATAGCAAGTATAGTCGAGTTTGGTATCATTTTGTAGGTCTTGACAAAACATAACAATTAACATAAAGAAAATAGAAATCGGACCATTAATAACAAAATGGCAGCTCAAAACTACTTTAAATAACCATTGTCTCAATCATTTTTAGCTGCCATTTTGTTATTAATGGTGTGATTTCTATTTTCTTTAAGTTAATTGTTATGTTTCGTCAAGACCTACAAAATGATATTAAACTCGACTATACTTGCTATTTGAAAATGTTGAGCTACCCCCAACCTCCGCTACCCCTAAGGGCAAAACTTTCAGAACTGACCATAATTATTATAACCCTTTATATCCAAACAAGTTGCCGCAAACCTATTTCAAATATCTCAAATAGTTAAAAAGTTAAAGAGGGCGCAAGTTAATTTTTTCGCCACGCTCATGGTTATTTGGATTTGAAACGTTTTAGGGCGCCATTTTGTTATTAGTGAGCCGATTTTGGTTTTATTTATGTCAATGTTTATGTTTCGTCAAGACCTGTAAAATGATACTAAACTCGACTAAACTTGTCATTTGAAAATTTTGAGCTACCCCCTACCCCCGCTACCCCTAAGGGCAAAATTTTCAAAATTGACCATAATTATTGTGGCCCCTCATATCTAAGAAGGTTGCAGCAAACCGATTTCAAATATCTCAATTTGAAAAGTTAAGGGGGGGGGGGTGCAAGTTACTTTTCAGCCACCCTGTATATGGCAATTTAATGAGTGTATTAAATATATGATAATAATGTCATGTCTAAGGTGTTAACATAACACCTTACTAAAGCCCAAAGTGTAAAGGTGTTGTTAGAGGTTGTCCTACGTCAAAGAAAGCTCGTGTGAAGTTCTCAAAGGCGTTGCTTCTCAGTTCTCACGTACGCGTCTACCGTTATCCTTAATGAGCTCCTTTTGTTCATATCACAATATGAACTATAATTCGCTTTGATAAGGAAATAAACTCAGGAATTGTTTGAACAAAATAATGAATGTAGAATATGAATTTTAAAAGGCTTGTTTGTAATTTGTAATGTGTAAGGGTGAGTTATGGATTAAATGTATACATTTTAGTCGAGATAACCAACAATTGTGTGTACACAATTGGAAGTACAGGCTACCTAAAATAGTAAAAATTATTTTTGTTTCAATAACAAACAGTTCAGACGCACAAAAGTAAATCGGGTTGTCACGGGCAGTTAATACTTTTTACAGTAATAATTGCGAACAAAAACTATAACTATAGTACGTTAAATAGAAGTAAAATAAATTTGAGATATAGATTTGAGTATATATGGCAAATCTTAGTTATGTCCCAAGCGGTCAAAAAATGTCTTGTTAGTTACTGTTACATTAAATAATTTAATTCAAATTATACAAATTGATCAATGTACGACTGTTTTACACCAACAATAAATTAAATAAACTCTAATTTTAAAATATTAATAGGAAAACTTTATAAGAATATACAATGAAATAAAAACTGAAACAAAGAACCTAAATGCAATTATATTACGTAATTTTCGGTGCTAAATGTTTGTCTTTTCAGGCATATGCTACATGAACGTAGCCTTTCAAAATATTGTCATGAAAGTCACACTGTACTGACAAGTTTTGAAACATTCTGTAGCGTTCTTTTTAAGAAATTTTGAATTCATAAAATGGCCGAATTTTATTTAGATTGGATTATAGGTTTAATATATTTCAGCTTATATAAATCAATTTAAAACGAAACTTGGGTTAATTTGAAAACAAATTTAAATGTTTTCCTGGACAATACAATACAAACTTACTATAGCAAAATAGGAAGAGCCATTTTTGGACTTTAGAGCATAAATTAAGCTACGAAAAAACATATAAAGTTTATTAAAAAGCTAATTTTCTGCTAAAACGTTAAGTCCTTACTATGTTTACTATTGTTGACCGACCTCTTCGAAACTACCAATAAACCAAGCTTGAACTCACTGGCGTTTTATGTCTTGGTTAGATCTGAGGAAGTTGGGAGATAACTTTGGCAACATATGTCTTCAATTCTTCATTTAAGTTCGACTAAATATAGTATAAATTTGGTTTTTTATGTGACCTACGTATAATTTAAATATTTTGTCTGATAATAATACTAGTAGTTCTAAATAGTAGATGCATTCTAATTAGTATCTACATTAAAAATTACACGACAGTGTTATTATGTTTATCAAGGGTTAGTTATGTGACATTTGAATTTGTATTACATTTTATCACCCTCCTTAGTGTATCACATACACATTTTAAAAGTTTACTAATATAAATTACATGCTACTGTCACCGTCCGGTTTTACTATAACAATTTAATCCAAGGCTCTACGTATGCATCCTTTTCTGTAACAAAAATATTGTAAAAAATACAGTGGTGGGAAAAGTTTTCTCCTATAAGCCTACTTGATAAATACCCTACAGTTTAAATTAAAGTTTTCGTCGTGGTTTCTGCAAACTTGTCAAAAGGCAATGTAATCAAACTTGATTGCATTCTATAAATGTCCAACATAAAGGCGAAGTCTCGATTATGAAATGGTAAAATGGACAAAATCAGTAAGATGCTCCAATATTTGTATTTTAATTTATTTACAAGACGTATTAATAGTAATTTTACGTTTTGTGCGATACTAAAGGGTGCACACATCACTGCAACCAACTTAACAACTTATATTTTGGAAATATAGTACACAAGATATACAGAGTGTTCAACAAAGGTGGGGACATAATTTACGTAGTGATTCCTTGGATCAAAATAAAAAGAAAATCAAAATAACATATTAGCCAAAATCGCTTCGTTAACCATATATCCGTCTTTTTATATTTTTTACATAAACATTTTTATCTTTGAATTTTTCAACCAAACTTTATGAAACTTGGTATGTATGTTAAAGTAAACGAGACCCATGTTAGGAAAAAACTTGATCTTGGTTCTACTTTTTGTAAAATGGTGTTAACGTGGATATAAATGAATTTGGTGAATCAAATGTGTTGAAAATAAAAGTGTAAATGTGTATATGCGATACCCTAACAGCTGCTTACGCTTTAAGTTTGTGTCTTTAGCAATCTTAAGTATTAAACCCCTACCAGAGAAATTATTAGTTAATTATAAGTTCGCCATCAAAGCTGGAAGGGCCGACCCTCTTCATAATAATTTGGTCAGCGCCAGACGCGGCTATTAATGCTGAAGCCACTCGTCTTAATTTAATGTGATTTCATAACTCCGGCATTCCACATCAAAGGAAATGTCAGACCACTTATTAAATTAGATATGTTACGAAACAGTGTAACTGAATGCAAGTTTTGAGATTGCAGGCCGATAAATCAACACCAGCTAGTTTAAGTGATGACAATTCATCCATCCATCCATAATGTTTTGAGTCCCACTAAATAGTATAGCATATTACTTAATAACTAAGAACCCTTTGAATTTTGGAAACTTAGAACATTGCTTCGTTGGACCTTTTCATCTAGAGCTGAAAAAATCTAAAATCTAATTAACGTAAGGCGCAACTCTTTCAAAACACATAAGACGATGCGATACAAATTTTCAATTTTAAATTATACGGTAAAAAATGCAACAATGAGACCAACATATTTAACAATAATTCACATAAACATTACAAATATTAACAAAAAAATATCTGTGTGTTAAGAATACAATTCAGAACACTTTTTGCCCCAGACAACGAGATAGAACTTTAATACTCAAGAATTTATTTTTTTTTAGTTTGTTGGGATGGCAGACTATAGAGGATTTTAATGGATACACGCCTACACAGTTTTCTCATTGTTATATGCAGCTACTAATTTAACTTAATTGTCTCTGAAAAATCCTTTAAAATATTTTACTTGATCTGCTTAGTATAATTAATACATTTATTCATAAAATGTTAAAGGATTTTAATAAAACCGGCTAACACAAGGTAGCTTGACTGATTTAAACCTTGGATTGGTAAAGTGATAAGGAATGATAAATAAAATAATAAAGAGTGGTAAAGAAAAATAAGAAATAAACATAAAACATTTAAATATCCCTCAATGTTCCCTAATAAAATTACCACAATAAGCTATATTAGCTCTTTCTATATGTATACAGTATGTTGAATGTTAAAGATTAGTATTTAGTGAACAAATATTTTACACAAAAATTACAAATCGCAAACATACATACAGTGTATTTTAGCCTAGTTTCAACCTTTAATCTTTTTACATGAATGAGCCTTAAGTTTCAAGCCAGTTATGTGTATGACAATATTTTTCAGCCAAGCGGTTCCGTCAGGCCAAGCGGCAGAAGTGAACCCATTTGTATGTAAATTCTGCGTTAAACGCTAAAACCGTTTTGACTTTGTTGCATACTTGAACATTATCATCAATTTTACTTTTTGAAAATATTCTAGTTTATTGTTGTTCAATATACTGCGACACCGTTTAAATATCCCAACCTCACAAAAATTTTGCAATTTGGGGTTACATATTTACACACTATAGTATTATTGTTACGAAACAACAAGTAATAATGTGCTATAAGCAACCGTTACGTGGAAAAACTAATACGTTCTGTTATTGATTCTACCTAAAATTCTAACTGAGAATAAATACTAATAATAATATTCTATGTAGGTAAGATGAACTGCTTAACTAACCTTAAAACATGTAGGATTAAAATTTGCGGCTAGTGTTTGACAAATTAATTTACGACACCGTTATTACAGGTTTCAATTGATTTAAATATATCCCGAAACATATCGCACACCTAGGGCTTAAATTGATTTTACCTATAGCATAAGCTCAAAACAAAGAGAAGCAACTATACGAAATGTTTATACTATACTGCGTATACTATGTTTAAACTGTACTATACTGTAATTTGCAAGAATAAAACGTTGCAATTATACTAACTGGGATACATTTAGTTTCTTTTATTAGAGAATGCCAACTGAACGTAAATGCTGAAACATTAACTTAACTAATAATTTTTCATTCTAATTTATATGATAGGTAACACAATAATCTAGCCACAATTTAACACTTACACTGGGACTTGGCATTTATTTTAATAATTTACCTTGCCTAAGTTACTCCAGAACATACTAGAAATTTACGGCACACTTTGACAATATTATGTTTATTTTGTTTAGTAGCATTCACCTGAATGCCTTCACACACTGTAAAAAGCATTTCACATTTCTTGTCGTCAAAAAAGGGAGACACGTCAATTGTCGAGTGATAGATGGCAACCCTCTACCTCCCTCTACAAGTAACAAGATGGATCTGTGGTCAGCCCCGAACAATGAAGGGGATAAAACAGCGTCGACGAGAACCGGGGGAGAACTTTCCCTCCCTAGAGTTACCACCAAGGACAGAGGTAGGGTTAAAACCTACCAGGCACGCAGTAACTATTCAACACTTATTTACACACTTGATAAAAACTTACTATTTTACATATAGGTATTTTTGCTTATAATGGGAGATTATAAAGATAAAGTTGGAACCAATTTTTTTCGTGGGTACAAAAATAAATTACGTAAAAAGGTTGTGGGTTTTGTGTAGCCCACGATGAGATGATACGCTATTTTATTTGCATACATTCATTCATTGCGTACATTCATTGAATTTATGAAGAGTTTTTGTAATAATTTATTTTACAACTTGTCAAAGGTATGCAACTATTGTTCCTTATTTTATCGAGTGAGTGGCTATAGTCTATCAAGTTTCGAGGTAAAGTTTTATAGTTTTAGCTTATAATTCTTGTTTTACCTATTACAAAACAATTACAAGTCTGTATTTACAATTGTTCAAACTTTTATTTTGGTTCCAGCGAAATTGTATTTGTCTAATAACCTACGCATGGTTCTTAGGAATTTCGATGGCAATCAGCTTTCTCAGTGAGTAGTAACTGGTGGCTTTTACAGAAATAAACTACCACGACAGATCACATGGTACGAATAGCCTATTGTTGTATACACATTTAATCAATTTCAAATACAAATAATATTTTAAGGATATAAATTGTACAATTAATTATGCTGTATCATATCAAAAGTACAATTTCATACATATACACTTTAACTTTATCGTCTTGAGAAAAAATTATCTTCAATATGCATATACTGGTATCTAATACGATGGCAATATGCAGTTGGTTCAAAAAAGATGCTGGTTGGTATTTCTTACTTTGTGTGTCTAGTTCTCTAACCCGTTGACTCCTTAGTTTGATGATGTTTTTTAACACGACTAGATATTTTTAGCTATTTTCTAGTAGCGTATAACCCCCAACTACTCGTAAAATAGCTTCAAGTTAACATGTGTCTATAGGCTAGCATATATCGTAGAGATATGTGATGACATTTTAAAAATGAATCCTTAACTGTGAATAATAAGGACTCGTACGAAGAAAAACTGTCAAATTTTTGACATCACATTTCCCATATAACTTTTTACCTCTATAAATCAAAAGTGCGGGAAAAAGCAAAACACGAAATGCGTTTTAGCGTGATTTAGTGACGCAGAGTAATTCAATCGTCAGAAAGTTGACGACTGTACGAAAATGACAAAACGGTTGCAGTATTTTATGATGGGAGCGATTTGCGTCAACAACTAACCTATTTATATGTAAATTGTGCACTAAATAACGACAACAGTAGCGAGCGGGAGACTGTGGTCGCAGTTACAAAAACCACTGTTTCCATCAATATTTTGTTACTTTGCTTATAACGCTTTGTCTGACTTGCTTTATTTATTTTTTTGCTGTACAGTTTTTTATACCTTTACTAAAAGAACATATAATATGCTAATATAAATCATTGCAAAAGGTGTATAGTAGTTAATGAATAAACTTCGATAAACGGATGGAATTATTGATAAGGAAGTGTTTTTTTTTCCATAAGACGCTTAGAAAACAACCTTTTCTGTAATTTAGTTAACACTTAATATAATATAGTATCTACGAGATAAAATGATAATCAATTTAAAATTTTCGTACAGTTTTTCACGATTATATTTTCAATTTGCCGATGCCTAATCTATAAGTCCTAAAATATTATTGTGATCTTAGATGTAATTGGTATGTTAATTTACTCGATAGAAAAAGACTGTAAAATATGAATTATAACATTACATTTTAAAATATTATTTATTATAATGCTTTAACTCTATGTTAACTGTCACAAACCATAAGTTTTTGATAGAATATTTAAAGCTGATTTAAAAAAAAAAACACTGAAAATGGCATTATGTATGTTGGCTAAAAGTTGAGGAAAACGAGATTTTATTACGCAATGTCAAGAAATTAAGAAAAATCTAAATTCGTCTGCTGCCGGAAGTAGGAGTGAGATATAACTAAAAAACTATTCAATATGTGTATTTTTATCGCAATTTGAGTGCATAATAATGTATAAAAATATTTTACACTGAATACCAAAACACTGAAAAAATTAACATATAATAATACTATGACTGCAAAACTTGAAGTAGTAGATACTAGTTAGTTATATAATAGTTGAGATAATTCATTAATGATAAGAATGAAATAATCCTTTGAGTCATAATCGACTTACTTTGCAAATTGAATTTAAATATTGCTAAAGGTCGAAAAATTAATTTATACTCTGGACTACAAACGAGTTAAGCCTATGCAATGTGCATCAAAATGACATTGTATATACCTAGTTATATAAAGATACATAGTTATTTAAATTATAAGTCTTAAGCACGATCTTTATAAGAAGATAAAAGCACTCCATTGTTCCTGTCCGGTGACACCGTATGATGGATCATCGTTGGTGTCGTGACGACGTGTAAGATGGATCTGTGAGGTCATGTTGCTCATAATAAGAGGGTCAGGGCCACGGAAACCTTTAGATACCTGGACGACCTTGGGTTAATCACTCAGGATATGTTTAGAATGATAAATTATAGAGAGAGTTCTCCAGTTTTTAGTGTAGATATACGATGTATTTTCTCTAAAGGAAACTAGGGGACGGCCAAGTAAACTCTAGGTGATAGGTGATGGGTTTGGAAATCAATATCCACCTAAGTAATTACATAATCGAAAAACTTTTATGTTATAGATGGGATCTATGTGGTAGTGTTTGTCTAGAAAACAATTTTATGACCAAAACGCCCTGGAGTACTTACAGTTGTATTGAGTAAGTGGTATTATACCTAGTTAACAGATTTCATTTAATTATTATCACTGCTGATTTTTTAGCTTTACTCTGAGTTGAAACTTCTTTAACATTTATGCTAATTAAGATGTATGTAAGGGAAACCAGTTCAAAACAGAGATAAGATATTACCATTGAGTATAAACATAACTCAATTATATTACGTTACGAAACAATTTTATGAGAGAAAATATAACCATCTCTATAAGATAAGTTATTTTCTATACATTCATAAACGTGCATTGTATATACAGTTTACATTTATACAGAATAACTTATAAAATATACAGTATACAGTTATGTTCGTTCCCCCTAATCTGGGGTACATTTTTCGTAATGTTTTTTATAAAAAATCTTGTAAAGGCAAACACAAATAATCTTCTTATATACATCCTTATCGTCTCAAAAGTCCTAGATGCAGTAAACTAGCCACCGAATCTGGGGTGTTAGGTATTAATGTTTTCAATCTTGTAGGTACGGTCAAAATTGTTCTGGCGTTTAAGTTTGAATTAAAATGCAAATGCGCTCACTTCTCTCTCAGTTGATGGTCGCCAATTGGCGGGAGATATTATCACATTAGCTGGCGAGGATATGCCTTAACACTCTGCTCTAGGTTGGCGTACATATTATTCCTTACCGTATCACAAGTAGGGTATACATTTTACATTTGTCTATTTTACTATTAAAACCCTCTTTTTAAGTAGTCAAATATTTTAGGAGTGAAAACTATATTGTTTATAAACCTCTATGAATTTATTATTATACCTTTTTTAATACAAGTGAAATAAGATAAAAGTAATTTCAGCAACTGATTTGTGATCTGAGTTAACAAGATTAATACTTGGCGAGGACACCAATTTCCATTCAAATTTATTTTAAAAACTAAGACGAGACCAAACTCCATGATGGGAATCGAGTAGAAAAGTCGGGGTCAAAGTGAGGTAAACGAGGTTGGTCTAAGATTTGAACTAGCATGCTTAACCGCGTTGGCAGCTCAATGGAGACGCTAAATTACAGAGAACACTCGCAGTATTTTAAATCCTATTCGAAGTGATAATGTTACCGTAAAGAAATATTTACAAAACTAAGTTCGAGAGGATACGTATACATAAGAAAATTAAGTTTTAAATTATATAATTCAAGTATAGTTATTTGGCAATGGGTAGGAAATGTTAAAAATATTTTTTTGTTCCGTAAACGATTGTCCTATATTTACTAGGATGGTGAGTTTGAGTACACATACTAAACGAAACATCGGCAACTTGCATCAGAGAGTCAGGATGTTATTCTTTTTCCAACTTTTGTAAAGAAATCCGTGGAATTTTACCCGTTTGTGATATTATATTGGCAAATAAATACGCATTTAACAAATTAATGATAGTATAATCATAATCATACGATAGGTCATGGTCTGCAGTTGGGCCTGTTTATGACCGTTATGCCTGATCAAAACTAAAATATTTTTTTTAGCATATAATATATTGTAAGGGGCAATTAAAGTTTGTTTTAAACAATAAATCTACTTAATCATATACATATCATAACACAGTATTATGTTTTGATAATCTTACATTAGTCAGGCAAACTAACCATTAAACCTTGTAGTGTTGGGAGGAAGATGCCGAGGCAATCATATGAGTGGGGCCCAGTAAACCAAGTTAATAATGTTTACGACTTGAAACAGCAGTGTCTAAGCCGCCATCCCATTTCTACTTGCAACAGTTTATAGTTGGACTAATAGGTACAACATCACAATAGTGTAAGTACTTAGAGGGAACTAAGATATCAACTTTAGTTTAATGATTTTTAAATCTATGGATTGTTTAAAATATTTAAGTGTTTAAGAGGTATCTTAGTAATTTAACTGACTTACCCGTAAAGGATATTAGTTGTGGAAAATTTTGTATAAAGTATTATAAGGTATCATTCAACACAATAATTTAATAATCTTTGAATTCAAATATCGTTAGTGTCTTTTGTTAATAGTGTATTACTATTTTCAAACAGTCACTAATTGACAAGACTATTTAAATTAATAATAAATATTTAATTATTTAATTAATTGAATTAATTAAGAATTAATATTTAATTCTGTGAGAGCTTTAATGAAGGATTTAAGCGTAAAATGGGGTATACAGGTAAAAGTAATATGTATATTCATAGTAAATAATATATTCTTTTGTGCATTATAAAATACTATAACTAACTTATAAATAAAAATTATTTTTAAAATTTCACGTTTTTAAACGCTCTAAAAAGTATAAAATAATTTATAGATATGTAGAGAGAACAAATACTTGTTAGATTTAAAATGAGAAAGGAAGGGCGCATGCAATAGATAATAATGATTCAATTGGTAGATAGACCAAATCGTAAATTATCAAGTTATTTTATTAGGTTTAAATTACTTATATGTATTAAATATATAGATAATAAATCGTCATAGAAACTACTATAAATTTAGCGAAAAAAATATGATAGTCTTTGTTGAAATCCCATATGGGCTAATTTAAAATGTAACTTGGAAGAACTGAAACATACCACCAATCAAACGACCATTTTCCGTGTCTTGCATTGTCTATACAACACAATAATCTTGGTTCAAACCCACTGTTCCAGAATCCAGACTAAGGTTCATTTCCATACAGTCCACGTACTTGAGCCTATCCATGGGTAATTGCTGGAAGATTGGATTTGGATTTGCGAGCGTTTGGGAGGCAATCGGAACGAATATCTAACGGCAACGTCTTTGCAATTGTACTTGCTGGAAGGAAATTTCTATTGTTTTCAGTTAAAGAAGGGATAATATTGTTACAATCATTTCGATTACAACAACATAAACCAGTATTCTTTTATTTTTGCCTTGAGCTGGTTTATTTTGCATTTTTTAACAGATTTTGATTTTTGCTTGATTTTATTTTGAATGTGACGAACCTATTGTACCTATTGTAAATGAAGACCTATGACTGGATTTTTCATCATGTATAAAAACAAATTTTGCATTAAAGGTTAATTTTTAAAGATAAGTTTTGTTCAAGTTTTATGTGAAAAACTTTTCCATCGGTGACAGGATTATTCAAAGAAAAATTAGACTGCAAATTAATGGATAAATGCGGTAAAAATGTTGTAATATAACGTTCTCTATATTACTTTAAAATACATAAATTATAGGACAATCCTAATCCATAAATGAACAGTTGAAATTATTTTACGGTGAACTGTCCAACGCACACTGTCCTATTAATTTCCCAACTTTTTTATACGGATTATTAAATTACGATTAAGTATATATGCCAGCCAAATAGACCATAATATTTTGCCCTGGTACTAGCTTACCATTATATTTTTAATTTCATACAATAATCCGTTCTAGAATCTCTTTAGAACAAAAGCAGACCTTTCACTTTATTTCGCAGGTTAGCGGCAAAACGGTGACAATAATTTAAGACCAGAAGCCACAGCATAAGTAAACCTCTCTGTATGCAAATGCAAGGCAATAGCGCTTGTACGGAGGGAAAGTGTATTAGATTTCCAAACGGAAAATGTGGGTATTTAAAAGAGTGGGAAATACGTGAGTGTGTAGTGTAACGGATTGTGTTACATTTGAAAATAGTTTCGGAATACATTAGGATACATGAATGTCCGTTACATGGGTATCGAAAAATTTAATAGTTAACGTAATTAACTGGAATTAAAACTCAGTCCCAGCTGATTGAAAATTAACCAAACCCCCTTATTATCTTTCTATTATTTCTTTGAGATACCTCGTTTAATAGTAGTCTATTTTTATTTCTCAATGTAAATTGTAAATCATGGATGTCTAACCTGAAGTGGTGTTCTTTGTGTGAAATTATAACAAATTAAGTTAGACAATTCAATCAACAAAATCAATCACAGCTTGTAAAGCAACTAGTTAATAACCTAACAGGTTATAAAGAAAGTCTAAAAACTTTATTAATACGTTAAAAATACTGAATTTTATTTGACGGTCAAGTTAATAAAAATGCGTTGAATCCATGAAAAAGCTAATTTCTCGTCAAAGTAGAATCCCTGTAGTACATACAGGTAATATTTTTATCCATCCCACCATGTTAAGCTTCCCTATCCCAAGCGTGATGAAAATAACTACTTTACATCACTCGGTGAATCCATTAAAATAACATTGAGTGATCAACTTAATAAAATATACCTCTATGGAGCCACCGACGTTCAACGCTAGAAATCAGCTGTGCACTTGAATGTTATTGTTATGCTTTAAAGTATTTTCCTACCCTAGCTTTTGTCTGTAAAAGAACAGACAAAAGCTGTTCTTTTACAACAGATAGGCAATAGCAGATACATCTTGTATCTGTTAGAAGATGAGTGAAAGGTTTATGTTGTGTTTTAAATGTTGTGTTCCCAAGTAAAAATATCCTGTATTTAAAAATTAGTATCCGTAACAGTATCAGTATAATTAAAAATATCCTGTAATCAATAAAAACAGTTAAAAACAACTACGTTTATATATTGTAGATTAACTTATTTACACCCCACCTGTATATTGTGGGGACATGAAAAATATTGTATATAACCCCCTGTATATTGTCGGGTCTGGTAAAATCTTGTACGTTACACGTTACGCAAGACCGTGTTTACTTAGGTGAATCATTCTCCTGCGTGATGTAAAACACTCTTACTACACTAGTAACGTAAATAGCTATAACATAATAAATAGCACCAAGTCATCATTTTATGCCTTGGAGTAATAAAATATTCCCTTGGCGAATGATTTCTAGCAGAGTAAAAACAATAGTTGTTTATTCCTTGTTATGAAAGTGATGTTGACTACACTAGTGTGACGATGAACATGTTTGGTGTAGAGAGGTATTGTGTAGGGGATTGTATATCAAGGGGGGGGAGGGAAGGGTTGTATATACAGAGGTACAACGTTTATCCGGTTTATACCTTCAGCTGTGGGCAGAATATCGATGAGGCGGTGGACACTGTTGTGTCCGAGGCTCACAGTTATTCCCAGCTTAAATAACACCATTGACTTCGGATACTGGTAGTACACGTCACATCCATCAAAGTATATAAAACAACAAGTTGTGTTATATAGTTCGATGGTCACATCTAGTTGGCGTTTCTTAAACCTGGTTTGTTTTAGCGGAATTCCCTATAGGGAAGTAGCTATTACCGTAGGTCGCACGGTAAGACCTAGGCCTAGGACCGATTTACTTTTATATTTCGATGTCCCCAGAGGCCAAAAACACCACTTTTTAAAATGTTCATATATGAACTCGATAACTAGATCTTTGTCCGATTTTAATAAAATTTAGTTTAAAGGTGTAAGGTAGGGTAAAATTGAATGAGTTCGCGAACCAGCATGATCGGACCATGGAAACGGGGTTTTATGGGGTAAAATATGGGTTTTCTCATCTTTGACCATCAAAACACAAATTTTCACAATTTCTCTCCAGATCTTTTTAAGGAGCTTAAAAAACAAATAATTTAGTATATTAAAGTGTTTTTGTACGGTGAATGGTTACGAAGAAAATTCAAAAATTTTAAAATATAAAATTCCCATGTTATTCTTATGAAGAATAGTGTACGATGTTGTAGTTTGCTTGTTTATGGATATATTTTCATCAACCTTGGCAAAATTTTTTTTATTTTATACTAAGCTATTAATATTTTTACTAAAACACACTTTACTAGTTTCACTGTAGCAGCATTCTTATGCACTCTAAATAACTTAATGTTTATTTAAATATATATAACTAGGTGAAACCCGTCGAAATCGACGGTAAGGGGCCTCCTCGTTTATATGGTCGTGTGGCTTCATTGGCAACAAATAATGAAAATGAAATAGCAATGTGGTACTTTCAAAGAGAAAAACATGTAAATTGGCTGTTACGTAAATATTGACGTTTACATGCATTGTTAATCAACGTATCTTATAATGGATAATGTGATCTAGTTTAAAAGGATTATGACCTTTCTGTCATGACAGTAGCTGCTTAAATAGTATTTACTCTTACAGCCAAAATATCATGTTACTTTCAATAATGTTACCAACCCAGTGGGCCACGGATGGCCACGGTTCGTAATATAGACCACTGCAAATAATTTTGTCAAGATAGGTACCATTTAGGCAAGGTTTTTGTGTTTAGATGTTATTAGACACGATAAGAGCACATTGAACTTCTACTGCAGATGAATAAATGTTTGAGAAATATAAGCCGAATCATAAATGTGACAATGCGAGTTTGAGCATTTTGTAACTATATGAGGAAGCTACATAGTATTTCTTAGGCTGCTGCTCAGTGCACTTTAAAAATCTACAGTATTTTTTTGAGATAAATTAAATTATTTTTGTTGCTGAGTAGCGCTAGTAAACATGTACAAACCTTTTCGTTAGTCTAATAACATTCAAAGGTTCTCTATGAGTTCAAGTTCTTATTTGTATACACATATATCATGTTTTTACTAAGCTGAATGAATACATCAAAGTAACCTCTCTGAAAAGTCTGCAGTAAATTGCAGGTTTCCAGCTTAATGACGTTCTAAATAATGCACATATTTCTACATAAATATTGTAAAATGTTTTATCAAGTTGCCGTAAACTACTATTAGTTTAACAAAATATGGACACGGCTCAAATGGCCCCCGTGCACTTCTGCTCTTACTTGCATTATTTTGTACTGTATTACACACTCGAAGATTTTCCCAAAGATTGAAAACCTGTATGACAATAATCTCATGAACCTATGATGATCTGTCTAGAATAATTTGATAAAATATAGGCAAAAGTGGTGAAAAAGGCAGACACCAACCCGTAAAATAGATATAAGATAGTTCAATAAGAAATAATTGTAAGAGTTACTGTGATAAAAGGATTTTTCACAGATTTCGTAATGGAAGGGTATATTACAAAACATGACATGATACAGAAGAAAATCGCTTTCAAAATCAGAAAATAACATT
This sequence comes from Macrosteles quadrilineatus, assembly GCF_028750875.1. Lineage (NCBI taxonomy): Eukaryota > Metazoa > Arthropoda > Insecta > Hemiptera > Cicadellidae > Macrosteles > Macrosteles quadrilineatus. Next base: position 143,586,088 of record NW_026542595.1, on the reverse strand, counting down.
GCAAATACTTCCTTTGGACAAATCAGTAACTCCCAATTAATGTGTCTTGTTTAAAATACAATTTACAAATTAACAGCTGTTTCATTAAAAAGTATTATCCACATGGCCAAAATGTAAACAAATCTGTAGAGGGATCTTTAAAGGCTTCTGGGGCAGAGCCTTAAGAGAATTTACTTCGTTTTTCTTTTGATAACTCATCTACAGACCAAGACCTTTATTTTGACACCCCTACCAAGTTTCTACGCCCAGCCGTTCTCTCAAATTAGTGGAGACAAAGTTTCCAATTGAATTTTTAGTTTCCACCATGTTAATCTTATGGGAAAAAATCCAACTTTGATGGAAGATCCTGCCCAAACTAATTAAGATATCAAAAAACGAAAAACACTTTGCAAAACTACAGATCAGGGCAATTTTTTTTACACTTTAATCATCAAAATCGGTCCAAAAATGAGAGAGGAGTTCTGTTCACAAAAATCGGCTTAGCGTATTATATATATAGATTGAAAATGAATTCAGGCAAATGGAAATTCTCTTAGATGGCAGGTTTGCTGCGGTGGGGGTATTTTAATATAAGTATTGTTACGTTTAGCGTATTGATATTAACGTATTATTGATTTTAAAGGTATACATTTTGTTTTACGTTTTGCTTTCAGGTCAAAAAATTAAAAGAAAACTATTACCATACCAAACAAGGTAATTTTCTAATTTACTATCAGTAGTCAGAAAAATAAAAGGACACACTAAATAAGTAATATAAAACGCCGTGCTAAACTGATCATAAAAATTAAGCATTTGCTACTTTAGAATAACGCATAAGTCAGTCATATACTGAAAATAATTAAATATACTTTGTAAGCTATAGGCTATCTCAAATATTTTGATTATTTTGATACGTATTGTCTGTAAAACATTCGTAGGGAAATTGTAATGGTATAAGGGTAAGCAATAGGAAAACAATCCCATTCGAGAGGTTCAGAAAATCGTTCACGTCGCTGGCAAGATCCGTAATCGTTTGTGTATACAATGCAGCTCTATACAACTACACTTAGGCGGGCTTACATGATTCCAATATGGAATAACATAATGTTTCTCGTGCACTGTAACAATTTGTGTACATAATTTTACGATAAATGCGAATATAAAAAAAACATGAAGTTTACATATCAGAAACCGCGACAGTCACCTGGAAATGAAACATGATAAGAGGTTCTGAAACGAATATATTTTGTGCTATGGGTTTCTTAAGTATTGATGAACCTTCCACGCTAGGAATAAGCTATTAATTAGCGTAGGTATCGTATTAAGACCTGAATCCAGAATCTGTTTACTTTTTAACTGTTGTGTCTTATGTAATGTAACTCTATGCTAAAAACACCATCCGTTTGGATTCATATTTTTACATCAGTTATAGATTCGAGTAAAAAACATCCATTTTTCATAAAATATTGAAAAAGTGTAAACCTACGTATTATTTAGATCGACCTCGAATTAGTATGATGAGAAAATTGGAATGCAGTAGTGTAAGGTGAAAATCAAATTTACCTTTTTCGGACCCTAAAAATAGTAATATACCATTTATTACTAAACCATGTTGTAGGAATAAAAAAAATAGTTCAGTATTTTGAAGCATATTTTTACAAATATTGGTTAAGGAGAAAATCCCCAAAAACTAAAAATTTTAAATTATCTTTTTATTCTTATAGAGAATAATATCCTTTTGTAGTATGCTTGTTTGTGGTTATATTTTTGATTTTAGTAGGCTTATTTATTTATTTCAAACTTATCTATGAACATTTCGCTAACCGAATTACTATTTTAAACTATTGATTTAAATAGGGCATTATTCTGTCATGATTCAGTTAGTATTTTGGTGAACATATAATCAGGCAAACTGAAATCGGCTTACTCTGCAGGTATTCTGCACCGGGGGTATTCTAAAATAGTTTATCGCCGGTTTTTATCTTTACAATCTGAAAAACTAACCATGTATGCATGTAAAAATTTAACGATTTAAAAAAATTTGATTGTACATGTATTGTACGCCTAACATAAACAACTCACAATTTTACTAGGTTACCAGCATTTTGGAATAAAAATAAACAAATTTAGGTTGTATTTTTCTTACTTTTTGAGTAACAGTATTACAAGCTTTAGACATAAGAAAATTATTAAAATAGTTATATGTTTGTCAACTATACTTATATAAACTTCCAAAGATTCCAATGTTAATAAAAGCTTTAGCTTTTGTTTTCAAAATATGATGTTCTTAAATATAAATACAGAAGTAGATTTTAAAAAGTACGGGTGAATAAAAACATACAACATGTTTATGTCAACAAAGGCATTCGAAGAGGTCATAAGATTTATGTTCATGATCCCTTCCAGAATATCAATGGCATCCAACGGTTTGTTGTGAGAAATTTGTACTTCCTCTTTCATTTTTATGGGACATGTACTGGTATACTACTAATATCATTATGTAAAAAAAACAATATGTTGTTAAACTTCATAATTTATAGATTTGTGAACTTATCACTGTATTATTAAACTATTTTCTGTTTATAAACCAGATAGAGATAATTTCTTAACACATCTATTTTTAATTCCAAACTCATACACTGATACAGTTATAGTCATATGTAAACATCAATTGATGTTTTATGTATTTTAAAAAGAAGTAAAATCATGTTTTTTTTCTTGTAACGGTATACTATCTTTTATTTATATAGCCTAAAATAACAAAATAATCTAGGTAATAACTTCACTATTTGTTATACCAAATAATCTAAGTTTTGAAAATTTTAATTAAATATTCCATTCAAAGTCATCAAAAAAAATTTCATTAAATATATGGGTACCAATTAAAAAGGTTGTAATATAATTTTCGTTCTCTTACTTATTCTACCAAGGTGAAAGGTTCCTCTACAATTTTAAGGTCTTAAGAATTACTTTTTTTGTAATCTTCAAAGTGAAATAGGATAACAAAAACATAGCGCACAATATATTCAGTAAATCACAAATTATAAAATTATTGTATTCCACGTAATAAGCAAAAAACTCAGCACTACTCATATTTACCTAACAAGAATGATTTATGCAGCGTAACGTGAAACAAATGATGAAAGTGTGAAATTGTATAACTCATCAACAATGAGGACCGTTCTAGTGTATTATGTTACGCGACTGTATCCAATTTACATTGTTCTCACATAACCTAAAACATGTAACCGGATATGTTTTGTTGTCCCCGCATCACTGAGCCTCTCATTATAAAACGACCCCTTTAACGAGATCGTTAATGTTGTGGATGTAGTGTGTATTTATCGAGTGTTCTCGCTAGCTGTTTGATCAATGAAATACGTTTGATATTACATATTTAGTAAAAAAATTTGTTGAATTCCATACTTTTGTACAAAAACAATATTTGATTTATGTGATAGAATTTCATGAATTTAGTTTAATAATTTAAATATTTTATAGCCCAACAAACTTACTGTACAACAGAAAAACTTTCATTAATCCTTAACTCGTAAACAGAATTTTCAGGATAAACAATACAACAAAATAAATAGCTTAAATTATATTGAGTCGTTACATTATAAATCAGCTACAAACTATTTTTGGAAGCAAATTTAATTAATGTACTTAATGTATAAGTAGTAGAAACAAGTAAAATCCTAGTATATAAGGGAAATAGGTTGAATTTAGTTTTGTTATTATGAGCATTGATATGGGGTTGACTGGGGTGAAATTAAATATTTGATTTGGGTTGTCTGAATATTTCAGATTTCATAATTGAGAAAACATCAAGTTTTGAGGGAAAATGTGCAATAGATTGAGGTAAATTCTATGGGTGCATCACATTTATCAATTATTCTTTTTATTGGGTATAAACGAATGATAAAAATTTTTAAAGTAAGCCTTAAAATTTTTAAATGTTATGAATAACGATTAGGTCATTCGACTTAGAAGAAAAGGGTTATAAAAAGTGGCAATTTTATAAACATCTATAAAGGATTATAGCTAATGTGATAAATTATGCTATAAAGTTAATGGGAGAAATTCAATCGATCAAAGAACGACGGTCATGCGTTATTCTAGATGGAGTTGAGCAAATAAAAAATCTTCTTTTCAAACTTTTGCTCAGACTCAAATTTAAAAAAATTATACTAAAGCAATGTACACATAAAATAAAAGCAAACAAAGCAATAAGCAGTAACTTAGTCCCTACCTTCCACCATTTTAATAGCCAAGCCGATATGAGTTTACTGCATTTGTGTTTAACCAGTTACGTAATGTTATTCTAATATCTTACGTACCCCTTAACCGCGTGACGTAAAATCGGCCTGTTAACAGTAACACAATGTTAGTATGCATACCTTTTGTTGAATGGATAAAATAAGCTACCGGTAAAATGAAAATGAAATTAAAAACCTGTTTTTAAATGGCCAAAATAATATACCTTAATTGTTTGAAACAAAGGTAAAATTAATATATTTAGTTTGTAAAAATATGTTACTTGTAATACCAATTAAGTATAATGATAAATTATAGTTTTTTAATTAAAAAAAGGAAATTACAATGAAGATGATTAATACGAAGTACTTGTATAGAAAATGTGATGCATATATTAGTCTTTTAATGAAATAAATTAGTAAGCTTGTTCAGTTATGAGATTATAGTCAGCAAGATGCCTTTATTCTAGGGTTTGGTAATTAATAGAGTATTAAGATTTTTATAAGCTGATTAAAATTAACACAACACAATATCTTTAAGAGTTTCCTGATGATAAACATACCATGAAGTATATAAATATAATTTCCTCGAACGATTTATACGAAGCACAATTGTGAATAAAAATGAAAATAGTAAACCATTTTTAAATGAATCTCAAATGTAGCACAAAACTGCAAAACAAAAAAGAGCATATTTAACGTATGAATTGTAGCATGTTAAATAAACACAAGCCTAAAGGACGAAAATGAAAATGTTGAAAAGAAAATTAGAATAAATAAAAAAGCAGAGTTCTTATTTCTGTCTAAACCCAAAATCTGATAATAAAATTTAGTAATTGAATAAAATTCTAACCAAAAACCACTCATCATTGATTAAATTAGAAAAGTGTTCACATTTTTGTAGAAATGTAATTTAATAATGCTGCAGTGAGAAGAAAAATGAGTTTTAAAGAAATATAAACAATAATGGGATTCAAACACCACTGAAACTCTGCAAGCTGTCAATTAACCGTTTATCACTTGACAGTTGGCGGCAATGCGCACAGTCCCGGGCGGGCTCTAATGGGAATTCAGTGTTGCCAATGTTTGTCAAGCAAATGACGCTGCGTCAAATCTACAAACTTGACACTTCTATTGTAAGTGAAGTTACAACATGGCATTTGTTTATTGATTTTTGATATTAAAATGTTTTATGCCGTCTGTTTGTTTTTTTGTAAAATTATTGTATTAAGGACCACTGGTAAAAAATGCGTTGCTACGGTCTAGAAGAAGGACAAACGATAATAGTGGATCTACCTGTAGAAATAATTTTTTTTTTATTCATAAATGAGAAGTGTGTGACGAAGACGTACAGACAAAATATACTAATTAGCAAAGATTAAACGATAATCTTTACCAAATAATTAAAAACATATTTAAGAAAAAGGTAAGTTCCGATTTCGATAGGGCGATTTCCTCTCCTATTTTAAACTGTTTAATTACTTTCTTGATTAAGACGATAGACGTATACGGTAATATTAATGTGTGCACTGGTTTGTCGTATAACTTATGTAGGATGCGAAACACATGCACAAGAACTTATTTTACGCATTACCACAAGAACTTGTTCTAATAATTGACTCGTGTAATAACAAATCGGTGAATGTGTTTGTATTTATGGAAAAATAAATTCTGTTATTAGACATGTAGTTTTGACTTTCAATTCAAGGTTGACAATATGTTAGATAACAATAATATACAGTATAGGTGTCATATTACAATCTTATAACCATCCAGTAGTGAGCCTGAAAATAACAACTATTTGTCACACCAGTAAGTAGACGCAACTATTTGTCATGTTCAACATTGTGGATGGCATTGAAACCAGTACATGCATAACAATTATAGTACTAGATTCAAATCAATAAGGAGGCTAAAACTCAAGCAAATTATTATTAGTATCCATAATAAAAGTACAATAGAAAAACTTTGAAAATTATGCTAGTTAAATATGCAAACTTAAAGAAAAAAAAATGATTGCATTTATAATATTGTTAATTTAGTGTGTGTTATAGACTTACGATTTAGGATAACAAGGTTTATTTATAAACTTTAATTTTTTATATTTACACATGACAATAACTAGTAACTTTTCATTCATCAGATTATATTTTTTACTTTACACAAAATAAAATAACTTAGTGTTTAGAAATCTTGGATTTTTCTTAAAAACAAGGTACTCAAAAACTACAAACCAATGCGAACCATCATTAAATTTGTTATCCAGAATAACACGAAAATAAAAAAATCTGCTAATCATCACAAGTATTTTTGTTAACAATACATCGTCTATAGCAATAATAGAAACAAAGGGCTGCAAGAGCCGACTTGGAAGACAATAATCTCTCCCCCCCCCTACATTTCCCCCAGCACCACCTAGTCGTGCACCCTCTCCAATATATCGCAGTAAATGATATCTTGATTGCTTTCTTGTCCTCACCCTCCAATTAAGGGCGATTTATGTCTGGTGTCAACCCTTTGACACAATAGTTAGACGTTTCGAAAACCGGCTCATTTTTGATAGCTCAGGACCTACAGATTTATTTAAATCAGGTACCGTTTATTTCATGTAATTAGTCAAGCTAATATCAAGTCACCTGTAAATTAATAGGTTGAAAGATAGTTTTGATAAGTTTTCATGTCATAGTGATGAAACGAATATATAGTATAAATTTCAGTCCGTAAAAATATAAATTCGACCGTACTTAATGAATGTAATTTTGTCTACTTTTTTAGAGTATAAGAAGGCCCCTAATATCAAGCCATGTAGGCCCTACTTAAATTAAAATCTAACTTTAAACTGAGGAATATTAGTATAAAAAATTGAAAATATACCATATACGATTCGCATACTGTAAGTTTTAAATACACCCCAAGTTCCTAACCATGATATACTAATGGACGTACAGCACAAGCTTATAACAGTTGGTGACAATGGCCACTTTAAAATGTAAAAATAAAAAATAAACTCACCGCTGTTACAACGTTGCATTTTATCGCCGAGCATTTCCACTGGTCCCATGAAAACATTCGGATACAGGGTTTGATTGAATTTTCAAAGGCCGGGCAGCGATGGAATACAAAAGTGCAGAGCATAGGAAGAGTCTGAATTTGCGGAATTCCCCAGTTGATCGTCCTTCCCCCTCGCCCTTCATCATAGGGGTGCATCGCAATGGGCTACACGTGGGTAATTGAAATGTTTTATGGCTGGATGATTTTGTAACGGATAACGGGATCATGCATGTAAATGGGGCTTGGGGTTTAAAAATGCATTTGTCCGTTTCATGAGCGTGGTGGAAAATTGTATTTGTTACGATTTCTACAAATATGAAAACTGAAAAGTTTCATCGCAGTTTGGGTTATGTTTTTTGTTTTGTGTTTGTGTATGATTTTTTTACTAAAGTTCAATTGATTATTACGAATTCATAAACTACCGGTATTTTATATTACAGAGGTATTTCCATTTTCAAGATTAGGCTTATGGGTTTCCATGATGGTTTTAGAAAAACAACGTAAATGTAAACTAAATTATAATATATGTTTACACGAAAATAAAGTGACCTAAATACAGAAGAAAAGTAAAACGCTGTTTGAGTGAAGAAAATTGAAAACAAATACTCATCGTGTATATAAATAGGGCATTTGGAAACTACCACTCATTAAATAAGTACGGTATTTTACATTTGTCTTTATTTGTTTAATTCTTTACCATTGATTTGAAACAGTTCAAGTAAACGACATGATTATGTCCCAATTTATAAAATAGTTTTATTTCCTCTATAGATTAAATTTCTTTACTTCAAAAACAAATCGTGAAACGTGATCGCTTCGCTCAACAGGTTTTCATTGATCTGAAAGCGATAGTAGTAGGCCTACTATTTTACGGTTGACAATTGATATTCACAAACAATCGTCAATAATAAAATATTGTAGAAGATCATACAGAAAATACTAATGGTGAAAAATTCCAAAAATGAAATGAGGAAAGTGATGTAACTTTTTTACTGATTATTATACTTTGTTCAAAACCACAAGCTACGTTAAAGTTGGTCCTAGTATGTCCACCATGGAGAAATGAACAGTTACATTTATGTGGCAACGCGCAAGGGGGTGACAAGAGCTTGTTAACTCTAAGAGTAAAAGTGACCCTCTGGAGACAATAGCTTCAAACCTTGTCCCACAGTTCTGAGAATACTCATCCTGCAGAACAAGAATTTAGCTGTGTTTAAACGATTTGAAATCTATATGATATTATAACTTCAAAATATGTTGTCAAAGATAAGCATATTTTTGCTCGATTGTTTATGATTTATTTCTTATTACTTCACCGAATTCTTAATAATTTTAATTATGAAAAGCTACATTTTTCAACTATACTTTTTTCTATAATATTGTTAATAAAGAGGCTGTTGTAATAGGTAAACTTCAATAAAGATGTGCATTCAAAACGTAATTCACACACGTTCTATATTACTGATGATTAATTATAACTATTATAGACTAGCATTTCTTTTTTCATTGTAATTTAACATAATATACTACCAAATTAAGGATACAAGACCAAATATGTTAAAAGTATTTACGTTTTAGAAAACACACCTCCTTGAATATAATGTGTTTTTCATCCTGTCCTGAGGTCTACATTAATAGTTTGTTTATTTGCTTGTCATCTGGTTTGATATATTATTGTTTCATGTTTACTTTAAGTTTTGGTTTTTGTTATTAAATACAATGAAAGAAGTGGCTCTAACAAAATGGGTTTTAATTTAATATATTTAAGGGCACAACATGGTGGCAGCGGTAAAGACCCAATAAATTGAGTAACAGGGTGTCTAATATATATGATGCATTACAATGTCAGACTCAGAAAACTCAGATATAACAGTAAGAAGACAAACATCTAAAATGACACAACATTCAGCAACATTGGGCTTCATTGATAAATACTCCTTTAAACCAGAAGATTGGGGCCCATGGTTAAAAAAGCTCAATAGGTACAGAAATGCTACCAATTTAGATCAAATAGATGGAGAAAAGCAAGTAAATTTCCTTATAATATCCATGGGTGATAATGCAGAAAATGTATTAATAGCAGCAGGAGTAACAGAAGAAGATGAAAAGACTTATGATAAAGTGGTGGAAAAACTTAATAAGTATTTTACACCAAGGGTGAATTTGACCTATGAGAGAGCGAAATTCAATCAACGAGTACAAAAGCAAAATGAACCGATATCCGATTTTATAACAGATGTACATCAATTAGCTTCTTCATGTGATTACAAAGACATGAAAGACAGCCTTATTAGAGATAAACTCATTGTTGGAATAACAGATTCAAAGTTATCTAAGGAACTTCAACTGATGGCTGACCTAACCTTGCATGAAACAATAAATAGATTGAAACAAAGTGAAATTATAAAGAACCAACAAATTACTGTTAACAGATCAAGAGAACAAGATTTTGCAGAAATAGACCAAGTGAAAAAACATCCGAACTTGAAACAAAACATAAGACAATATACTTCTAATTGTTTTTACTGTGGAGGACAGAGGCATCCTAAGGAGGAATGTCCTGCTCAGAATATTGAATGCTACTACTGTGGATTGCAAGGACACTTCAGCCGATGTTGTAAAAAGAGACAGAATAATAAATACAGAAATCAGAACAATAAATACAGAAACCCAACCATGAATCAAATTCAGGAAAATACCGAGAACAGATTGGAACAGGATAATAGAAGCGAGGACGGGTATTACATTAACAGAGCTGAAGTTAAGAAAATAAGAGCGACAACAAGGAACTACAATAAACAGAATGAATTTGAAATTGATGTAAAACTTGATGGGAAATTGGAACATTTCAAGATTGACAGTGGAGCCGACGTGACGATTGTGCCTCCAAGAATGGCTAGAAACAAATTATTGACTAAATCAAACATTGTTTTAAAAACACCTGGGGGGAAGTATTTAACAGTTTTAGGTAAATTTGAAGGTGTAATTCAGTATAAGAATAAAACAACTCGTCAAACAATATATGTGATCAATGGTCAAGAGGAAGCATTGATTGGGAAACCATGCATCTCAGCCCTAGGGTTCTTAAGGGTCATCAGAGGAGTTAAAAATGACATTCAGTCAAGTGAATATTGTAGCAACCAGAATATCAACACAGACCTACAGAAGATCAAGAATAATATCCAAGTTTATTTAATGGGATTGGTAAGATGAAGAAAGGAGCTCAACTTAAACTGAAACAAAATGCGGTACCGATGGAGTTAAAAACTCCTAGAAACATACCTATTCCATTAAGAGAAAAAGTGAAAAATGAACTTAAAAGAATGGTTGAAGCGGGAATCATTGAAGAAGTTTGCGGACCTACGGAGTGGTGTCATCCAATGGTGGTAAGACCTAAACCTAATGGCAGTGTAAGAATATGCATTGATCCTTCAGCTTTAAACAACCATTTTCAGAGAGAAAATAACGTTTTTAATACTGTTGAGGACTTACTTGGATGTCTAGGGAATTCCAAATGGTATTCAAAATTTAGATGTAATAATAAAAAATCAAAGAGAAGAATTACAGGAATTGTTAGATATTACAATTCAAGGATGGCCTAAAAATAAGAACCTATTAAATGAAAGATTAAAAGAATACTGGGATCATCAAGCAGAATTGTCGATCAATGAAGATATACTTATGAGAAATAATCAAATAGTGATTCCTCCATCCTTGAGAAAAGAAATGTTAGATAATATTCATCAAGGTCATCAAGGTATTAAACGATGTAAAGAAAGGGCTAAAATGTCAGTATGGTGGCCCAAAATTAATCATCACATCGAACAAAAAGTAACCTATTGCCCGCAATGCATTGCTGACAGAGTGCCTCCTCGCCATCCTATGATTCCTACAGAGGTTCCTGAAAGACCATGGCAGAAAATCGGAGTAGATTTTTGTGAATTCAACAATGATAAATACATAATTCTCATGGATTATTATTCCAAATACATCGATGTATAAAAGGTATCTAACTGTTCAACGGCAATATTGATTAAATCAATGAAGACATCGTTTGAAAAGCATGGCATCCCCGAGTCAATTAGATCAGACTCAGGTGTGCAATTTCTATCAGAAGAATGGGAACTATTCAAATCAGAATACGACTTCACAGTGGAAACTAGTTCACCATACCATCATCAGTGCAATGGTCAAGCTGAAAGTGGTGTGAAAATCTTCAAAAACATATTAAAGAAGTGTAAGGATAGACATCTGGGCTTATTGGCATACAATACGACGCCAAAGGAATGTGGTTATAGCCCATCACAACTATTAATGGGACGGATTTTAAGAACAAATCTACCAGTGAATATAGCAACTCTACTTCCAGCCACTCCAAATCACAATAGATATAGACTTAGACAAATGGAAGAAAAGAGGAAACAGGAACAACAGTTCAATAAAAGACATAGAGTGACCCAGGTCAAGGATTACCCAGAAAACGCTAAAGTTTGGGTATCGGACCGAAGAGAAGAAGGGGTAATCAAGGAGAAGTTAGAGAACAGGAAATATAACGTTGAAACAAAAAAGGGAGGAAGATATATCAGGAATTCAAAATTCTTATTCCCTATGTTCTCCTCTGGAGAAAGAGAAAATCCTGATAAAGAAAACCCCCATACACAGACACTTCCTCCAAGACAGACACATACACCAAGATCCAACCTACATAATCATTCTTCAACCATACACAGACCTACCAGAATTGTTAAACCTGCCAAGAGGTTCATAGAAGAACTTTAAGAGGGAGATGTCCTGAGGTCTACATTAATAGTTTGTTTATTTGCTTGTCATCTGGTTTGATATATTATTGTTTCATGTTTACTTTAAGTTTTGGTTTTTGTTATTAAATACAATGAAAGAAGTGGCTCTAACAAAATGGGTTTTAATTTAATATATTTAAGGGCATAACACATCCTCAACAGAATTTATTATTATGTCGTAATAGTGAGTTACTCGTAAGATGTCTATGAGGGAAAAACTTTCAACAGCCTCACAGTTATTTTGGGTCAATACAAAAATTAAGTGAATTAAATAGTAAAAACCAACAATCCAGTGATTATACTATGTTTTCTTTTATAACTAACCTAATTGATATTTCAACCATAATACTAAAGAAGTACGAGTATTACTTTTCAGAAGCGAATTATTCGTGAATATTACTTTCATATTTGAAGAGCCTAAACAGCTTAACGGTTGCTCAATCCTCTTATTTACTTACGATTCAAACCTGTTCTTTCCGTTTGTTCTTAACCAACAGGGAAGATAGGTTTTACCTCTTTGAACAATAAATGGCGTTTTAGGAAACGTAATGTGAAAACACTTCCCTTGTCTTCTCCGAATATAAGACGCGATGTCAAAGGTGAAATGCATATGTATCAATCAAAAAATTATTTCAAAAATTATTCAGATAGATTATTTTCCTTCTTGGCAACTGTGATTTCAATTTTCTCTTATAACTGGCGTAAACCCAAAATTTTCAGCTACTCACCAACGAATCAAAGACAATATTTGGTTGCGTAACTTACCTGAAAACAAAAATTAATTATTAGGAAAAAATTTTTAATTACTCACATACTCACAACATTATACACAGCCCTTAAAATTATATAAAAAAAATTATGTGTACAATTATTTTACACAGCCCTTAAAATTACCAAAACACACAAAATAATTACGTTGTAGACTAATTCCATAGATTAAACATAGCTTGTAATTTTTCATTGTTTTGAAAAAAAGTTTTTCAAAATACACGCATGTTGTTCGTTGCGTTTTGAGGTTAATGTTTGATTCTCATCACCGTTTTTAATATTATTTGAAACACTATCTACAACAATTATTCAACACTAATCACTTGTCTTTTCATATTTTATTGCTTTATTTGTCTGTAGTTATATCCAATTGTAATATAAACCGTATCCCTTGACCACAATTAACTTTGAACCCTATACCTATGAAACCAAAAACACACACTACCATCTTAACCTTTGCCATAATATATTAGGCCTTTCTGTAAAATCGAAAGCCTATACCAATTATTTAGGTATTATAGTTTACTCAAGAAAAGAAAGAAAGAATAATTCCAACGCACTAAAAGGTAAAATACATGCAAACTAAGAGTGTCGAGTGTTGAGGCGTTTTAATCTTACAACAACAAGGACTGGAAGTGCCGGAATGAAGGGAGAATGTTTATTATACACTCGACTCCAGCCCTTGTGTCACTCCATTTATTCAAGTGGCAACACTGGCGGAAGGCCTTCACTCGTACCAACTTTGCCGACCAAAAAAATTTTAACGTCAAAATAATCAAACAAAATAATTATTGTTAAAATGCAAAAATATCACTTCTAAAAATACCTGTATCACGATAGTACAGTCTTGGAATTAATCATTAGTATTTAATTTAATGAATGTTAATGCTACTTGAATTTTCCATTTTGTTTACAAGAAAACCGTTAAGTTTCTAATCGTTTACTACTAGAACTTTATATAATAACTTCAATCCGTTGTAGTGAATGAAATGTTCATACCATGTTCATACTGTTTACAAATATTAATATAATTTCATAAATTTCTTAAAATGGCTGTAGTAATGTTATAACTATACATAATTGGAAGTAGTAATCAATCAGTCACATTATAGTGATTTAAAATTAGATTACTATTACAAGCTCGAAACAATACTAAATATTAAGATGTTAATCTCGTGTTGGAAATTAATATTGCGCAATGAAGGGAGCAAATAAGACATTTCCAAGTGCTCGAATGAATACGGACATACAATCAGGGGGAAGTGCTTGATAGACTTGAAAGGGCAAACGTAACCCTTCAAAACAAGACAATGGAACACTGCTTCCTTGACTGGTCCTTATCTCGAAATGCATTGTTGCGGATGTTTCATCAATAACTGAAACATCAATTCTGCCGAGTGCGCCTTCCACGATTATTCTGATTATTAATTTAATTCCTTTTTTTTTACTAAGAACGTGTTTATTCCTTGTTTCATGAAATATATTATTTATGTGTAAATAAATGGTTGAAAATGCAATCTTAATAAATAATGTCGAATACATTACTAGTTGCTGATAGCTATAGTTATACACAACTCATAGCAAAATTAAATTGTAACAGATTTTGCATATTTAAGAGCAACAACATCGATACACAAACCATGAAACAGTTTTGTAATTCGACTAATTTGATACTCTTTGAGTTATTACTAAATTAGTATAGTAATTTTAAAAAAATTTTCGGTAACGTTTTTTATTCTTAAAATGACATAAATATCAAAAGGACAATGCAAAGTTGTTATGGTGTTTTATTAAAATTCATTGTTGAGCCCCTGAGCTAGAGATAATTATTGTAAGACATATTACTTGCGTCAACTCTGCTAAAAATTCTGAATGGTGATTTTCAGGACATGTTCGACACGTGTGACATCTTCGAAATTTCATTCACCAAAATGTCTTCGTCTTGGTTCCTTTCAACACCATGACGAAGCCATTTTGGTGAATATACTTCAATAGTACTCAGCTGATGATGTCACACATGTGTCGATCGAAACATGTCCTGAAATTTACCATTCAGAATTTTGACCAGAATTTACGTAAGTTATATGTCTTACAATTGTGTTTCCGCACATAAAAAACAACCAAACACACAAAAAAGAGTTTGCTTAAGTTTTTAGAGCCAAACGTTGAATTTAAAGCGAATTCCATAAAATTAACGTTGTTAAAACAAAAAACAAAAAAACTTGTGCACTTTTAAGCTACCAAAACCACCATGTAAACATCACAAGTGTAGCCTCCAGCTATTGTTTCGCAACACAAGGTACGAAAGTCCAGTTGGAATAGCAGTTAAACAAACCATCGGTCGACAACTCCACTGTAATTAGTGGACTTTCAAACGAGGCAAAACACGGTAAAACAACAACCGAGGATTACGAGAGATTACGAGGCGGTGTTTTGTTTTGCCTCAGCTGAAACTTTTAATTGAAAGGCATTGTTTGACATCTTACTGCCATTTCCCGTCACCTTACAGCCTTTGGCTCGTATATCAAGTGTACGTGCTACTTGACTTCCATTGTGATGTATAATCCCTTTTCATACGAAATCGGACCTCACCTGTTAGACTTTGACAGATACTACTTAATATTATATTATGAGGTGGTATTAGTTTTTAATAAATGTGCAATTGCAAGTTTAAATTGGGGCACACTTTTCAGTTTGGTTGGTTTGGAGTAGCTTAAACTAAGTAGTATATTTATACTGTATTGAATTTTGCGTCATTGTCATTAATGTTGGAAAGCTTGTTCAGCACAACAAGTGTGTTATAGGACTTCATTGGCCTCACGGTGTATCTGTAAACAGCAATAGAACCTCGATAACAAGACTCTCATAGGGACGGTTAAACGTCACTTCTTATCAATGTTGACTTCTTAACGAGGTTTGCAATAACATGTGATGAGGGGTTAAATAAATTCAAGAGGTTTTGAAAAAGGACACTGGTTATAAAGGGCGACTTGTTATTACATGTCTTGTTATCGAGGTTCCACTGTATTTCTTTTTATTTCATAAATTAAGGTATCTTTTAAACTTATTATATTGTAAATCCATTCTCACCGCTAGCACAATGTATTCAAAATTAAAACAATATTAAAACACGTTAACTGTTTGGATGTTATATTTTAATAAATATTGTAATATATAAGCGCAAAGAAAGCGTTCTGCACGCAATGCGATTTAAAATGCTGAACAATAGCATGGAAATCAGTATAATTTAGAATCATATTTTACTTTTGGGGGAGTAACAAACACGAAACAGAGCAATGACAGTTAATTTGATTTTATGGTAAATAAAGATGTCAACAATTTTACAAGAATAGAGAGTGGGGTTGGCTTGCCATTTTAAAACGAAGAAATTACAAGGTATTCGATCTAAACCCTGTCTACCACAGTCGAAACATACCAGAACACATTATCAAGGTGTGCTAAACAATAATTAAATATATCGTTATTGTTTGAATAAATTATTAAAACATACCTAATTATTAAGTATACTTTATGAAAAGCGGAATTAATAGCTTACGAAAGCTACCCATGAGGTAGTCTCTACGTCTACAATCCCCTTGTTGGCCATTTAAACCCTCATTTGGAGCCCACAGTAGTATTCACTGAAGGGTTTCGGTTTATGTAAATATTTACTTTAATTTATGCCCGCTTTATACCCGAAGGTAATATCACCCTAAGGTGATTTAAATTTTAAATCAGCATTGCCGAAATATATTGTGTCAAATGACTTCATACTTAATAAAATATGGTAACTCTATTGAGTGTTTTATCATAATTTATTTTAGCATGTTTTGTTGTACGAAAACTAATTGTGCAAATATAGGCTGTAATGAATAAACGTAAATTTAGGCTGCATTATATAGACGTTATGTTTCTTTATGATTTTTATGACTAGTGAAATTCCAACTAATGCTCGAGTGGTAAAACCAATAATATTAGTCATGTTGGATGTCAAAGACATTCATGTAAACTCATATTAAAATTGATCAAACTTATTAATTATTTTAGATAATTTCATTGCATAAAATTATGCATTACATAAATTGAAATATAATTCTGTTATTTTTTTACTTAAAAGTTTTTATATAAATTATGTACACTGACTATGGTTTAACTATTCTACAAAAGAACCAAATTCAACCATTCCCTTTTAAATTTTACTTTCTTTATTGATTAGTTTCTTACAAATAAGGACAATATAATGACTATCTCTTTCTATGAAAACTTATATTTGTTGATATCTTATCGTTATTTCTCATTACTTTACGAAGGTAAGAATTATTATGACTAAATTATGACTCATATATAATATTTTGCATAGTTTAAGTAAATTATTTTCACATAGATCGAACTAAATTAACACGAACACTTAGTAGAAAATAGTGCACTTAAAAATACTCACATAAAACCTTCCTAACTTAATGTAAATTTGAAGTGTACCGAAATTAAATGATAATTTCTAAATTATTCTAACAGCAATAAAACAATTGTAAGATACACACAATTGCAAAATTGTAAAAAGAAGAAGTAAAGAGCAGAATAAATAAAAAATAATACCAACTATTACAAACAGGAAATCAATAGATGAACCAGTGAGGTAGCAAGATAGTGCCAAGAATCAAAGACAGTCCAACATCACAAAGGGAGGGTCTTAGACAGTGTCTTGAGCATGTCTAGACCCTCGTCTCTGTCCAATGTGACAATCGACATTTTGGCCATCCATTTGTATAATTAGTTGCTGAAGCAGTTAAGAACTACAACCTACTATTCAATTTAAAAACGAGTAAGTGTAATATGTAGAAATTAATTTTGTTACAGGAATTATTTCGTAGTGATCATCTTTACATTTTTGTGGTAATTTATACGTTTTATATCTAGAACATTTTCGCATTTAGAGAAGTTAATACTTGATTAAATAGTTTTATTTATTTAAATAAAATCTCAAAGCAAAGAAAGCCTACATACATGTTACTGTTAAGTCACAAGACTATAAATAAATAAATATATATTATGGTTAGTGGTAATCGATTTCGATTGGTCTCTCCAATCATCAGACACAATCGGCGAATGACAATTATATTTCTGCTAAATCATTCCAATTACTATAAAATATTTTTCACTACAGTATGATTTTGAAGGATCAGGACAATAAGTTATACAATATTTTAGTAAAAATCGAAACCTAATCCATAAAAATATTTACTTTCTAAAATAACGTGTTACAGATTGTAGACAAATTACCGTGAATATTTGACAGATAATTCTCTTTGACGATTTTACAGAGACTTGGGCGGGAAAATGTAAATACTTTGGCCAGACAAGTAGAGCCTCGGGGAGCGGATTTCAATACTGTCGTTGGAATTGGAATGGGAAATGAAACGCGAAACTGCCACCTTGGGAAGCGTTAGCTATGGGACGCATATCCGGCCTTATACATGGCTTCCCGTTCATTGTTCCTCCAAGACAGATAGCTAGGAGCTTTAGATCTTCACAGTCTCATTCTAAAATAGTCAAATACCACCCGAATAAATAATAATAGGGATATTGATATATTTAGGTGGGGTCTCTCCGATTGATGAAAATTAAAAACTGCCACCGTGTTATACCAGGTTATGATAGGTATCTCAAATTTTCACTGGCAGTCTTCTTAACTGATTGCCTTTCAAATGACGTGTCACTTTATGGGGCTTTGCATCTTAACATTTTGACCTGCTCCCAAAATATTCCATTTTGGGGTCCCAGGCCAAAGTGTCATACCAATCAAAAAGCACTTTTTAGTGTCTTGTTACGGTAATACTAAGTTAAATTTTCCAGATACAACCATTAAAAGTTTATCAGGAGATATTGATGTCTATAAGAGAGTTCTCCGAGGCTGATGAAAAATAAATATGGCCACCATCCTGTAATGGGTTTAAGTAGAGACCTCTAGTTTTGCCGATATTATTTTTAACTTATGTCCATTAAATTGAGGTGTCTTTAGATGTGACTTTACATTTAACATTTTTGAGCTGCTCCCAAATACCTTGTTTTGGGGCTCCGGACAAAATAGGGATACCAACAAAATAAGGTACTTTTATGCCAAATAGAGGTGCGCAT
This sequence comes from Macrosteles quadrilineatus, assembly GCF_028750875.1. Lineage (NCBI taxonomy): Eukaryota > Metazoa > Arthropoda > Insecta > Hemiptera > Cicadellidae > Macrosteles > Macrosteles quadrilineatus. Next base: position 143,567,100 of record NW_026542595.1, on the reverse strand, counting down.
AGTCTAGTTTAACGTATTAAAAACTTAAAAAAAGGATGTCCATACTTTTATCCAACCCTGTATGGTCATATGTGTACCCATTTCTATGCGCAAAGTGGGTCTTAAAACCCATTTAGTAAGATAATCAGCTGGAATTGTTGCAATATTCATAAACACCAAATCCGCAACTTGTTGGCTGGGGAGGTGTTATTTGAAACGGGAAGGGTTAAGGGACAATCAGGGTATATATATTGGATAGGGTGGAAGGGTTAGGGTTAAGATTGTTCTCTGTAAAACAAGACCCAAGGCGTGTGTGAATCGTGGGGAGGAAATGTTTGAACGGGATTTAGTAGTATATCCATCAAATTGCATCCCAAACGGTTTAATTAATTTTAGGGATTAAGAAAGATTCACCCTATTAAACGAGGTTTGAATCGTAATTAATAGCTGTCAAAAAACTATGGTCTAAGTTAATATTTTTAATTAAAGATTCACTTTTTATCAAAAAACTAATTAGGGTTGATCATTAGAAGATATGCATTTTATTCAACGTATAACAACATAGGACAAATGTATTCAAGAGATCTTATAAAAACACAAAGATAAGATATTAGTTTACAAAAACAAAGGGAATTTTTAGAGTACTATAACTTAACTAAACCAATGCTAAAACCAACTAATTAATGGGTAAAATAAAGAGAACCCTTTTGTATAAATGTCTCCCGAAAGTCTTTAAGCGCTTTATGTTTTTGTTGCCCCTGAATTCTACCGGGATTGGGGAACTGAGCCTTTTAATTAAAAGGTCTTAAGTTTACGTCGTATAAATTGCAACGTTTTTAAGAGCGCGTCTTATAAATAATTGAATACAACGAAGTTTTACAAGCATCACTTAAATGTACTCAAAACTAAATAAAAGAGGATTTCGTAGAAGTTTAACTAAAGATATTTTAGCAACTTTCATTGAATTTATTACTTTAAAACTTTGTTCTTTGTTTTCCTGAGAAATCCTGAGAGCTAATTAATCATGGTTTAATAATATATTTATATGTCTATTCAAATTTAGGTTATTGTTTTATGTTTGCGTGGTTCCATAATAGTAATATATGACAATGCAGGCTCTTCAGGCGTGAAAACATAACGTATTGAAAATGTGAAGAAGTATAAATGCTTAACAAGTATTTATTTAATCTTTACTGAATCATAGTTATAAAAGTATCTATATACCGTACTGTACTTACAAAATGTGCAACACTACCAAAATTGGTTTCACTGATTATCGTATGTTAGTATAGTAAAGTAAAGTCGTAACATAAATGTACACCATAGGTATTTAAAATCGATGCTATCTCAACAATACATTTAATAAACTAAGTTGTGTTGTCTGGCCAGAACAAAACCTAAGCTGTTTGACTTCACAAACATTTCATTAAAAGAGGATTTGGTTCCGTAATCTGGGTTTTTAACCTGCGGTTGTACACTGACTTTGATGTGGAAATACATTAGAAAATGATTTATTCACAGCTCAAATAAAAATATGTGAAACTAGCATATGTTAATTTTTATTTTGTATTGCTACTATAAACGCCAGTTGAATTTATTAGAGATTTTTTATAAAGGAACGGTGGAAACACTGGTCTTGTTCACTATCAAACCTCGACCTGTTCTTAGAAAGAATTTATAGTTCAGTGACAAATGAGATCTGAATCTGACAACAATCTTGCCTTGAATCGAACCTGCGAACTTCAGATTTTAAGACGAGCACTATTAGCCCTGAGCACTATTACCAGACTGCTACCCAGATAATTCTATTATCTAATAACTATCTCAATAATTTAACACACAGTATTAGTCATCACAACAAATGCAATCATCGAATGAGGACATCATACATGTTTTGTTAATAACCAAAAGTTTATATATGTATGTTATTTGATACTGTTGTTTGGTAACGATATATTGACAGAACACTGAAGTAGATTCTTCAGCTAGCAATAATGTTGCTTGAGGGGACAGGTTTCAATATAGTTACTGAAATTGGAATGGAAATGAAACACGTAACAGGCACCTTGGGGCCTGTGACTTAGGGAACATTGAAAACAAAACGAATATTTTGTGCGTAATTAGTTTCTATCGGCTTATATGTAGATGTTTTTTACCAGTAGGTCCATATGAGGGTTTTATGTTTAATGTAAATTAGTATGAAATAGATATGATGTTCAAAGTTGCATTTCATAAAATAGGTTTACAAAGATTTTTTACATTAAAAATTCATGCACGGATCATAAGATTTGTTAAAACTTACATTACAACTGTTACAACCATGTTAATGTTACTTTTATCTATTTGATTAACACAAAATAAGTGAAAACTCTTTCAGGATTATAGAACTTAAATAAAGAAAACCTAGTATCAGGGTATTACTTCTTTTGGAACTTCTTACATCTGCAGTTACATCAAAGTCTTCTGGGAATGAAACAAAACTGCGTAGAACAAGACTTTCCACCGTTACTAATTAACAAGTTTCTATTTAGTTAATGTTCTTTAAGCCACCGCTGTATTCCCTATTCAGAGACTCAATAAAAACAATATTTTCCCTTAAAAATAAAAGATTATAAATAATCTGATCTTTTTGAGATTTAAGTACTGTATTGCGGCAATACTTAAATCACAAAAAGAACAGATTATTTATAATCTTTTATTTTTAAGGGATTCAATTAAGAAAACAGCAATTCAAACAAAATAACCAACAAAAAATATTATAAAACATTAAGAATTATAACTTATAGTTAAAGTAAACAATTGTAGTATGAAATGAGGTTGAAGTTATGGTTATTTTAGTCAAACAACTTACAAGATCTATAAATACAATCTATCTTGTTTAAGTATAGCGCAGAACTAGAACTGCCATAATCCGTTGCCATGCTTTTAAGATTTTAAGGTGTTTATCGATTTTATATCGTAAATAGCTTTTAAAAAGGGTTTAGAAGTAAATAGTCCACAACTTTTGACACACAGAAATAGTTATTATATTATACAACTGTCTATTATATTATACAACTTTTATAGCTATAGACTATTTTTTTTTTTTTTTATGGGATATGATTTTTTTAATATTGAATTTGTCACCTAATAAAAACATAGACAAATATTCGATTTACAAATAACGGAGAGGAAACATTTGGGTCTTATATTCCCAGAATGCAGTTTAGCATAAGTTTATTTTCTAACGCAGTACATTACCAGCAAGGACATCCCAGCACACTTTCTCCTCAGGACATCCCACGGATATTGCGACAGGATATGCAAGATATCCCATAGTAGTCCTATGGTCAACCTGGGATATTCCAGGATATCCGCAGGAATGCGTAATGTCCCCGCCCAGTGATGTCCTACGGATAAGCTCACAGCATATCCGTGGGACATCCGAGGTCATCCCAGGGTCCTCAGGACATTCTCAGGACATATGGGGGACTACTATGGGATGTCCCTGGGATAAAGTGTGCTGTCTGGGCTTATATTATTGTATGATTCATGAGATCAATTATAGTAATGTAGAGGAATTAAAGTAAAATAATGTTATGTAAAAATATATAAAATCAACCTATGTTAATAACATATTTTTTTCTATTATGAAATTGACTATCCATAATTATAGCTAAAATAACAGACAAATTACCCCCGTAGCAGCATATAAGCTGTAGAAGAAAGAATCTAATGGCCTTGAAGTCTTAAAGATAGCACGTTACGTCCTCGATGTAATGTTCCATTTACTTACAAGGGTCGTTAAAAATGCTATCTATTTAAATATATTTGTTTTCTTGATGTAAATTTTATATTGTTTTAAACTAGGCCTACCCAACAACATAAGTAATTTTATAAATAAGTCAACTTTTAGGAAAATTAAGTTCGTCTATTATTAATTAATATTTGTTGGCTGATCATGAATGTAAGTAGTAAGTTTCCAATTGTTCATAGCATGTAGAGGTGAAAACGACAATTAAAATGGTTACACAACTATTTACAAGTACTTTTATACAAGTATGTTTTTATTCAAACTATTTTAATTAGTAAGGCGGAAGTCTTGATTCCTTTAGACTTGTTCCGAATCCCAATAGGTCTTAAGTTGTAACTTCTAACAGATAAGTAAACTTTCTCGATGGTTTATATTATCTGTTTTTTCGTGATAAGCGATAATGCTTTCCGGGTTGATTTTCTTTCGTGTGTTAAGTAAATTGAAAAATATTACCATACCGTACCCAATCAACCAATGAAATCTTCTAAACAAAATAACATCCTACTATGACGATTCCATTTTAACAGTGTAAAAATAAGCACAATATAATATTATACTAGGGGAAAGTCTTTAAGAAGATTTATTCCATAAAGTACATTGGTAATCATAAATAGGTATTGCTATAAAATGTATAATAATAAGATAAGCGACGGTTTAAAATCAGTAGTATATTAATATATTACACGAATGGCGATATAAATATTATCAATACATCACGAATTAGTTATAAATATTTAGACAACGTATATAAATAGGTTTCAAGTTTATATAATTGAAAAAAAGTAAATGTTCTTAAAATTGTATTTAATTGTTTAAATTTTTTTTATAAATTACTATGCTACTAAATAATACTCGATATTATGCACGCACTATAATCTCACAGAGTTGATAATCTTCCTGAGGGTGTATTAGTGTAATAATCACATTTGATCTGCTCTCTAAACTGCAATAACAATCAGTGAGTAATTCATGTATTAATTTAGTTATGATTAAATTTAGTTGCATTTAGAATCCCACAACGTCGTAAACATACAAATAAATCCTTTTCAGAAAGTTGTTGACGGTGAGTTAAAATTTATGATTTTCTATTTAACTATTTAGAATAGTTTAAAAATAACAGGAACATTTGGTTTAGTGTGCTGTGTTTGTACACTGTGATGAACAGTGTACCTTTAGTTTTTAACCTTAAAAAGTTCACCACAACATTCTATGATCCCTGGGGGATGTTTTGGTACGTCATTTGAAAAGTTCAATCATTTGAATTTTGTCGTTCAATCATTTAGAAGGTTGTAAGGGGATTTTTCAGTACCTAATTTCTTTTATAAAACTTGTAATTAAATCCATTGATTAAATTTATAACATGCATTGTCGTTATTTGTAACAAACATAACCCCAAAATGAAGTACAACGTATATCAATGAGTTTTGTATTATTGTTCACTTTTTAAGGTATACATTCCATCTTGGACGAAAGTGGTTTGAAAGTTCTTGATTTTGTCACGCTTTTGATTAAGTGTTCAACTTGAAACACACTTTAAGTCTGAAAATTCTTCCAGCCTTTAGTGTTAAATGGCCTGTGTAAAAAATACTATATTAAATCCTTTGTGCGATTTTGAATTATGTGGCCTTTGTAACAACATTTGACATATAAACAGTTCGGTTTTATTATAAACGGTGTTAAAGCAGTCAACGTGAAAACTATATGTGAAAACACGTAACTAACAATTGGATAATTAACATTAAAAAAATGTTAGCCTATCTCCGAAAATAAATGTTAACATGTATATAAATATGGCACGTTTCACAAAACGCTTTCCTTTTAACCAAATTTTAATAATTAGAATATTATTTTTTACAATAAAATACCTAAGGGATTCAAAGTCAAAGTTGCTTCCCTTTCTATAATTAGAGTGAAGGAGCTTTTGTAAGAAAATCTTCTTATTGCTTTAAAATTCCCTTTATTACCAGAGGGACTGACTATCCTCTTAAACATTAATCATCCAACGATGAAGCTATGTCTTCCAAGGGTAAGTATTATGTTTAAGTAAAAACTGATTGTTCGAAATCTTAAAAACCATTGTTATTTGGGATAACCTCGTTTAATGGTTTCAAACATAGGTTTCGTTTAAGGCTGTGTCAATATCAAGGTTTAGTATAAATTTCAGTTGGGTAACATTTTAAACTTCCTGTGGTAAAATAGCATTCGTGTCCGCAATAAAAAAAAACGTTTAATTCTTAAAATACAGGACAAAATCTACCTTTATCAATCAATCAATCAACCTATTACTTTACACTACTGCAATTTGTGGTACAGGGCTATTATTTTACTTTATACTTTGCCTGGAGAAGAATATATTAACAATTATATAATTAGCTGCTTTAAGTACTCCGTGCTTTAAAGACTAAAATTCAAAAATTAATGTTCAACGCGAGCTTTATGGTTTTTGTTACCACCATGTGATTAACCATGAAAACTATATAAACAAATAAAAGTTAAATAAATTCAAGCAAAACAAAAAATGTTTTAATGTTTTTTAAGTTCATACCATTAACCTAACAGCAACTTAGACTGAAGGGAAAGTTTAGTGGACAATAAGTATTTGCCCAGTTCTCCGTCATGGCAGCCAAACCGTGAAATTGAGTGAAACTTACACCAAGAGTGTTAATATGAAACCTGTCCAGGAAAAACGGTCTTATTTACTTTTGCAACAACAACCTTTGTTCTATTTTTGTCATGCGATAGGAGATATCTTCTTACGTTCACTCGTCCATAGTTGAACAATAAAAATAAAGTTTTCTTGTGGGATGAGATAGAAATAATGTATTTTCTCAAAATCTCCGTCATGGCAGCCAAACCGTGAAATTGAGTGAAACTTACACCAAGAGTGTTAATATGAAACCTGTCCAGGAAAAACGGTCTTATTTACTTTTGCAACAACAACCTTTGTTCTATTTTTGTCATGCGATAGGAGATATCTTCTTACGTTCACTCGTCCATAGTTGAACAATAAAAATAAAGTTTTCTTGTGGGATGAGATAGAAATAATGTATTTTCTCAAAATGATAGTTATACTTATTTTACCAAATAAATTGCAAGAAAAAAGATAGGATGGTAACTGGCATATCATTTTGGGTAATGAAATTTGTCATGAAGTAAAGTAAATTCTATGTAGTATTGTTTTCGAACTTGAACGTATCCCTTCTTTTATATCTTTCTGTTTGACAGTACATTTACTTTGGGCTGGAATAAATAAAATTAGTACCGTGTTTAACATAACACATTTACTGTATTAGTAATAGGAGTATATGTTAGTCCTTTTTTATTTTGGAAATGTATTTACATTTTCTCAGTCCTGTACTGCCACTCTCAATAAGATAAAATCCTTTACTGAGAAAAGACTGCGTTAGAATATAAAATAGGGGTCAGATAGAACTTCATTCATGGAATACCAGCAAAGGCAGAGGTCCTTCTTGACCCTCAGTAGATCTACTTCTAAGTTTTAGAATGAATTGTTCTACGATAACATATTAAAATATATAAATGATAACAAAGTCAAATTATATAAATCATATGTGTTTCAATCGTCATAACTGCAAAAGTAGTACGTAGTGTGGTGTTTATTAAAGAAAATTAAATTTGTTACTTGGTAATAGTAATGTTAGACAAAGAAACATAAAATCACTAAAACATTGTTAGACGGGCTAGTTACTTGCCTTTATATGAGCGTAAGGTTTTCTTAGCTACAACATAATATTGTAATGCTTGGTTTAACAAACTTTGGGTTACCAGAAAGTACGCAAATCGCTATTAAATTTACAAGCCTATGTTAAACTCGATTAAAACATCTTAATTAGTAAGAGAAGAAAGTCTTGTTTCACGCAGTTTTGACTCAGACCCAAAGGAATTAGTTGTTTCTGCAGATGCAAGAAGTTCCAAAATAAATTTGTACTGATTATATTTTTTTATGTAGCTTTTATTCCCATAACAGAGTTTTAACTTAAGGGAGTTTTACACCTATAAAGGTCATTTTCGTACAAAAAGGTTAATTAGCTGTTAAAAGTAACTGTTCGTTCCCTAGTTAGTTTATTTATTTTTCAATATCTACGTAATTAGAAGAAATATTAGAATCATCAATATTTTTTTTATTTAAAGTAGCAATTTCTATTTCACTTATGAAACTTCATTTGCACGATTTTTTAAAATAAATTCAATCTTTGATCAAGTGTAAATTATTTTTGGTAGTAGATTTAAATTTGCATTAGTGGGATACACATTTTGCCTTACATTGTGATGGTGCTTTTTAAAAATTAAACATGAAATAAAATACGAATGGTAAATTGCACGTTTCAGAGGAATATGCAATTCAGAGAAGGATCAAACTGCAAATACACCCTCAGGGTGGTTATCAACGCTGAGCGATTAAATTGCAATACATGGAATTATGTCTTCCATCTGTAGCATGTAGCATTATAATAAATATTATATAACAGGTAAATTGCATAAATAATTCTAAAATGCACCAATTAACTTACTCTAAAGAGCAACGTTTATTTTGAAAATATTCTAATCATACTATTACTACTTATGTAATTTTGTTGAATGAAATCCTCAAAATTACTTCTATCTTGTATAATAGCTTTGTTTGTTTTTTTATAAGTGCGAAGAGTTTTGTAGGACAAATATTTACCTTCTCACCTAATGAACCCATTATTTTGATTATCTAGATAAATATACCGTACCTACGGTATTAGATTGACTGAAAACAATAGGGCAAAAAATAAATTGTTATTGATTATTTGCCAAATATGAACGCATGCCTTCAAGGCAGGAGATCTAACCCCGAAACGATCTTTTTAACAAGAGTACCGCTATGAGTTTTATAAGCTAATTTTAAAATACACCATAATTTTATTTTTTAAATTTGAAATTGCATTTAAGTATCTTTGTAGGAGTATTTCTTCAACGTTAAATAATCATTTGTAAACACACAACTTTAATACTAGTTAAACTTGCTTAGCAGAAGGAAACTTAACACAGAAACATGAACAAATATTAAGAAAGTACAAGACAAATTAAACTCTAGAAAGTTAACCCATCCGCAGTGGTCACAAGCTCTCCTGGGACTTGGAACAAAACTGAAGGAAGCAAGACTTCTGTCGTAACTAATTAAAATACTCTGTAACTAGTTGTGTAGCGTATTTTAATTAACATTCACTCCAAACTGCATGGATAACTAAACAACTAACATGTGCATGTGTAACTAAACATGTGTAACATGTTAACTTTACAATTGGTTCAAAATAAACCTAGTTTTTTTTTACCTCGTTAAAGTCAATTTACAAGAGAATAAGGGGTCGCCTGGAGTAATTGTGCATTATGAAAGGGCTAAAAACTGGTTTTCAAGGCAAAGCTACTAACAATATAACATTTTCCTTTTCGAAGATTATGTATGCTTTGGTCAATTATTTGGTAAATGAAACTTAACTACATTCCAATAAAATAAAATAAATTTTTTTGTACCAACGGCATAAAGGAGGTAACCTCAATTAGTATACAATTTGTCTAAACGTTACCTATATTTAAAATCAATTTTCATAAACTGTGTTGCCTCTTGTTTACATTCTGGCTTTCTTTAAGCATTCAATAGTGCGGTCAGCTGTTATAATATAAAATACAATGCACAGTCAACTACTTATGGTTCAAAACCAGAGTAATATGGAGTCTCCCTAGTAAATACATTTACCGATATTGTGGTTACGTACGTAATTTCTTCATTATACAGCTAAAAAAACCTTTTTTTGATTTCAACATTTGTTAAAATCGAATGTTTACTGAACTGACTTATAGTTTCATTTTTCCTGGCAAACTGAACTGGCGATGACGGGAACATTGAGTAATCGACTGATAACAAGCCCCTGAAGGCTGCCAAACTGATAACGCCGACGGTTCATAATCCCTCAATAATCAACTGTGTAAATCGTTCGTCATCCAGGGGATAACTAAACCTCACTTTTTACATCCAAATATTGCCATTCATTACAAACATCAATGTTTTGAACTGGATATAATAATAGCTATTTAAGTAAGCTGTAAACTGTTTTGATAATTGAAAATTTGGTCGTTTGTCAAAACCAAGGGACCTTAACGATAAAAAATGAACTGCTCAAACCTTAATCGAGATTATTGGTGTTTAGTTTATACATGCTGCGATGTGAATGAGATTAAGTTGTGCCGCTTTACTTTTATTACAATGGATATGCACGAATGAAAGGATTATGTTTTGAAAAAAATTCTACGCAATACAAATGTTTACAAGAATATACAACCATAAAAGAGATTTTAAAAATATACATATAAAAAACATAATATTAACATTATTATGTTCAAGAAAACAAATTAACAAAGTAGTGTACAGCTTTGATAAAACTGTAAAATTTTTTTTTCAATTAAAGATTTCAATTTATGTCTGTGAAATCTTCAAAAGTAGACGAAGTTCTGGCTGTGAGTCTGCTAAGTCCCAATTTTGTGTGTGTTATGTTGACGTTTTGTTGTGGTTATGTCAGCTGATCTTTATCCACTATACACGTACGTGTCATGCATTTATGTCTTTGTACCTTTGCTGATTACTTCATAAAACAATTCTTCGCCCACCCGAAACGTTTCTGTACCTCCAGTAAACAACCCTTTCTAGTGACGTTTTGGTATAATATTTAAAATGCAAATACTGAATGAGCAAAATCATTAACTATGAACAAAACAGGGATAGGTAAAGGTAGTGAAAAATTATCAGTTCAGAAAATATAAGTTATTTCATTAAGTCATTTCATTCACAATGACTTATCCAGATCAGAAATGATTCACCTATTTTAGTTACCTGCATTTATTCACCAGTAATATGTTATCATAAATACTACTTCTAAAGGAATTGACAACGTAAAACGTCCATGTTTCTTTACGTCCATCAATGGAATTTAGAAACCATCCAGTGAATGCAGTTCAGTCTGTGACCCTAATTTTATATTCTGTCTCGGTCCACTTCTGTAAAGGAGATGCTCAGAGCTTGAATGGACACGTACAGTCTTGTCGGTCTGAAGCTGTTAAGTGAGGTTTAGAAACGAAGTCATGTCCGAACATGTAATTTCATTTACCGGTGTTACACAATACTGTACGGTCAACGAGTGTAAAGTATAGTAAATATGATGACAATTTATAAAGATAAGACACGAAGTACAACTTTTTAAGGAAGGTAAACGTAGGATCTAGTAAATGAGGATACGTTCGGTAAACTGGGCATGTAATAGGCCTGTTTGTAATATATTTTCCCTTTTACGTTCTTCCACAGTTAAAACTGGTAAAATGCACGTGTTGTTATATTGTACAGAGTAGATTTGCATTTTTTATATGCAAGAACAGTAATCCACCACCACTGTAATGGTATTATAATCCGTCTTCGTTAAATATGAGCATAAAACATGTGACATAATTAGAAGTAAATAATTATAATCTTATCCAATCATTCTAATCCAAACTTGAAAAGGTATATTACCGTGTAAATAATTTTCAAATGTGAAATATGAAAAATTACGTCAAAATTAAAAAGTTAACTTACAAACACGCAAGAGCTGTTCCAGTGACTTACCTGAAAAATAATAAAAATGGTTAGTGATGATTTATGGTATTTAGAAATATCACAGTAAAATAATTAATGCGTAAAAAAAATGGGCAAATACTTAAATTTAGCAATTATTGCGTAAAAAACAGTCAAATAAACACTGTATAAATTACTACCACATCAGAAGGAAATATTATATTTTTAACCACTTTAATTTCTTCTTTACTACAAACTTTAGAAATAAGCCCAACATTACAATGCTAAAAATCGTTTAAAGTGGAAGGGACTATAAACAAGTATAATAAAACAAATTGAATAAATCTAGTAAATAAACAAAACTGTAATTACTAACGACTCTAGAAAATGTCTTTTGGGCCTAGTACCTTATTTTGGAATGGTATACATTGCACCTTCGTTTGAAACATAACACAACGATTGTCTAATCAAAAACAAAACACATCCATAAACAAGGATTATGAAAAAGAGTTGCAACATTTGCCTAGTAGCAACCATTGATTGGTTTGTAAGTCTTCGGATTATAAAATCAATCAATGTGGCGTTAGCGGCTTATACTTGTGATCCCACTAGAGGGAGCAACCCCTACATGGAATATGTTCAGATGGAAAATGTTTACAATGATGCGAAAATTAATTCCATCGATTACTTTTTCAATATTTTTCAATATATTTTAATTTAAAAAAGCTTTACAATAAAGTTTATCAGCTCGTCCGAATCAGGAATACAATTTATAATTTAATAATAAAGCTTTATTTCACCACGCAAATACAATATTTTGTATACGTACAGTAATTAGTTTTTTCAATGCACCGTGTATAACTGGAATTCATTGAGATTAAATAACAATGATAATAATTTTAAGAGTTGAACTATGTAGATTAATTGAGTCTACATCAAATTGTTGTTTAGACACGATAAATAAGTGGAATGGACTGTAACCCTGTATTAATTGTGGATATTTATAGGCATGCACTGTGGATACCATACTCCCTGGTGTGGATTAACGTCCGCACTAGTGAGAACTACGACTATTCACAGTGCTATCCCGATAATTAGACCAATTCGTTGATACTAAGGCAAAAATGTGGTTCGGATTCCACTATAATAAACTGTAGGTCCCTTAGTTGCCATTATCTGTATGGGCTATTAATTAACAGCTGGGTCTAAGGAATATGTTTAAGGAATGCTTCAAGACTATATACAGGGTGTTGAAAATGTCTGGAACCAACATTATATCTGGTGAGTGGTTAAAGAAAAACAACTGATATTTTGTGTACGGAGATACTATGGTTTTACCTACCTTTTGGTGCCTTATGAAAGTTTTTACCACTTATAGGGAACGTCCTGTCGAGGATGCAGTAAAAAGTTTTAATGGAAGCCTATGGTAAATGATACATAGTTTTAAAGGCCATATTTTTCTGAGTAAGGAGCCACAAGTTTCATCTCAAAAGGACCACCCTAGCAAAAATGGCGACTGTTTGAAATTTAAAAAAACCACTTATAGGGAACGTCCTGTGGAGGATGCAGTAAAAGTTTTAATGGAAGCCTATGGTAAATGATACATAATTTTAAAGGTCATTTTTTTCTGAGTAAGGAGCCACAAGTTTCATCTCAAAAGGACACCCCTAGCAAAAATGGCGACTGTTTGAAATTTAAAAATTCCGTTACCTATAAGTGGTTTTTAAAATTTCAAACAGTCGCCATTTTTGCTAGGGTGGTCCTTTTGAGATGAAACTTGTGGCTCCTTACTCAGAAAAAAATGGCCTTTAAAATGATGTAACATTTACCATAGGCTTCCATTAAAACTTTTTACTGCATCCTCGACAGGACGTTCCCTATAAGTGGTAAAAATTTTCATAAGGCACCAAAAGATAGGTAAAACCATAGTATATCCGTACACAAAATATCAGTTGTTTTTCTTTAACCACCCACCAGATATAATGTTGGTTCCAGAAATTTTCAACACCCTGTATATTAGTATTTTATTTTTTGAAAAATTTTATATTGTGGAAATAAAACTGATTTTATTTGATATGTCGGCCTTATTCACTAACAAGACTACAAGATCGCGCCACTCATCCTACACTCATCTCCATTCATACTTTGCTTAAAATACCTACTTTGTATGATCGCCATTTCATAAGAAAGTATTAAAGTATATTTACCAAAATATTTTAATCCGTGATTATTACGGGTGTGTATATTGACTTGTAAAAGTTATATGATTGTGACGGGATTATATGATACGTCTGGTTGTTTTGTTACACTCTGTAAATTAACTATGCGTAAACTTAAATCACACTCTCAATACCACGGTATCGATTTAGCTTAGACCTTTTTCAAACTAACTTAATCAAAATATCTTTAAAAATTGCGTTCTTTGAACTCTCTGTAAACATGTAATACATCATATACAAAGTTACTCTGCTGCAATATTTTCAGGCAACACAAAACACATGAAAATATATATTTAACTTTTATCTCAGTTGTGATCCTACGTTTAAAACAGTTACAGTAAGTTTATCCACCCAAGTCCAGTTGTAAGTTTAGTTAGAGACGGATAATGGTGTAAGCCCGTCATGGCCACTCGACCATGAAATTGAGGTGGCACTGAAACATTGTTAAAGCTGATACATTTAGACGGAGAATGTCTCACTCACATATCGGGTAACACGTGATAAAACCAATAAAGGGTTGTAAGATCCAATTGTACACATTGTAGTAAATATTAAGTATATTCTTAGGAATATCATTGACACTTTGGAAGGCGTCAGAGCAGAGCCCTAGGATAGGGTTAAAATAAAAAATACTTTTTCCCATTAGGCATATAATTTCATTTGTCCCAATTTTCGTCTAGTAGCTTCCACGTAATTGACCAAGAGTCATGCTCCAAACTTGTACATGTATAATACTAGTCTTCCATCCAAGTCACTGACTTGATCAGTAATGCACTAAATATATTAACACCATGGCAGTATGAGAAAACTCAAGATGTTTACCTTTGCGTTGACATTTCAATGGAAACATGCAGAACTACAAAAGGCTTATTTCACAATTTCAGACAGCTGATCGAAAAAAAAAATATCATATTTCGTTTACCTATTTGGTTTATTTATTCTAGATTTTGTAATTGATTATGGAATTAAGTAAGATTGCATAACCGTTGTTTTAACAACCTACGCTTTCACCTTGAGTTTAAAATTGATACAGCTTCAATTAACATTTGGAATCCGGACAAAAAGGCAAATACTATACAGTAAATAGTGATGTGTCGGTATACAAAAAAATGATTATCGCCACCACCGGTTCTAGGGAAATGTACCAGTACCGAAAACTGACGTCGAAATGTGATTACGGACGATTGGGTATGGGTATATAGGTATACTGCATACCGATAGAAAATGGGCCATATGCCTATTGGCGGTACGGTCCAGCGATGGCAGCGCAATAGTGGTGAGTCGAAACCGAAATTGACATATTGAGAGAGCGAAAACGTTACGATCACAACGACATCATAAAGATCCCTCGAGATGACAACAACATCAATGATCACCGCAGTTGTGATATTTACTTGACACCTTGACACGTATGACATCGAAACGCCGTTAATGAATGGAAGCCTCGATTGTAGGCTGTTGGTGAAGAATATTTAAACATAAGCTTCTCAGTCCTATACAAATCTCATTCATAGTCTTTTACCCGGTTATCAACAGCCAAGTACAGTGTATTTTGAAACACGCAGAACTTCAGGTTTCCTGGCCTGAATGGTACATAGTCATTTTATTTCTTCAAATGATCAATTAAATGTGTTATTTAAGTAAAAAGTTTATTAAACGCCCTTGGTTTTGGATTTGCCGACAAAACGTAATCAGAAATTATCATTATCCATTTATTTCAGTATTTGTAAACCGCTTTTAATGTAAACAAAACAGAGGCAGTTCAACAAAGAACCTTTTCCTACAGTCACCCGACAAAGTTGGCTTCCTTGTACTGTTTATAGTACAGAAAGCTTCTAATTGCTGCATATTTATACTTTGCCGTACGGTTTATACTTTGCCGTACGGTTTATACTTTGCCGCACATCAGGATTCCAACGAAACAACACAAAACAGCGTGGTTCTATTATGCACGTAATCCGTGTACGCTTGGAAATAGGTTGGCAACACTTAAAGATAATAATACTATGAGCAGCTGATTGACTATTATAACTTCGATTTAATCTGTCATTTGGTGTTTATAGTTTCGGTATTTCTGAACTTCCTGGACTTTTCTTTTAAACGCTTTTAAAACATTCATACGATCTTAATAAAAAAAAAAATACATTTAAAGCATTTTTTAGGCGCGGAAACCACTTCAAATTACAAAAACATACGGAACTATATTCTCAAAACGCGGAGCACATTTCTTGCCGAGGAAAAATAGCGGAGTGATACGGACCGCGGGTACTACTTTCTCTAAGGACGCCATTTGTGTTGCCAGCTGAATCTAAAAACGTGTTGTATAGTGTTTGAAAGACTAATTATTTATATGATTTATAGTGACTGTAGGAAAAATATAATGTGTAACACGAGTGAAAAAGGCCTTTGCTGCACTCGAGATCATTCCGCGGGGCTCTCGTGTGCAGCAAAATGCCACTTTCACCACTAGTTACACAAATAACTATTCTCAAAACATCTTTTTGTTAAAAATTGGGGCTTTCAACAATAGAAATTTTATTTCAATTTTTTTAAATTTATTTTAAGTATGAAACCAATACTGTGACTACACGGTAAAATGGTTTGAATTTGATCGGCATGCCACGTAACTTCGCATTTTAGCATCACAGACACAATGACAGACACAAGTACAGACAGACAGCCAGAAACTGAGATAAGACTCGTTTCGGCTCTCTAAGGCTATGAAACGTAAAAGAAACTAACTTGACAATTCTACAGATTGTACCTGTCTTTAATTTTATTTTTTATGATTTTCATTATTTAAAAGTGGACCCACCTGTTCCTGATCATTGGGTTGTAAATAAATTATTATTATTAAATATTATTATTATAATTATTATTATTATTATTAAATTATTATTATCTTGGCTAATGAAACAGCTGATCTTAGTCATTAACAAAGCTACTGTACCTAGATCAGCTCACACCATTCTAAACTCATCCTTCACTCATATTTGGGTTAAAATATGTACCTGGTGGCGTCCCCATCTCAATGATTGATAATTGATAATTAATTTGAATTTCAAAAGCAAGAAAGAATCTAGTTAGGAAATTTACAACGCTAAACCAAAGAAATGTAGGCTACAAATTAAATTGCTATTCAAAACCCCTTTTCTGTCATAAAATTGTATTGTATCGTATTTACTTATCAACTTTTCGTGGAGTGATTATACCGTTGGTAAGAAAATGTATATTTGCTTGGTCAAGATGACCCGAAATTACCAGATCCGGTTTTTGAACAAATGTTTTTAGTATTGAAATGTTCTAAAGGTGATTTTGATAAAAATTTGAGGTAAAGAACAGTTACACAGGCTGTGGACTATTGTTATGTAAACGACGTAAAGTAAACACAATTTATGATTAAATGCTCGAAAATGTTCAATTTCATTGTGTTAAATTGGCAATGTCTTGGAATAAACTTACATTTTGTACACATCAAGAACGTTTTACGGGAAAATGGATCTGCACAGGGATATAAAGTTAACATCACACATTTCTTGAAAATCATTTAGGCCTACTGTAAGAAAAATGCGACACGGACGATAACTAAGATGCACGTAGTTATGTGGTACGATGTGTTGGTGGTTTAAATTATTGATTCTCACTAATACTAGTTCTTGGGACAGGTATCGTTAACGAGAATCTTCGTCGTAATGTGATGAATAATTTGGTATGCCTACTTGCCAATAGATGGACCAGATTGTGGCGACCCAGCGATTGCAGCGCAATTATAGCGGTGAGTCATACAGAACGCGACACATTGGAGAAGCAAGTTTACCAGCAACCAGAAACCTTTGTCACGGTCACAACTAAACCGCAAAGATCTTCCAAGATCGCAGCAGCACCCAAGATCACCCCCTGTAGTTGTGAATTTTTTACTTGACACAACAGCCATCAAAGGAAACCTTGATTGTAGGCTATTGGCACAGATGATTAAAAAAATGCAAGTTTCCAAGTATTATATAACACTGAACCACACTTCCACTTCCACTTTTCACCGGTTATCAAAACTCAAGTATAATTTGATACACACAGAATCTCCGGTTCCCAACCTTGATGATACCTAGTTATTTAGTTTCATTTGCAGTTACACGTTATTGTACTTTTGGATAAAATCCATCCAAATCAATCAATTAATTCACAATTATTACTAATCTCACTTCGGTTTGGATTTGCATACAAAACGTGATTGAAAATGTTTACAGTATTTGTAAACAAAATTAAATGTAAACATATCAGTGACAGCTAGAAAGAAGAATCTTTATCCAAACAGCTGTTCGTTATTTCATAGAAGATGTATTCTATGAACAGAGAATATAATTATTTTTTAATGACGTACGTAGTAAACATAGGGAGAAGACTTGACACAAAATTAATATTACTAATAGGAAAACAGACAGACAGAAATTGTGATAAGCCTCGTTTCAGCTTTCTAAAGGTATAACACGTAAAAATAACCAACAACTTTATGATTCTACGCAATGTAAAGAAAAAAGCTGTAATTTTATTTATATAAAGTAGAAGATTATATCAAGTGAGTCCCGTCCAATTTGAGATTATTTAATAGAAAGTAGTTAGAATATGTCCTTAGATTGGACTGTCAAATTCCGACTGTAAAGGTTTTTATTATCAGGTTACAAAATAAATTTGGTCAATGTTATGATTTTACAAGGGCTTTGTAAATACTTGCATTTGCAAATAACCACACAATTGATCCCAAAATCATCAACTGGAAAAGAGAGCGTAATTTGAGGAATTAAATTTACATTATCTATAGTCAATGCTATTCCCATGTCCTTACTCCAGCAATATGTGTTTTTTCATAAACCATATCTTTCTTGATAGATTTATGGTAGAACCACTTGTGTTATGTAAGAAAACGGCGAGGAACATATCACTGATATATTATAACACCGTATGAGTTCTAACCTCACTTCTTGCTGCCGACAACAATAACAATGTCATTGCTTTGCTTCTATAAGCATAACGAACGGAACTACCCCATAAAATATATCCTGAGCAACTGAACGGCGAAGAACTACACACCTAAAACTTTAAATCTGTGGTCTTCCAAAATATCTCTGTAAATGTGTAAAATATATCAGTGTTGCAACAAAATCTGACCAAGAAAGATGGAATAATATTACCTGACCTTACTCACGGTCACATTTGACTCCAGGCCGCGGCCTTCGAAGTGACAACGTCACAAGTAGTGTTGTTACAGCTTTTTGAGTCGTGACAGCTTATGGTATTTGTGTATTTTTTGAATACGAAAGCTTGGTTACTGGGCTTTGAAAATATTTACTCCATTTCAATGTATTACCGTTATCTTATGGGACGTATGGCACTAAACAACACTACTTGTGACGTTGCCAACTCTACTAGGCCGCAGCTTGGAGTTAAAGGTGGTCGTGTCTTACTGCGCTTGAACATATAAACCTGGAGAACTTTGTCCTTGTTACTAATATCACAGATTACATATGCTACGCAAAATAGATATTGTATCCAAGCCATTTTTTATATCAATTTCTGCGTAGCATATATAATCTTTGCTAATATGCTTGTGTAATTCCGTCATGTCACCTTAAAAATTGTATTCTATAATATACTGTACGAACAATTACGATCTTAAATGTTAATACAGCTGACTTTGTTTATTTACACATTTGACTATCATAATAATACACTTGGCATTTCAAGTCAATCATTAAATTTCCTGTATCTTTTCACCAAGAACAAGTTTCAATAAACAAACATACAATGCAACGAAACACTGGCGAAGTATTTTACAACTATCAAAATCAAGACTTTAACACATTAAGGAGTCAGTGTTTGGGAAGTGGTCGCCTATTCGAGGATCCATATTTCAAACTGGACCGTCGTTACGAGTGGCGAAGACCTACGCAGATCACGAGAAACCCCCAGTTGTACGTTAGTGGAACTGCACAGTTCGACGTCCTTCAAGGTGAGTTAGGCGACTGTTGGATGTTGGCGTCGATTGCTTTGCTAGGTATGTACCCAGACCTCGTCAAGAAAGTTATTCCTCCGGACCAAGGTTTCGCATACAAATACGCAGGTATTTTCCACTTTCGCTTTTGGAGATTCGGGAAGTGGTTCGATGTAGTAATCGATGACCGTTTGCCAACTAAAAGAGGTGAACTGGTCTTTACAAAGTCTGTCTCTCAGAATGAATTTTGGACCGCCTTGTTGGAAAAGGCATATTGCAAAATACTCGGCGGTGAGTACAAAGTGGCTGACGCTGGCAATCTTTGTGAAGCGTTGGAAGACTTCACGGGAGGAATAACGCAACAGTATCTTCTTGAGACTCTTCCACAGAATTTCCAGTACTCGTTATTGAAGGCGATCGCGAGACGTTCTCTCGTAGGGTGTTTCATAGATGATGAACCTGGGACCTACCAAGCTCCCACACCTCTTGGTTTGGTCAGAGGACATTCATATAGTGTGACCGGAGGTGTGAATATTAACCTTCCTCAATACGGGAACATTGTGTTGATACGCGTGAGGAATCCCTGGGGGTCCTTTGAGTGGAAAGGACCTTGGAGTGATCGATCCCCAGAGTGGAGGTCGGTTCCAGAAAGTACCAAGAAGCAGTTAGGATTAGTTAACAAAGATGATGGTGAATTCTGGATGTCATACTCTGACTTTGTGGCAAACTTCCAGTGGATGGACGTTTGTCATTTGGCTCCTGGCGGATTTATCGAGGCCTACGGTAAAACGGAAATTGCGACTTGGCAGTTGAGTTCGATCACGGACAGGTGGGTGAGAGGCTTAACCGACGGAGGAGCAAGGAAGATCCACCGAAACCCACAGATAAAACTGATCCTGAGCGAAGCAGACGATGACAACCAAGATGGGTTGTGCTCCGTTCTTATCGCGTTGTTGCAAAAGGCTACTGCGAGCGCTGGAGATTATTTCGAAATAGGGTTCAAGGTTTACAAGCTGCACGATGTAAATCAAGCAACTTTAGATTGGAACTTTTTCCAACGAAATCGTGCAGTAGCTAGTGTACCTCTTAAGAGAGTTAGAGAAGTAGCGGATAGATTCAACTTGCCCCTAGGTACCTATTGTATTGTACCTTTTACATATATGTCAGGGAGGGAAGGGGAATTTCTCGTAAGAATTTACTCGGAAAAAAGTGCATCAATGAGTAACATGGACGCTACAATAGGACTTTCACCTGATACTGAGGAAAATATGAGTCCACCGATTAAAATAACAGAAGGAATCAAAGACGAGAAAGTGAAACTTAAAGTTGAAGATTATTTCGAATGGGCGTCAGGGGATGACAAAGAGGTTGACTGGAGGGAGCTAAAGAATGTTTTGGATTTTGCTGTTAAAAATAACGTGTTTCTGCCAGAGGATGAACCTAAAGGATTGGGAAATTATATCCTCAATCTTGCAAACTCATTATACAAAAGCATTGCTGGTTCATCATCTCAAAAAGCAAGAAGTTCTTTTGAAACTATAGGGCCTGGGGGTTTCTCATACGACCTTTGTAGAAGTATGATTGCTTTGCTAGATATAGACCATTCTGGAAAATTGGGATCCGACGAGTTTCAAGATTTGTGGAATGAGATAAGACATTTGAAATCCACGTATGAACTGCACAGTGATAAGACTAGCGGATATTTGAATTCATCTGGTCTTAAAAAAGCTTTGGATGCAGTCGGGTTCAATTTCAACACACGTATACTCAGAGATATTATTCACAGGTACTCGTCAACAGACGGTAACATACCTTTTGACGATTTTCTACACTGTGTTATAAAAACAAAGGCGATGGCGGAGATTTTCAAGTCGAAAGATGAACACGTCTCTAACAAAGCAGAGTTTACATTCGATGAGTTCATGGAGAAATCACTGTACTCTTAAATGTTTAATAAAGATTTAATTGATTTTTTTTTTTTTGATTTTTTATTATTGACTAGAATCCTTTAGTTATGCAATTATTTACTAAAGGGACCAAAGGAAGGAGGGCTTGTTGATAAAATATTATTAAATTTTTCAAAATAATAGTGCAGTGCAACTTTGAAATGTTAAAGTTTATACTCATAAAATAATATCTTCCTGTGCCTCTTAATTAGAGTATTCAGTATAACTAATATTCCATATACGGAAAAAAGCTATAACCGTAGGTCTCATGGTGACACCTAGCCCAGGGACCAATTTACTTTTCCAGGGTCCATAGAGCCAGAGACCATAAACGTTGTCAATTCAAATTCATTTATATTTACGTTTGTGCAAACTAAGTACTCGTTAAACGAATTATATTTAAATAGGGAATAAATGTGATATTTTAGGGAGGCATTTTAGTGTAAATCCAATCAGGCTAATGGAAATTCGCTTAGTCTGCAGGTTTGATGCGACGTGGGTATTCCATGATAAGATCGTTGTTTAAGTAGTCTTACACATAGGGTAAAACCTTTGACTATTAGTCAGTGGTTAAACACTCCTATACAAAGATAACCAGTCAAATTTACAGCACACAGCTGAGGCTAAACTATTGACAGTAAACATATTAATCTACATAACACATGATTCACTAAACAGAAAGTTTTTATTAGGCTAGTGAATTTTACATTAGTTGTTTAAATACCCAGGAAGGGTAATCCATACCTGTTGGCACAAACAACCGAATAAAAATATCGATCGATATATCGATTATTCGATACATCGCTTGGTTAGTTACGTAAGGTTAACCTAACCTAGCTAACCAAACGATATATCGAATTAAACAATCGAATAATCAATATTACTCATAAGGTTTTTAGTGCCAACAGATATGGAAGTGTACCCGCCAGGAAAACAAATGCAGTAGAATAAAGACCAGCCAGCTTACAAACTACTCAACCAGGATTTTGTAAATAATATAAGGGACTAGCTGTAACCCGCGGGCTTTGCCCCGTTTAACTTCTTAATTTTCAAGATGATCTCGTTCGCATGGCTCAATCACGTCCTGACGTCCTGGTTGAAGTTCGTTCGCTACGCTCACTCACTTTTGGGTTAGAGCTCGTTCGCTGCGCTCACTTGCCTTCAGGTTAGCTCGTTCGCTACGCTAACTCGCCTCCGGGTTAAAGTTCGTTCGCTACGCTCACTCACCTTTTGGTTGCAAATTAGCTGTTGTCATAAATGTTAAAGAAATAATAGTGCTGCACCCTGTTGGTAATCCTTGTAACTTTAATGCTATTGAACATCATAGAACAGAACCAACTTGTTTAATTGAAACAGCTGTTAAGATTCATTAATTCCATTTAAATATGAGTACTCATAAGGTTAACATGGGAGACTCCAGAGCCACTGGGGCGGAGCCCAGAGGTCGGAGGGTAAAATCCTTTCTTAGTGAGCGTCTACTACCCAAAAGGAAGATGCCTGCCAAGTTTCAGGTTCCTTGGTCTTATGGTTTCTGAGATTTCGTGATGAGTGAGTCAATGGTATTTGAGCTTTAGGATAGATTTGTTTTTGTAAAGAGGTTAAATACCAATTTCTATTTGTGTATATTTTCCTTATTTCAAGTTAGATGAGAAATACAATTTGCGTTGACCATGGAAGATAATGAAAGAGCCTCAACTGGTCTCAACAGTTCGTGGAAGAAACGACTCAAACCGTTGTCTTCCAAGTACAGCTGTCAAACTGCTATTTAGAGCTTTGGGTATTCAACCAGAGCTTGTGAAGCAAGTGGTCCCTTCTGATCAGAGCATTTATGGCAAATACACAGGGATAATACTTTCGGTTATGGAGATTCAGAAGACGATATGGTGTAGTGTTAGATGACCACCTCCCCAGCATTGGTCTCCACAGGAGCACCAATATTTTTCTCTGGCTGGCTCTGTTAGAAAAGGCGTACTTTCCTAACAGGTGCAGATTTCTGTAAGGTCCATACAAAGACGAATGGGAGTTTATTTACGAAGCTATGCAGGATTTCACGGGTGGAGTAGTAGAGCAAATTTCTCTTCGTAATATCCCCAAAACATATGAAAAACTTTGCTCAAGGCTTTTGCAAGACGATTGCTATAGGTTGTAACATCTCTGTAAATCCCACCCCCACCAAAGGATATACCACTCCCCAACGTTTAGTCAGGGACCACACATACGCGATGACTGGTGCAAAGACCGTTAATGTTCTTGGGCTTGGAGAAGTTCTTTTGATTCGTCTCTGAAGCCTCTGGGGAACTTGTAGAATGACACGTGGAGCAAAGGAAAGCGGGAGTGCGTATTATTCTTGAAGCTCTCAAAGAAGAACTAGCAGTGGTTAACCGGAATTATGAGGAATTCGTGATGGAATTTTCAGACTTTGCTCATACTTCGGGTATGTTGGTATTTCCTATTAAAGTCCAAACATATATTTCAACGCTTACGGGCAGAACACAGATGTCGGACTGTGGCACTTGGTTATGTTCAAAGGTACCTAGGTGAACAAAAGGTGTGAAAGCTCGAGGATTCAGATTCCTGCATTAGAATCCCCAAGTTTAAGCTAAGTTTAGCGGACGGTGACAACGATGAGTGCTCCGTGATAATTGCGGTAGTAGTAAAAACATCTGCAGCCTAAAGTGAGTACTTAAGAACTGGGGTTTAAGGTTTACCGTATTTCTGACTTGAATCAACCCACTTTGGACTAAGACCTTCTAAAAACCAACCAACCAGCTGGCTCCATCGCCCTAAACGGTTTACGTAAAGTAAAAGGTGTGTATGAGTTTAAGCTATGAGCCTATTCCGTAATTCCTTTTACCATATAACGGAAGAAATCGAGATTTCCTTTTAAAATCAATACCGAAAACAAAACACTAATCAAGGACCCAGATTCTTGTACTTAAGTAGGTCTTTCACCGGAAGATACAGTGACCCACCGGTTTCACGAACAATAACAGAAACTATTAAACAGATTTCAAAAGTGGCAAACAAATTAGGGATTAGTTCCACAAGGTGTCAGGCCCTAACAAGCAAATCAATTGGAAAGATTAGAAGTATGCATTAGATTTAGGTTTCAAGAAAAGAGTTTCGTCAGCTGAGGACTATGATGACGAATGGAAACATTTTTTTATATTTTTTTATATAAAAGTATAGTGACTTTTATATAAATGGTCTGCATGCAGTGGATCCACCATGCGTCTACGTGGGTCATATGATTAACAACCCATCGTATTCCCTATAGCACTTCTAGGTCACTAGCGCGGCCATGCTGCAGCGTGGGCAGCGCAACACTACGTCACTTTGGTGGATAGTTGTACGTTATGTTTATACTCAATGGTTGTACTAAACTCTTACCATTGAAATCTGACAAACAGCCAGCTCATTTACCTAAAATCTATGGGATATGGCAATGAATTTATCAATGAGTCTATCCACCAGTGTAACGTCATGGATCCTGCAGCATGGCCTGTGCACTTCCTACATAGGTTGGTTCCAAAACATTGTTGTATGGACATTGAAGTGTTGTACTGCTTCTCAGTACAATTTTAAAAATTGTCTACCATTAGCCGAATTTTGTAAACACAACCACAGATAAAACATGCTCCTTTGTGTTGCTTAGTCTATGACAGAACTGCACCCTAATTTTTAATATTGATTTATCATTTTAGACCGATTTTTATTATTGAAGGGTCACAGCATTAGCCCTGATTTATTGCACTGAATTTTTTACATTGTTTTTTTTTTGTACTTGTTTGGTCTGTAGCTTTCATCAAAGTTTGGTTTTCTACCATAAGGTTCTAACATAGGGGAATAAATTGTTTTTAAATTGCTTTGGTTTTGTTTGTTTTAATTTTATGTTTATGTTTGTTTGACAGTTCTCAACAATGTCGACAACGTCATGTTATCAAAAGGCATCAGTATTCAGGCAGTCCTGTTCGACACATGTTTGCTATTGTTCTGTAGTATCATATTACGTTCAAGGCTACATTAACATGCAGCTCGGGTGACTTACAGTGACATCATGAAAGCTAATTTACCAATGTCAGCTTATCAAGAGGCATCAGTATTCAGGCCGTGCTGGTCGACACATGTTTGCTAATGTTCTGTTGTATCATACTACGTTCAAGGATACATTAACATGCAGCTCGGATGACTTACAGTGACGTCATGAAAGCTAATTTAACAATGTCATCTTATCAAGAGGCATCAGTATTCAGGCCATGCTGGTCGACACATGTTTGCTAATGTTCTATTGTATCATACTACGTTCAAGGATACATTAACATGCAGCTCGGGTGACTTACAGTGACGTCATGAAAGCTAATTTACCAACGTTATCTTATCAAGAGGCATCAGTATTCAGGCCGTCCTGGTCGACACATGTTTGCTAATGTTCTCTTGTATCATATGACGTTCAAGAATTCATTAACACTTAAAGTGCCGATGACTTGTTTAAACATGAAAATTGCATTTATTTCAATGTTAAGCAATGGCGGGAATTCCCGTCATCAGCACCCAACGTGTTAACATGCAGCTCGGGTGACTTAGTGTGATGTCACGAAAGCTAATTTACCAATGTCATCTTAACAAGAGGCATCGGTATTCAGGCAAGGCTGGTCGACACATGTTTGCTAATGTTCTATTGTATCATATGACGTTCAAGGATACATTAACATGCAGCTCGGGTGACTTACTGTGACGTCACGAAAGCTAATTTACCAATGTCATCTTATCAAGAGGCATCAGTATTCAGGCCGTGCTGGTCGACACATGTTTGCTAATGTTCTGTTGTATCATACAACGTTCAAGGATACATTAACATGCAGCTCGGGGTACTCACTGTGACGTCACGAAAGCTAATTTACCAATGTCATCTTATCAAGAGGCATCAGTATTCAGGCCAGGCTGGTCGACACATGTTTGCTAATGTTCTATTGTATCATACGACGTTCAAGAATTCATTAACATGCATCTCGGGTGATTTAGTGTGATGTCACGAAAGCTAATTTACCAATGTCATCTTATCAAGAGGCATCAGTATTCAGGCCAGGCTGGTCGACACATGTTTGCTAATGTTCTGTTGTATCATACAATGTTCAAGGATACATTAACATGCAGCTCGGGGTACTCACTGTGACGTCACGAAAGCTAATTTACCAATGTCATCTTATCAAGAGGCATCAGTATTCAGGCCAGGCTGGTCGACACATGTTTGCTAATGTTCTATTGTATCATACGACGTTCAAGAATTCATTAACATGCATCTCGGGTGATTTAGTGTGATGTCACGAAAGCTAATTTACCAATGTCATCTTATCAAGAGGCATCAGTATTCAGGCCAGGCTGGTCGACACATGTTTGCTAATGTTCTGATGTACCATTCTACGCTTAAGAATACATTAACATGCAGCTCGGGTGACTTACAGTGACATCATGAAAGCTAATTTACCAATGTCAGCTTATCAAGAGGCATCAGTATTCAGGCCGTGCTGGTCGACACATGTTTGCTAATGTTCTGTTGTATCATACTACGTTCAAGGATACATTAACATGCAGCTCGGGGTACTCACTGTGACGTCACGAAAGCTAATTTACCAATGTCATCTTATCAAGAGGCATCAGTATTCAGGCCAGGCTGGTCGACACATGTTTGCTAATGTTCTATTGTATCATACGACGTTCAAGAATTCATTAACATGCATCTCGGGTGACTTACTGTGATGTCACGAAAGCTAATTTACCAATGTCAGCTTATCAAGAGGCATCAGTATTCAGGCCAGGCTGGTCGACACATGTTTGCTAATGTTCTGTTGTATCATACAACGTTCAAGGATACATTAACATGCAGCTAGGGGTACTCACTGTGACGTCACGAAAGCTAATTTTACCAATGTAATCTTATCAAGAGGCATCAGTATTCAGGCCAGGCTGGTCGACATATGTTTGCTAATGTTCTGATGTACCATTCTACGCTTAAGAATACATTAACATGCAGCTCGGGTGACTTACAGTGACATCATGAAAGCTAATTTACCAATGTCAGCTTATCAAGAGGCATCAGTATTCAGGCCGTGCTGGTCGACACATGTTTGCTAATGTTCTGTTGTATCATACTACGTTCAAGGATACATTAACATGCAGCTCGGGGTACTCACTGTGACGTCACGAAAGCTAATTTACCAATGTCATCTTATCAAGAGACATCAGTATTCAGGCCGTGCTGGTTGACACATGTTCACTAATGTTCTGTTATATCATATTACATTCAAGGATACATTAACATGCAGCTCGGGTGACTTACAGTGAAGTCATGAAAGCTAATTTACCAATGTCAGCTTATCAAGAGGCATCAGTATTCAGGCCGTGCTGCATGCTGGTCCACACATGTTTGCTAATGTTCTGTTGTAACATACTACGTTCAAGGCTACATTAACATGCAGCTCGGGGTACTCACTGTGACGTCATGAAAGCTAATTTACCAATGTCATCTTATCAAGAGGCATCAGTATTCAGGCCGTGCTGGTCGACACGTTTGCTAATGTTCTGTTGTATCATACTACGTTCAAGGATACATTAACATGCAGCTCGGGTGTCTTACAGTGACGTCATGAAAGCTAATTTACCAATGTCATCTTATCAGGAGTCATCAGTATGCAGGCTGTGCTTGTCAACATATGTTTTTTCATGTTCTGTTGTATCATACTACATTCAAGGATACATTAACATGCAGCTAGGGTGTCTTACAGTGACGTCATGGAAGCTAATTTACCAATGTCATCTTATCAAGAGTCATAAGTATTAAGGCCATGCTGCATGCTGGTCGACACATGTTTGCTAATGTTCTGTAGGATCATACTACGTTCAAGGATACATTAACATGCAGCTCGGAGTACTCACTGTGACGTCATGAAAGCTAATTCACCAATATCATCTTATCAAGAGGCATCAGTATTCAGGCCGTATTGGTCGACACATGTTTGCTAATGTTCTGTTGTAACATACTACGTTCAAGGCTACATTATCATGCAGCTCGGGTGTCTTATAGTGACGTCATGAAAGCTAATTTACCAATGTCATCTTATCAAGAGGCATCAGTATTCAGGCCATGCTGGTCGACACATGTTTGCTAATGTTCTCTAGTATCATATTACGTTCATGGCTACATTAACATGCAGCTCGGGTGACTTATAGTGACGACATGAAAGCTAATTTACCAATGCCATCTTATCAAGAGTCATCCGTATTCAGGCCGTGCTGGTCGACACATGTTTGCTAATGTTTTATTGTATCATACTACGCTCAAGGATACATTACCATGCAGCTCGGGGTACTCACTGTTACGTCATGAAAGCTAATTTACCAATGTCATCTTTTTAAGAGGCATCAGTATACAGGACGTGCTGGTCGACACATGTTTGCTGATGTTCTGTTGTATCATACTACGTTCAAGGATACATTAACATGTAGCTCGTGTAACTTGGTGTGACGTCATGAAAGCTAATTTACCAATATCATCTTAACAAGAGGCATCGGTATTCAGGCAAGGCTGGTCGACACATGTTTGCTAATGTTCTATTGTATCATACGACGTTCAAGGATACATTAACATGCAGCTCGGGTGACTTACTGTGCCGTCATGAAAGCTAATTTACCAATGTCATCTTATCAAGAGGCATCAGTATTCAGGCCGTGCTGGTAGACACATGTTTGCTAATGTTCTGTTGTATCATACTACGTTCAAGGATACATTAACATGCAGCTCGGGTGACTTACTGTGATGTCATGAGAGCTAATGTACCAATGTCATCTTATCAAGAGGCATCATTATTCAGGCCATGCTGGTCGTTTAACTCCGATTGGAATGAATGGTAGAATAAAAATGTTTTATTGATAGGTTATGGGACGAAAGAGCTTTTCCAATAAACAACAAAGGGCTGAAGAATAGATCACAAAAGTGGGTTGAGAGATTTAACTGGATTATGCAAGTCTTTGATCGTTCATCCAGTGTTTAACTTACACACGCATCAACTTTCCAAATTGTTTACTACTTTGTTACGAGTTTACCTTCTACCGAAATATATTTAACAGGGATGTATTAATTTAAGTATGCACATGTCAAATATGTTAATGAAATAAAGTGTGAGGGTAAATCACTTATTCTTGGGAGTAGGATAAAGTATCAAAGTATTAAGGCATTAAAGTATGTACACCTACAATATACGTATACCTTTGACTAAATTACGTACATTTTCCACAGTATGCATAACATAATCTGTATAAATGTCCCTTTAATACCAAAACACATGGATCCCGAAACTTTAAGTTTAATTTGGTATAATTTATTTTGTTAAACAGATATTTGTTAATTTAATTAAGGTGTAAAACCCACAATTTCACCTGACATAAATGAACTGATATAGAGTCAAGTGAAAATTAGAGAAAAGAAATAAAGAGTGAGAGCGACCAGGTGGAGTCATTCAGAGCACGCGGTGACAAAACTTTGCTCTCAGACTTAGCGTTGGGCTAAGACAGGGGAAGTTTTGACAGCAAACACTCAACTCACTTGAATTTCTTCCGTAAACAGCTATTGTAGTTTTGCCAATCGTCCGCTTTGGATGGAGGGAAAAGTCATACGGCGTATTTTTATCGTTTTGAAATTCGGATATGCAATGTAATATCACATTTTTATTTCTATTTAAAATATAATGAAGTTAGGTTAAACGCATGAGTAAAGCTATGAACCAACTTACCCATTTTGTCAACGATTTAGCTTAGAATGCGATTACTTCTTAACCGTAGTAAATTTTTTATTAGAACTTAAGGCATTTATAATTTTATTTTATGAACAGAACTATATTTTCGATTAGTACACCGTCGTTAGATTTTTTCATTATCAGCAGTATGTTAAGGTTATGACAATAATTTATAATTAAATATGACTTCATGGATCAGTAGCCAATCTGAAGCCTCCAAATAACACTGATGGCAAAATGAATCTTCTAAATATATAAAATACAATGTATGTATGTTTGTTTGTTTGTTTGTCCTTATGGACTCCGAAACCGTTCGACAGATTGTAATGAAACTTTCAGGCATTATTAAGTATTATTAAAGGACAGTTTGTGTGAAGTTTGGTGCAGATCTGTCAAAAGGGCTCCGCCCCAGTGGATCTGTAGTAGCATGTAGTAGTATGTTAACCTTATGAGTACTCATATTTATATGGAATTAAAGAATCTTATCAGCTGGTTCAACTAAACAATTTGATTCTGTGATGTTCAATAGCATTAAAAAGTTAATAGGTTTACCAGGGTGCAGCAATATTATCTTTTTATGACAACAGCTAATTTGCAACCAAAAGGTGAGTGAGCGTAGCGAACGAACTTCAACCAGGACGTGATTGAGCCATGCGGACGAGCTCATCTTGAAAATGAAGGAGCATTTTTTATAAAACCACATTAGGACAGGACGACGTCTGTCGGGGCAGCTAGTGGTGAAATAAAAATTACGCGCTGTGCTCTCTACTACAATGCTGTCCACGGAGGAATGTTGAACTAAACTATGATGTCATCGTTGCCTCTTTTATACCTCCCGTAAGTCAGACCCCTATATCTCCAAGTTACTATTCAAATACACGCAGTTTATTTACTTCTTAGACAGATACTCTATAACGCACTGTATACTATATTAAAACCATAGGGATAACGATATAATCGATCATTTTTGAAAACCAAAAACCAAACCAATGATTTTGGTGTAAATTGTCAATTCTGATGGAAAGTAATTTTGTGATTGGCTGTGACAAGAGAAATGGAACCCTAAACACCATAAAATATAACTCAATGTGGGTGATAAAAATTATCATTTTTGTATATTACTATTAACAAAAACCAAAGCAAACAGAGATACTTTTTTAACACAAAGATATGGTGTACAGGAATAATGATACATTTATTGGTTAATGTATCATTATCTATTAATTATCTAGACAAATAAATAATTAGGTACATTCTTAGTTTGTTTGGCTGTTGAACTTTTTAGAGACTTATGTCATGCCACTAGTAATAACGAAACGTATATGTACTAAAAAGTACATAGCCATCAATAATTAAATATTTTCAATATTAACATTTTAAGTTATTTATTAATTTTGACTTAGTTGAAATTGTAGATGATATGCATATTCCTTTTTGAATATTGGTATGTAACATTTTTTACCAGGAAACTGATAAATAGTAATTGTTGCAAGTTATGTTAAAAATGAAATTCAAAACTGATCTATTGGGAAGCTAGGATAGATGTTTTCAGGATGTATATAAGATATTAAATAATTTACCTTTAGGGCCTCTTTTTAGTAGGATTCCCTATCTATATAGTACGAGCGATTTACAGTGTACAGCAATAACATATTAATTCATTAATTATCTTTACTCATTTGCTAATGGAAAAATGTTGCAACTCTTAAAAGAAATCGATAGTGAAAATAGCAAGAGACATTTAAACATATTTTGCTACACAGTGCGAATGTTACACAGTTGTAAATGCAACATAGAATGTTACTAGTGCTTGTCATGTAGGTCAGGTACGTGGAGGTCTGTATCCATCATTTTATTTACCCAATCTACAGCACCATTCTGACCACGTTCACCTTTGCACCATCTCCTTACTTGATGTCAGCATTACTTCAATAATTCTACTGTGTGTGTGTGTGTTCTTTAAGCTTTTTTTTTACCTTAGATCTGTTTTCTAATTCCTACTAACTGAGAAAACATATGGTGAATATTTCCAATTAACTGATTCCCAGCAGGATTCATCCATACAATACCTAGGCTATAACATAGTCTAGATATTCCATCCTCATGTTAACTTTGTAGCCAGCTTTTTGATCAAAATCGTCGTAATTGATGTGAGCCACCTATAGATTGCGCTGATCTAAATTCTGCCGAATACACAATCGTTTTAACCAAGGCAATCTTAGAGAATGACTTATGATGAGTTACTGCAACTGTTATGACCCATCAACCTAGTCAGCAACAAAAAATAAGTTATAAAATAGAATTTTAGACACGAGCGAATTCTGTGACTGGCTCACACAACTACATTTTTTTAAAATATAATATTGGAGACTAGATATTCCATCCCCATGTTAAAATTGTAGCCTGCGTTTTGATCAAAATCGTCGTAATTCATGTGAGCCACCTACAGATTGCGCTGATCTAAATTACTAAATTCTGCCGAATACACTCAACCTAGTCAGCGACAAAAAATAAGTTGTAAAATAGAATTTTAGACACAAGCTCATTCTGTGACTGGCTCACACAACTACATTCTTTTAGCGAATTTCCCATATAGGGAATAAGCTATTACCGTAGTACTCATGGTAAGACCTGGACTCGAGACCGATTTAATTTTTCATTTTGAGGTCCCTAGAGGCCAAAAACACCATCCGTTCAAATTCATATATATATATATATATATATATATATATATATATATATATATATATATACATGTGTGTGTGTCCGTTAGCGCGATAACTCGAGCAAAAATGATCCGATTTTGATGAAATTTGGTACAAACGTGTAAACCTACGTTTATTCGAACGAGTTCGCGATCCAGCATAATCGGACCATGGGAACGGGGGTTTTATGGGGTAAAAATGGGTTTTTCCCATTTTTTAACCTAAAAACAAAAAAAATTGCGATTTCTTTATAAACCGTTTTGTAGAGCTTAAAAAAAGAAATAATTTAGTATATTGAAGCGCTGTTGTATGCCTAACGGTCACGGAGAAAATTCAAAAATAGTGTAATTAAAAATTCCTATGTTATTCTTATGGAGAAAATGAAAATTGTTGTAGTTTACTTGTTTATGGGTATATATTGATAAAATTTGGCAAATTTATTTATTTCATCCTATACTATTGACGTATGGTCAAAAAACACTTTTTACCTTCCCCGTAGCAGCAAACCTAAGCACTTGTTAAATCTAATGTTATTTAAATAGGGAATAATATGTCTTCTTTATGGAAATATTTTAGTAAAAATGTAATCAGACGAGTTGAAATTCGCTTAGTCTGCAGGTTTGCTGCGGCGGGGGTATTTTAATATAATATTGGAGACAGCTGGTCCATATAGATGGGAGATCTTTCAGTATGTACACATACTATGGTTTTAGGAACTTTAACTCTAAAACTAAAACTAAAATATACCAAACTAAAACATAGCAAATCCGTTTCAACACACCACACTATTAATTAA
This sequence comes from Macrosteles quadrilineatus, assembly GCF_028750875.1. Classification (NCBI taxonomy): domain Eukaryota; kingdom Metazoa; phylum Arthropoda; class Insecta; order Hemiptera; family Cicadellidae; genus Macrosteles; species Macrosteles quadrilineatus. Next base: position 143,533,299 of record NW_026542595.1, on the reverse strand, counting down.
TCCGGATAAAAGAGATAATAGACGATTGCCACATATTCAAGATTGCTTCTGAATCGAATGAACTTTTGTAATAAACAAAGGAGTGAAGAGTGGATCAGTGAAGTGGGTTACAAAGCTTTAACTGGATGAAACAAGACTTTGATCACTCATCCGGTATTTTAACTTGCACACGCATCCGAGTAACTTTTATATTGTTTGCGCCTTTGAATGTTTATTATATCTTTATTTAATTTTTGAATGACTCTCTTCAATGTTCTTATTGAAGAAGCCATGTCCTAAACGTACGTAAACTTAACAATAATAATTCGACTCTTACAAACGTTCGATCAAACAATGAATGCTGTATTGTTTATTACTTTAATTATTTATTAAATTAAGTCAATTATTTTCTATTCCTTGTCATACCGTAAACTAAGTGTTTCAAAATTTTCCTGTTTAAGGATATATTCAAGGATATTATAGTCCTATCTGATTTAGTCCAACATTTATCGTATTGTAGTAACATTTAAAATATAGTAAATGAAGTACCTGATACCTACTGCATTATGACCACTACGAGTAGAATAACAGATTATATTTAGGGAATATATTGAAAAAATTGTTATAATAATAAGTCAATGTTCAAAAATTGAGAAAAACTACTTATAAAGGTATAAAATTACTACTCAATTATGTTTAATTATTCACTTAAAAACAGAGAGGATTTTAATTGTACTTGATGAGTTTCTATTCAAATTTAAATAATTTTTTGACTAAAATAAAGTTATTAGGGTTGTAAAAACATCCAAACAGTTTTACTATAATTTAGACCAACTATTGTGATTTTCAGATTTTTATCTTACAGCCAATGGTATAATATGGGCAAATCAATTTAATTGTACTAAATATTCATGCTAATGATAGGGAGTTACCAGTTGCTAGTATTGAGCTTGAGTCTCGTCAGAGATAAAGAATTGATAATCGCCCGAGGGTAGATGGTTCACCCCAACGACTCTTTTAATTGACGCGTGCCAAGCCTGGGGCGTCGCCGACCTAGCAATCTTCTCGACCCCTCCACACTGAATATATTACTGACCGTATTGTGCCGGACAAAACAGAAGCGAATAAATTTCAATACTCAAAAAGTAGCTTAGATAATTGAAATCCAAAAAAATGCTGGTGAATGTCTAATTATACAAAAATTAGCGGATCGATTGTGTTCTTGTCAGCAAAAATCTGCTTAGTCTAATTTTATTTCTCAGCGTCTTACTAAACAATGACGATTCCCAAGTGAAGTTTCGGACAGTGTAAGGGTTTAACATTCAAGTGAAAGTTCATACGGGATTTAAGCGTCGGGATTCTACAGGTAATTGTGAACCATTACCAATTACCAATTACTTTGGCTTTCGTTTAGTCTCAAATTGGCCATTAACGGTTAAGTTTTCCATTTTGTTATAAAATTTCACAGGTCATAAACAATGTGTTTGTACATGATTGATCTTCCAGGGCTGAAATTACTCTTTCGAACACAATGTATATGTTTGACTTTTCCAAAAGCAAAATAGAAAAGAATACAACTTCTATTAAATTTGCCTCAAAGTTTTTACAACCGGAATAGTTGGCTTCAGCCAACATAGAACCGTACACACCGTAACATTCATGTAACCGTTCTTTACTAATACAGTATCAATAATATAAGTCCGAGATTATGCTATATTTTGAGTATGACATGTAACAAAGACACTGTCTGGTAAACGCTATGAAAATGGAAAGGAAGAGGGGAAAGGAAAGACAAAGAAGGATAAAGAGAAAGAGAGAGTGAGAGCGGCCAGGTGGAGTCATTCAGAGCACGCGGCGACAAAACTTTGCTCTCAGACTTAGCGTGGGGCGAAGACAGGGGAAGTTTTGACAGCAAACACTCAAATGGCTCAATTATTCCTTACAATAAATAATATGTAAGAGTGCATTTCTCTAGATGTAGTAAAACAATTTTCAATTGCTATTAAAAATAGGCACTTCTCAGAACTCTCATATACTATGTACAATGCAAATTATTTTTACTTATTTTAAACATTTTATCAATACAAAGATTTAAAGGTAATATAAACCTTAGCAGGAGGTAAAATACGTAAGTAACTTAGTAACGTTACTCAGTAGAACTTTTGTCAATATTAGATGATTCGCTGTAAACAATAATCTGCGGAAAGGTTAAACTACACATGAAAGCAATACATACTGGTTGTGAAATAGTTGAGTTAAATTAGAACAGTATAAATAGTAGTATTTGTAAAACAAAACCCCCTGGGTAGACTAGAAAGGTGCTACCCATATATTTTAATACGGTTTGCTCGTTTTAATATTGTAGTTAAAATGTTTTTTCTTCACACTATTTCCACCCAGGCCAATGGCCAATACAACTTTCTATGACGTTATGCAAACAATTTATATGGAAACCTATGGGCAATATTTTGTGGATATGTAAGGAATTGACCCATTGTCGGAGTCGTTTTTATACAAACTATTAAAAACCACTTTTTCTCATATCGCTGTATAGGATGTGTATTCAAATTATGTTTACCATATAATACACTAGATTTTATTGAACTTACGTCCACACGTAGTATAAATATTGCAAACTTAATTTTTTTTTACATTTTGTGTACGATTTACGCTAGAAACAGTTGTATTGGACAGAACTTTAAAACCTTTAAAAAAACAATGTACAATTCAAATGAATAGTCTGTGGTGTACCCTAAAAGGGATCTTTAAGCTTAATCAATATTGAGATTTATCATAGAACATTATATTCAATTTCCTTAATTTATAATTTTTAGTTTGATGCCAAAATTTGATGTCCCTACAGTATAAATACAACTTTATGTATTTACAGTACCACATTAAATTAAGTTCATTAGGCGATTGTTTATAACGAAAGTATCCGACATCACACACAGGCTAGCCACAAGTCAGTAGAAGTGTCTGTAGGGAAATCTGACTGGCACACAACCACATGTAATTGTTGTGTAGGTCTACACACGCTAGTAGTGTCGTTATGTCGAAGGTAATTAGGTTATAATGTAGCACAAGTGTTCTTTTTGTTGTATACTGTATTAAATAAGTAACTAAATTAATCTTTCTTCATAGCTTAAATAACGTAGAAATAATATATAATATGAATATGATACAAGGAAATGTTATTGTATCAAGTTGGTACAAAAATGACTTAGCTCAGACTTTGTAGCTTAAAATATATTTACAATGTAGTGTATCAGTTATTATCTATCATCGACATGGGGACGCCTTCTAGGCGTGATTTGTAACCTATATATAAGTAAAAGATCATTGTCGAACCATAGATTAAACATACTCCGTTTAATCTATGGTAGAACGGTGTGAGATGATCTGTGTAGCTTTGTTACTGTTTAAGACCAGCTGATTCATTAGCGAGGATCATTTATTCAACGCAGATGATCAGAAACAGCTGGATCCAGTTTCTAACTATGAAAAAACTATTGTATGGTAAGGCAAGTAGGCTATACACGATAATTGAAGCCGATGAGAATGTATAATTAAACTCGCTTATTTACAATGAAGATGTTTTGTCGGTTCAAACGAGAATAAACATTGGGATGGGAAAGACTAAAAAGGGTGTTTTTTAAAACAACCCTAAAATAAATTTAATAAAACAACTAAAGAAGATTCCTCTACAGCTGTGATAATAGGAAACACTGTTTTTAGATGTAGACTGTATTTTGCGTGAATTCTTTGTTGAACGCTATTTTACACCACACTATTCCCTTTTACCACTATTCATCACAATAATAATGCACACTAAAAGTTAACACAACTACAACTTTAGGTTTATGTCAAGAAATATCTTGAGGAATCAGAAAAAATAATAATAAATAGTTGCTATACAGCGGTGACAGTAAAACAAGTCTATTGCAATTGCAATGCTATGGATACTGATTGTGTATGTATGCGTTATCGTTTTAAGAATGTAATCGAAATGCTGATTTTCAGACCTAGGGATGTAAAAACCTTTCGCCCCCCAATAAACGTTTGTAAAACGGGTAAAACATTGTAGTGTGGTGAAAAACATTTTACAATAATCTAAAATCCCCTTTTAACATTCATATGGGAAGGAACATACATAGGGGACCAATAGGACAGTTCATTAAACAGTACCCTGAGGCAGTGTAAGTAAATGGTGAAGTCATGTGGTTCATAATACGTTGAACAGAAGACCCCTGCAGTGCTACCTCAGGCTAAATAAAATATTGACATTTTGGATACGACACATCTGAAATATTTAATAAACAATCAATTTGCCTTTCAATTTATTAACAAAGATATTAAAGATATTAACTTCACGTAGATTTATGATGCCAATTCTTATTTTAAATTTATTGTGCTTAAATGCAAAGTTTTCAAAATATTGCATTAAAATACAAAGGTAAAAGATGTTTAACTTCTATCCTCCATCTCCAATCCCGAAGCTCAAAACGATGTAACTTTTTAGCATATAACATGTTGACTATTGAACAGTTTAGAGTTTAACTTTCACTTTGGATGTTGAGGTTAGGACATTTTTTTACTACTAAGAAAATACTGGTTGTACGAAAATATAATGTGAAACTTAATTTCATAACATGTCTGACGCAAATATAGATTACCATTGACTTTAAACATGCTAATATATTGATTACCACTTCACTATTATATTATATTCTAGGTTACCTAGATAAAATAAACCTCCTTAGAGTTAATTAAACGAATATAATGGGATTTCGAGTAATGTGCATATACCATGTCAATTAATTACACGTGTAACAAAATATTCGTTTCCCTCGATGTATTTTGATGTACAAAAATACTTTATTGTTAATTTATGTTTATGCACCTCAAAGGTTGTAAATGTTACTGATAAACTGTTAAACTCAATTATAATCAAGTATTTCATTACACCCAACCAAAATTTATGTCAATTTTGGGCGTCTTTCAATCTAGTCTTCTAAGAAAAGACCACGAAGAAGTTGAAAATGTTCACTTTGTCCATTCAACGTCTAAGAGCAAAGTTTTCTACTCCGTGTTAGGAATTGTTTAACCTGTTCTCACTTGCTTATTCCGTCCAAAGGTAGCTTTGCTGAGCATTTTAAGTAATTCTATCGCTGTACAATAAGTTAAAATGTGTTCATTTTCTGGAATTAACATAATTAAAACAAAGTTCAAAGTGGTAGAACTAGACTTTATTTTATTTCAAATCTACTTGCTGGGTATCACTAGTTTATCAATTGGATCCATCTATTAGCCTATGGATAGAGAGTGAGGCCTTTGTTCTGTGTTTAAATCTCCCAAAAATCTTCAAGCTATGCAATGGTGCTATGTCGAGATGGATTGAAGCCGAAGGTTAACAAGATATAAAGAATACACTAATTCGTGTGTTTTTATTCAAAAAGAAGGGAATTAATTGTATTTAATTGATCTTTTAACAATATAACATACTCTAACAAAGAATGATAGTTTGTTTAATCTAGAATAATAGTTAAGATAAACATTTGATTGCCAGTTGAATATATATACATTTTTTTAACCATAGACATGTGATTTATTTTTACTATCTCTATTTCACGGTAGTAGAAATGTTAACACATACCTTTTCATCTACACTTAATTAACCTAGAAAGTTTACTTCACTATGTAAAATTATATACATAAATAACAAGATTCAACTGTTCTATTGTCATACACCCCTCTTTAGGTAAATAAACAGACTATATACAGACCAATAGTGTGTTATTGAGTTTAAATTGAGCCTATTAGAAACTAAACACGCATGTATAATTTCAATGAAGTAATTGTTTGATTTCCTACCTGTAAAGAGTAATTAATTACAGACGTAAACCACAGATGAGAACGGATTGTAATTAATCACGATTAAATTACCATGATAATACGCTCGCTGAACACTGGGTGATATATTGATGTGCCTAAACTACTTTTGAATACATTTTAGTAACATTAGTTGTATCATATACTGGTAGGTAACTAAATTATAAACCAAGAATGTAAATTTTTATACAAGACGCAAGACAGTTTTTGATGTACCTTAGTCAATTAAAAAGGGTTTGCGATCTTTCACAAGTTATTAAAATGATTATTTATACAGTATTATGTTTATTACTTAGGTATATCCCGAATATTTTACATCAACATTATCTATTTTAAGAAAAACAACAAATATACTCGATTCCTACAGTATTTCTAGATGTGTTCCAATATTTTCAATTACATCTTGTTATTACTGATTGTTTATTGTTGATGGTGATCTTTGTATCCTATAGCTAAATTTATCAATAATATCACCAGCAAAGGGCACAAGACAATATTAAGATATTGATGAGACCTTTAACATGTATTTGAATAGACTAGACATATCAAAGTCATTAATACCTTGATATTTAAACTTGATTAAATTATAGTTCACTAACACAAATAACCGTATGTCTATATAGTAGTTGCCATTGATAAAGATCAGTAATTCTTAACTCAAATTCCCGGTTCGAACCAAAAATTAATGTATTTGGTATCCAAATAAACTTAAGAAAATAAATATAAACGAGGTAGTTTTACGAAAATCTTTGAAAGTCGATTATCTTTACAAATTTATTTAGATTAAATAATAACATGTATAATGTACAAACATATTAATGAGATATAAATAACTTAAACATTAGCTTAAGTGTATAATTTCAACGAATAAAAACGAAACAAAAATATGTATTGATGTTGTATAAAGATGAACAACTGACTATAATGACTCGAACTGTAGTTGTTTGTTAACTAAGTTGAGCGTTGCGTGCCTGAGTGCAGTTATATTGATGTATGCGTGCAAAAACCACTGCAGTTTTATCTAATCTAGCATGTGTAAAAGATATATAGCTTTCTAAATGTACTTAACACCGTAATTTTTAAAGTTCACAGTTTTTTAATGTCGCTCTATGTGTTATTGGAACAATTTAATATTTTATGGTAAAAGTACTCGGGAACCGAGCTTAGCTTGGGGAAAATCATAAGCTTACTCTGAAAGCAGTCTTAGTATTGCAGATACATTAATCCATTTCCAAACTCCACACTGCTCGCCTTTACTACTTCCTTCACCACTCCCTACGTCGTGGACATGTTTCCTTCCCTTCCCTTAGCATTTTAGGATTGCAGATACATTAATGTAATTGCCACAGACAGTTCCTACACTCTGCACTGCTAGACTTACTACTTCCTTCACCATTTCCTACGTCATGGACCTGTTTCCTTCCCTTCTCATAGCATTTAAGTATTACAGATACATTAATCTAATCTAACTGCCACAAACGGTTCCCCACTCTGCGATGCCAGCCTTTACTACTTTCTTCACCACTTCCTACGTCGTGGGCCTGTTTCCTTCCCTTCTCATAGCATTTTAGGATTGAAGATACATTAATCTAACTGCCACAAACGGTTCCCACACTCTGCGATGCTAAACTTAACTACTTCCTACGCCACTTGGACCTGTTTTCAAACACATATTAAAATTTTTTACTCTACTTCTGCCATTTTGAAAGTAGACAGATCATCGGTCAAAATATAAAAGTGGGCTGCCTTTAGTAGAAAATTGCATCTCAAATAAGAATAATAATCTGTTGTAAAAATCATATTGGGCTAACAAAGACAAAGGGTCGTATTAAAAACTATGTCAATCGTCGTTTGTAGCTTTTGAACATACACTCATAACTATAATCATTCTTGATGGTTTAATTACATTTATACCTCAAGAAACACAGTCTTGCTAAGTAGTTTCCACACATTACTCATCGTAGACCGATCAAAGAACCAGTTATGTCTACTGGGAAATCACAGCATAACTTTACTTTGAAACTTCGATGATGTAATAACCAGCTTGTCATGTGTAACCTAATGTTAATGTTAGATTTGCAAACATATACAATATATGTCATAAAGTATCCAAGTTGAAAAAAGAATAATGGAAAGCTGCATTCGCGAACATATTGTATTGTATCATGTGACTAATATAGTGTATATGTTTTGTTATCGCAACATTATGAACCACGCCTTGCAAACAACCATAGTTCTCTTTTAACTAGACCATTATCAATGCAACTCTTTGATTCATAAGTTATTAGTTACGATTGTAAAGTAATTTAATGCTGTCAGTTGTTAACTGAAAATCCAACGTTAGTAGGCTTTCAAGTTTAAGTAGTTAGCAATGACTCCTCCAAAGTTGAGAATCCTCTTAAACTTTAACAATCCGCATTGTCTTGAGTAAGCACTTACTAGTTTAAACCTTTAACGATGCAAGTTGAAGTGGTGTTCATTATTGAACAGTTGTGCTTTTCACCTTCGGTGCAGAAAGCGTCACTGACACTAAGACATAATGATAGGTTAAAATAAGTTAAACATTTTATTATACTTACAAACCAAAATAAGAAATGAGTTTTTGGTTGGGCAGAGAAGGTATCAGATTCAATGACGTTTAGATTTTTTTAAATGGTAAGTTTATATTTTGAGATAACAATTTTGGAATCCTATACAGTAATCACCCTATACATTTTATTGATAGTTGTATTCTTGTTTATGAGCGATACCTAATTTACCATAACGGGAACCAATCTGGTCCAGTGGTAGAGTTCGGGGCTCCGGTTCCCTAGGTACACCGGGTTCAATTACCACTAACCACCAATGGATTAAATCCATGTGATAATGTCACGACCCTCTAGGAATAGTCTGAAGTAATGTAGAAAACAGTTCCGGGCGAAGTTCTACCGTTCTAGGATGTGAAGGTGGGACAGTAATAAAACTTTCCTTTGAAGGAAATTGGTTAGGCCATGGCATTTCTGGTAAATATCAGATCCAAGATTATTCCACTTATTCTTTTCGACGAAGTCAAATATGCAAGAATACAGACAATATAGTAGGATAGTAAAGTAATATTTCACATCTATGTTAAAGGTGGTACTAAAATATTCCACCCACATTTCTTTAAAGATTGAATATACTATCTTGTAAAAATAAAACTGCAAACAATATGTGAAGCTGTGAACAGTAAACATAAGTTACACGTTGGAACTGAGAGTTAGGTTGGTCTGAGGTTTATGACTTGTACGTGGTTGAGGTTTAGAAAGGTAGGAATCCAGCGCAGTACGTATAATGAGTTGCTATTCGTTGAACCACAGGTCGAAAATGCTATATTTTTTATTATTTATTTACTTATTATTTAAATGAACTGATGGTTGGAACTTGTTGCATTTCGTATACAGTATTATATTATAGGCACATTGGAAAACAATTTCAATATTGTTCCAAAAACCAAATACGAAATGAATAACAATCCTTAAACCGAAGATTCGAGATTGGTTAAAGGTGGTGAGTGGTGACACACTATCGATCTTTTCCCCGATCAAGACCGAGCAGGGAGAAGGAAGAAGGGAGGTAAATATAAGCAAAATTTCAATCCGAACCTTTCCCAGAGCAAGACCAAGACCATACAAGTTCACCATAGTGTGTGACCGTCTTAAAGGAAAGCTTACAATAGAATGTTTCAAATATTCGTGATTTGTATTAGGCATAAATTTCGACCAGTAAACATTGCCTCTGATTGTGTTTTCATGATGGAACTTCAAGTGTCATGAATGAGCTTTTTATCGTAATCTTCAACATGTGTTTATTTCAATAAAAAAACATACTTTACGGTGAAAAGCCCTAAATTACACTATGAAAAAATAAAAAAAAAACTATCACCGACACGATTAGGGGTAGTCACTAACAGTCACTAATGTAAAAGACAATTATATTAAAGGATGACAACTTAAACTTGACGTCGTTAAAGATTTGCGAAACAAGTAAGTGTCATTTCACAGTTTGGATCATTAATGTTTCAACAAGTCCTGAAGTGAATCCAGAGCAGTCATGAGCAGTCAGACAAGCAATACGAATAAGTCAAGACAAACTGTCGTATAACTAATCCAATAATAGTTTCACGGGATTCAAATATCATACCATGCAAGATGCAAATGTTCTTAATAGTTTGATTATGTTAATTCTTTATCATTTTACAAATTTGTTGGCCTCTATTATTATTATACAGGGTGAGTTTTAAATGAGTACAACATAATCGCAAAATAGTGCTAGATAAAGATAAGTATACACCACATAATATACATACATCTTTTTCTAGCATTATTTTGCGATTATGTTCTTAGTTTCTAAATGCACAATGTTAAAATGGGCTAAAAATAATGTTATAAAAAGTTCTCATAACTTTAGAATGGATCAAGATTTTTAAAAACGGACTGCAGCATTGTATTCAGCATAAAAATGTAGTTCAAAACGATGGGTCACAACCTTACCTTTACATATGAAAAAAAAAAATGTTTATCCAATTTGGCGGATCCAAGATGGCGGCCAAAAATTTATACCCAGTCAAAATGAAGTACTTACTACTCTTTAATGATCTGACGTGGTCCGGAGTTGATATCTTAAGAAATGTAGAAAAAAGTAGGGGGGGGGGGGGAACTCACGTGAGAATATTTTTTATCTTAAACCTACTTTTAAGCATCTAAGTCCTTTTCTAGATTGAAAAAAATATTTAAGCTATGTAACAACATTGCACCGTAAACATCATTGTTTGATTTTGATAGCAAATGTAGGATACTATAGTTTTTATCCTGTTTCCCTTAACGGAATTTAACTAATTTTAATGTAAAAATTACCTATGGTTCATTATTTATGTAAAATCAGCCATAAATCAATTACAAGTTTTATATTTTCTGTCTTAAGGTGTTTACAAATTACGAAGTTTCAACTCAATCAGGGAATTTCTGTATGAAGCATGTTGGGTGAGGTTCATAATGTCCAAATTTCACAAACTCCAACGTCTAAAATATTAAATAAACAGTGTGTTTCATAACCTCCAAACTTCATAAACTCCAAAACTATAACTTTCAAATAAGCACAGTTTCACAATGTCCAAATTTCACAAACTCCAACTTTTAAATATCAAATAAACAGAGCGGTTCATAACCTCCAAGTTTCATAAGCTCCAACGGTACAGTCTCTGCCATGAGTCAATCGAATTGGCGGGATACCGAGGCGGACGGGCCGAATGAACCTCTCTGTTTTACACAAACATACATTCACTCAACCTGCTCTGCTACACTTATTTGTTAACATACAAATTTCAAATTGATATATTATTTTTCTGGAAAAACCAGTGCTCATTACTATGTAGCTAGCTTTTACCTTAACATAATTTTTATAATTTATTTAGGCAAATTAAAACAGATGATTGTTTTTTAACACCATAAAAAACATGAAAAATGTAGTAAGCGAGGAACTTTTTTATTTTTTGGTCAGGAAAAAAATTCCTGCGGCAAAGTTTTAGATCAAAGTATGAATTTTATTTTTTAATTGAAGCTTTTTTTGATACGAAGCCTGCTTGTATCATTTTTAAGCGATTAAAAATAGGCATAAAATCGCTTGGCGCGGCATTGGCGCTAGGAGTTTGGCCGGCTCAGCATCAGTTTACGGGATATAGAAACTGAGTTTCTAGCATTTTAGCATTTAATTATAATTATATTACATCAAATATGTCATTACATTACGAAGAATGGTAACTTAATTTACAGGCGTATGTTTGTGCATTTTAATGCTTACCGGTAGTCTATAGTTAACAAAATTCTTTGATATAAATGCTTCCCCGATTGTAATTTCGGAAATTGTCTTCGTGAAATATGAAAAGGCATATAAAGATGTGGAGATAATTTAAGTTCTTGGTAAAACCCACTGAATTAGCGACCTGGCCCAGTTATTATTTCTACTTTTATTCTCCTTTCGTTAAGGTAAACTAAATTAGTGTAAATGCATCCCTTTGACTAAACTTTACCCTAGATTTGGTTCTGGTCAAAATAATATAAACAAAAATAGAAACTACTCTTATTCTAAGTTTATGTGGTGGAATTCCTGCTAAAAGTGCGATTGACTTTACATTCTATCGAAATAGGCCTATTTAAAACGTTCAGCGGGTTCATAGTTGAGACCATGGTTGAGACCACATTACAATACCTATTTATTTGCTTCTTCATCCTCTTTAGCCATTTAGTTGTTAGATAGTATTACATGTTATATTCAATGGATATATTATGATTTTATTTTAAAACATTTAACGAGTTTATATTCATCTATATTTGAAAAAGCTAATCAACGGCTCACGTCTAACATTTTTGCCACTGCAGTGCATGGTTAGGGTTTGATTACCCATTTGTCGAAACCAATCACGAAATTACGTTTCTCCAGCATTGACAAGCATATAAAGAAAAGGAAACTACCTCAAAATATTACTGTTATAGGTTTTCCCTGTACTTTATTCATACTATGCATGCTAGTCTATATGATTTTAACCCCTTTTCCTTTGAGAAACAGAATGTACCTAGTTAAAACCTTCTCCAAACAAAATTAATAAATCCCGCTCACTGGAACTTGTCATAGTAATTGCTTTAGTGAAAAAATATATTGTCTCTACGAACTTTTTTAGTTTAATTCTCAGGTTAGTTCCAGAGTAGCCGTTGAGGTCATTCCACTTAAAAAAAAAATATTGATTAAACACTAAAGTAAGCGTCAAATGTTTACAGAAACGTTTAGAATATATCATCTCATTATAATGTTTTTGAAATAAAAACAAAGCAGGAGTTTTCCATCTTGAATCGTTAATTATTTAGTCAACGTGGTTATTTCATGTAAAACGTTAAAAATACACAAATTTGAAAAGTTTCACAGTAAAATAATTTACTTCAACATTCTATAACCCTAAAAAGTCTTAATTAAAAAAAATGTCCGGTAATGAAGTTTATAATGATAAAAGGTCTGTGATAAAGTCAAAAGCTTTGTTGTTTTCTATCAATCATAATATAGCATAACTAATCTGTAACTTATTTTTAGCTTTGTTTTAGATAAATAACTATTTATATTTGCATGTAGAATTTATTGTCTTTCTAAAAACCGTGTTCTTATTAAATTATTCTAATTTGTCTAAGTGTTATTTATATGATTAAAACTGTTGCAATAGGAAATGTCTACTCACTGTTCTGTTAAAGTGACAAAGAAGGAAAAATGTGCTTTTTTCTGCCAGAAACAAGAAAATGAAATGTATTAATAAAAATATGTTTTTCATCCCGCGCGTGCTTTGTATGTCACGAGGGATTATGTTTTTAATAAAAAAATTGCATTAATTAAAATTGTTTGAATTGAGTTGAATTGAATATATACATATATAAAAATTTTAACGAATGGTGTTTTTGGCCTCTGGGGACATCAAAATGAAAGAGTAAATCCATCCCGGGTCTAGGTCTTACCATGCCACCTACGGTAATAGCTTATTTCCCTATAAGGAAATTCTCTAAAAATGACACCAAAAGTGATTGAAGCAAAAATTATCAGTGGTAAGTTTAAAGGAGAAATAGTCATAATCCAAAGAATAATGATGATTTCATCCGAATTACCCTCTGAATTTAAGAAACTAAAATTTCCTTTTTGTCTTGCTTTCGCAATAACCATTTTAAGACACTAGGGCAATCCCTGACTGTCGTCGGTTTTAATTTAGAAAATGCATGCTTTCACACGGACAGCTGTACACATATATATACAAATATAACAATTTTAACGAATTGTGTTTTTAGCCTCTGGGGACATCAAAATCAAAAAGTAAATCGGTCCCGGGCCTAGGTCTTACCATGCCACCTACAGCTACTGTACTTTCTTATAGGGAAATTTGCTAAATAGAATCTAAAAACTATAAAAGGTACCTATCTAATAACTTGTTGAATTATTTACATTGAACACTAAATAGAATGCAATAATCGTTACAACAACAACAACTTCATACCTTAATATTTTATACGACAGTCAAAGACTCCACTGTTTGTGATTACGCATTTTTATTGGTAAATAAAAGGTATACAATGCTTAGCCCTCCACTGAAAAGGCAAATCAAAATATAAATTATCACCTTGTCAAAACTTTAACATTATTGAACTAGCCACATTAAATTGCAAAGAGAAACAAGACTGCTGTCGAGTAAAAAAGTGTAAATACTCGAGTTTGAGCTTTTATTGAAACGTGACCAGTGTACCTACAATATGATGTATAAGTTAAATCCTACTTATAAAAATGTATTTCTGCGTTTATGTATGTTAGTTTCTACCTTTTTATGTAGTTTAAACTCATCCTTTCAGTGGGTAGAATGAATAAAGTACAAGGTTTTCGGCACTTTTCTAATAAATGGCTATTTTTACACATAACAAAAAAACAACTGATGTAATCATTATGAAATTTTAACAGCTATTAGAAAATATACTTATAAAACATATTTATATGTTTTAAAATTTTTCATCGGTAAAAAAATCTCTTACGATATTTGTAATGTAATAATTGGCTTTTTAATTGAGAGACGGAACAGTTAAGAAACTCAGCTGAAAGCTTGAATTAAAGGTATTAAAAATGTAAAAATGTAAATTTGATTTGCACATTGTGTGCTAACACATATTTGAGTCATACAGCTGAGTGTTCTTCAATCATAAAATGGACGTATAATCAGTAGTTGAGCGCTGGCGAACGGTGCCTGCTATCTGACTGTGTCAACCACTGTAGAGACTTCTGGCTCAGACTGTACCGTTGGAGGTTATGAAATTTGGACATTATGAACCGCACTGTTTATTTGGTATCTTAACGTTGGAGTTTGTGAAATTTGGACATTGTGAAACAGTGATTATTTGAATGTTATAGATTTGGAGCTTATGAAAATTGGAGGTTATGAACCGCTCTGTTTATTTAATATTTTAAGCGTTGGAGTTTGTGAAATTTGGAGTTTATGAAACGCTCCCAGCATGTTTACAAACTTAGCAAAGTTATCAAGCAATATGGCAGATTATCATGTTCATGATATTGTGATATAATTACACAGCACTTTGATACCTAACCTCAGACAGATTGTAATTACGTGTAATAACGTAATAAACATAGATTAGTTGTGCAGCATTATTACAAGACAGTTAGTAAGTATAAAAAAGCACAAAAAACTTAAGGTTTAGTAAGTAAATTTGTCAACCAGTTTTATACACTACAAAGAAATTTCAATAACATTTGGTAGCAAAAATTGTCAAATGTGGATACATTTTTGAGATAGCAGTTTTATTATGGGGGGGAGTTCTTTTAACTTTAAGGTTTCCTCATTTCAAAATCGGTTGACCTACAGATCAACAACCCAGATCAGATACTCAGGAACTGCTATGTATAATGGTTTATACACTATACACGGCGAGCATTTTATATGCAGGAAATATAAAAATAGAGTTAGGATTTAATATCAGGCCTTAAAGATAGAAGCCCGGAGTCCTTACCTCCACTTTTACATTGTAAAGGTCACATTTTACTAGGAATTTGCCGAGGCATTACAGTTTTTTACTTACCTAAAACTAGATAGAGGGAAACATCTCTAACAGCAAACTTACCTGAAAATAAAACACACAATTACTATAAAATACATTAGCTATAACAATGAATCCTACTAATATTATAAATGAGAAAGTTTGGATGTATGGATGGATGTATGTTTGTGACAAGTGAACGCGAAAAATACTGGTCGGATTGGGCTGAAATTTGGCATGATGATAGCTCACATTCCCGATTAACATATAGGCATATTCTTATTTCAAAAATCCTTTCGGGCTCCGCCCCAGTGGCTCTGGAGTTTCCCATGTTAACCTTATGAGAAATGAAATTATTGAATCTTAACAGCTGTTTCAATTAAACAAGTTGGTTCTGTTCTGTGATGTTCAATAGCATTAAAGTTACAAAAATTACCAACAGGGTGAAGCACTATTATTTCTTTTACATTTATGACAACAGCTAATTTGCAACCAAAAGGTGAGTGAGCGTAGCGAACGAACTTCAACCTGGAGGTGAGTTAGCGTAGCGAACGAGCTAACCTGAAGGGAAGTGAGCGCAGCGAACGAGCTCCAACCTTAAGGTGAGTGAGCGTAGCGAACGAGCTCCAACCTAAAGGTGATGAACGTAGCGAACAAACTTCAACCAGGACGTGATTGAGGCATGCGAACGAGATAATCTTGAAAATTAAGAAGTTAAACGGGGCAAAGCCCGCGGGTTACAGCTAGTATTTCATAAATTATTACCAAACCAAAGAAATGTTACGAAACTAAATCGGACGAGGGAATTGTTTAAATAATTTAACTTACAAGGTAATAAAGAGAAACAACAAGAGCATTATGATCTTTGTGTATTTAAATACTTAACCAGACATTTTGTTTCAAATTATCAAATCTGAAGGAGATCATTGTATAATATACTTTTACCATGTTCTAGCAGAATAAATGCCCTCCCTGTTACTTAAGAACTAGATATTTTAAACTGCGCATTTGTGTAGGTGTTGCATCTTCACTGGGTGATCAAAAGGAGAACGTATTTTAAATTGTAATACGATTTCCAACACTTGTTGGTTACAAAGCAAAAGAGAAGTCGCTCATAAAAAAAATAAGTTTATCGACAGTTATATTTTCATGGTACAATATTAATTCAAAAATTTACAAATAATATGCAAAGTTACTTAATAAACCAGACTTCAGAATAAGAAGCTAAGAGTATTATACGTTTTCATTTGTCTAAAACACAGCTTTAGTAGTTCAATATAACTCTGAATAGGTGATTTGTATTGTCTTCACAGTTACAAATATTCATCTAAGAAATATCCTAAGTGGGAATATAGCAGAGTAATGTTGCAGAACATAAACATTTGGTAGGTAAAGTAGGGATCATTGTGGGGAACTAGCCACCTGATCACAGCAATATATTGTCTTCAGTCCCCTTCTACCATCTACAAGCCTGGTGATGCATCACTCGGGCGTAGAACACCACGAGTGGACTTTACACATCTGACAAGTTCAATGAACTTCAAGTTTATTAGAAGGGATCCAGTACGTTTTTTGAAACAACTCAGTATACTTTTCCATGAGTAACAAATTATTGAAATTTACAAATTATCCTTCCTAATAATGGAAAATGAACATAAAAACCTATACGAACATAAGAAAAAAACTTGCACTAAATCTAATTGAAGCGTATTTGAAATACTTAAATGTAAAATAATTGGGTAAACAGAGAACAGTTCGCTGAAACTTGCAAGAAAATCGTGAGACAAAAATGTTCCAAAGAAATAAGATCCAAGTTTTTAAATTTGCTCACAACATATTTTTCTAAATAGAGCAAACGTTTGTTTCGTCAAACTAAAGTGAGATCATAACTTGATTTGTGTACAGCTCGGAGAAATGCATTTTTTAAATTTTTGTACAGGAGATATGCTGTCATTACCGTAAAATCACCCACCACCTGATGCTTTCCTCAGATACGTCACTCCCGTCAATGTGACAGCGAGGAACAGGATGACATGTTAGGGGAGAGAAAGTAATTTATGGTATAAGAGATTAGAGAAAAAAATGAAAAACACAAATAAGTTTTCCAAAAAAACATCAGATGGCAGAAACTAGTGTTTTACGTTAAAAACAGAAGCATATCTTGATTAACATAGAACATATAAGCAACAAATGATAGTAGTCATAATACAAGAAAAACGTGTTAAGCTTCAAAAACTAACGACACATTTTTCCTACTCTTCGGTGCATATGCTGGATAAGTTAATAATTTAGACATATCTATCAATATTAGCAACGTGGTGAATTAGAAATAAACGAAGAAGAGTTTTGAAAATAAGTAAAACAATTAGCTACGATTGATAAGGGATACATAATAGTGAATACATACAAAATATAAGTTAGAAAGCCAAATGTTATAGCGTTGTAGATTTGGTTTTCGATCAGTGCACTTACAGCTTATTGTGGACTACAAAAAATGAGTCACAGTATTATTTCATGGGTTTAAAACTACTTATAATTGTTTCGATTCGAACTCTTGCCGTCAGACTAGATGTCCGGCACTCTAATTACCAAACCAGCCGCAACTATAAAGGTGAAAACATTACATCCGTTATCTACGAGTCCTAAGAATTTATTTCACTACAAGGTGTCAAAGCGAGATGCCTCTTTGATAGTAAAAGTGAATATATCCCTACCAGTCCAATATAGACATTTCACCCCTAAGGGTCAGTGACGATTGATTGTGTATTGTTTGACTTATTTGAGCGGTTCTGCAATTCAAATACGCAATGCTTAAGGGCTTATCTCACCGAGTAATTAGGCCTACACACTGGTACAATCACGGCATATTAACAGTATGTAATTAATTCATATGTTATCTTGTGATATAATGTTTAAAAAAACGTATTCCTAAGTTTAATCGAACTTTTTGATTCTCTACTCACCGTAATTCAAGTACTGTAATACAGTTTATTCAAATATTGATAGAGGTGAAATTTCTATATCAGTAGCAGGTAACTTACTAAATTTAAACCAAAGATTTTAAACATATCATGGATAGCTAACTAAATAGATCCAGGAGGTTTTTTAGTGTACGAATTAACACAACTATCTGAATCCGAGACCTCTATTGTATCGTGGCTAGCCGCAAGTTGAGATGTCTGTAGGGAAATCTGACTGGCACAAAACCACATGTAGGCTAATTGTTGTGTATATCCTACATGCATACATACACAATACACACCTAACAATGTGACTCATGCTAAGAGCTCTATGTTTTGCCCAACTACAAATTGTGTGACATTAATATGTTAAAAATTAGTAAATGTATTGATGTAAATTATTTTTCAAACACCGCATCGCCAAACGAATCTTGAAGTTACTACAACCGTTTGTATACAAACTACTTGTAACAAGCTTAAAATATTGGTAATGGACAAAGAGATCTTTCATACCATAGCAGTCACATCCTTATCGTAACGAAGCTTAAAGTGATATATTCAAATAGAAAAAGAATTATCATCTTAATTTGTGATAAAAGAAAAGTTTATGAGATCTGATTGAAATGTATTGTAAGTGGACATATTAATCACCAAGCAAAACGGAATCTTAAGGTTTGTTTTAGTAATATTTTCTCAGACAGTACGTCCAAACTATATATGTATATAAATGCAAGAAATGCAAATTTTTTGCGTTAAATGCAATTTAATCGAAAGATATTTCTTAATTAAATTTTAATCTTAAACTGGAGACTGCCTTTTTTAATTTAAAAATATAAGAACAATTTTATTTCGTTATTCAGTAAAAGAATCTTTTTTTGTATTTTGTTTAAAATAAATTTACATAATCCCTCCCTTCCAATAACCCCACATTATATTGTAATGCAGGATCCCTTATAAAGCATATAGGCCGAGTTAGTGGACAGCTCATTACACAGTACCTTAAGGCTATGCGAGTGAATCACGTGGTTAGCAATTCACTACGATCACAGAGACGAAATATCCTTGCAATGCTTAAAATGTCAGATACAGGACCAACTGTAACGTATTGATGTTCTTGTTTTGGTCTAATGTGAATGCCGTTGGAATTTGAAAAGAAATCCGATGCGATCTATTATATCTTTACCTGGTAGTTATAGAAACCCCAATCTTGTAAACTTCGACATGTTGAACATGTAAATGCTTTGTGAGCAGTTTTCCACCGTTATATTTTAAGGAAACATGTTGAAACTCTTATAGAAAAATTCAAGCCAGGCTGGCGTTAAAAGGGTTAGGTTCAATAAGACCTAAAAACAGTCAGTAAGCTGAGTTTAAGTTTAGTTTCTATGCATGTTTTCAGCTAAAACAATGTTCCTATTGCCAAGGAAAAATATGTATTTAAACTACTTATTTACAATTATGAGTATTATCATCTATGTTTATGATTTTACCATTTGTTAGAACAACTACTCTTCTACGAGACACAGTTTTTATACAAGAGTTTACGTCAAGGTAATCCAACAGATATCTAAACGTTAAGCGTCTTTGATTGTAGACTTCCAAGAAAAGACCACTGGAGAGTTCAAAATGGTTACTTCATCAATTCAAAGTTTAAGAGCTAAGTTTTCTTTTCAATGTTAGGAATCGTTCAACCCGTTCTCTTTTTTCTATATCTTTAGTTATTTTCATCTTTAACAGTTGTTTCCTATGCGTAATTAGTTGTTACCAAACTTTTCATAAGATCAAGGTTTCACATTGCAGTTGTATTGAATAGTCTATAATTGCTTAAAGTATCAGAACTCACACTTGATACTTACGATAAATACGGTAAAACTAGTTTTACTGCTGACAGGCCTTAATATCCTTTGCGAAGAGTTTCTACAAAATATTTCTGATTTGTGTCATCTATCTATACCTTCCAAACTTCGTTTATTTACAAGATATTTAACTGAAACCAGCCTATCTCTCCTTTTTTGTTTCAACCATGTAACTAATGTTTACCACTTACCTATTGTTTTTGGGGTTTGATTTAGAAAAAAAATATCACAAAACCTAAGCTACTTTAAAATTGTAGACACTACTAATCTAACTGCTCATAATGTAACTAAAAATTTATTAATGACAATGCCTGATTTTATTTGCTAACTTCGGTCAAAAATTTATTCATACAATTAATTATAAATCTGCCAGATATACCAAGAAAACTTCTTGTCACAGTACAAATTACCCAGAATTAATTACTAAATTTTATCGAGAATTGATTTTTCGCTAATAAATATTAGGAATCAGAAAATTCGGTGTGTTTTCGATACAAGATTTTTTTATATTTTATAATTTAATTAAACAGGATATGATTGATGTATTCGAAGATGAGATAAATAGAAATAGATATTGAAGTATATCAATTTCACATGAACAATTCAGTATCTAATTTCATTGTTTCGTTGGATTTTCAATCATTAAATTATAAACTTGTCAACCAACTTAAATTTGCATTCACTGACATTAAATTGTGGTCTATGTATAGTACTACATTACTAAGACATAGGCCGTTATGATGTAGAGATCTGAAAACCTTTAATAATTATAAAAATTATTAACTATAAAATTATTAATTATAAACTTAAGAAATCCCTTTTTCAGATAGTTGATTTATGTAATAAAGGTGAAAAGCACAACTGTTCAATAATGAACACCACTTCAAGTTGCATCGTTAAAGGTTTAAGAAACTAGTAAGTGCTTACTCAAGACACAATGCGGATTGTTAAAGTTTAAGAGGATTCTCAACTTTGGAGGAGTCATTGCTAACTACTTAAACTTGAAATTCAACTAAAGATGGTTTATAATCAATAAGAGATTCAGTAAATGACATCAATAAGTAAGGCATTTCTTTATTAGCATAATCAATGTCTTAATCAATATTTTATTAATGTATTTTCAGGCATTTCTAATCAGGACTGTAAGTATTTCCTCATTGATTACAAAAGATCAAATTAATGTATATTTTATGTGTAGTTATATTAATGAGAAGTAACCAGACAAATAGTAGAGTTTTGCTACAACCACAGTACGTTTGGAAACTTGAGAATACCATTAGGTTACACATGACAAGCTGGTTATTACATCATCGAAGTTTCAAAGTAAAGTTATGCTGTGATTTCCCAATAGAGAAACTGGTTCTTTGATCGGTCTACGATGAGTAATGTGTGGAAACTACTTAGGAAGACTGTGTTTCTTGAGGTATAAATGTAATTACACCATCAGAGTAGATTATAGTCAACGTTTGTGGCAAGTTAACGAACATGTGCAACATGATATCTTAGCTGGATAAATTATGGGATCAATTTAAATGTCATTCGGTTGTTGAAAGAAATAAACAATGTGTAGCCTATATTCAAACACAAACTTATTTCATTACCTTAAACATTTGTAGGCCCACATACAACGGTAATAGCCATTTATATATTTAAAGAAACTATACGGATTGAACGCAAAATCCAATGTTAAACTATGTATTTGTTATAGTCTATATTCATTACTTTAGCGCTTCATTTTCAACTTTACATGTTGCACTCAAAGTGCATAGATTATCTTTTTACAACAATAATAAAATAATTAAACTCTTTAAAACTTAGAAAGTTAGGTGCTGAATACTCTTAGAAAGTAATGTATCCAGTACACATGCTGATAGGGACTGCAGTGGCTTTTCACACAAACATCAACAAAATTGCAGTCATGCATGAAACTCTAAACTTATTTAACATAATATGTAACGTACTTAACAAATTGACGAATGCATTAGTTTCACTTGAATTTAACTACAATTTATATCCATACAAGTTGACCATTCCCAAAACTTAAAATATTAATGGAAGATTAAAAATCAACCTAGGCTACAATTTATGTATCTGACATGTGTATTCACGTACTTGACCCTATTGTTTACATAGTTTACGAAATAATAAACGTATAGCTCAGTTAACTTCGTTTGAAAAAATATAAAGCCTTCCAAGACTGTGATACCTTTAATGACAATTACACCTCAAATTCCTCACTAATTCATGGTGTTATCTTGAATTTTCTATCTTTTTGTAGACATGGTTAATACATTTATCTGGAAGGAATAACGCTTCAAGATTATTTACGTTCGTATAAGGGAGTGAACATTTTAGGTTTTACCTAGAACGTGTTTAAAAATCAAAATCACTAGTTCTAGAAAACCCTGTATACAGGAAAATGTTCATAGTCACAGAATATTGTACTGCACGACTCGTTCACCTTTTAGTATATTTGATTATAACATTGAACAATCTTATTGGGGATGGATGCAATTCATATTATTAATAGATAATTTATGAACATAGTGAAAAAATTAATGAATTAACCAATTATGACGATTATATATAAACACAAGGCAAATAAATTATATAATATGAAAAACTAGTTAAAACTCAAAAAGAGATCTGGTTAAACAAATAAAAATAGAAGTTACATGATATTTCTATCAAAAAGCAAAAAAGATATGATAATTTTATTAAAAAAAAAAACACTAAAACGAATCATTAAAAAATTACTCTTCAGTTTGTAAAAAACCTCACTAAAGATAAGTTTGTGAGAAGAAAGAAACGTAAATGCGATAAATATTTGTTATTAGTAAGTGTCTTCAGAGTTTGGATTGTCAACGTTTCAGCAAATCTTGAAGTGAAGAGAAGTCAAGGATAACAAGGGAAACAATTAAGTGACGTGAAATTCTTGAATAACTAAGCTAATAAATCGTCCACGGAGTTGTAATGTCAGCGAGATTCAGCATTGATTCCGATACAGTTTGTTTCAATGTTATGTATATCAACACTAATGTTTAGAGAACAATTTTTTTAAATACTTTCATCAAGTGGCCCTAAATAAATATACTTAGCATATATAAATATGAATAATATAATCTAAATATAAATAAATATACTTAAATAAACATAACCAAACTGCATCAACTTAAACCCTGAAGGATATGAATTAAGAAATACGTCACTATATTTTAAAATCCTGGTGATTCCCGGTTATCCGTCTATTTTTTATAGTGTAAGATATATTATATAACTCATAATTTCTTTGCAAAAAAAACAAATATTTAAGACATGTGATCAATAATAATGTCCTAAAGGATAACAAAGTAAATTGTTGTACTTCTTGAACTGGAATAGCACAAAAATACAGTTTTGTGTCACTTATTTAAGCTTTAATCAGAAACATTTGGAAAACATGAGAAGAACAAAATACATAGTTCATGTGGTGGGTAGCATTGATAAATCTTTTTATTCAGTTTACAGAGTAGTTAGCAAATCACAAAGTTTCAACTCAAATAGACATGTTCTGTTTGAAGCATGTTTATAAACTTGGTAAACTTATCGAGCTAGACAGCAGATTATCGTGTTCATGATATCAAGATGTAATTATTTAGCACTTTGATACCTAACCTCAGACAGATTCTAATTAAGTGTGATAAATTTACCCTAACCCAATCGAAAGCTAAACAACCAATTAATTGGTAATTTTGTAATATTAATTTGCTCAATTTACGACTAAGAACCATAGAGAAATAAATACTAAAATATTATTTGACTGTGAATATGTTTTGCTACATAAAATCAACTGTGAATATTTTAGGAAGGATCAAACAGTAAAATAACTAGATGTGACAGATTGTTACTGTACGTGAATATTTTGGTAGGTAAAGTAGGGATCATTGTGGGGAACTAGCCACCTGATCACAGCAATATATTGTCTTCAGTCCCCTTCTACCATCTACAAGCCCTGGTGATGTATCACTCGGGCATAGAAACACCACGAGTTGACAATACTGGTCTGGTCCAACAATGAACTTCACGTTGATCGAAAACTTTTCTTAAGTTGCAATTAAAATAATATGTTTCAGTTTTTTTTATATTTAATTTCTTGCTCGATCCCATCTTAAGAGTATATTTAAAATTCCAGACTCATATAAAGTTCAGACTAAAATAACGTTAACCAAGGAATAAACAAGTATTGTACTTTAAATGTCAAACAAAAAATAATAAACAGAACCTAATATTTTAAAGAAGTTTATGATCAACATTTACACGACGGGGGAAATCTCAACCATTTCTGATATTGAGCAATAAACATAAATAATATAGTCTAAATATGTAATCCAAAACGTATTATAAGATTGAATCAGTTAGTAGCCTATTGTAGGCGATTATAATAAGATGAAAAGTTGAAGGTGTATAGGAGTTATGAAACAACATAGCTTATACATCATCAATTTTTGACACCCAATATTATCCAAGATTAGAGACACCTTACCAAATAGAAAAATAATCTAACCAGAGGTTTAAATGTCTCAAAACTTACGATAACATTGTTAATAATGAGTTGTATAATAAATTGGGACAACACAATTTCTAAGACAGGGATATTACATGACCACTTTATGGAAATACTTTACAAACTGGGGCCTGTAATCATGCCATAACTTAGCAAGAAAATATTAGTGATTTCCCTTGTGTAACTAATACCGTGATTGAAACCAGCTTTTAGGGAATTGGAAGATAATGCATAACTTCATCCCTTCACTCGAACAAGCCAAACTCAGCTGGTCTGTGAATAAATTTAAGTGATAGTCGTTGGGCGTTATGTGGAATGCCTCTTTTTATTAGATTGTTGTTGTTGTAACGATATGTAAAGCAATTTAATTGAGTTCTTTAGTTCATAAAAAATGGTAAGATCAGGAAAATTAAGTAGGCTATTATTTGTATTGTTGATATAATTCAACAATCTATCTATCTAATATTGGGCCTAACTTTTCAAAACCGTACAGTGTCATCAGAACACATACATGTTCTGAGCTTTTCAAGTTATCATGGGACATACTAAATATAATACTATTATATTTGTATTGATTTTAACAATAAAGCTATACACTTATACGATAAATAAAATAGGGATTATTTCCCTCTCCAGAAAAACTTAAGTTTTAAAATTACCAAAAACCACAGAGACAATGAATATATATAACCCATCAGTGATGTTGAAGACTTAATCGTGGATTCCCCAAGCCTGAAATTTAACCTAAAGACCTTACTTAAAATTAAAAAAGGTTTGATTTTAATTCCAATATTTTCTATAAATTTCATAGTAAATTTCTGATACCTTATTTCCCATATTTGTGGTTAATATTATTCACATTAAGATCAAATATATTTCAAACAAATCGAATTAAAACATTTGTTCTAACTCCGTACATAATAGTCAAAATCAAAATAATACAAATTTAAAAATCCTCAGTTAATAGAATAGTTTGTTACTACCACTTTTACTAAACATACATCAAAACAATGTTGGTTCAAACATTTGGCAGATGCTACAGAAAAGTAGCTCATACTTGGGGAAATTTAGGTGCAGTGAAAATGTCATTAGAGACTGTTACGTAGGAATATACCTTACACACGCGAGGTAATGAAATAAAATTACAGTGTAAACCGGCACGCGAGTGTAATATGGTAAAGGGTACTGATCACAATATACCCTTGCTTGTACTCTTATACACTCATAGCACGTGAGTATGTAGGGGTGCTACTGGCACTTGAGAGTAATGGGTTTAGTACCCGTCGAACCAAAGATTTTTTTAGGTTTCGGCTTAGCTATTCCATAAGGTTTATGATTATTCAAAAACGTTACTTTATTTGAAAAAAAAAAAAAACTAAAAGGTTTAAGATTTGTGTACAAATGCGTTGGTGATCTGCTAGCGTATATTTTGACAATATTTTAGGATGGATGTTTTATGCGTATAATTAAAATTTATGAATAATCTTTTGTCCACTAATGAAATATCGCAACCATTATGACCCATTAGAAAATTACGATAGTTTTTTCTTGCATTCATCCAGGGGAAAGTCACATTTTTGGCAGTCGGGTTTGGCCTTGGCCGGCCTCATACATGATTTGTAATTATAAATGTTTTCGTGCATATGCATGTGCATATGTGAAGTAATTTTGACGACGGCTTATGCAAGAAAATATGTTTGACATTTGACGACTGAAGAGAAGATTTGAAAATGGGGTTTTAACCCCGAAACTAGTCATCCACGACAATAGAGGACTGATAGACGACAGGTTAGTAACCTCATTTTATGTCAATGTTTTCAAGTGTGCGGTAAAACAACTTGTACCTCTAGTCCATAGCAAGATTTTAATCATACAAACGATACAATAAAATTTTATATCGTTATGTCAGTAAGGATATTGACATTCGTGATGTCAATTGCAGAATTATTGAAACACAATGGAACTGTAATGACAGAGAGAGAATGTTAGCGTGGGGTTCCTTGGTCATTAGACAGTTCTACAACATGCAATATCAAAATGTACACTCATAAATTGAAGAAATACTAGATATTAAATATGTAGCACTTATGTAACGGTGGCCTCAAGGCAATTAGCCATCTGAAATGTAATGTCTAAATTAGCAGTTAAGTAATCAATAATTTTATAGAGATTCAGTGCATTTACTATGTAGACTGCAAGTACATGGCTAGCAGTTAAAAAGCAACTATCATGTTAATTACTGAAATTTCTTTTTGATCATTGATCAACATTCAAATCCATAGTATAGTACGAGAGCGAATTTGCTTATTTAAAATACTATTGGGACGTTATTTAAATCTTTAGACAAATATTATACTTCTATTAAACTTTTCTATCTTTTATATACCAACATAAAATATGTAAACAACGATGTGATGTTCCTCTTCAACAGATTCAATTTAGATAAACGTTTTACGAACCGTGTTTTAAAAGCCACCAGGTGTAGTTTATAAAAAAAGGATTTATTATAACCACACAATAGCTTTGTTTTATAGATGTAAAAAGATGTTTTATGGTTTGTAGTATTACTGCTAGTGTTTCCAAACCGAAGTCTCATTTAATTAGGTGACGCTGAAGTCGGAAAATGAGCTAGGGTCAAAAACACACTGAACTGGAAGTGTTATGAAGTATATATTTCCCAAACTGAACCATCCTTTACGGCAAACAAAAAAATTGAGATGTAAGAACTTAAAAAATATGATCATGTACAACTTTTATTCTTACCTCCAATAGATAAACTATTCAAAGAAAAATAGAGTAGTTATTAGAAAAAGTATAATTGTTTATATAATTATTATCCTTTAAAGAAACAGACGGTTCCTAAGATAGGCTGTATGTCAGTGTGGAGTAAATTAATGATGTTTCGAAAATGTTACAAACCTCCATCATCAGGACGACGGTTAGTAATACTAAAATTAACTTCAACCCATATTTAAATCCCCCTGATAATGTAGGACGTAAAGTCACTAAAACTTTGCTATTTCGTATCGTCTACCATTATGAAATACCAAGAAAACGCCATTGATACGTTAAAATTAGTATTAAATGAACAATAAACTAAATAAAGTAATTAATTTTAAAATCATATAACATAAACACGTGCAAACAAATGTTGTTTGCAAGCTATAAATAACTTGAATTGTAAAGGTTGCATCCAGGAAAACGTCCTACCAATGTTTGGCTTGCCTAAATTATTGACTGACTATTGATTACCTTAGCTAATAGTCATATTGCCCTGAGAGCCCTGCCTTGTAATTGTGTTGACGTATCATAGTCAGAATAATTAAACGATGGTCTGTACCTGATATCAATCTGACATCCCTACTAATAGACCTACTGAGGAAAGGAAACTATGTCAAAGGTGATGAACAGTAGCAGCACATGCTATGGATAGTTCTGTTACCATTTGATTAGACTAGTTATGTTCCTGGATATAAACACTATTCTACGTGTTATTATAGAACTTTATGCAATTGCCCTTAAATTAAAATTATGTAAACAGAATACATATACATAACCAAACAGTTTGTTTTGTTTAAAAATTCCCAATGGTGTAAAATATAAGCCTTAGATTAGCTGCAATATTTATCGTTAAAAATTTATCTACTCTCAAAATATGCTAAAGGTAGGGGAACCATCACTGGTTTAATACCATAAAATCAACCAATACCTGATAGAATATGACAGCTGGGAGGGGATTCGTCGTGATCAGCTGCAATGGGGGGAAGGTTGTAGATTAAGGTAATCGAAGGGTCCTCGTTGAACTGATGACGTGTAGAAAATGTATATCCTAAATTTACAAAAAAGTATAAAACTGTTTAAAATGAAAACTATTTTTGTAAGCATTATAGTCAATGATATTACTAAAGAAATTCTCTTTGGCAGAAGATCTGGGAAAATCTTCACAATTCGTACAACTTTTGTAGTTTGCATGCACAATGTTTTTACACGAAGGAAACCATGTATATGAAAATCCGAATCGTTTAAAAATAATATCGAAAAGCATATACAGTACCGCAGGTAACATTGATCACTGAAATAGTCTGAGTAACAAGTAATCAATTATGCGAATTTAACACAACAATATGAGTTAGAGATCAGTTTATAAATAATGTTTTTTTCGTTATGTTACTCACTAAGATTAATCATTCATCTAAACAGAAGATTTTACGATTAATTTACCTATCTTTTAGAATTTGAGTAAAGTAAAACAGTAAGTTTTTTTTTTTGTATTACAGTGCAGATATTTCTAACTTTTTCATACCGTAGTTAAACTAAAACTAAACTAAAGCGACCAAACGGTAAAATTGTTCATACTTTACACTCTAGAAGCATAATACTTAGAGAAATTTAGATGCAGTCAGAATATCATTAAGGGCTGTTATAAAGCAATATGGCATACACACGCCAAGTAACGAAATAAAATTGCAGGCAAAACCAACACGCAAACGTAATTTTACAACGGACTGTAATGGTGAATAACGGTTCAACGCACTACGTGGTAATCTTGGTTATAAATTTGTGAAAACCTATCAAATCATATATATCGTTTTTTAATTCCACACAAATACACGTAAAATGAACACTTGTGTAAAAGAATTTTGTTAACTCGAGATTCCATGTAGGTCAGGTACGTCGGGTCTATGTCCATCATTTTATTTACCCAATCTGTAGACCAATTCTGACCACGTTTCAATTACCAGGAAATATCCTTTACTAGTTGTCAGTTACACTTATTCGACTGATAGTTTTAACTTGTTAGTAATAATAATGTTTTGAATACAATAAAAGACTTGACGAAAATGTTGGTTGGGGTTACGAGTAAAAATTAAAATTTACGTATAATTGGTTACAAAATTGCATAGTTCATTGAGGAACTACTTGCACACCAGTAAGTTGTATACGGGCTTGAAGGAGTTCAAATTCTATATTTGTTTTAGCTATCCAATTTTGAGAGCAAAGACTCATTTAAATTACCTAAACGTATTTAAGGTACGTTTAATTGATTAATCCATACACTTTGTTATTCAGGAAGAATCTTTTTAAGTTGAGAGCAATCAATAAAATCAAAGGAAGGATTAATATACACTAAGGATTAATGCGTTTAGTAATAAATACATGCTGGACGCCAAGCAAATCTAACTTTACAAAACTATCTTATAATAAAACGAAATCAATTAAGTATTAGAGACGTTAGGGTTAAAATACAATTTTACAATGCCAAAAGTCAAATTACGAGTAACTTTGTTGATAAACCATAAAAATAATAAAATCTAAAATATACGGTAAATAACGTGAATATATTTTGTGAAATTCACCCAGGAACAACAAAAACCTGTTATTCATATCACATTTGAGTCCGTTCAATAGGACTTCACGTAGCCAGAAGCATTATGCTTTCTCAACAATGGAATGCACAGATAGTTCGCTTGATCGAGTGCATAAAGTCATCCATGCGTGCTAACTGGCAGATAAAACATTGAATGCACTACACATATTGGAACCATTTAATAAACGTTTTATTTTCAAAATGAAAATTTTTGGGTTTAAACATTATATTTAATCTAACTAAGAACAAGACATTTTTATTATACCATACATGGACTTGGAGCTCGTATATTTGCCATCGGTTTTTTTTATTTCGTAGGTGTAGATGAGGGGTGTAAAGAGTTCAGTTTGCTCTAAAAGACTAAATGTTATAAGCAAAGCTTTATGAACTGCATTAAACAAATAAAAAAAAACAAAAAGAACATTAAAAACCAACAAATTAAGAGAGCCGCACATAGGAAG
This sequence comes from Macrosteles quadrilineatus, assembly GCF_028750875.1. NCBI lineage: Eukaryota > Metazoa > Arthropoda > Insecta > Hemiptera > Cicadellidae > Macrosteles > Macrosteles quadrilineatus. The sequence continues at coordinate 143,502,662 of NW_026542595.1, read as the reverse complement.
GCTACTCATCTGTAAAAACTTCAAATCCTATTCTAGAACTGGTGACCGTCCACATGTTTTAAGGTTTATAAAGGGAGGACGTCGTAAAAATGTTTGTAACCGGACAAAAAAAATATAATTGTTTAGGGAGGGGCAAGGTACGTTTTGTTGCAACTTTTTATAGAAGTAAGATATATTTTCTTTTACTATAAATGGTATTTTTTCAAGATTAAACCCTGTAGAAGGTATAATTTTAAAATTGCCTAAGAAAATTAACACTGGATGCTTTATTCAACAAATTTGGGTCGCCTTTTAATAATGTAAATGATAATTTCAATATTTTATTTTTTTTTTACGATCACCATAGGTTTTCATTACCATTAATAAAACACAATTTCCGGGTACGGGCTTATATTAATTTAATACGTCCTATATAAGAGGGAAAATCTACTAAATCGTAGGTTATTATAGTTGTAAGTAGGACATTGATAAACAGCAAATATTTCTTCGGCAACCTAAAACAATGTTTCAGATTTATTCGATGGCACTTGGCCTATTATCCCATACAGTGTATCCACAGGTCAAATATACTTGCAGGATCAGACACAGGTCGTCCATTACAAACCATTGTTGTCTGGCGAGGCTGAGAGCTCCATTGTGTAGTGAAAAGAACCTCATAGATCTACTGTATCACATGTCGTCGTCCGCTGTTGAGATATGTATCTTGGACACGGGAACTAAAAGATTTAAAATATTGTTTTTGGTTAGTATCATATAATTGGAGTGTCCAATCGAAATCGATCACCACTTACCATCTTTTATTTACCGTCTTATGAGTAAACAGTGTAAAGTGTTATTTGACGTATTTTTGGGGCTTTCAGGTAGCTTGAAAACACTAACGGTGCTGATGAAGAAGTTATTTACTAGTGATGACATGACAAATACTTTGATTTATATCTATTAATTTAACTACTTTACCTAACATTTACACCTTTGAGTTATTTTCTTACAAATGAAACGACAAATATTAATGAATATTAAATTTTACCTTCTGTCCTTCCTATTTGCTGCTTTGCTGCTTAGTTGCGAAGCGTTTTGACAAAACACTGACATCCACAATAGCTTCATAATAAATATAAAAATATTAAAATAATATATTTTTTTTTATCATGTGCAATGGCTGTTTTATGAAAATATCTATGCCAAATCTATTATAGCGGATACCTGAACAGTGAACGTGTCAGTGGATAGACGAAATGCGTCACAACTTAGAACGCCATAAGGTAAATGTTACTTTTTTTTTACTTTGGTGTGAAACTTCATGTGTAAAATCTCTAGTTAAACTCGAGTAGTAAAACTTGTAAAGAAATTTAAATTCGTATTCAAATGAATTGTCTATGAATAGTAAATCGTTATGGAGTACTATGAGAAAGCGTACTTTACATCCGTTTGGAGAGTTTTACTAATCCTAGTAATTTGTGTTTTATTATACTTAAAATAAGTTTAAGATATTGATGAATAATGAATTTGAATTGTTAGTACATGCATTAATTGCATTGATAGTTATTTTTAAATTCGCGCTTGACATTTGAAATGTTTGTAATTCTTGTCATCTGTAGGTTAATGTCTCTTTGAGTTTTCAATATCCCTAATTGAAGGGAAATCTCCAACTGCAATCTCCTATATTAGAGTGAATATTTTGGTCCTGAAAAACACATGAAATAATCAGTATGCTATATAGATTGCCTGATTAAAACTGGAGTAATGATCAACTTCAATTAATTTATTGGTACTAATTATATGCATTAAACGATGGACAGATATAAAAATAACATGTTTAGCTTGAATTTGGTGTATGAAAACAATATTCTTCTAGCACTTTTTTTTATTAAAATTTAATATTAATTTATCCTTTGTTCTTTTACAGTTTATAATTGTATATTTATAATAACTCTTTGTGAATCTTTATGTTTGTAAGCTCTGTTAATGAGAGATTTTAAACTATTATGGTTAAACATATACATCCCAAGAATAAACATTTATGTTCAATAATAAATTACAGTTACCTTTCCACAGCTATGAATTTACAGTAATTATTCATTTAACTGTTCCGAGCACCAAATCGTCTTTGACCTGTTATATTTAGGCCATATTTTCTGAGTCAAAAATGAATACTCAAATCATTCCAACTATATACAATTGCAAAGCTATATACAATTGAAGGGCACGTCGATATTCTTTCTATATAAACATTATTGAATGCCAAAACACCATTTGTGTTAACTGTTTTATTTTAAATGGTACTTATTACGGTTTTAAAATATACCTATTTAGTACAACAGGTAAGTAAAGCTGTATTCTAAAGTGGACGTACTAAAGTGATTAATACATCGGTACTTTTTCACCTAAAAGGTTAGGTAGTACTTAATTCACGTATTAGGTCTAATGATGGTTGGAATGTCCAATCGACATCGATTACCACTTATCATCCCTTATATGTATTTACCGCCTCATGAGTAAACAGTATTAGTGTGAATATATTATTACAAGTGTTATTTGAAGTTTTTTTGTGCTTTCAGGTTTCTTTCGTTAAACGAAAACTAAGTACAGTAGAGTATCACATAATGATACCGTCAGTGAGACATTTAAAGAATAATACGCTCACTATTTTGAATTTAGTAAAATAAAATTCTAGCATTGAAAACCATACATTATACAAAACATCTTCTACCAACCTTATAGTTAATTACATTCTAAACCAAATATAAATTTGATTAAAATGTAAAAAAGAAACTGATTGAGATACGTTTAACGCATTGTTTCATCCTTTGATAGTTCTTGTTCTATTGTTTCAGACTAACAAAACAGAATCAGTGATAACGTAGGTATTGTGATGTTTTCAACAATGGATGACATCGGTACAGATGTATCACACGAACGAGCAGATGTAATTAACCAAGTGTAACAACATGATAAGGTGTTGCGTTATAGGTAACTTTACACTCGAAATCATGTTTCATACAATTAAGCTATAACAAGGTTGAATCACGTTTATATCTGTTTATTATGGTTTAAGAGCAATTATTTCCAATTGGTCATCCATATCAATTAACAACGTTATATTGTAGGTATCGGACTTGTGATCACTTTACATATTACAGCTGCTTTAGAGAAAAACGTATTCTAATCTACTTTCTTATTTTTTAGTCTTAGTACGATTAACCTATCGTTAGAATGCCTATTCTGTATAAATTTCTTTCTAACAAACGTTTCAAATCTTTATATGCAACATCTCGTAAATCAATAAAACTAATTTAAAACAGCTCCCTCATTGTGTTATATATGTTCCTTTCATATAGTATTTTGGGGAAGAAACCTAGTTTTTGTTAGTACCATTTGTATAGGGAGATAAGAATTGTATTTAAACTATTATTGAAATCACAATAGAAGTATATTTAATTCCTTTTTCTGTTATGTTATCTTTCACGCACTAATTACCTGTCTAATAAATGTTCTTGAAATCGATTAATAAGGTAGTGGTTCAGTAACTACACTACCATAATTAAATACACAAATGATGTGTGGACATCCAAATACACAAATGTACATATAAAACTCCAACTACTCACTTGAAAACCATTTTAAATTCAT